>NC_138890.1:99379579-100579579 GCF_965194825.1 Balaenoptera physalus
CATTGCAGCAAAGGATAATGTACATGGTGGGGAACCATGGGGCCCCTCAGAAGGTGTTAGGAACGACTTACAGGATGTGGGAGGGCTGTCGAAGCAGGGCTTTGTTTTGGTTTAGATGTTCTCAGGAAGGGGGGTAATTCTATGATTAAGCATCTTAATAAGGAGAGAATTGCAAACCAAGCCTAAGGCTGTTAACTGGTAAAGAAACAGCTGTCACTCATATCAGTCAGGATATGAAGGTGTTTTGTCACTTTTGTGGCTATGACAGTGTTCATGTTTTGCCTGTGTTCAAACCTGATTGTGGAGTCAGCTTGTTTTTGTCTTCATCCATCATAGTCTCAGGAGTGGTCTCGGCTGAGGGTGATGTTCCGTGAAATGTTTATGTTCGACAGGAGAACACCCAGGCTGCCGTGAGCGCCAGTTCATCTCTCGGATGTCAGGGACTGCTTTTCTCTTTCTCTTTATGTTCAGCAGGTCTTGGACTCAGATTTTGTCTCCCTTGGTTCTGTGAGGCTATCAAAAGCTTAGCTCAGCTCCTCGGTTTCTTTTTCCAAACTTGCATGCACCCCGGGTGCAAAAAACATCCTTAAATACCTCTTGGATATCCGTTCTCCCTTGAGTCTTAGCTTGGTAATTCTTTGTCTTTGATGCTTTAAAGAAGATGTTTTCATATTTTGTCAGTGTTTATTGTTGTCTTGAGTACAGGGAGGTTGGTCCAGTTACATAGCGAGCCATTATTGCAAGTGGAAACACCTTCCCCCTGCCCTGGCCCCTCCCCATAGACTTCCCTAAGCCTCAGAAAGGGTCTTACTAGAACTTTTGCCAGGTCACCATCCTCATTTACCAAAACTGTTTCAGTCTCGCTAGATGTCTGATCACTATGCAGTAGCTCCACAAAATTAATGGTCAGAAGACTAAGTAGTTTTCCTCCCACTCACGTCTAGTCTTTCCTAACTCAACGCTCGTCGCCTCCTTCAGCTCTCTCCCTGAACTATCCAGAGAATCATCTAACCATGTTCTTTATATGCAATTTTAACTACAAACACCCTGCCCCCTGGTCCTTCTTCCAGCTGGATTGCTGCTCCTGCAACCTTCTTTTATGGAAATTCTTTTTTTTTTTTTAACATCTTTATTGGAGTATAATTGCTTTACAATGTTGTGTTAGTTTCTGCTATATAACAAAGTGAATCAGCTATATCTATACATGTATCCCCATATCCCCTCCCTCTTGTGTCTCCCTCCTACCCTCCCTATCCCACCCCTCTAGGTGGTCACAAAGCACCGAGCTGATCTCCCTGTGCGATGCAGCTGCTTCCCACTAGCTAGCTATTTTACATTTGGTAGTGTATATATGTCCATGCCACTCTCACTTCGTCCAAGCTTTCCCTTCCCCCTTCCCGTATCCTCAAGTCCATTCTCTACGACTGCGCCTTTACTCCTGTCCTGCCCCTAAGTTCTTCAGAACCTTTCTTTTTTTTTTTTTTTAAGATTCCATATATATGTGTTAGCATACGGTATTTGTTTTTCTCTTTCTGACTTACTTCACTCTGTATGACAGACACTAGGTTCATCCACCTCACTACAAATAACTCAGTTTCATTTCCTTTTATGACTGAGTAACATTCCATTGTATATACCCATTCATCTGTCGATGGACACTTAGGTTGCTTCCATGTCCTGGCTATTGTAAATAGAGCTGCAATGAACAGTGTGATACATGACTCTTTTTGAATTATGGTTTTCTCAGGGTATATGCCCAGTACTGGGATTGCTGGGTCATATGGTAGTTCTATTTTTAGTTTTTTAAGGAACCTCCATACTGTTCTCCATAGTGGCTGTATCAATTTACATTCCCACCAACAGTGCAAGAGGGTTCCCTTTTCTCCACACCCTCTCCAGCATTTATTGTTTGTAGATTTTTGGATGATGGCCATTCTGAATGGTGTGAGGTGATACCTCATTGTAGTTTTGATTTGCATTTCTCTAATGATTAGTGATGTTGAGGATCCTTTCATGTGTTTGTTGGCAATCTGTATATCTTCTTTGGAGAAATGTCTATTTAGGTCTTCTGCCCATTTTTGGATTGGGTTGTTTGTTTTTTTGATGTTGAGCTGCATGAACTACTTGTAAATTTTGGAGATTAATCCTTTGTCAGTTGCTTCATTTGCAAGTATTTTCTCCCATTCTGAGGGTTGTCTTTTCATCTTGTTTATGATTTCCCTTGCTGTACAAAAGCTTTTAAGTTTCATTAGGTCCCATTTGTTTATTTTTGTTTTTATTTCCATTTCTCTAGGAGGTGGGTCAAAAAGGATCTTGCTGTGATTTATGTCATAGAGTGTTCTGCCTATGTTTTCCTCCAAGAGTTTGATAGTGTCTGGCATTACATTTAGGTCTTCTATCCATTTTGAGTTTATTTTTGTGTACGGTGTTAGGGAGTGTTCTAATTTCATTCTTTTACATGTAGCTATCCAGTTTTCCAGCACCACTTACTGAAGACACTGTCTTTTCTCCATTGTATATTTGTGCCTCCTTTATCAAAGATAAGGTGACCATATGTGCTTGGGTTTATCTCTGGGCTTTCTATCCTGTTACATTGATCTATATTTCTGTTTTGGTGCCAGTACCATACTGTCTTGATTTCTGTAGGTTTGTAGTATTGTCTGAAGTCAGGGAGCCTGATTCCTCCAGCTCCGTTTTTCTCTCTCAAGATTGCTTTGGCTTTTCTGGATCTTTTGTGTTTCTATACAAATTGTGAAATTTTTTGTTCTAGTTCTGTGAAAAATGCCATTGGTAGTTTGATAGGGATTGCACTGAATCTATAGATTGCTTTGGGTAGTATAGTCATTTTCGCAATGTTCATCCTTCCAATCCAAGAACATGGTATATCTCTCCATCTGTTTGTATCATCTTTAATTTCTTTCATCAGTGTCTTATAGTTTTCTGCATACAGGTTTGCTCTCTCCTTAGGTAAGTTTATTTCTAGGTATTTTATTCTTTTTGTTGCAATAGTAAATGGGAGTGTTTCCATAATTTCTCTTTCAGATTTTTCATCATTAGTGTATAGGAATGCAAGAGATTTCTGTGCATTAATTTTGTATACTGCTACTTTACCAGATTCATTAGCTCTAGTAGTTTTCCGGTAGCACCTTTAGGATTCTGAATAGTATCATGTCATCTGCAAACAGTGACAGTTTTACTTCTTCTTTTCCGATTTGGATTCTTTTATTTCTTTCTCTTTTCTGATTCCTGTGGCTAAAACTTCCAAAACTGTGTTGAATAATAGTGGTGAGAGTGGGCAACCTTGTCGTGTTCCTGATCTTAGAGGAAGTGGTTTCAGTTTTTCAGCATTGAGAACAATGTTGGCTGTGGGTTTGTCATATATGGCCTTTATTATGTTGAAGTAGGTTCCCTCTATGCCTACTTTCTGGAGAGTTTTTATCATAAATATGTGTTGAATTTTGTCAGAAGCTTTTTCTGCATCGATTGAGATGATCATATGGTTTTTCTCCTTCAATTTGTTAATATGGTGTATCACATTGATTGATTTGCGTATATTGAAGAATCCTTGCACTCCTGGGATAAACCTCACTTGATCATGGTGTATGATCCTTTTAAAGTGCTGTTGGTTTCTGCTTGGTAGTATTTTGTTGAGGTCTTTTGCATCTATGTTCATCAGTGATATTGGCCTGTAGTTTTCTTTCTTTGTGACATCTTTGTCTGGTTTTGGTATCAGGGTGATGGTGGCCTCATAGAATGAGTTTGGGACTGTTCCTCCCTCTGCTGTATTTTGGAAGAGTTTGAGAAGGACAGATGTTAGCTCTTCTCTAAATGTTTGATAGAATTCGCCTGTGAAGCCATCTGGTGCTGGGCTTTTGTTTGTTGGGAGATTTTAAATCACAGTTTCAATGTCAGTGTTTGTGATTGGTCTGTTTATATTTTCTCTTTCTTCCTGGTTCAGTCTCGGAAGGTTGTGCTATTCTAAGAATTTGTCAATTTCTTCCTGGTTGTCCATTTTATTGGCATATTGTTGCTTGTAGTAATCTCTCATGATCGTTTGTATTTCTGCAGTGTCAGTTGTTACTTCTCCTTTTTCATTTCTAATTCTGTTGATTTGAGTCTTCTCCCTTTTTTTCTTGATGAGTCTGGCTAATGGTTTATCAATTTTTTTTATATTCTCAACCACCTTTTAGTTTTATTGATCTTTGCAATTGTTTCCTTCATTTCTTTTTCATGTATTTTTGATCTGATGTTTATGATTTCTTTCCTTCTGCTAACCTTGGGGTGTTTATGTTCTTCTTTCTCTAATTGCTTTAAGTGTAAGGTTAAGTTGATTATTTGAGATGTTTCTTGTTTCTTGAGGATTGTATTGCTATAAGCTTCCCTCTTAGATCTGCTTTTGCTGTATCCCATAGGTTTTGGGCCGTCGTGTTTCCATTGTCATTTGTTTCTTGGTATTTTTTGATTTCTTCAGTGATCTCTTGGTTATTTAGTAATGTATTGTTTAGCTTCCATGTGTTTGTATTTTTTACACGTTTTTTCCTGTAATAGATATCTAGTCTCATAACGTTGTGGTCAGAAAAGATACTTGATACGATTTCAATTTTCTTAAATTTACCAAGTCTTGATTTGTGACCCAAGATATGGTCTATCCTGGAGACCGTTCCATGAGCACTTGAGAAGAAAGTGTCTTCTGTTGTTTTTGGATGGAATGTCCTATAAGTATCAATTAAGTCCATCTTGTTTAATGTATCATTTAAAGCTTGTGTTTCCTTATTTATTTTCATTTTGGATGATCTGTCCATTGGTGAAAGTGGGGTGTTAAAATCCCCTACTATTGTTTTACTGTCGATTTCCCCTTTTATGGCTGTTAGCATTTTCCTTATGTATTGAGGTGCTCCTATGTTGGGTACATAAATATTTACAATTGTTATATCTTCTTGGATTGATCCCTTGATCACTATGTAGTGCCCTTCTTTGTCTCCTGTAATAGTCTTTATTTTAAAGTCTATTTTGTCTGATATGAGAATTGCTACTCCAGCTTTCTTTTGATTTCCATTTGCATGGAATATCTTTTTCCATCCCCTCACTTTCAGTCTGTATGTGTCCCTAGGTCTGAAGTGGGTCTCTTGTAGACTGCATATATACGGGTCTTGTTTTTGTATCCATTCAGCCAGTCTATGTCTTTTGGTTGGAGGATTTAATCCAGTTACATTTAAGGGGATTATCGATATGTATGTTCCTATTACCATTTTCTTAATTGTTTTGGGTTTGTTTTTGTAGGTCTTTTCCTTGTCTTGTGTTTCCTGTCTAGAGAAGTTCCCTTAGCATTTGTTGTAAAGGTGGTTTGGTGGTGCTGAATTCTCTTAACTTTTGCTTATCTGTAAAGGTTTTAATTTCTCCGTCAAATCTGAATGATATCCTTGTTGGGTAGAGTAATCTTGGTTGTAGCTTTTTCCTTTTCATCACTTTAAATATGTCCTGCCACTCCCTTCTGGCTTGCAGAGTTTCTGCTGAAAGATCAGCTGTTAACCTTATGGGGATTCCCTTGTATGTTATTTGTTGTTTTCCCTTGCTGCTTTTAATATTTTTTCTTTGTATTTAATTTTTGATAGTTTGATTAATATGTGTCTTGGCGTGTTTCTCCTTGGCTTTATCCTGTATGGGACTCTCTGCCCTTCCTGGACTTGACTGACTATTTCCTTTCCCATGTTAGGGAAGTTTTCAACTATAATCTCTTCATATATTTTCTCAGACCCTTTCTTTATCTCTTCTTCTTCTGAGATGCCTGTAATTTGAATGTTGGTGCATTTAATGTTGTCCCAGAGGTCTCTGAGACTGTCCTCAATTCTTTTCATTCTTTTTTCTTTATTCTGCTCTGCAGTAGTTATTTCCCCTATTTTATCTTCCAGGTCATTTATCCGTTCTTCTGTCTCAGTTGTTTTGCTATTGATTCCTTCTAGAGAATTTTTAATTTCATTTAATGTGTTGGTCATCATTGTTTGTTTGCTCTTTCATTGTTCTAGGTCCTTTTATATGGTTTCTTGTATTTCTCCATTCTATTTCCAAGATTTTGGATCATCTTTACTATCATTACTCTGAATTCTTTTTCAGGTAGACTGCCTATTTCCTCTTCGTTTGTTTGGTCTGGTGGATTTTTACCTTGCTCCTTCATCTGCTACATATTTTTCTGTGTTCTCATTTTGTTTAACTTACTGTGTTTGGGGTCTCCTTTTCACAGGCTGCAGGTTCGTAGTTCACGTTGTTTCTGGTTTCTGCCCCCAGTGGGTGAGGTTGGTTCAGTGGCTTGTGTAGGCTTCCTGGTGGAGGGGACTGGTGCCTGCGTTCAGGTTGGTGGGGCTGGATCTTGTCTTTCTGGTGGGCAGTGCCGCATCCGGTGATGTGTTCTGGAGTGTCTGTGAACTTAGTATGATTTTAGGCAGCCTCTCTGCTAATGGGTGGGGTTGTGTTCCTGTCTTGCTAGTTGTTTGGCATGAGGCGTCCAGCACTGGAGCTTGCTGGCTGTTGGGTGGACTTGGTCTTAGCATTGAGACAGAGAACTCTCGGAGAGCTCTCACCAATTGATATTACGTGTGGCTGGGAGGTCTCTGGTGAGCCAATGTCCTGAACTCAGGCCTGACACCAGGTTGGGGCACCAAGACCTTGTGAGCCACGCAGCTCAGAAGAAAAGGGAGAAAAAAAGAAAGAAAAAACAGTTTTTTAATTAATAAATTTTAAAAATTATTAAAAATATAATAATAATAAAAAAGGAAGAGAGCAACCAAACCAATAAACAAATTAAGCAATGATAACAAGCACTAAAAACTAAACTAAGATAAACATAAAAATCAGAAACAAATCAGTTGCAGTCAGCAAACCCAAGTCTACAGTTGCTCCCAAAGTCCACCTCCTGAATTTTGGGATCTTTCATTGTCTATTCAGGTATTCCACAGATGCAGGGTACATCAAGTTGATTGTGGGGATTTAATCTGCTGCTCCTGAGGCTGCATGGAGAGATTTCCCTTCTTCTTCTTTGTTCGCACAACTCCTGGGGTTCAGCTTTGTTTTTGGCCCCGCCTCTGTGTGTAGGTTGCCCTCAGGCATCTGTTCCTGCCCAGACAGGACGGGGAGAAAGCAATGGCTGATTAGGGGGCTCTTGCTCATTCAGGCTGGGGGGAGGGAGGGGTACGGTAGTCACAGTCGGAATGCAGGGCAAGCCTGCGGCGGAACAGGCCGGCGTGTTGTTGCAACAGCCTGAGGCACACCGTGTGTTCTCCCCGGGGAACTTGTCCCTGGATCATGGTACCCTGGCAGTGGTGGGCTGCACAGGCTCCCAGGGGCCTGTGGATAGTGACTGGTGCTTGCATACAGGCTTCTTGGTGGCTGCAGCAGCAGTGTTACTGTTTCATGCCCATCTCTGGTGTCCACACTGATAGCCGCAGCTCACGCCCATCTCTGGGGCTCGTTTAGGTGGTGCTCTGAGTCCCCTCTCCTCGCACATCCCGAGACAATTGTCTCTTGCCTCTTAGGCAGGTCCAGACTTTTTCCTGGACTCCCTCCCGGCTAGCTGTTGCGCACTAGCCCCCTTCAGGCTGTGTTCACGCAGCCAACCCCAGTCCTCTCCCTTGGATCCGACCTCCGAAGCCCGAGCCTCAGCTCCCAGCCCCCGCCCGCCCTGGCGGGTGAGCAGACAACCCTCTCAGGCTGGTCAGTGCTGGTCGGCACTGATCCTCAGTGTGGGAATCTCTCCGCTTTGCCCTCCGCACCCTTGTTGCTGTGCTCTCCTCCGTGGCTCCAAAGCTTCCCCCACACCCACCCCCATTTCTGCCAGTGAAGGGGCTTCCTAGGGTATGGAAACTTTTCCTCCTTCACAGCTGCCTCCCAGAGGTGCAGGTCCCATTCCTATTCTTTTGTCTCTCTTTTTTCTTTTGCCCTACCCAAGTACGTGGGGAGTTCCTTGCCTTTTGGGAAGTCTGAGGTCTTCTGCCAGCGTTCAGTTAATGTTCTGTAGGAGTTGTTCCACATGTAAATGTATTTGTGGGGAGGAAGGTGATCTCCACATCTTACTCCTCTGCCATCTTGAAGGTCCCTCCTATGGAAATTCTTGATCTACCTATTACCCTCTAGTAAATCTGTAAACTATGTAAAAGTGGGAGGGCTCATATTTATACTTTTGAAATTATGTTAAGTAAGTTAATTCTCAATTTTATCTAAGAGGAATTAGAGGCTTTCTCTTTCCACCGGTGTACCTTGTTTATACCTCCCTGAAGCCAATAATTGGTATAAAAGTAGTCAGTGTAGAGTAGAAATTGATGAGTCTATCTTTTAAAATAAAAAATTATCAACTAGAGAAGTCTTGGGTTACAGTGTTAAGGCCATTTATGTGCACTTTAATACTTAGCTCTCTGAACTTTATTGAACTTAGCAAAATAGACCTGTCACCTTACTCTCAGAGAAAGCAGCTTTTGAGTAACCCTAAATTTAAACTCCACATCAATGTCATTTAGTAGCTAACCAACAAATTCTCTTGAGAGGAGAGCAAAAGCAGTGGTAGCTTCATCTAGTGGTGACAAGTGTAACTGCAGAGAATCATTTTTCATAGTGCTTGCTAACGCCTCATGCAAACATACATACTGTGGTAAATCACACAATCCAAAAAGCAATTAGACACGTTTACCTAATGTACAACCTAGACGTAAGGTAATCAGATTTACAGGCTTGGATTTCTGATATGTGAATTTGAGGACTAGGAATCAGAACTTATAGAAGTCTACTACTAAATATAATTTGGATACTCGAATAACTATGCTTTGGGAGTATAGTTTTCTTTATATCAGCGGGGACATTAGCAATGAAGGAATTGGACCTTCCTTCAAACCTGTCCTGGCTGGGTGCTTTAATCACATTTTTCAAATAGAAAATTTTTTACAAGATGCAGATCTTGAGTGCTTTTCCTGTGTCTGCAAGAATATTCAGAGACCTTTTCCTTTATTTGGATAACGATTTCACTCCTTTTGAAGATATAAGGAGGATTGAAGAGGTCACATATCAGTTCAAGGCAAGAGAACCCAACATTATCTCAGGGACCACACCCTCGTCACACCAGTTGTACCTGTTAATTATTGGCTAAAAGACCACAGAAAGAGTTCTGGAAAGAGAGAGCACAAAAAGTGAAATACTAAAATAAAATGTTAGCTTTAATCCAGGATTTTTTTCTTCCAGAGGGAAATATACTTTTTATTTTTAGCTCCAAATATGTTTTTTTGGTATTAAAAAAATTTGCTACAGAAAAAAATACTTACCTTTTTTTCCTCCTTTTTCTCCTTCTTGTGTTAATTTAAAAAAAAAATTTTTTTTTAATTGTGCAACCGGGTTGATTAAATGGACACAAGTCAATGGAAGTTGAGAGGGAACAGTTTCCTGCCCCTCCTTCCCCCATTGCCTTCAATAATGTTGTGTTCTTTCTCTTCATTTTTTTCACCTCCTGTTTTTCTCTGGATCTTTTCTAGGATCAATGGTAGAGGCAGGTGACTAGAAGGAAAGGGGAAAAATAATTTTGCTTGTCAGGATACCGCTTACCCAGCTCTCTCTTGGTCCCTGAAGCTCTCCATGTGTGAAATGCTTACATATGTTTTCTCTCATGTGGATTTGTTCTTAATGTTTTTAGTTCTCTGATCAGTTCCCAAATGTCTTTCAAATCACTTGGTTAGATTTCCATATATCTATCAATAAGATTATCACTGAACACAAACATAGTTCTATGAATTGGACCTCTGATAAGAAAATTTTTAAAGTTTTAACCTACACCTAAGTAAGTCACTTTGAAAAGTATTGTTCCCTTGCTCAATCTATTAAATCTTTCCAGTATTCTAAGGAAGTTACTACTGAACTTGCATCTTTAAGAGACTCAAATCTAAACAATCAGATATAATACAGTTGACTCAAAAGCAGAATTCCTTTTCAATGCATTGTATCCCTCCAAGGGTTTATATAAGTCTCTTTTATAATTAATTGACTTTTAACATTTTGTGAAAAATAACCTTAAACCCTGAAGTATGACTTCTGTTTATCATTTGATAGAATATTTGCATGCAATTTGTACCAACTTGATGCATACAAAAAGTAGCAAAGTAACCCGGAAACTTCACCACTATCATTTTTTTTGTACTGAGAAACATGTCATTTTCAGTGTACATTCATTTTCCTTGAAGTGCTGAGAACACTGAGTGTTACTTTGAGAGAAGAAGGAAGCACTTGTTTGCTAATCTAAGGGAAAACACAAAGACGCATGGGTTGACATATTCGGCATAAGTTAAATAATGTTTAGCTTAGTTACCATATTAATAGGGCAATTATATTGCTTTGGAAGGTAACAGTGTCAGATAACCACCAAACCTTACTTAAATACAGGTGAGGGCGGCAACATTATTTATTTAACAGACATTTATTGAGTATACATTTTGGCAAAGTGCCATTTAGGTACAGCCAGAGAGTGAAACAGTTCTTGTCCCTGTTTGAAGCATCTGTGTACGTGTGAATGTGAATATGTGTATGTGTATGAAAGCTTTCACCTTTTAAAAAATCCCAACAATATGTGCACATGATAAGAAATCAAGTAGCAGAAAAGTCACAATGAAAAGCAGCAGAAGCTTTCCCTACTCCTTCCTCCTTCGAATCACACTTCCCAGCAGCGACCAGTTGTAAGCTTTTCTGTTTTGTTTTCTGATGGTTTTTACCCTAATTCTAAATAGTATTTTGGACCACTCTATCTTAAAATGTTGTCTATTGACTCCCTGGTTTGAAATATGAAGATTTAGTTCATTTCTACTTTCCTCAATTTCCCCTCCTACTCCAAGTTTTTTTTAACTACTTCTATTTTAGTTCTTCTGTTACCTTTATATCTTTATGCAATACATGTAAACCTTGTTTTCGGATTCCATCAACTTTAGATAGTATTTTTTATGCTTGAATATGTAAGATAATAATGACTGAAATTTATTGGGTATTTACTATGTGCCAGACACTGTTCTAAGCATTTTACATGGATTATCTTATTTATTCCTTATAGCAACTCTATCAGGTATCATTCCTAAATTACAATGAGAAAAGTAAGGGATGACTTGCCCCAGGTCGCAAGGGTAGTAAGGTGGCAGAGGGACCAGGCAGGCTGAATCCAGACCCACAAAGCTCCACTGTTTCCCACATGAGGGTATTATCTTCCCCCCTTCTCTTCTCCCCACTTCCACTCCCATCTTCTACCAACCAGATCTTCACTTTTACAGTGTTAAGATAATATTTATAACCTGTCATATAATCATATTTAAATATTCAGCTTTTTTCCTTATAGGTCAGCTCTAAAGGTTGAAAATCAGTAAGTACAATTATATATTGTGATTATGTAAATATCATTCCCAGCAGAACCAAGAAGTGTGCCTGGATTACATTTTCTTCTCAATCTCTTGAAATATTTGAAGTCCTTCCTTCATTCATTTCTTCATTTATATGCTGAAGAAACATTTTTGAAAGCTTACTAAGTTTTGGGATTTGGAGAAAGGAGGTAGAGCTGAATACAGTAAGAAAATACAGTGTTGTCCAGCCCCGTGCCTCTGCCCTTAGGGATTTATGTATAGAATTTATAGTATACCTGGGGTCAAAGAAGGCTTGAGGAGAAGAGGGAATACAAACTGGACCTTAAAGGATGATGAGAATTTGAAAAGGGGAATGATACAAAATGAGCAAAGTGATAGGAAAAAAAAATCCCAACTCTAAGAGATGAGATTGCTAAGTTGCCTTCTTCGTATAAGTGGTTTGCACTAGACGAGTGTGTCAACGAAAATTCATTTAACAATCAAGCTAAGAAGAAAAAAAAATTTTTATTCAAGCCAAATTGAGGATTATAACCTGGGAGACAAACTCTCATAAGCTCTGAGAACGCTTCGACTGGTCAGAAGGTAGAGATGCAGTTTTATACATTTTTGGGACAAAGAATTATGAACTATATTGACAGGTTAACATTATACATAAAGTTCATCAGAGATGTTTTGGTCAGGTGTGCACATACAGAGTGAGCCTTTAGGTCAATGCGACCCCTGTATAGGATGAAAAAGTAATATTAATCTTAAAAATAACAACTCTGGCATCAGGAAATAGGGACCATTTTTCTCCAAGGTTGATTATATCTTCCTGCCTTGAGGAGGTCTGGTTAATATATAGTGCGGATGCACGTAGCGTGTTGAAAAAGGCCCATCACAAATGGGGGCATGTGTGTTTCAATTCTGACTTAGTTTGGTTGTCCTGCCATAGAGAAATTTATGATTTTTCCTCATTATTTCCCCCCTTTGGAGCATAAATCTTTCAGTAGAAAGCGTTACATGACCAAACGTTTGGTCCCTTGTTGCCAGGGTGGTTTCTTACCTGCCCTGAATCCATGATGTTCCTCTAAGCTGGGACTTAACAGCCCAGTTTTTTCTTTCTTTTTCTGGGGGTTATACTAGTAGAATGCTTGGCAAGGACTGGATTGTCAATTCTAGGATGTCCAGTAGGACTTATGCCAATTTTATCCTATATGTGCATCGTGTGTGTCCATTATCTTAAATAGAACTATAGATATGATCAATAGTTTCAAATCGCTTAAGCATTATTATTTTAGTTGGAGTTTTGAACATACATTGAAAAGCACAGGGATTATTACTCTATAAATAATGTAGAACACAATCAATATAGCCAACAACAACAATAATAAAGCCATGAACAGAGATTAAACCATAAATGCCAGCACTGAATTATTTACCTGAGATTTCATTTAGATTAGAAAGGGGATCCTTCAATACAGAGATTTGATTTTTCATGTGTCATTAGACGAGCCATATTAGAGGGCTCATCTGATACGAAAATGCAACATTCAGTTTGGATTAGAGCATAAATTCCCCCTCGTAAAGCTGCTTTAAAATTAAGAGCCATTCAGTTTTGTGATATTGTTTCCCTCATCATAGAACTTTAGAATTGAGTAAAATTAATCAAATGTAGTAAACAAGCATAGAAGGATATGTTGATGGGGAAACATTTTGTAGATTATGCACTTGATCAATCATCTCAGTCTGCTGTACAATCATTGTACACCAATGCTTTTGGTAGTAGACTTGAAGCAAGCGGTGATACATGCCATGTGTAACTTGATAGCTAGGAAAAGAATAATGATACATATTATGAAAATAATAATCATTTCTAAAGCAGAGCAGAAAAAGTTGCCTAGTCCTGAAGGAAGCCAGATAAACAGATCATTTAAAGGGTCAGTCTTTCTTACATCTTGTAACCATTTTGCGTTTTGGGAAATTTTTTCTAGGAGCATCTCAACTTCTCCAGAGGTGTTGATATAAGTGCAACAAACAGTGTGAGCAATAGTACAAACACCCTCTTTTTTTGCCATTAGAAAATCTAAGGCGATTTTAATACCTAATGCTACTTGGGCTAAGGAATTTCGGGATGTCTGTTGTGCTGCAATGCTTTTTGCAGTCTCTTCAGCCATTTGACCAATGGTGGCTGGTAGATGTCTGTGCCTATCCCTGTTTACATATACTCCTGCACTAGGAACCAATATTCCCCAAAGATTTTGCCACCAGGTACCTTGGTATCCTGCTAGTATGGATGGAGCTCTTGACTTTATTGAGAAGATAATGGGGGTCCATCTGTCTCTTTGTATATAGACAATGGGGTAACGTAACATCTCAGTAAGCGTAAACTTTCTACCTGCTAGCTGTTAAGATATTTATATGCCCATCCTTGGGAAGGTGGGTCAATTCCAATATCACGTATGGAGACAAAACCTGGGGGAGCACAAATGATTCCTCTCAGAGTGCTCTCATCCATAGCTTCATCAACTGGAAGTTTTGTTAACACAGATTAAATCATGGGTCACTTTTTTTGCAAGCTTTCCGAAATCTATTTGTAGGATATTGGATGTGGGAGAGTTGCTGGCATAAGTGACTTGTATTTTTCTCTTTAAGATGTTTGTTAATCAAGTAAGGGACAGAGTGGTCCTAGCGTAAGTTGTGTCCAGTCTCTAAGGACTTAGGATAGTGTCAAAGAAAGGATGGACATATTAATATGTTGGAGAATTTGGACCTGAAAGGTTAGGCCAGAGGGAAGCCAATCTAAGTAAATGGTAATATTAGGAACATCTGAAATCAGTGATAGGAATTACAAGGGGTCTAAATCAGCCTTGAATTGAATGAGGAATTTGATGACAAATCCAACAATCAGTTAGATTGTCCCTGGTAGCCATACTTTGTGATAACTTTACTAAAGAGTTTTCTTTCCATCCGAAACACTCGGGCAAAAACATAGCTAGAAATAAATCAATAACTTTCAATTTTGATAGACAGACATTTGGTAAATAGCACAATTTGAAAGAGTAAGATAGGTCTTAAAGGCCTGGTCTGGACTCTTAGGTTAGCTGTCTACCACCGTTGTCTTCTTCTCATCCTGGCTTGGTGGTAGCCAAGCCAGGTGTCAGGAACAGTCCAAGCCAGGTGTCAGGAACAGTCCAAGCCAGGTGTCAGGAGAGGAGGCCTTTTTAGGTGAGAAATGTGAATCCAAGAGCTTAGTCCTTTAAGTTTTGCAGCACAGGGATTTGTTTGTAATACCTGTTATGGTCCCTTCCAACATGGCTGTGAAGAGTCCTTTATTTGATGTTTTTTTCCAATAGATAAAATTTCTAGGTTGTAACCTGTGGTCCTTAAGGTCTTTGTCTCCTGGGAGCTCACTGTGGAAGGAATCAGTTGCTAATATCTCATTTTCTTTAAGCACTTTGATGAATCCCTGAGAGTAATATAAAATATCCCCCTGAAGAAGTGCTGGTTCATACGTAACTTCATCTAAATGCATAGGTCACCCATTAATTATTTTAAAAGGAGGCAATTAATGTTTATCAAAAGGGGTAGATCTAAGGTTGAGGAGTACCAAGGGCAGAGCTTTTGGCCATGGAAGATTAAAAGCCTCTGAAAATTTAGCCAATTGTGCTTTAGTACTATTATTGGTCCTTTCTACCAACCCTGAGGATTAAGAGTGATAAAGACAGTGAAAATGCTGCATTATCAGCCAAATCTTACAAATGGATTTAATAGTCTGTCCAGAAAAATAGGTTCCTTAGTTGCTATGCAACTCAGAAGGAATTCCCCAAACTGGAATTATTCTTTCTGATAGCAGTTTGCTTACTGTTTCTGAAGCCACCTCTTGAGCCTGCAAAAGAAATTTCTTAAGTTTCATCAGAATCATGTTTAAGTAGAGGGCATTCTCGAAATTGGGCAGGAGCAAGGCTTAAGGCATCTCGTTTAGCTGCAGCATCAGCCGACTGATTCCCTTTGGCTTCCACTGAATCAGATTTGAAATGTCCAGGTATTTTAATGCTAGCCAGCTGTTTGGGAAATTGAATGGAGTCTAATAGTTTTTAAACTATCTGCCCATTTTTTTATGGGCTGGACAGAAGAGGTGAGAAATCCTCTTTGTTTCCATAGCATTCCAAAATCATGAGCCACTCCAAAGCGTAGTGACTGTCACTATAAATATCTATTTGATCCTTGGATAATTGACAAGCCCTAATTAATACAATCAGTTCAGCTTGTTGAGCCAATTTGATGTCTGGAAAATAAGAACTTTCAATTATTTATACCATCAATGTTATTGTGCACCCAGTTTGATAATGCCCCTTGTCATCCTTTAAATAGGATCCATCCATACACCAAATTAAATCAGTATTATCAATGGTAATTCCTGTAAGTCAGTCCTAGGAGTAAGAAGTTAGGCAGTTAGCATAATGGGGTCATGGTTGTCATCATCTTGAGGTGCTGGAAGCAAAGTTTCGGGGTTACAGGGATTACATGGAGCAAAATAATATTGGGTGAAGAGAGTAACAATACCTCATAAGAAGCCAATTGACTGACAGAATAGTGCTGAGTAAGATGAGAATTTAAAAGAGATTCAACTGAGTGAGGAACATAAATAGTTAGAAGAAAACCCATTACAAATTCTTCAGTAGCTTTGCATAAGAGAGCTGTCACTGAAATAGTTCTCATACAGGGTGGGAGACCTTTTGCCACCTAATCTAACTGCTGACTGTAATATTCTGTGGATTGATGCTGGTCGCCATACCTCTGAATTATTACACCCAGGGTGTTTCCTTTTCCTTCATGCCCAGAGAGAAAAAAATATGGTAATTTATACTTAGGATGGCCTAATGCTGGCGCCTGAGTCAATGCAGAGTTTTAAAGTGTCTACAGCCTTTTCTCCTTCTGTCATCCATTTAGTGGGTCTGGTTGGTCAGATTTAAGTAATGCACAGAGAGTTTGGGCAATAAGGGGGAAACTAGGTACCCAATTCCTACAATATCTGGTTAGACCCAGAAATCCCCTCAGTTGCTTCTTTGTTTTGGAAAGTGAGAAAGCTAGGATTCCCTTAATTCTACCAGGATCAATTAACTATTCTTCCTTAGGTATCAAATGACCTAAATATTTCATAATTGCTTAACAGAATTGTAGATTAAATAAGGAATAAGGACTTTTGTCTTTGGAAACCTTAGTTCCCTTACAGGCTAATTGGTATAACAGATGGGTGTTATCTCTTTGGGAGTCTGTTCAGTTCCAGAACACAAAAGCAAATCATCTACATATTGAATTAAAGCAGAACCATTAGTAAAGTGTACATCAGCCAAATCAGCTTGAAGTATTTGAGAAAAATAAGTAGGGCTTTCAGTATAGCCTTGTGGCATAACCGTCCAGGTATACTGACCATCTTCCCACATAAAGGCAAAGAGCTATTGGCTTTCTTCTTCCACTGGAATACTAAATAACATATTACCTGAAAAACACCAGGTGTCTGCTGGAATGGCTGAGAGCAGGGTGTGAGGATTAAGAACCACAGGGTTGTAAGGGATCACAACGTTATTCACAGTGCTCACATCCTAAACAAATCTCCAGTCTTTTCCATTTTACTTTCTTACCGGTAAAATGGGGGTATTGCAAGGACTGGTACAAGAAATTACAAGTCCCTTCTCAAGGGATTCCTGAATAATAGGTCTTATTCCATTTAATGCCTCTGGTTTAAGTGGAGATTGTCAAATATTGTATAGAAGCTTGGAGTTATCGATAGTTAGGAGAGGCTGTCTTAATTTTCCCAATATCTGGGAAAGAAGATGACCATAATTTCTCAGGCACTCATAATAGTAAATTGTTAATTTCCTCCTGACCTGTTTGAGTTTTTGTTTTCATAACCAACAATTTCTCAGTAATCTGATCTGTATCTACATCTTCTAAATCTAAAATCATTTCACCCTTAGGTGAAAAAGCAATATGGGCATTATATACCTCTAAAAGGACTCACCCTATCATATGAATTGGAGCATATTTCACCAAAAGAAACACATGTTTTCCCATGATAGTTCCTAGCTGAAAAGTTACTGGCTCTAATTTAAAAACTCACATAGGAAAATTTGAAACCTGTACCATTTGAATTGATTGTTTACTCGTAGGGAAAGGGCAATGAATAAGGACTTTTGCCAATCCATTCTCTTTGGGAAGACTTTTGGTTTAGCCTGATATAAGTTGTGGGCAATTTCTCTACATTTCTGGTGGTCTGCAGCCTCATATTTATGAAAATCTTCCATAGGCGTCTTTTAATTTAACTCTTTGAGCCATTCTTTTGATTTACTTTCAGAAATTAGTAAATGTACGAGCTGGTACAAGTCTGAATATCCAGGCTCATAAGTTCTTACTGTAAGATCTAATTCTTTAGTAAACCCCAAAGGATCCTGTAAAGGATCTGGAAAATCCTTAGTTAAGTTCTGCCTTAGTCCAAGGAGTATAGGTAAGAGTGGGTTCCCCTCTGCTTGTGGGCTTCTCCTTAAAGGGAGCTGCTATTACCTTGGGCTGCTTTCATTTTCTCCCTTGGACTAAGAGATTTTTCCTCTGGTGTTAGAGGAGGGAGACCGGGAAGGTCAGGGATAGGGAAAGGAGAGGATACAGAGGAGGGGGAGGCGGGGTAAAGGGGAGGAGGAGGAGGGGAAGGAGGAATGGCTTCTGAGGTTTTTTTCTAATTTTGCCACCATTACTAATAATTTTCAGTTTGTCTCATTCAGTCAAGCCATTTATTATTTCCTCATGTTGAGGCTTCCAGGTACCAATTAAAAATGCCTCCCATTCTGGTTGTTTGATTCTATAGCTGGCTTTTTCTAATTGAGTGTACAAATAAACCAGTTTAGGTAAATCTGAAGTGCCTCATTTTGGCCATCTCAGGGACAAGTTATCTTTGGTCAGATCTTCCCATTTAGTTAGGTACTTGCACGTGTTAATCCCATAGGTGTTATACATAAACCCATCTGGCGTTCTCATATGTGGCTGTCTGTCGGGTTGCTGTACTGCCTTTGAAGCATGCCTTCCCATTATTAGGTAGCCTAATTCAGATATGATCTGAATAACTTTCTAAGCACAATGTGATGGATTGGCTGTGTGCTGCTTCTGAGTCTAGCTCTCCAAGGAGTTACCCTGGGTTGGTTTGATTCTATTACGTCTCAGTTTCTTCTTCCAACAGTCTAAAACCACTGTGGGTTCTCTGAGCGCTAGGTGATGAGCCTCCGTCGCGTTCCCTGGAAGAGGAGTGTTTACTTAATGGTTGTAGTGGGGTTCTCTGTGGGACCACTGTACCTCACCAGGATTAACCCTCGGCCACTTCCACTAGGTTCTCAGTCATCTGAGGATGCTTTGTGGCAGAAAGTTTTTGCTTTTTTCGAAGAAGCAAGTGTCCCTTTTCTTCAGAGCTGAGCAGGCTCCGTCTCCCATTTCCCTAGCAAACGATTTGTTCAGACCATGTATCAACTTGTTTTTCAATTTAAGCCAAATTTAACAAAGATTAGCAAAGTATGTTTTCCTAGCTGCCTGCCTAGATCCCACTAGGTCCCCGCCTGGGAAAATGCACTGGTGCCCCGGAAGACTTCAAGTAAAAACAACTCAAACAGAATTTTTAGGATTGTCACTTAAACAATGAGATCCTTATATCAGGAGAACTCACCAGAACACCTGAGAGATACCGAGAAGTTGGTGGGGCTCAGTGGGGCTGTGCTGGTACTGAGCACAGGTTCCAGGCGTCCTCCAGGTGCCCTCTGGTGGGTGCCTCTGATATTCTGCTGACTACACCATGCAAATGTCTACAAAATCCAATTAACAATCAAGCTAAGAAGAAAAAGAGAGAATTTTATTCAAGCCAAACCAAGGATTATAACCCAGGAGACAGATTATCAAAATCTCTGAAAACTGTTCCACTGGTTAGGTGCTAGGGATAACAGTTTTATATATTTTTGAGACAAAGAATTATGTATTATATTGACAGGTTCACATTGTACATAAAGTTCATCAGAGTTGTTTTGGTCAGGTATGCACATACAGAGCGAGCCTTTAGGTCAGCGTGACCCCTGTTCAAGATGAGAAAGAAATGTTAATCTTAAAAAATACAGTGCTGGTGTCAGAAGTAAAGGACCATATTTCTCAAAGGTTGACTATAGCCTCCTGCCTTGAGGAGGTCTGGTTAATGTATAATGTGGATGCACATTGTATGTTGGGAAAGGCCCGTCACAAATGGGGGCGTGTTATGTGTGTTTTAATTATGACTTAGTCTGATTGTCCTGCCATAGAGAAATGTATGACTTTTCCTTGTCAAGTGGCAGGTATAATTAGATTCCGATCCTATGTGGCTTGAAGAACTGATGAAAATTTCCACGTAGAAATCAGTGGGTGATTAGAAATGTGGTCAGAAATTCATGAAAAATTCAGTGTTGGAAATCACATTAAAAGGTGATAAAGTCATGACAGTGGATAAGTCTGCTAAGAGAAAGTAGAGCTCAGAAAGAGGAAGGAACATTTAGGGGGCAAGGAAGGGAAAAGGGAATAGAGAGCTCAGGACATGGGGAAGATCCCACGAATATGACACAGCAGCCAAGGGGTGATCAGGAACAGCAAATGAAAGATCTATGAGGATGATGATCGAGAAAACCCCATTGGATTAGTGGCTCAGATTACACCTTTTGGAGACCACTTAGCCTCAGAAGAAGGTGAAGGCTGAAACCACACTGCAGAGAGCTAAGAGAACATATATGTGGTTAATTAAGGGAAAACAGCTAATGGAGAATGTAGACGACTGTTTCCAGGAGCTTGCTGTTAAAAGGAAGAAGAAAAACAGGACAGTGGTTGGGGAGGGAGCGTGCGACCAGAGGTTGAAGAAAAGCTTTTATTACAGTAGAAGAAACTTGAACATATTGTTGAACAAGGGAAAAGTGAGGAAATGACAGAGGAGTGAGATTCTGAAGGAGGCACATGGAAATAGGGTAGAAGTTTAGCTTTGGAGATAAGCCCACAAAATATGCCTTGTGTGTTTTTCCTAAGTACATTGGAAAGCCACTGGAGGATATACAGCAAGAATGTGACATAATCCAATTTGCGTTTTGAGAATACCATTTTGCTGTATGGAGGCTAGATTAAGCAGGAGACGACAATGCTTATCTTAAATATACACACCCAATACTGGTATTAGAAAGGTGATCAGTGGACTTTTCAGTGTATTCCAGAGTGGTGAGTGGGTTGGGGGAATCATAACTTGAAACCTGAAGCTCTAGAATCCCCTTCCACATTTCTTAAGTTCCAGAGTGCTATGTATAAGTAAGTGGTTTCTGTAAGTGCTGATGTAGAGTGTTACCTAACAGAGCGGACTTTGACAGCAGACAGTTTTGGATACAGTTCTTCGTTCTGCCATTTACAAATTCTGTGATCTGAATTATCTCTCTGAGACTCAAAATCCTTCTCTGGAAACCGCAGATAAAAACTGCTTACCTCATTGTATTTTTATGAGTACTAATGAAATATGATCAGTCTATCAACAAGAGTCACACAAGGAACCTCTTTATTATTTTTCCACATTTTTTCACAATTTTTTATAGTGTCTCAATTTTTAAAACTTAATATATATTCATCTTAAAAGGAAATGAATAAGAAAAATAAGTATAAAAGGTAGAAAGTTCCATGACTTCTAAAAGAAAGAGCATCAGAAAAAGAAGACGTTAAAAGGGTGAGATCAAGCCGGGGATAAGTGGGTCTGGGGCTGGTGTGACAGGTCCCAAGATGAAGACAACAGCAGGAGGATAGGAGCAGAGTGACTGACAGCGGGAGCCTGGGTATCTGGCAGCCTGGGGGTGGTTGGAGGGAGGAGAGCTGGTGATGGGAATCTGTAGACTGTGGTATAGAGGCTCTGCCACTGACAGAGGGTGACTGGGTGAGGGGCTGTGGCCAATAAGACTGACTGGGAAAAAGCTTGGGGGACTTAGACAGGAGAAGAGCCTGAGGAGAGCATGCAGGGAATGGGAAGTTTGAGAGGCCAAGATTAAGGCAAGATGGTGGATTTAGAGAAGCGAGACTTGAGGGGATAGTGCAGGTGGGTCTTGAAAGAAAAAATATTTATCTTAAAGAAGGAAGTGAAGTCTAAGATTCCAAGAAGCATAAGTTAACATGACAATTTTGCCACTTTTATTATACAGTAAGTCCCCTACACACGAACATTCTAGTTGCAAACTTTCAAAGATGCGAATGTGCGTTCACATGTCCAATCACATAAGTTAGTTCACGTGTCTGGTGTACACTGTCACGTGCATGCATCCTCTATGAGTGGTTGTGCTTTTGTGTACTTTACAGTACTGTATAGAGTACAGTAGTACAGTATCTTTATTTCAAGCCCAGGATGTCCAGAAGCAAGTGTAAAAGCAGCAGTGATGTAGCTGGTACAGTACTACCGAGACATCACTGGATCATTTCTTCAAGAAGGTAGATAGAATTGAATCCAGCAAGGAACCAGAACCTGTGCCATCAACGTCAGGCGTGAGAGCAATTGCAGCTTGCCTTCCATCTCCTATTGCTGACAATCCTTCAGCTCTACCATCTTCCACCTCTTCTCCCTCCTTCTGTCAGTAACTCTTCTTGCCTGTTCACTTGATGCCAGCTGCTGTATGCCAGCTGTGGTACTGTACTACTATACTTTTCAAGGTACTGTACTGTGAGATTTAAAGTGTTTTCTTTATTTTTTGTGTTTGTTTTTTATGTATTATTTTTGTGAAAAGTATTATAAACCTATCACAGTATGGTACTATATAGCCGATTCCTATTGTGTTAGTTGGGTACCTAGGCTGACCTTGTTGGACTTACAAACAAATTGGATTTACGAACGTGCTCTCGAAATGGAACTCATTTGTATGTAGGAGACTTATTGTATCCTGTTTGACCTGGATACAATTGAGGGTAAGACAGCTCTGAAAGGTCCGAGGCAGCTCAAGAAAGGAGTAACAGCAAAATGGCAGGGAAATGGATAGGGTCAAAATGAGACCCCTCCCTGGGGATGGGCCTGGAGAATGGTTCAGGGAGGGTCTCGCAAGGAAAATTATTCTTCCTATTTGCTCTCTCAGTTGCTTCATATCTTTCTTGGAATGCAGCACGGCCTAAAGAATAATATATAATCAGTCCATGGTGGCTTCAGAGAAGGTGACGTTATTGCCATCCAGAAAAGATCAGGTTAAAATGTAACAAAGGAGGTCTTTAGAACTCATTAGCTACTAAAAATCAACTATTTACCAGATAATGAAGGAGTCTTTTAATCTCCTTTGTTCATAACCACTCAAATTTCAGAGAATTTCTATCAAAAGTTCCAAATCTCATTGCTGGCTGTCATATGCTGAGATACGTGCTAATAGCTGCCTTCTGATTGTCTGTGGCTGATTGGTTTAGCTGATTCTCAGGCCACCTTTACCTTATTTGGCAGCCTCAATTTCCCTAATAAGAAAGCACGTTAGTTAGTTAGTTAGTTAGTTAGTTAGTTAGTTAGTTTAAAGAGTTTGCTTTTTATTGAGACACGGCACTTCTGTGACAATGTCTTATCACCTAAAGAGCCTAATAGTAGTGATTACCTTTTACAAAGATTGATTTAGTCTCCTATTTATGTGAGTGATTTCCTGGTTCAGGCCAAGAATCACAATATTGTGAACTTGCTTCACAAATCACACAAGTTATTTTAGAACAAGAAAGGTATTGGGATGCTTTAAATTGCAAATTTATTTTGATCATAAAAAGTACTGGGCAAAATTACTACTGGGTAAATGCCATAGAATTTCCACAGGACATCACCTCTTCTCTACTAGTGGAGTGTTGAACACAAGGGCATTGGAGTTAAATGGCCTGGGTCCAAAGCTGTGTCAAGCACTTATGTCAATTAGTTAAGTTCTGTTGCCTCAGTTTCCCCATTTGTAAAATGAGGATAATTAAAGTACCTCCTACCTTGAAGAGTTATAGCTAGATCAAGTGACATGGTATGTGATAGGGCCTGGCATATAAGTACTCAACATATATTAGTCGTTACTCTTACTGATAGTGACCGATGTTAGCAGCAGTATCAGAGGAAACGTTGCCAAATCTGATTAAGATTTTCAGAAATATCTTCCAGTATATTTGGAGCTGCTTATGAACTTTGAGACTATTTTGATGAAATCTTTAAATAAGAATCAGCAAGTATCAGTCGAAAGCCACTTAGATTTTTACTACTGGGGTTCATGTTCTTCATAAACTAAGATAGTCCCTTGTTTTGCCTGAGAGTTAGTTGCAGATTGCCCTGCTGAAGTATCCATGAGTTCTTTATCTCTGTGACATCGTGATGTTTTCAGGGAAACCTCACACCTATGCCAGCTGCTTCTGTATGCTGCAGCAGATAATAAGACCAGTAGATCTTATGGTCCGCAACCTTTCTCACATCTCCTTTGCTGTGAAATGATTGGATGCAGTATTTGTGGTGTTAAAAGATAAACTGAGCCATATTAAAAATTGTAAGAGTTTACTTGCACAAAACTAGATTCCAGTGGACCAGTGCCCAAGCAGAAGTGGTTAGGAACCCTCTGCTGACAGGCTCTGGGGTGGGGACAGGTTGGGAGGGTGTACTTTTATAGAGAAGAGGTAGAAGCAAAGTGAGGAAGTTATTTGACTGGTTATAGTTTTAGCCATTGCATTATTTGGGCCAGACTTGTTGGCTGTTTGTGATTGGCTGTCCTTAGGTTTCCATTTCTTTTCTTTTTTAAAAAATTTATTTATTTATTTATTTATTTATTTTTGGCTGCGTTGGGTCTTTGTTGCTGCACGCGGGCTTTCTCTAGTTGCGGTGAGCGGGGGCTACTCTTTGTTGCGGTGCGCGGGCTTCTCATTGCAGTGGCTTCTCTTGTTGCAGAGCACTGGCTCTAGGCACGCGGGCTTCAGTAGTTGTGGCACGTGGGCTCTAGAGCTCAGGCTTAGTAGTTGTGGCGCACGGGCTTAGTTGCTCCACGGCATGCGGGATCTTCCCGGAACAGGACTCGAACCCGTGTCCCCTGCATTGGCAGGCGAATTCTTAACCACTGTGCCACCAGGGAAGCCCAGGTTTCCGTTTCTTAACCTTGAGGCATTTATAGGCTTAAGCTTTGGTTTGCTTATGTAGGCTGCTAAGATAATAGAACCGCCTCAGACTAATGGCCTCCTTGTTTAACTCATTTGACAGTGGGAATTTATTAAAGGATTTTTGGCAGTTCAAAGAATTGTTACAAGGGCTGTAGAAATAAATAGACTTGTAAACTTCTCAGAAGACAACACCCACAATTTAGTCACAGAATCATGTCAGAATTGTGACCTTACAATAATTGCTCTCAGTAACTAGCTAGATGCCTCTGCCTACACTATTTTTTTTGGGAAAAAAAAAAAAAAAAGCCACAGCTACCTGAAGGCTGGTTACCATGGAGTGCTGCTCTGAATCAAAGTCGTACATTAGAGCATAAGATTAGCACAGCAGCTTAGCTGTAAGGGAGGCTGAGTATTTGAGCGTACGTTCTTTGGGGCAGTGGGACTGCAAACATGAGACCGTCATTCTGAAGACGATAAACAGCTACTGAATGACACAGTCCCAGTAGGCTCTTCCACTTCCCTTTTTTTTTTTTTTTTTAAATTTTTAAAATACACTTTTATTTTAGATTAATTTTACATTTATAGAAAAGCTGCAAATTTCGTACAAAAGAGCTCCCCTATACACTACAACCAGATTCCTCTATTGTTAATTCCTACATATGATACATTTGTCACAACTAATGGACCAATATTGACACAATATCATTAACTAGTTTAGATTCTCAGCCTTTACCTAATGTTCTTTTCTTGTTTGTGATCCCATCCAGGATACCACATTATATTAAGTTGTTATGTCACCTTGGGCTGTGACAGTTTCTCAGACTTCCCTGCTGTAGTTTTGTTGTTGTTGCTGTTGTTTTGCTTTTTTTAAAAATTTATTTATTTTATTTATTTTTGGCTGCGTTGGGTCTTTGTTGCTGCGTGCGGACTTTCTCTAGTTGCGGTGAGCGGGGGCTACTCTTCGTTGCAGTGTGCTGGCTTCTCATTACGGTGGCTTCTCTTGTTGCAGAGCACGGGCTCTAGAGCCCTGGCTCAGTAGTTGTGGCTCACGGGCTCTAGAGCGCAGGCTCAGTAGTTGTGGCACATGGGCTTAGCTACTCTGCAGCATGTGGGATCTTCCCGGACCAGGGCTCGAACCCCCCGTGTCCCCTGCATTGGCAGGCGGATTCTTAACCACTGCACCACTAGGGAAGTCCCATTGTTCTGCTTTTAGTTATTTTTCTTTCAGTTTTATTGAGATATAATTGAGATACAGCACTGTATAAGTTTAAGGTGTACAGCATAATGACTTGATTTACATATATTGTGAAATGATCACCACAACAAGTTAGTTAACATCCACCATCTCATACAGATGCCAAAAAAAGATAAATGTTCTTTTCGTTGTGATGAGAACTTTTAGGATTTACCCTCCTAGCAACTTTCTAATATATAATACGGCAGTGTTAACTAGAGTCATCATGTTATACATTACATCCTCAGTACCTATTTATCTTTTTTTTTTTAACATCTTTATTGAAGTATAATTGCTTTACAATGGTGTGTTAGTTTCTGCTTTAAAACAAAGTGAATCAGTTATACATATACATATGTTCCCATATCTCTTTCCTCTTGCATCTCCCTCCTTCCCACCCTCCCTATCCCATCCCTCTAGGTGGTCACAAAGCACCGAGCTGATCTCCCTGTGCTATGCGGCTGCTTCCCACTAGCTATCTATTTTACATTTGGTAGTGTATATATGTCCATGACACTCTCTCACCCTGTCACATCTCACCCCTCCCCCTCCCCATATCCTCAAGTCCATTCTTTAGTAGGTCTGTGTCTTTATTCCCATCTTGCCACTAGGTTCTTCATGTCCTTTTTCCTTTTTTTTTTTCTTAGATTCCATATATATGTGTTAGCATACTGTATTTGTTTTTCTCTTTCTGACTTATTTCACTCTGTATGACAGACTCTAGGTCCATCCACCTCATTACAAATACCTCCATTTCATTTCTTTTTATGGCTGAGTAATATTCCATTGTATATATGTGCTACATCTTCTTTATCCATTCATCCGATGATGGACACTTAGGTTGCTTCCATGTCCTGGCTATTGTAAATAGAGCTTCAATGAACATTTTGGTACATGACTCTTTTTGAATTATGGTTTTCTCAGGGTATATGCCCAGTAGTGGGATTGATGGGTCGTATGGTAGTTCTATTTTTAGTTTTTTAAGGAACCTCCATACTGTTCTCCATTCCACTTCCCTTTTTATCCCACTTCCCAGGATTCCAGAAAATTCCTTCTCATGGAAGTCTTCTATAAACTGACTCTTGCCGAAAGAAACCTTCCTGATGCCCTAGACTACGCTGGGTTACCAGACTGTAATTCATAAGGGTGGGGGCCATGTCTATTTTGCTCGGTGCTGTGTCCTTAGTATCTAACACAGGGTGCCTGGCACAGTAGCTATACATTTGTTAAATGAATATAAGCTATTTAGTCTGTAAATAAAAGCCTGTAAATCCAGTCTAATACCACCACAATCAGACACCCAGGCCTGATTTATAATTAGGACATGTGAAATGCAGCCAGATTGGTAGATAATATGTATTTTGAGGATGTATTTTATCTCAAAATGATGCTAAATCACAAACTTGGAATGCCAGTCTATGTCAGTAACTAGATCTTAGTCCAGCCCAACTGCTCAAGACAGACAATATGCTGGCCATCCTTTTATACCATTTGACTGTATTTTAAATTTCACATGTGAAAATCCCCCTCATACAGTAGCACAGCCCTCTTGACCTTACTGATTTTATGAAGCTGAGGTCAGTAGATCAGAGTCATAGAAACCAGCCAACGTTGATAATCCCACAAAAACTACCAATAACACCAGTTATATTTATTAGGCTTGCTTTACAGTCAAAAAAGCACTTTCATATATATTATGCCATTGATCCTCAGAGCAATTCTGTACAGAAATCATGGCATGTATCACCTCATTTCACACATGAGAAAACTGAAGCTCAGTGAGGTTAAGTCACTTGCTGGGATCTTAACAGTGACCAGTGGAAGGGTCATGGCAGGGGTCTAACATTCCAGCTCTGTCCAGGGCATTCTCCACATTACAAGGCAGCTAGAGTGACACTGAGGCACAGACTGTCCCCATTCTGGAGAGACATGAGCAGGGATCCCTCTCCCCACAGGGGAGAACGTCCCTCCTGGTCCAGTCCATCTAGCATCACAGAGCACAGTCTGGCAGCGCCAGGCAGCACAGTGGCCAGCAGAACTGTTCCCTGGTCTCAACACACAGTTGCAGAAGAGCAGCTAGTAGCTGGGAGGGTGAAGCCAGAGCCTGGCCTGCTGTGCACTGCTGCCCTGTCACTCTGAGGGTCTTTGTGCTCAGGTGGAACAGAGCCCGAGAACAGCCTGCAAGGGACAAGAAGAGTGCTCCTGTGTGGCTCAGAGACCAAGTCAGCAAACATCTGATGCCTAATAAGCCAGGCTCTGTGCTAGTCATGGGGGTCCAGAGATGAGGAAAAAAGTTCTGCTGCCTACAGTGTGTGTGTGTGTGTGTGTGTGTGTGTGTGTGTGTGTGTGTGTGTGTGTAGTGGGGAGGGTCATCCAACATGAGTTTCACCTTTTCATTTGGCACGTAGCAGCCAATAATATGTTTGGGTTTTTTTTAACATCTTTATAGGAATATAATTGCTTTACAATGGTGTGTTAGTTTCTGCTTTATAACAAAGTGAATCAGCTATACATATACATGTATCCCCATATCTCCTCCCTCTTGCGTCTCCCTCCCACCCTCCCTATCCCACCCCTCTAGGTGGTCACAAAGCACTGAGCTGATCTCCAGTGCTATGCAGCTGCTTCCAACTAGCTGTCGATTTTACATTTGGCAGTGTATATATGTCCATGCCACTCTCTCACTTCGTCCCAGCTTACCCTTCCTCCTCCCCATGTCCTCAAGTCCATTCTCTAATAGGTCTCCGTCTTTATTCCCGTCCTGCCCCTAGGTTCTTCATAACCCTTTTTTTTTTTTTTTAGATTCCATATATATGTGTTAGCATACTGTATTTGTTTTTCTCTTTCTGACTTCACTCTGTATGATAGACTCTAGGTCCATCCACCTCACTACAAATAACTCAATTTCATTTCTTTTTACAGCTGAGTAATATTCCATTGTATATATATATATGTCACATCTTCTTTATCCATTCATCTATCGATGGACACTTAGGTTGCTTCCATGTCCTGGCTATTGTAAATAGAGCTACAATGAACATTGTGGTACATGACTCTTTCTGAATTATGGTTTTCTCAGGGTATATACCCAGTAGTGGAATTGCTGGGTCATAGGGGAGTTCTATTTTTAGTTTTTAAAGGAACCTCCATACTGTTCTCCATATTGGCTGTATCAATTACATTCCCACCAACAGTGCAAGAGGGTTCCCTTTTCTCCACACCCTCTCCAGCATTTATTGTTTGTAGATTTTTGGATGATGGCCATTCTGAATGGTGTGAGGTGATACCTCATTGTAGTTTTGATTTGCATTTCTCTACTGATTAGTGATGTTGAGCATCCTTTCATGTGTTTGTTGGCAATCTGTATATCTTCTTTGGAGAAATGTCTCTTTAGGTCTTCTGCCCA
Source organism: Balaenoptera physalus (assembly GCF_965194825.1). Classification (NCBI taxonomy): domain Eukaryota; kingdom Metazoa; phylum Chordata; class Mammalia; order Artiodactyla; family Balaenopteridae; genus Balaenoptera; species Balaenoptera physalus. Next base: position 99,408,711 of record NC_138890.1, read on the forward strand.
TTTTTGGATTGGGTTGTTTGTTTTTTTTGATATTGAGCTGCATGAGCTGCTTGTAAATTTTGGAGATTAATCCTTTGTCAGTTGTTTCATTTGCAAATATTTTCTTCCATTCTGAGGGTTGTCTTTTCATCTTGTTTATGGTTTCCTTTGCTGTGCAAAAGCTTTTAAGATTCATTAGGTCCCATTTGTATATTTTTGTTTTTATTTCCATTTCTCTAGGAGCTGGGTCAAAAAGGATCTTGCTGTGATTTATGTCATAGAGTGTTCTGCCTATGTTTTCCTCTAAGAGTTTTATAGTGTCTGACCTTACATTTAGGTCTTTAATCCATTTTGAGTTTATTTTTGTGTATGGTGTTAGGGAGTGTTCTAATTTCATTCTTTTACATGTAGCTGTCCAGTTTATCCAGCACCACTTATTGAAGAGACTGTTTTTTCTCCATTGTATATTCTTGCCTCCTTTAACAAAATAAGGAGACCATATGTACGTGGGTTTATCTCTGGGTTTTCTATCCTGTTCCATTGATCTATATTTCTCTTTTTGTTCCAGTACCATACTGTTTTGATGACTGTAGCTTTGTAGTATAGTCTGAAGTCAGGGAGTCTGATGCCTCCAGCTCCGTTTTTCTTTCTCAAGATTGCTTTGGCTATTTGGGGTCTTTTGGGTTTCCATACAAATTGTGAAATTTTTTGTTCTAGTTCTGTGACAAATGCCAGTGGTAGTTTGATAGGGATTGCATTGAATCTGTAGATTGCTTTGGGTATTATAGGCATTTTCACAATGTTGATTCTTCCAATCCAGGAACATGGTATATCTCTCCATCTGTTTGTATCATCTTTAATTTCTTTCATCAGTGTCTTATAGTTTTCTGCATACAGATTTGCTCTCTCCTTAGGTAGGTTTATGTCTAGGTATTTTATTCTATTTGTTGCAGTGGTAAATGGAAGAGTTTCCTTAATTTCTCTTTCAGATTTTTCATCATTAATGTACAGGAATGCAAGAGATTTCTTTGCATTAATTTTGTATTGTGCTACTTTACTAAAATTCATTGATTAGCTCTAGTAGTTTTCTGGTAGCATCTTTAGGATTCTCTATGTATAGTATCATGTCATCTGGAAACAGTGACAGCTTTACCTATTCTTTCCGGATTTGGATTCCTTTTATTTCTTTTTCTTCTCTGATTGCTGTGGCTAAAACTTCCAAAACTATGTTGAATAATAGTGGTGAGAGTGGACAACCTTGTCTTGTTCCTGATCCTAGTGGAAATGGTTTCAGTTTTTCACCACTGAGGACGATGTTGGCTGTGTGTTTGTCATATATGGCCTTTATTATATTGAGGTAAGTTCCCTCTATGCCTACTTTCTGGAGGGCTTTTATCATAAATGGGTGTTGAATTATGTCAAAAGCTTTTTCTGCATCTATTTAGATGATCATATGGTTTTTATTCTTCAATTTGTTAATATGCTGTATCACATTGATTGATTTGCGTATATTGAGGAATCCTTGCATTCCTGGAATAAACCCCTCTTGATTACAGTTTATGATCCTGTTAATGTGCTGTTGGTTTCTGCTTGGTAGTATTTTGTTGAGGATTTTTGCATCTGTGTTCATCAGTGATATTGGCCAGTAGTTTTCTTTCTTCGTGACATATTTGTCTGGTTTTGGTATCAGGGTGATGGTGGCCTCATAGAATGAGTTTGGGAGTGTTCCTCCCTCTGCTATATTTTGGAAGAGTTTGAGAAGGATAGGTGTTAGCTCTTCTCTAAATGTTTGATGGAAGTCGCCTGTGAAGGCATCTGGTCCTGGGCTTTTGTTTGTTGGAAAATTTTTAATCACAGTTTCAATGTCAGTGCTTGTGATTGGTCCGTTTATATTTTCTATTTCTTCCTGGTTCAGTCTTAGAAGGTTGTGCTTTTCTAAGAATTTGTCCATTTCTTCCAAGTTGTCCATTTTATTGGCATATTGTTGCTTGTAGTAATCTTTCACGTTCCTTTGTATTTCTGCAGTGTCACTTGTTAGTTCTCCTTTTTCATTTCTAATTCTATTGATTTGAGTCTTCTCCCTTTTTTTCTTGATGAGTCTGGCTAATGGTTATCAATTTTGTTTATTTTCTCAGAAAACCAGCTTTTAGTTTTATTGATCTTTGCTATTGTTTCCTTCATTTCTTTTTCATTTATTTCTGATCTGATCTTTATGATTTCTTTCCTTCTGCTAACTTTGGGGTTTTTTTTTGTTCTTCTTTCTCTAATTGCTTTAGGTGTAAAGTTAGGTTGTTTATTTGAGATGTTTCTTGTTTCCTGAGGTAGGATTGTATTGCTATAAAATTCCCTCTTAGAACTGCTTTTGCTGCATCCCATAGGTTGTGGGTCATCGTGTTTTCATTGTCCTTTGTTTCTAGGTATTTTTTGATTTCCTCTTTGATTTCTTCAGTGATCTCTTGATTATTAAGTAGCATATTGTTTAGCCTCCATGTGTTTGTATTTTTTACAGATTTTTTTCCTGCAATTGATATCTAGTCTCACAGCGTTGTGGTCAGAAAAGATACTTGATACGGTTTCAATTTTCTTAAATTTACCAAAGCTTGTTTTGTGACCCAAGATAGGACCTATCCTGGAGAATGTTCCATGAGCACTTGAGAAGAAAGTGTATTCTGTTGATTTTGGATGGAATGTCCTATAAATATCAATTAAGTCCATCTTGTTTAATGTATCATTTAAAGCTTGTGTTTCCTTATTTATTTTCATTTTGGATGATCTGTCCATTGGTGAAAGTGGAGTGTTAAAGTCCCCTACTATGATTGTGTTACTGTCGATTTCCCCTTTTATGGCTGTTAGCATTTGCCTTACGTATTGAGGTGCTTCTATGTTGGGTGCATAAATATTTACAATTGTTCTATGTTCTTGGATTGATCCCTTGATCATTATGTAGTGTCCTTCTCTGTCTCTTGTAATAGTCTTTATTTTAAAGTCTATTTTGTCTGCTATGAGAATTGCTACTTCAGCTTTATTTTGATTTCCATTTGCATGGAATATCTTTTTCCATCCCCTCACTTTCAGTCTGTATGTGTCCCTAGGTCTGAAGTGGGTCTCTTGTAGACAGCATATATACAGGTCTTGTTTTTGTATCCATTCAGCCACTCTATGTCTTTTGGTGGGAGCATTTAATCCATTTACATTTAAGGGGATTATCGATATGTATGTTCCTATTACCATTTTCTTAATTGTTTTGGGTTTGTTATTGTAGGTCTTTTCCTTCTCTTGTGTTTCCCACTTAGAGAAGTTCCTTTAGCATTTGTTGTAAAGGTGGTTTGGTGATGCTGAATTCTCTTAGCTTTTGCTTCTCTTTAAAGGTTTTAATTTCTCCGTCAAATCTGAATGAGATCCTTGCTGGGTAGAGTAATCTTGGTTGTAGGTTTTTCCCTTTCATCACTTTAAATATTTCCTGCCACTCCCTTCTGTCTTGCAGAGTTTATGTTGAAAGATCAGCTGTTAACCTTATGGGGATTCCCTTGTATATTATTTGTTGTTTTTTCCTTGCTGCTTTTAATATATTTTTTGTATTTAATTTTTGGTAGTTTAATATGTGTCTTGGCGTGTTTCTCCTTGGATTTATCCTATGTGGTACTCTCTGTGCTTCCTGGACTTGATTAACTATTTCCTTTCCCATATTAGGGAAGTTTTCAACTATAATCTCTTCAAATATTTTCTCAGACCCTTTCTTTTTCTCTTCTTATTCTGGGACCCCTATTATTCAAATGTTGGTGCATTTAATGTTGTTCCAGAGGTCTCTGAGACTGTCCTCAATTCTTTTCATTCTTTTTTCTTTATTCTGCTCTGAGGTAGTTATTTCCCCTATCTTATCTTCCAGGTCACTTATCTGTTCTTGTGCCTCAGTTATTCTGCTATTGATTCCTTCTAGAGAATTTTTAATTTCATTTATTGTGTTGTTCATCACTGTTCGCTTGCTCTTTAGTTCTTCTAGGTCCTTGTTAAACATTTCTTGTATTTCCTCCATTCTATTTCCAAGATTTTGCATCATCTTTACTACCATTATTCTGAATTCTTTTTCAGGTAGACTGTCTATTTCCTCTTCATTTGTTAGGTCTGGTGGGTTTTTGCCTTGCTCCTTCATCTGCTATGAGTTTCTCTGTCTTCTCATTTTGCTTAACTTAGTGTGTTTGGGGTCTCCTTTTCGCAGGCTGCAGGTTCGTAGTTCCTGTTGTTTTTGGTGTCTGTCCCCAGGGGCTAAGGTTGGTTCAGTGGGTTGTGTAGGCTTCCTGGTGGAGGGGACTAGTGCCTGTGTTCTGGTGGATGAGGCTGGATCTTGTTTTTCTGGTGGGCAGGTCCACATTTGGTGGTGTGTTTTGGGGTGTCTGTGGCCTTATTATGATTTTAGGCAGCCTCTCTGCTAATGGATGGGGTTGTGTTCCTGTCTTGCTAGTTGTTTGGCATAGGGTGTCCAGCACTGTAGCTTGCTGGGCATTGAGTGGAGCTGGGTCTTGGTGTTGAGATGGAGATCTCTGGGAGATTTTTGCCGTTTGATATTATGTGGAGCTGGGAGGTCTCTGGTGGACCAATGTCCTGGATTCGGCTCTCCCACCTCAGAGGCACAGGCCTGACACCCAGCCGGAGCACCAAGACCCTGTCATCCAGACAAAAAAGAGAAAAAGGAAAAAATACATATATATCGTTGCTCCCGAAGTCCACTGCCTCAGTTTGGGATGATTCGTTGTGTATTCAAGTATTCCGCAGATGCAGGGTATATCAAGTTGATTTTGGAGATTTAATCCACTGCTCCTGAGGCTGCTGGGAGAAATTTCCCTTTCTCTTCTTTGTTTGCACAGCTCCTGGGGTTCAGCTTTGATTTGGACCCTCCTCTGCATGTAGGTCGCCTGAGGGCGTCTGTTCTTCGCTCAGACAGGATGGGGTTAATGGAGCAGCTGATTCCGGGAGCTCTGGCTCATTCAGGCCGGGGGTAGGGAGGGGTACGGATGCGAGGTGAGCCTGCGGCAGCAGAGGCCGGCGTGATGTTGCACCAGCCTGAGGCGTGCCGTGTGTTCTCCCGGGGAAGTTGTCCCTGGATCACGGGACCCTGGCAGTGGCGGGCTGCACCGGCTCCCGGGAGGGGAGATGTGGATAGTGACCTGTGCTCGCACACAGGCTTCTTGGTGGCGGCAGCAGCAGCCTTAGCGTTTCATGCCCGTCTCTGGTGTCTGCGCTGATAGCCGCAGCTCGCGCCTGTCTCTGGAGCTCATTTAGGAGGTGCTCTGAATCCCCTCTCCTCGCACACCTCGAAACAGTGGTCCCTTGTCTCTTAGACAGGTCCAGGCTTTTTCCCGGACTCCCTCCCGGCTAGCAGTGATGCACTAGCCCCTTCAGGCTGTGTTCACACCGCCAACCCCAGTCCTCTCCCTGGGATCCAACCGAAGCCCGAACCTCAGCTCCCAGCCCTGCCCGCCCCGGCGGGTGAGCAGCCAAACCTCTCGGGCTGGTGAGTGCTGCTCGGCACCGATCCTCCGTGCGGGAATCTCTCCGCTTTGCCCTCCACACCCCTGTGGCTGTGCTCTCCTCCGTGGCTCTGAAGCTTCCCCCCTCCGCCCCCTGCAGTCTCCGCCCACGAAGGGGCTTCCTAGTGTGTGGAAACCTTTCCTCCTTCACAGCTCCCTCCCACTGGTGCAGGTCCGGTCCCTATTCTTTTGTCTGTTTTTTCTTTTTCCTTTTGCCCTACCCAGGTACGTGGGGAGTTTCTTGCCTTTTGGGAGGTCTGACATCTTCTGCCAGCGTTCAGTAGGTGTTCTGTAGGAGTTGGTCCACGTGTAGATGTATTTCTGATGTATTTGTGGGGAGGAAGGTGATCTCTACGTCTTACTCTTCTGCCATATTGAAGGTCTCCCCCAATATTATGTTTTGAAGGAGCAGTTTTCAGAGCCAGCCTTCTTAGAATTATTTGGTGGCTGCCACCATTTGATTTGTGTGTGCCTATGAACCAAGGACACAGGGGAGTTTTAAAATGAGAACAACTTGTTGGTATTCCACTTTGTTATTCTTTCTTTTCTCACTTTTATTCCCTTGTTGGTCTTCCATTCTGGGCATGAAATATTAGCTATGTTGACTATTTATTTACATACCATGATTAATCTAAGTTAGGGGCTTCTCTGGGCTCTATTAAGACAGCACGTCTAACAAATGAAATGCTGGCCCAGGGGAGCAATTTCATGTGCTGTAAATCTAGTTAACTCTGTTACTAAGATAAATGCTGTCAGCCAGATTTAAGGCTCAGAGATACCTGAGAGATACTCGGTATTCGCTGGCATAAACCCCAAGTTGAATGGCTGTCACCAGTCATCAAGTTACTATTTCAAGGTCATCAGGTGCAATTACATGAAGAGGAAGTTTATGAATGTACTCGTGGCTCAATGTTTATTGTAACCAAATTGGTCTCCCATTGTGGCTTAACAGCAAAAACATGTAGAATTTACAGTTCAGACTCTTTGCCCTTCCAACCTGCTGCCCCTTGTTCTTGCTCTCACAGCTTCCCACCTCACCTTTGCCCTCTGACCCGTTTTGAACACATACTGGGGACCTGATCTTGGCTTTATCCTTTGGACATGATTTTTAGGTATTTTCCCTCTGACCCCACTTTTTTTCTTCCTTACTCTTTGCCCTAGTCCCTAGGGACCTGTTGTCTAGGCCTGGATATAAAATACATTATATTCAGTCCGGATTAAGATAGGCTGAATAAATATGTTTTCTCACCAAATACATGGTTTTTAAGGTTATTTTGAATTAATGGGAAACGATACTGTATTATCACTGTGGTTCTATCCCTAACAACTCAAAAGCAAGAGGCATAGAGTATAGAGTAGTAATTTATATAGTCTCTGGAGACAGACTACCTGGATCTGAAACTCACGTCTGTATTTCTTGGCTATGTAACTTTGGGAAAGTCACTTAATTTTTCTGTGCTCAGTTTCCTCATCTGTATAGTGGGAATGATGATAAGATAGCTGCTTCACAGGGTTACATGAGAAATATTAACTATTTATGTTACAATTTATTGTTGTAGTTCATTACAGAAAAAATTTATTGAGGGTTTTCTATGTCAGGCATTATGCTAGATGTTGAGGATAAAGTGAGCACAAGATGCAATTTCTTCCCCCAAAGTGCTCACTTCTATTGGGAGAAAGAAACAAAAAGGCAGCAATAACCTAATGTGATAAGTCTGTGGGAGGAGTAAGACAAGATGCTTTGAGAGCACATAGGAGCCTAACTTAACCCAGCCCTGGGCAATCCAGGAAGGCTTCTTTGAGGAAGTGACATGACGCTAAGTCCTGAAAGATGAGAAGGTGTTAGCCAGGCAGAGTGGAGATTGCGCTGTAGGCAAAGAGAGCAACACATGCAAAAGTTTGGAGGCAGAAGAAAGGATAGGTCACACTCGGAGAAACAGTAAGTGGTTCAGTGGAGCAATTGTGGTAGAGCCTGGACGAGAAAGGTGTGTAAGGATGAGGCTCTGAGGGAAGGAGCCAGCTGAGGGCATCAGGAAGCAGAAGGACCAGATGGAAATCAGGGTCTGGAGCGGGGAGGTAGAAGAAGTGGATGGTCAATGTCCACAAGGTCCAGAAGAGGTAACAGATGGAAAACCCAGCAGATGAGTGAAATGAGACAAATAAGGGTATTTACATCAGAAAGCTGGTGGTACCCATTTCACAAGGTGTTACATGGGAGAGACCAGTGAAGACAGTGCCCCACTGAGAACAGTGCCAGAGACGGGGAAAGGGGGATGGAGCAAGGGACGCTGGAGGGGCCAGCTATGGATCTGCGGCCAAAGGCTAATTAACAGAATGAGGGCAACAGAGCAGAAGCAGCAGCCAAGCTGGAGTGAGTAGTTCCAGCGAGCTGTGAACTAGCTCTTTCACTGTTCCTGAGCACAGGATGGGTGCCGGGACGTGAGGGAGGCTTCGAGCGTGCTGACAGTAAGGTGGAAGTTGATGTCAAATCGCTCAAACTGTATTAGCCTGAAATATGTTCCTACCCCAGAGAGGCTAATAATTTGTCTCTTTCCAAATTAATAGTCTTTAAATATTTGTCCAAAATGTATTTGTAGGGAAGATTGACGACTGCATTTGAGGAAGGGAAAATAGTTTTTCCCCAACTGTCCCAGCAATTCACCTGTGGCCCACGGTCATTCCCAGCACTATACTTAACAAGACCCACTCTTTCTTAGGTGAGTCATGCACGTTGCTTGAGGTCTCATCCTAGTTTTCACCTCAGGAATTTTAACACTGTTCCTCCTAACTCCATACAGTTGTCTTCTTGACAAAAGTTTCAGCATATGTAATTTCCCCCATCATGTGACATTTGCAGTGATGTTTTACCTAGGGGTGACATTAAAGGTATTTAATACTCAGTACTACACACATACCATAGACCAATCAGAACAGTGGCTGCCTTAGTGCAGAGCAAGGCCTGGATGCCCTGCTGGGCCAGACATTAAACCTTCTGTTTCTGGTTGGTGAAGAAGTCCAGAGGTGGGTAAGCTGGGGTGGGGGACTTCTGGAAGTCCCAGGGGAGAAACTAGGGAGACCAGAATGGTGGTCTAGAGACTTGTGGGCTCAGGAAAGCCGTATGGAAGTATTTCAACATTTTAACTACTGGAACAATTACGCTATGCATATCTGTTAAATATCAGCGCTAGTTTTGACACCCATCAAAGGTTGGTGCCTTGGTAAACTACTTAGCTCTATTATTTTCTGAGTCCAGCTGTGGGCTTCCATGATGCTGAGAGGAGATGTGCAGGGGCAGAAAGGCAGAGAGATAATCCACCTGTGATACGTTGGGTTTACTCTTGAGAAGGAAAACACATACCCACAAACACATACGTGTGTACATGTGTGCATGTGTGTGTGTGTATTTGCACTAATTACCAGAGAACTGAAAATTCCCTTCCTCTGTATCTTTCTATTCCCTCTTACCTACAAGACCAAGAAGGAGATGTCTTGGAACTCAAATTCACTTGACTGTGAAAGCAGATCTAAGTGTAGCTCAAGCTCTTAAGTGAAAGAGGTAGAAATAACCCAAAAGTGGCCAAAATTCTGCTGCCATCTCCTCTGGTGGTGAGCCAAAGCTTAAAAACTGCATCACCATTTTTTTTTTTTTTGAGCAAAATGGCTGGTTGCTGTGAGTCATGGAGAGGAACCATAGTCTTTATCCTAAAATCAGAGGTTCCTATGCAATTCACTAGAGAACCCCCAGGGGCAGCTTTGATCTGGTCACACCTCTGCCCACCCACTTGGGTTGACTTTTCCTCCAAAGCCTTCCTGTTACACAATTTTTCAAGAGTGAGAGATTCAATGTATCCTGTGAAAATAGTTTTGACAGAATTACTGTTTACATTTTTGCAGCTCAAGTGCATGGGATATTTCTTCAACTTTCGTCATCACAGGCAACAAGATTTAGTGGTGAGTACCTTCATTATGTTGTTGTTATAATAATGACAATGCAAACATGTAATCTGTTCTCCTATCCCATGTGTTTCTTTAATGTTAATTCACTCAAATGAATTGTGTTATAAAATAAACTGAAGCATATTAAAAATGTTAAGAGTTTGAGCAACAATTTGAATCAGGCCTCATCAAAACAGAAGTGTCCGTCATGCTCTACCAACAGGAGCTAGGGGAAAGACTTTTTTTTTTTTTAATTAATTTATTTATTTATCTATTTTTGGCTGTGTTGGGTCTTTGTTGCTGTGTGCAGGCTTTCTCTAGTTGTGGCGAGCAGGGGCTACTCTTTGTTGTGGTGTGCGGGCTTCTCATTGTGGTGGCCTGTCCTGCTGCAGAGCATGGGCTCTAGGCATGTGGGCTTCAGTAACTGTGGCATGCGGGCTCAGCAGTTGTGGCTCATGGGCTCCAGAGCGCAGGCTCAGTAGTTGTGGCGCATGGGCCTAGTTGCTCCATGGCGTGTGGGATCTTCCTGGACCAGGGCTCGGACCTGTGTCCCCTGCACTGGCAGGCGGATTCCCAGCCGCTGCGCCACCAGGGAAGCCCCTAGGGGAAAGACTTTAACAGAGAAGTGGAAGCAAAGCTAGGAAATTATTTGATTGGCTATAGTTTAAGCAGTTGCTTTATTTGGGGAAGACTAGTTGGCTGTTTGTGATTGGTTTCCTTAGGTTTTCATTTCTTAACCTTGAGACATTTACAGGCTTAGGTTTTGGTTTGCTTAGTAGTCTGCTAACATATTAGAACCACCTCATTCTGTTGGCTTCCTTGTTTGATTAACTTAACATATGTGTTTGTAAATTGGAGAATGAGGTCAGTGTATTGTGGAAGTTGAGTGGGTTCATACATAATTTTCCTCAGCATGTTAATGTTTTAAAGCCAAGCTTTCTCACAATTAGAGAAAAAGCTTCTCAGTATATTAAAACTTAAGATAAAAGCTAAATTTTCTGCAGAAATACCTTTCCTTTTTATAAAATGTGGCTTGTTATAGGCTTCAAGACTTGCTGCATTTTCTACGTTAAGTTCTCTGGGGAGTTGCAGGTAGAGAGGAAGAAGCTGAAAGATATTTACTCCATGTTAAAAGAGAAATTAATGATAAATTAGGCTGTTCTTGGATTGTATTTTAAGTTTTGGATAAACTGATTTCTATAGAACTGTCTTCAAGGACATTCATTTCAAAAGAAGAAGGAAGCATGATTTTAGTGTGAAAGGCCATACAATTTGAATGATTGAGATTCTATGGCAAATGCCCATGGAAATTTAACCATACTAGCATAATTTCTTACTAGGATTCTAACTGGTTTTGTTAGGGTGCTGATTTCAAAGTTGCATTTTTTTATTGAGATATAGTTGATTATATTAGTTTGGATATACAACATAGTAATTCAAAATTTTGATAAACTCCATATAAGGTTATTATAAAATATTGGTTATATTCTCTGACCTGTACAATATATCCTTGTAGCTTATTTATTTTATACATAGTAGTTTGTGCCTCTTAATACACTACCCCTATCCTGACCCTCCCCTCTCCCCCTCCCCTCTCCCCACCGGTAACTGATAGTTTGTTCTCTATATCTGTGAGCTTGTTTCTGTTTTGTTATGTTCATTCATTTGTTTTATTTTGTAGATTCCACCTATAAGTGATAACATACAGTATTTGTCTTTCTCTGTCTGACTTATTTCATTAAGCATAATATGCTCCAGGTCCATTCCACATTGTTGCAAATGGCAAAATTTCATTCTTTTTTATGGCTGAGTAGTATTCCATTTTATATATACACCATATCTTCTTTACCCATTCATTTGTTGATGAACGCTATGTTGCTTCCATATCTTGGTTATTATAAATAATGCTTCTATGAATATTGGGGTGCATTTATCTTTTCCAATTAGTGTTTTCCTTTTCTTCAGCTATAGACCCAGGAATAAAATTGGTGCATCATATTGTAGTTCTATTTTTCATTTTTTGAGGAACATCCATACCATTTTCCATAGTAGATGTAGAAAGTTATATTCCAACCAACAGTGTACAAGGATCCCCTTTTCTCCACATCCTCACCAACATCTGTTATTTGTGGTCTTTTTGATGATAGTCATTCTGATACGTGCGAGGTGATATCTCATTGTGGTTTTGATTTGCATTTCTCTAATAACTTGTGATGTTGAGCATCTTCTCATGTGCCTGTTAGCTATCTGTATGCATTCTTTGGAAAAATGTCTACTCAGGTCTTCTTCCCATTTTTCAATTGGGTTTTTTTTTTTTTGATATTGAATTGTATGAGCTGTTTATATATTTTGGATATTATCCCTTTATTGGTCATATTATTTGCAAATACTTTCTCCCATTCTGTACGTTGTCTTTTATTTTGTCTGTGGTTTCCTTTGCTGTGCAAAAGCTTTTAAGTTTAATTAGATCCTATTTATTTATTTTTGCTTTTGTTTCCTTTGCCTTAGGAAACAGACTCAAAAAAATATTGCTACGATTTATGTCAAAGTGTATTCTGCCTATGTTTTCTTCTAGGAGTTTTATGGTTTACAGTCTTACATTTAGGTCTTTAATCCATTTTGAGTTTATTTTTTTTAAATGGTATGAGAAAATGTTCTAATTTCATTCTTTTACACGTAGCTGTCTAGTTTTTCCAGCACCACATATTGAAGAGAATGTCTTTTCCCCACTGTGTATTCTTACCTCCTTTGTTGTAGATTAATTGACCATAAGTGCATTGGTTATTTCTGGGTTCTCTCTTCTGTTCCATTGATCTATTGTCTCTTTTTGTGTTAGTACCATACTGTTTTGATTACTGTAGCTTTGTAGTATGGTGTGAAGTCACGGCACACGACACCTCCAACTCTGTTCTTCTTCTCAAGATTGCTTTGGCTATTCTGGATATTTTGTGTTTCCATACAAATTTTAGAATTATTTGTTCCATTTATGTGAAAAATATCATTGGTATTTTGATAAAGATTGCATTGAACCCATAGATTGCCTTGGGTAATATGGTCATTTTAACAACTTAAATTCTTCCAATCCATGAACACAGTGTAGTTTTTCATCTGTTGGTGTCATTAATTTCTTTCATCAGCATCTTATATTTTTCTAAGAACAGGTCCTTTTACCTCCTTAGGTAGGTTTATTCCTAGGTATTTTATTCTCTTTGATGTGATGGTAAATGTATTGTTTTTCTTAATTTCTCTTTGTGATAGGTCATTGTTAGTATATAGAAATGCAATAAATTTCTTTATATTAATATTATATCCTGCAACTTTACCAAATTCATTGACAAGATCTAGTAGTTTTCTGGTGGTGTCTTTAGAATTTTCTATGTATTGTATCATCTGTAAACAATGTCAGGTTTACTTCTTCCTTTCTGATTTGGATTCCTTCTTTTTCTTTTTCTTCTCTGATTACTGTGGCCAGGACTTACCTTACTATGTTGAATAAAAGTGGCAGGAGTGTGCATTTTTGTCCTGTTCCTGATCTCAGAAGGAATGCTTCCAGCTTTTCACCATTGAGTATGATGTTAGCTGTGGGCTTATCATATACAGCCTTTACTATGTTGAGGCATGTTCCCTTTATACCCACTTTGTGGAGAGTTTTTATCATAAATGGATGATGAATTTTGTAAAAAGTTTCGTCTGCATCTATTGAGATAATCATATGGTTTTTATTCTTCATTTTGTTAATGATGTGTATTACATTGATTGGTTTGTGAATATTGGACCATCCTTGCATCCCTGGGATAAATCCCACTTGATCGTGGTGTATAATCCTTTTAATGTATTATTGCATTCGTTTGGTTAATATTTTGTTGGAGAATTTTTACATCTATGTTCATCAGTGATAGTGGCCTATAATTTCCTTTTTTTGTGTGATATCTTTGTCTGGTTTTGATATCAGGGTAATACTTGCCTTGTAGAATGAGTTCAGAAGAGTTCCTTCCTCTGAAAACCTTTGAAATAGTTTGAGAAGGATAGGTGTTAACTCTTCTGTAAATGTTTGGTAGAATTTACCTGTGAAGCCATCTGGCCCTGGATGTTTGCTTGTTGGGAGTTTTATTACTGATTCAATTTCATTACTAGTAATTGTTCTGTTCATATTTTTTATTTTCCTGGTTCAGTCTCGAGAGATTGTACATTTCTAGGTATTTGTCCATTTCTTCTAGTTTGTCCATTTTATTGCTGTATGGTTGTTTGTAGTAGTCTTATATGATCCTTTGTGTTTCTTTGGTGTTGGTTGTAACTTCTTCTTTTTCGTTTCTGATTTTATTGCTTTGGGCCCTCTCCTTTTTTCTTGATGAGTCTGGCTAAAAGTTTATCAGTTTTGTTTATTTTCCAAAGTACCAGCTCTTAGTTTCATTGATCTTTTCTATTGTATTTTTGGTTTGTTTTTTTTTTTTTTTTTGTCTCCATTTCATTTATTTCTGCTCTGATCTTTCTTTCTTTCTTTCCGCTAACTTTGGGTTTTGTTTGCTCTTCTTTTTCTAGCTCTTTTAGGTTAAAGTTAGGTTGTTTATTTGAGGTTTTTCTTGTCTCCTGAGGCAGGCTTGTATCACTATAAACTTCCCTCTTAGAACTGCTTTTGCTGCATCCTATACATATTTGATTCTTGTGTTTCATTTTCATTTCTCTCCAGGTATTTTTAAATTTCTTCTTTGATTTATTTAGTGATCCATTTGTTGTTTAATAGCATATTGCTTAGCCTCCATGTGTTTGCGTTTTTTGAAGTTTTTTTCTTATAGTTGATTTCTAGTCTCATAGCACTGTACTCAGAAAAGATACTTGATATGATTTCAAATTTACTGAGACTCGTTTTGTATCCTAGCATGTGATCTATCCTGGAGAATGTTCCATGTGCACTTGAAAAGATTGTATACTCTGCTGCTCTGGATGTAATGTTCTATATATATCTATTAAGTCTGTTTAGTCTAATGTGTGATTTAAAGCCAGTGTTTCATTATTGACTTTCTGTCTGGGATTTCTGTCTATTGATGTAAGCTGGGTGTTGAAGTCCCCTACTATTATTATGTTACTGTCAATCTCTCCCTTTATGTCTGTTAGTGTTTGCTTTATGTATTTAGGTGCTCCTATGTTGGATATCTGTCTATCTATCTATATTTATTTATTTACAATTGTTATATCTTCTACTTGGATTGATCCCTTGATCATTATGCAATGTCCTTCTTTGTTTCTTGTTAGGGTCTTTGTTTTAAAGTCTATTTTGTCTGATAGAAGTATTGTTACTCTGGCTTTCTTTTGATGCCCATTTGTATGGAATACCTTTTTCCATCTCCTCACTTTCAGTCTGTGTGTGTCTTTAGATCTGAAGTCTCTTTTAGGCAACATATATATGGGTCTTGTGTGTGTGTGTGTGTGTGTGTGTTTGTATACAGCCTGGGGGTAGGGGCAGTGGTTAGAGCAGGATTATTTAACTCAGGAAGGAGTCAGAAATGTCCATGACCACATATTTCTTCCAGTGAGGTGGTATCCTTCAAAAACCCAACTTTTACCATCCTTTATAAGTAAATGCTTCCTCTCCTTTAGGCACAAATGCAACTGCTACCATTAAAAAAAGTCTGCTTACCTTTCTAAGGTCATCTTTCCTAAGAACTTTTCAGTACTTTGAGGTTGATTGATCTTCAGACTTGACTTGTAACACTGTCTTGTACCACCTTAGGCACTCTGCTCACAAAAACAAATTTTAAAATAATGTGTGGAGAAAACAATCTTTCCAAAGCTACATTTCACCATGAGTTCCAAATTTATGTCTGCCACTGACCTGTATGGAAGAGGAACTTGGCCTTTCTAAGTTTGTTCTCTAGTTTACAATGTGAATAAATACAACTCATATTATCCAAAACCTTTCTGGGGGAAAACGGGTCCATTGGGCCCAATTAAGCTGATCATAGCTGCCTCTCTTACCTAACAGGTGATTTTATAGCTTCTAGTTCTTGGCATTTGTCTATCTTTACACATTTATAACTAAAGATAAATATACAAGGCATTGATACTGACCTTTGGAATATTTTTTTGAACTCTATAGTGTACATGTTCTTAATATGCGTGAGGTGAAGGCAAGTTTAGCCTTTCTATTTTGGCCTCATCTAATCAGATTTACCTGCAGACTTCTGGTTTATTTCTACTATAGTCTAGTTTCTGTTCTCCCATACCTTCTGTTCATATGTTGTTTCAAACTAGAGCAGAGAGCAAACAACATCTGCCCTGGAATCAGTGACTCCAATCCTGTCCTTAGAGAGCAGTGGTTTGCCCTTCCTTCTTTGGTAGATTTCTAGACCTGAAGATTGGTTTTCTCTTCTTGGTTTTAGTAGAGCTTCTGGCCTTGATCCTTTATCTTCTTTACTCTGTATTTGTTGAATGAATGAATAAGTACACATAGGTCAGTCTAATCCCCCAACCCTGCTCCTAAAGTAAATCAAGGGACTTGATTTTTGGCCACCTAAGAGAAATGTTTTAATAAAATATCTCTAGAAAATCAAATTTAAAGTCATCTACAGCCTACAACATATATTTTGCCTTATTGTGGGTAAAGTGCATTCATTTTTCAAGGTAGATGAATCATAAGATAATTTAAAACAGTTTAGCCATGAAAATCCCTGTAGCATGTGCAGAACTAAGATTAAATTTAAGGCAATAATAATTCCCTGTCAGGAGAAAATGGATATATTTCATCAAGGTAGTTCAGTTGAAAAGTAATTGACTCACCATTTCTATTTACATTACCATCTGAACATTGTAAAACTAAATTAAAAACTATGGGATTGTAATATGGTTTTTTGAAAAGTCCATTTTAATTGTCAGACTTGAATATGAGACTTTGCATCTAAAATAAGTTCTTTTTTCAAAAGTAGGAAAGCACTAAATTATATTTTTGGAAACATAATACTATTTTTGGTATTAAATAGAAGTACTATATCTTGTCATAAAATTTTAACTAGAAAATTCTGGGAATGGAGTTTTTTCAATATTTCTCTCAAAACGAACTTAACAAACTATATCTTTCTTAAGCTACAGACCTAGACATACAAAAATTGTATTTTTTTTTTGTATCTTTAGTCCCAAACACACCCAATGATAGAGACTTACTTTTAGAAATTCAGGAGTCAATGCAGGGTTTTATTAGTGAATTCCTGGATTCTCTATCTCTTGTTCAGGGTTTATTTCCTATCTAGAAGTGGGGAGAGGGCTTTATGTTACATACAGATGGGGGAGGTTGGAGACGGGCCCATTCCTCTAACAGAATGCATCCTTGCTGGCATTCCCTTCTCATAAAAATAATATTACTCATTTATGTTATCACTGCCAGATTTCATGCTCCTGAGTATATATGGCCAGAAAAATGCAGTGACAGTCTCCTTGTTACAGCAGATCAGGGAATCTAATAGCCTTGGTCCATTGCAATAGAAAAAGTGGGAGTTTGGAAGTGAATCCAATTTAGGCTTCTCCCACAGAGAGAACTTGATGTTTGTTGGATGAATGAATGAAAGAATGAATGAGTAAATAAGTAAATGTTTCTATTGCTACAATTTTGAGGACCAGGAGGCTATTTATCCCCTTTCCATGTAACGGAACTGGTCTAAGTTTACTTATCACTTGCTCTCTTCTCAGCTGTCAGAGGACTTGCTGCTTGCCATTTACCTGTGCTGTCCCTGCCACTGGTCTCCTTTACTCTTCCTGGTTTTTTTCTTCTTTTTATTTCCTTTGACTCTTGTTCTTTCTCCTATGTGCCTCAACTTTCCTGAGAAAAGGTTAATACTTCACTGTGCTTTTCAGCCAGACTAATCATGCATTACTGGCCCCAGTGTAAGAAACAGAGCTGTGTTCTTTGGCTCCTTGTGACTCTGCATCTGCTGCTTCAACACTGGGAAGGCATGTCCTAATTGTTCTAGTTCCAGGGCTCATGAGGCAGGTTGCCAGAAAACAGAGATTGTACTCACTGTTCTGGTTGCATACATAAGGCAAAATCAGCATCTGTGTGTAGGTCTGCTGTGTCATGCTTGTAGGTTGTTTGAACACAAACCTATAAGACCCAGGCTGGAAAAACAAAACAAAACCAAAAGAGGAAAAACAGCATCAAGAGGGAGGAGATATGGGGATATATGTATATGTATGACTGATTCATTTTGTTATACAGCAGAAGCTAACACACCATTGCAAAGCAATTATACTCCAATAAAGATGTTAAAAAAATAAAAAATTAAAAAGAATTACCCAGCCATAAAAAGGAACAAAATTGGGTCATTTGTAGAGACGTGGATGGATCTAGAGACTGTCATACAGAGTGAAGTAAGTCAGAAAGAGAAAAACAAATTCGTATATTAACGCATATACGTGGAACCTAGAAAAACGGTACAGACGAACCGGTTTGCAGGGCAGAAATAGAGACACAGATGCAGAGAACAAACGTATGGACACCAAGGGGGGAAAGCGGGGGGCTGGGGGGTGGTGGTGGGATGAACTGGGAGGTTGGGATTGACATACATACAGTAATATGTATAAAATGGATAACTAATAAGAACCTGCTGTATAAATAAATAAATAAAATAAAATTCAAAATAAATAAATAAAAACCATGACTTTTGAGCTCTAAAAAAAAAAAGAAAAAGAAAAATGTTTGATGTTATCTATTGATCAAGCATTCCAGTCTAACTACAGTGGTAGACCATGCTAAGCACTGATCTGTCTCCTAAGTTTGCAGAGGGCTCTAGACTTTTATTTTCTCAGTGATTAGTTTCTAATCGAATTAATTTGTAAGTTCTGGTGTCCCTGTTCATTCTTCATCAGTAGGAGACCCTGATGTCAGACATGTGCAGTCCAAGTTCACCCCCTTCTCAAACTCATGCTTCAACAGAGACAGAGTTATTGCTTAGAAAATTGCTTTCAGATAATCAGCTCTAAAATCATGCCTTCAATTAGAAGAAAAGTTCGTTTAATTATTATAGAGCATTCATTAAATATAGACCATAATTTGATTATCCCAGGCTTTTAATTACCTGAAATCTTTTCTTATCAGGAATAATGTTCATGGATATCAAATAGATATTTTTGAGGGAGTAGAAAAGTGAGAGGAACTGAGCACACCAAGATGTTTTCTGACTCCCTCAACCTCTATTATTAGGTCTATGACCCTAGGGCAGCATTTTACAAAATGCATGGCGTGGAATGCTGATATGTAGTTGGGGCAGAGTCAACGGCGGCAGGGGAGGCGAGGTGGGGTGGGGACTATGGGCAGGTTTCTGTGGACTAATAGGTTGGGAAAGCAGTGACCTAGAAAGGGTTGAGGAGTTTAATTTTGTATTTTTATATTTTGCAAGAGACTTTAATAACAGAGCCTTTATTAACAATGCTAATACACAGTTGAAATCTCAGAAAGAAACACATGCAACATTTCCCAGCGTTATTTGAACAGAATGATAGATCTCGCTGTCCTGACATTCTATGGAACACACTCTGGGAAGTCTACACAAAGTAATAAAAAAATTATTAGGACACATTTAAATATAGTATTTAGAGTAAAATGACAGTTCAAAGTTAATAACACAAAGAGCAACACAAAGGCATTAAGAGGTATACTGAAGCAATTACACTTGGTCCAACTTTACCAGAATTCATTTACACATGTATCAGTCTTACCACTGTTATTAGGCAGCTAAACTAAATACACAATGTTGATGTGTACATTTAGCAGAAAATTCAATGAATTATTTAAAAAATCATCAAGATTTAATGGAAATCATTCTTGTTTAGCTTCTTCTTATTCAAGCAGCCAAAGGTTTATTTAAGTAGATTGAGGGAACTTCTATTTCAAGTTTACAAAAATATAGTCATCACAAAATGAAGCTTAAAGAGTTTATAGGGCACTTCTCCCCAAATTTGAAGTTTTTATTATAAGAAGAAGGTTTCGTCAGGAAAACTTTCTCATAAGCAGTATTTTAGCATCCATTTATTTCTCTCAACTCTTCTTATTTACAAATATTAGCTTTCAGGTTATCTGCATATTTTTTAAAAGGATTTTTCTCATTTGGACTTAACTTTTAAATGCTATTTTCCTGGATACTCATTATGCCATTTCAATGACCAACTGATGATAGCATCCAAATAGGGCCTCAAGTTCACCATTTGTTCCAGTTTTAAATTTCTTTACATCGTCAGCAGCACTCTCAAAATCAAGTAATTCTTTTAACATTACTTCTCTATTTCTGAGTTCTAAATTTTGATTCATTTTCTGGTTGGCTGGATAGGGGAAGAGATGCTGCAGGTCTGGGAAAGAGACTAAAAAGATTAAATTGTCATTCACAACATTACTACTCAATGTGTGATCCTGGACCAGCGGTGACAGCATCTCCTGGGAGCTTATTAGAAACGTAGAATCTCGTACCCCGTCCAGACCTACTAGATCAGAATCTGCATATTAACAAGATTCCTATCAAATTCACATGCACGTTAAAGTTTAAGAAGACCAGTTCTCAAACTTGGTGGCAGAGTGCAATAACCCTAAGAGTTATTAAAAAGTGCTGATGCCTGGCTTCGCCTTGCAGAGATTCTGATTCAACTGGTATGGGGTCTGGCTTAAGCATCAGGATTTGTACAAAGCTCCCTAGGTCATTCTCATGTACAGAAAGCTTTGAGAATCACTGGTCAAGGAGAGTGGAAGGGTAAATAGACCAGGGTAGTGGTCCTCAATCTTTGGTGTGTATCACCCCCAAATAAAGCAGTAAAGCGATACAGAGGGCCAGGCTGCTGAAGTAGGATAGACCCTGAGCCCTTGTATGTGCCAAGTTTCCCAGCTGGCTCTGACAAGCGCCAACATTTAACAGCCACTGGACCAGGAAACCCTATATAATTATCGTCAGGTTTCAGGGCCTCTGAAGTTTTTGGGGATCTCCCTTGGGTTCTGTTTTTTATGACTTAGAACACTGATACAAGCATCTGTGTGGTTATTGTATTACCTTCCTATTTTATCACCTACTATGTATCTAGAACTGATTCTTCCAGGGATTAAATCATGCCCTGATTGTTTGCTAGCCTAGTACTGCTAAGAACATTTTTTTATATGGGATCTTTAAGGAAAACAAAATTCGAAGATTTAAAATTATGTATTCATACAATTTCTTTCCCTCTGTTCTCAGAACATACCTGAAAATTTGCATGTGCAAATATATTTAGATTCATAGACGGTTAGAGCCAGAGTTTTAGGCTCTAAGACTGTTAGTTCTTAGACATGATCTAAGCTAATTGTCATTTTCAGTTGAGGAAAGGGAAGACTAGAAGGAGTGTGTGAGTACCCCAAGGTCACCCAGAGAATGACACAGTATGAACAATAAGCCTGATAATCTTTAAAAGTTCGAGTAGATAAACCTGTCACAACAGCCTAAACTATGTGGGTTCATTATAAGGATAAATTAGTCCAATAAAAGAACCAAGTTTACAGGTAATATATTTACTGATGTGCATATAATTAATAACTTGCAACATAATTAGACCCAAATGGTGAGGAGTTTGAATAAATGACTATAATTACTGTTACTTTTACACTGACATCCTTATTTTTATCAAATATTCTATCCCCGGTTTAATTCTGTATTATACACAATCAGCACGAGCTTAGTTTTTCCCCAATAACATCCATAGTTTGTCCTATGAAACATACATGCCATTCTGTAGACAAGTTTGTAAACTTTGAGCAGTAGAAGCCTTAGCACCCCAGCGTATCTGGGAAGAGGCTCAGATACAATTGTCTTTGCCCCATTTGCTCGCTCTGACACCTCTGGCTCTCTTCCCTGCTCCTCAAAGCTGCAGTATCTGAGCTTCCTTAACAAGATCAAAGATGAGTACTTGGAAATAAACAAACCTAGCTTCCACAGTGTTTGGATCAATAGGCCTTTTAAAATGTTTGAGAAATTCTCTCCAAAGGAGGTAGAGAGTGGCAGCAGCCGTGCTGGGCAGAATTCTGAAAATAAGCTTTGTGTTTTTCACACTCCTTTGCCCTCCACTCCACCTGTGACCCCCTCAGTGTCTCCCAACGAGCACACGGTGCCCTTGAACTGCCCTCTGGTTGCTTGGTGTTCCCCCACTGGAACTCTTCTACCAGGCCCGCCCTCTAAAATTTTTTCCCACATCTCTCAGGGACTTGAGTATCTGATAGATTTAGATTTAGATTCATACATGTTCATAGTACATTAATAGATGGCCACATTATTTTAGGTTCTTTTTATTGCACACATGGAAAAACTGGTTGTGACTAGCTTAAACAAAGAAAAAAAATTAATGAAAGAAAAATGAATGGGAGGGAGAGGTGTCTCAGAGAATTTAAGAAAGAATCGCATCACTTAGCCCTGGGAAATGCAGGCAACAGGGCAGGAAGTGTACTTGAATCTTACCCAAGGGGCTGACATTAAAGTGACTCATCTCCATGGCTGTGTTGGAGTTGGTTCATAGTGGCTTAGGAGAACCAGTCGTTAAATTTGCTGGAGTTTTGCAAACCAAATGATATTACATTAGTACTTTGAAACTGGCCATGATGTATTTACACCAAGGAAATTGGCAGATGCTACAAAAAGCATTACCAGCATACTACCGCTCAGCTCTAACTTTGTTCCAAACTTCAAATTCCAAAGAGCTGTATTGGAATGATGCAGTTGAAGTGTCCATTTCTGTGTTAATTATGTATGGCCAGGAGAACAGGTTTATGATATACAGACATAGCAAACTGTATATCAATGGTGCCCTCAGGAAAGGGGATCTTTATGAACTGGGCAGCCACCCAAGGGCTTTCTGCACAGTTGCTCTCCCTTTGCAGATAATATATTTGCTTCTTAATCAGGGTCAAGCAATTAAGAAGTTAGGAAATAGGACATGTGCCCTTACTGGGAGAGAATTTATGTACCTAGCCATGACTGTGATGAATGCTACAGCCACGCCAGTGGGTCACAACTGACTGCACATTGTAATCACCTGGAACCTTTAAAAATAGACCAATTCCTGGGCCCCATCAGACGGATTCTGCTTTAACTGAGTGTCAGTATGTTTTAAAACACCTCAGCATGGTGATTATAGTTAACAGTATTGTTTTGTATGTTTGAAAGTTGCTAAAAGAGTAGATCTTGTGTTCTCATAGCAAGAAAAATAAATTTGTAACTGTACGTGCTGGTAGATGTTAACTAAATCATTTCACAATACATACATGTATCAAAGCACTATCTTCTGCACCTAAAACTAATACAATATTACATGTCAGTTATATCTCAATTAAAAAAAGAAGAAGAAAGCATCTCATATAATTCCAGTTGCAGCCAGGATTGAGAACAACTGAGGTTATGAGCTGACATCATTAAGGGCCTTAGGGAAGTGAAATCTTTACATGATTGTCACTTGTTGCTAAATCAGAACCGTTATCTGTAGACTTTTACACCACAACATATGGCAGACTTAAATTTTACATGATGTCACAGATTCTGAAATGGTTCCTGATTCATTGTGGAACAGGGAGAAAGAGTGAAAATAAAGCAATTGGCATGCCCTCCAGGGTCAGGAACAACCTCACTCCCTGAGGAGTGAGAAAGGGTATAATTTGGCGCTGATAAACTGAAAAGTGATGGGTCTAGGAACTTGACAATGAGGTGTCAGGCACACTGCTGGGGTTAATAAATCATATAGTCCCTATATATGAATTTTTAAAGTTTTGAGGCAGATAGTACCGATCAGGGAGTTTTCACTATTGGAAAGATAGGGGTTTTAGGAATGCCTAAAAGCAGCATTTACTCAATTATTGATTCCACTCTTTCTTTCATCCAGCGATTATTTATAGAGCAAGTATTATATGCAAGATGCTGTGTTAGACCCTGGTAAAAGTAGCATCTGATCCTGCTGAGTTTCCATTTTAGCAGAAGAAGCAAGAAATAAACAAATCGTTACATAATTAAGCATTTAATTACAAATGTAAACAATGTTATGAAAGAAAATGACAGATTTTATGAAACCATGAGCAGGAAGATCTGAGACCTGAGACCTATTCTGGGAAGTCAGGTAAGGTCAGGGGAGCCTTCTGGAAGTGATGTTTGAGCTCAGATCTGAATATTTGTGGGACTTATTAAGGAAAGTTGAGAGTGGAGATTGTTTCTAGAAGGTAAAATAGCCTGTGGAAAGGGCTGTTTGGCTGAAAGGGGGTAATGTGTATGAAGAACTGAATTATTTCAGTCCAGTGAATGAATCTGTTGAGCAAGAGTAAGGGGGAAAATAAGACTGGTGAAGAAGGCTGGAAAATGATAATGCAGGGCCACATGGACGATGTTGATATACATCCCAAAGGTAATGAAAAACAATGAAAGGGTTTTAAGAATAATGTTGTATAATAAAGGATTTGGCTGGTCTTTGTCCCTGGCTCTTGGGAGATAACCTCTAAATCCTTGGGCTTCCATGATTAATAGGACTGTCCTCATTATTCATGGTGGACCCCTTGGACCACACCCCCATTTATGCTAATGTGATGACTCAGGATAGGGGCTGCTCACACCAGAAAGACCAATCATGTGACTAGAGATTTGGGACTTGGAGCCACATGATATTAGCCTAATCTTTGGGGAGAGGCATGGGGCTGGAGATTGACTTCAATCAGCCAGTGACCACATCTATCATGCCTAGGTAATAAGACTCTAATAAAAACTCTGGATGCCCAAAGCTCGGGTAAGTTTTCTGGTTGGTGATACATATCAGTATGCCCAATGGTGAAATATCCTGAGGACACAGAAGCTTTGCATTGGGAACCTCTCAGACCTTGCCCCTGTGTCTCTTCATTTGGCTGTTCCCATGCATCCTTTGCAATAAAGCTGTAATCTTAAGTATTGTGCTTTCCTGAGTTCTGTGAGTCACTCTAGAAAATTATCAAAACTGAAGGGTTATGGGAACCCTTGAATTTGTAGACAGTTGGTCAGAAGTATGGGTGGCAGGGAATCCCCAAGCTTGTGACTGATGTCTGAAGTGAGGGAAGTCCCATGGGAGGTTATATCCTTAACCTGTGAATTGTGCACTAACTCTAGCTAGTTACTATAACAATTGCATTGCAGATAGGGGTGTGTGTGTGTGTCTGTGTCTGTGTGTGTGTGTGTGTATTATGGCAAGTGGTTTGCTCAATTCTTCCATGTTGCTCTTTTGGGCTCAAACTTAGTTCTGTCACTTTCTCTTAGAAACCTTTCCAACTCTTCAAGGCAGGGTTTGTAGCTCCTTACTGTACTAGTGTTCCCAAAGTCTTTCATTCTTTTCTTTGTTCTGATGTTTATCCAATGTATGAAAAATATTGTTTCACATGGCTCATTTGACTGAGAGCTACTTGAGGGCAGGGAGCTTGTCAGATCCTCAGGTCCCATCCTATGCCCTGAATGAATGAATGAATGAATGTTAAGGTGGAGGCAATACAGGCAAAGTCCTGCTCATTGAACTTGAGCAGTTTTTATGGCTTCTTACATGACTTGAAGCTGTTGTCCTGGATGGACTTTGGGAGGAAATATCTGGATAGCAGTAAGGAAGTAAAACTTAAACTGGGCAACTTTATGCCACAATAAAAGAATAAAAAGAATTCAGTAATTTGAATAAAGAATTCAAATTGCAAGGCAAGAACTACTATATTATTAACATATACATATGGATAAATCTATACCACTGAATCACTGTTTCTCAAAACTGGGGAGAAAGAGGGCCTAGATGAAAGTATACTTCCCAAGTTGCAATCCTTGGACTGCTGGCATCAGAATCCCCCTTGCAGTCATGACAACCCACTTAACAATCCAGATGTTTGTAGACATTCACAGCTCACTACTGGCCTACCAGTGGTCTTAAGTGTTTTTCTGCTTTGTCTAATAATTTCGAAAAACTATGTACCCTCCCAACATTTAAAACATTTAAATTTATATCTAAACTTTAAATATTTAAAATACTTAGATACTTTCAATAGTTGAAAATGATGTAATTTCTGGTATGTTGTAAATATTGACATCTACAACCCTTATATTACATTTTAAAATTTGTCCAGTGCAATATGAATATCACAAGGATTTGATACTTATCATATCTATAGTAAAAAGATGGACATCTTCTTTTTTAATAGTTCAAAATTTCTCCTTCCTCCCCACTTCACTTATTCTCCAGAATTTTAACCTAATATATTTTGTGATTGATAGTATTTACCCAATCATGATTTTCTGAAACAAAAATATGTGTATAAATGGAAATGTAAATGAAAATTTAATTTCCAGTAATCTTAAAATTTAAGTATGTTTTAGATCTCTAGTTTTCATTATCATTACAATCATTATTGGTACACAGTTGATCAAAACAACATAAATATTGACAATTTTTGGACAACTGACAACAAAATTTGACAATTAAATTTTTTAACATTATGCACTTATTAAGGAGATGAATGAGTCTTACTTTTCAAACAATGCATCAATGCATCTGTGTATGACTATTGCTAGAATGAGTCAGGATTCAGTGTCAGTTTTATTCCTACTTTAGATTATTTTTCATTTAAGTGCTGAGAAACTCTGCTCATGTAAGTTAGTTGAGAATGTAATGAGTTTTGTTCTGGTAATGTCACTCAATTCTTTGAACTCCTTGCCACTTACATGCCAAAAATCACACAGCAATCTATCATTAAGAAGTATTTTAAATTATCTATTAGTTAGTTATTCCTTTAATTTTGTTGAAAGCAAAGATCTTGAAGTCATTTAGAAATGAAAAAGGATTTGTTACCCCGTCATTAGAGGCATTCATTTTCTCAATATCAACAAAAATGTTTCACATTTTTCTTTATTTGCATCATGGAGGTTTTCTCAACCTAGGAATTACATCATAGTAAGATTAGCCATGGCGAGAGTTTGGCCTTTATTTGTAAAGTAAAGCAAAGGTGGAAAGGAGATCTTGTATGACCTCTAAATCTCAGGAGGTTCTCAGATACTGTTGCGATACGTAAGAAGTTGGGGTTCTGGAAACTGATCCCCTGAGAGCCACCTGTCTGCCTGGGTATCCCTTGTGTAGTCCTTGTGTTCCCAGAGGCCTGATTAATCCTTTTGAAGACCCTGACCTAGCTGATGACGTTTGTGGTAACTAATGGGGATGGGTCTTCCTTACCGCTACTGCTGCTTTTGGAGGATTTATTTATGTTTTCACAACTGTCATAGTGCAGTTTAAAATATGGTTATACAGGAAAAGAGCACACTATAAACTTCGACTTTAAAATCATATACATAGAGATACCAAATAATAAAATAATTAGCAATAAAATTTTTTAAAGCACCTGGTTTCTTTTTTTTACATGATTTCATACAAATAAAATGGAAAATCTTTTTATTGTTAAAAGATATATGGTAGGAAACTCTGACCATAGGATTAGTATTTGAGCCTGGCATTTGAGCTTCTAGCTGACCTTCATTTGTGTTTTTCAAGATCCCTGTAGTGATTCATACCGTTTAATGGGGGACAAGTCCTCTCCTCAGTGCCCTCAGGGAACTTGATAGGTCCCTGAGGACCCCATCATGTGGCAAGAATCACTCAACAAGCCCAAAGCAGTTCCAGAGCAGCTTTTGTAATAACCTACTTGGCAACTCCAGTTACCTTTGAGCCTTCTGGGATAGTCAACAGAAGGGTTTCGCCTTTCTCAACAGGCAGTGTCATAATTTTACCTCATGCCACAGACAATGTCATAGTGTTACCTTTTTCACTGATATCAAAGCAAACTTCTTAACCAGCTGGATACTCCTAACAGCTTCACAGTATTCCTTAAGATCTGGAAGTGTTCAACATACAGCAATTAATAAAAGCCCCTATTCCAGTGGTTCCAAACTGGTTGTGTGCTTAAGAATCATGTGGGGTGCTTCTTTAACATGTAAATTTAAAAGTTTGAGTGGGAGGAATAAATTAGGAGTTTGGGGTAAACAGATACACACTACTATATATAAAATAGATAAACAGCAAGGACCTACTGTGTAGCACAGGGAACTATATTCAATATCTCGTAATAACCAATAATGGAAAAGAATCCAAAAACTGAATCATTTTCCTGTACACTTGAAACTAACACAACATTGTAAATCAACTATACGTCAAGGTAAATAAACAAACAAACAAATAAATAAAAAGTCCCTAAATCAGACTTTGATTCAGTTGATTTGAAAAACTGCGTATTACTAATTATTATCTCATGTTTCTTGGCATTATCAGCGTTGTTTCTCGAAGCAAAATATTAGATACAAAAGGATCATCATCAGATGACTTATACAGTGTGGGTTAAACACAATGCAGCAATGATTGAGTAATAACAGTGAAAAAGAAAAAATTACTCCTTCACACAGCATTAAACACTTCCAGTGATCACATCTCCAGGTCTATTCTCAATGTTCTTTACAGAAGGATATCAGCAAATTGCAGTTACTAATTTTGATTGATTTTATTTTGATTATATTCCTAAATCTTTCTTTATACTTCTTCAAGTAGTTCATTTTGCTGTGTACCAGGCAAAATGTGAAAGTTCTGTCTCAATGGAAGTTAATATTCATCAAACCCTGGACTCCTCTTACCATACCACAATTTAGCAACTAATTTAAAATTCCTTAAATTGGACATGGTCTGATAACTGTGTTGAAATAAAAGAAGGATCAACATTAGTGATATGCCCACTATCCACAGCACTCTTTATGACTGGGGTTATTATTTCCATCTACAGATGAGAAAATCCAGGCTAGAAAGCTCAGTGGACTCTCACATATAGAAAGTGGCAGCACTGGAGTAGGAACCCAGTCTGTTGACTGCAAACCCATGAGTTAAGCATGTTTGTCAAAGTACACACATATCTTGGCAAAAATAAAATTAATTAATCAAAGAAGGAGACTTAGAATGAGCTAATCAAAACAGTTTTCTTTAATGAAATCCCTCTGTGATTGTGGATGTAGTTGAGTTACTGAGGAGCCAAAAATCCAATGGTACTAACAATTTAAGACAACTTTAAAAAAATAATTTATTAATTTTTAATTAAAGTATAGTTGATTTACAAAATTGTGTTAGTTTCAGGTGTACAGCAAAGTGATTCAGATATGTGTGTGTGTATATATATATATATATATGTATGTGTATGTGTGTGTATATTCTTTTTTTTTTTTAATTTTTATTTATTTATTTATTTTCGGCTGTGTTGGGTCTTCGTTTCTGTGCGAGGGCTTTCCCCAATTGCGGCGAGCGGGGGCCACTCTTCATCGCGGTGCGCGGGCCTCTCACTGCCGCGGCCTCTCCCGTTGCGGAGCACAGGCTACAGACGCGCAGGCTCAGCAGTTGTGGCTCACGGGCACAGTCGCTCTGCGGCACGTGGGATCCTCCCAGACCAGGGCTCGAACCCGTGTCCCCTGCACCGGCAGGCAGATTCCCAACCACTGCGCCACCAGGGAAGCCCGTGTGTATATTCTTTTTCAGATTCTTTTCCCATATAGGTTATTACAAAAGATTGAGTAGAGTTCCCTGTGCTATACAGTAGGACCTTGTTGTTTATCTGTTGTACATATAATAGTGTGTCTATGTTACTCCCAGATTTCTAATTTATCCCTCCCCTGCCTCTACCTTTCCCCTTTGGTAACTGTAAGATTGTTTTCTAAGTCTGTGAGTCTGTTTCTGTTTTGTAAATAAGTTCATTTGTATCATTTTTTTTAGATTCCACACATAAGTGATATCATATGATATTTGTCTTTTTCTGTCTGACTTACTTCACTTAGTATGATAATCTCTAGTTGCATACATGTTGCTGCAAATGGCATTATTTCATTGTTTTTTATGGCTGAGCAATATTCCATTGTATACATATACCACATCTTCTTTATCCATTCATCTGTCGATGGACATTTAGGTTGCTTTCATGTCTTGGCTATTGTAAAGTCCTGCAGTGAACATTGGGGTGCATGTATCTTTTCAAATTATGGTTTTCTCCAGATATATGCCCAGGAGTGGGATTGCTGGATCATAAGATAACAATTTTAGTTTTTAAAGGATCCTCCATACTATTCTCCATAGTGGCTATACCAATCTACATTCCCACCAACAGTACAGGAGGGTTCTCTTTTCTTCACACCCTCTCCAGCGTTTATTGTTTGTAGACCTTTTAATGATGGCCATTCTGACCTGTGTGAGGTGATACCTCATTGTAGTTTTGATTTCCATTTCTCTAATAATTAGCAATGCTGAGTATGTTTTCATGTGCCTTTTGGCCATCCATATGTCTTCTTTGGAGAAATGTCTATTTAGGTCTTCTGCCCATTTTTGGATTGGAGTGTTTGTTTTTCATATTGAGCTATATGAGCTGCTTGTATATTTTGGAGGTTAATCCCTTGTTGGTTGCATCATTTGCAAATATTTTCTCCCATTTTGTAGGTTGTCTTTTTATTTTGCTTATGGTTTCCTTTTTAATTAGGTCCCATTTGTTTATTTTTGGTTTTATTTCAATTACTCTAGGAGGTGAATCCAAAAAGATATTGCTGCAATTTATGTCAAAGAGTGTCCTGCTTATGTTTTCCTCTAGGAGTTTTATAGTATCCAGTCTTACACTTAGGTCTTTAATCCATTTAGAGTTTATTTTTGTGTATGGTGTGAGAGAATGTTCTAATTTTATTCTTTTACATGTAGCTGTCCAGTTTTCCCAGCACCACTTATTGAACAGACTGTCTTTTCTCCATTGTATAGTCTTGACTCCTTTGTCATAGATTAATTGACCATAGGTGTGCAGGTTTATTTCTGGATTTTCTGTCCTGTTCCATCGATTTATATTTCTGCCTTTGTGCCAGTACCATATTGTTTTGATGACTGTGGCTTTGTAGTATAGTCTGAAGTCAGGGAGCCTGATTCCTCCAGCTCTGTTTTTCTTTCTAAAGATTGCTTTGGCTATTCAGGGGCTTTTGTGTTTCCATACAAATTTAAAAATTTTTTGTTTTAGTTCTATGAAAAATGCCATTGGTAATTTGATAGGAATTGCATTGAATCTGTAGATTGACTTGGATAGTATAGTCATTTTGACAATATTGTTTCTTCCAATCCAAGAACATGGTATATCTTTCCATTTGTTTGTATGATCTTTGATTTCTTTCATCAGCATCTCAGTTTTCAGAATACAGTTCCTTCGCCTCTTTAGGTAGGTTTATTCCTAGGTATTTTATTCTTTTTTGATGTGATGGTAAATGAGATTGTTTTCTTAATTTCTCTTTCCAATCTTTTGTTGTTAGTGTATAGAAATGCAAGAGATTTCTGTGTATTAATTTTGTATCCTGCAACTTTACTTAATTCATTGATGAGCTCTAGTAGTTTTCTGGTAGTGTCTTCAGGATTTTCTATGTATAGTATCATGTCATCTGCAAACAGTGACAGTTTCATTTCTTTTTTCCAATTTAGATTCCTTTTATTTCTTTTTCTTCTCTGATTGCTGTGGCTAGGACTTGCAAAACTATGTTGAGAATAAAAGTGGTAAGAGTGGACATCCTTGTCTTGTTCTTGATCTTAGAGGAAATGCTTTCAGCTGTTCACTGTTGAGCATGATGTTAGCTGTGGATTTTTCATATATGCCTTTATTATGTGGAGGTAGGTTCTCTCTATGTCCACTTTCTGGAAAGTTTTTTTTATTATTATAAATGGATGTTGAATTTTATGCAATGCTTTTTCTGCATCTATTAAGATGATCATATGATTATTATTCTTCAATTTGTTAATGTGGTGTATCACACTGATTTGCAGATATTGAAAAATCCTTGCATCCCTAAGATAAATCCCAGTTGATCATGGTGTATGATCCTTTTAATTTATTGTTGGATTCGGTTTGCTAGTATTTTGTTGAGGATATTTTGCATCTATGTTCATCAGTGATATTGGCCTGTAATTTTCTTTTTTAGTGGTATCTTTGTCTGGTTTTGGTATCAGGATGAGGGTGGCTTCATAGAATGAATTTGAAAGTGTTCCTTCCTCTGCAATTTTTTGGAATAGTTTCAGAAGGATAGGTGTTAACTTTTCTCTAAATATTTGGTAGAATTCACCTGTGAAGCCATCTGATCCTGGACTTTTGTTTGTTGGGAGTTTTTTATTCACAGATTCAATTTCAGTACTGGTAATTGGTCTGTTCATTTTTCTATTTCTTCCTGGTTCAGTCTTGGGAGCTTGTACCATTTTAAGAATTTGTCCATTTCTTCTAGATTGTCCATTTTATCGTCATATAGTTGCCTGTAGTAGTCTCTTATGGTCCTTTGTATGGTGTGTGTTGTAACTTCTCCTTTTTCATTTCTAATTTTATTGATTTGAGTCCTCTCCCTTTTTTTCTTTTTTTTTTTTAAATTTATTTATTTATTTATTTTTGCTGTGTTGGGTCTTCGTTTCTGTGGAGGGCTTTCTCTAATTGTGGCAAGCAGGGCCCACTCTTCATCGTGGTGCATGGGCCTCTCACTATCACGGCCTCTCTTATTGCGGAGCACAGGCTCCAGACACGCAGGCTCACTAATCGTGGCTCACGGGCCCAGTTGCTCCGCGGCATGTGGGATCTTCCCAGACCAGGGCTCGAACCCGTGTCCCCTGCATTGGCAGGCAGATTCTCAACCACTGCGCCACCAGGGAAGCCCCTCCCTTTTTTACTTGATGAATCTGGCTAAAGGTTTATCAATTTTATCTTTTTAAAGAACCAGCTTTTGGTTTCATTGATTTTCTGTTGTTTTCTTCATCTCTATTTCATTTATTTCTGCTCTTATCTTTATGATTTCTTTCCTTCTACTAACTTTGGGTTTTGTTTATTCTTCTTTCTCTAGATGCTTTAGGTATAAGGTTAGATGGTTTATTTGAGATTTTTCTTGTTTCCTGAGGCAAGCTTGTATCGCTACAAACTTCTCTCTTAGAACAGCTTTTGCTGAGTCCCACAGATTTTGTTTCCTTATTTATTTTCATTTTGGATGATCTGTCCATTGGTGTACGTGAGGTGTTAAAGTCCCCCACTATGATTGTGTTACTGTCAATTTCCTCTTTTATAGCTGTTAGCAGTTGCCTTATGTATTGAGGTGCTCCTATGTTGGGTGCATATATATTTATAATTGTTATATCTTCTTCTTGGATTGATCCCTTGATCATTATGTAGTGTCCTTCCTTGTCTCTTGTAACATTCTTTATTTTAAAGTCTATTTTATCTGATATGAGTATAGCTACTCCAGCTTTCTTTTGATTTCCATTTGCATGGAATATCTTTTTCCATCCCCTCACTTTCAGTCTGTATGTGTCCCTAGGTCTAAAGTGGGTCTCTTGTAGACAGCATATATATGGATCTTGTTTTTGTATCCATTCAGCCAGTCTATGTCTTTTGGTTGGGGCATTTAATCCATTCACGTTTAAGGTAATTATCGATATGTATGTTCCTATGACCATTTTCTTAATTGTTTTGTGTTTGTTTTTGTAGGGCCTTTTCTTCTCTTGTGTTTCCCACTTAGAGAAGTTCCTTTAGCATTTGTTGTAGAGCTGGTTTGGTGGTGCTGAATTCTCTTAGCTTTTGCTTGTCTGTAAAGCTTTTGATTTCTCCATCAAATCTAAATGAGATCCTTGCCGGGTAGAGTAATCTTGGTTGTAGGTTCTTCCCTTTCATCACTTTAAGTATATCATGCCACTCCCTTCTGGCTTGCAGAGTTTCTGCTGAGAAATCAGCTGTTAACCTTATGGGAGTTCCCTTGTATGTTATTTGTCGTTTTTCCCTTGCTGCTTTCAATAATTTTTCTTTGTCTTTAATTTTTGCCACTTTGATTACTATGCGTCTCGGCATGTTTCTCCTTGGGTTTATCCTGTATGGGACTCTCTGCGCTTCCTGGACTTGGGTGGCTATTTCCTTTCCCATGTTAGGGAAGTTTTCGACTATAATCTCCTCAAATATTTTCTCGGGTCCTCTCTCTCTCTCTTCTCCTTCTGGGACCCCTATAATGCGAATGTTGTTGCGTTTAATGTTGTCCCAGAGGTCTCTTAGGCTGTCTTCATTTCTTTTCATTCTTTTTTCTTTAGTCTGTTCCGCAGCAGTGAATTCCACCATTCTGTCTTCCAGGTCACTTATCCGTTCTTCTGCCTCAGTTATTCTGCTATTGATTCCTTCTAGTGTAGTTTTCATTTCAGTTATTGTATTGGTCATCTCTGTTTGTTTGTTCTTTAATTCTTCTAGGTCTTTGTTAATCATTTCTTGCATCTTCTCAATCTTTGCCTCCATTCTTATTCCGAGGTCCTGGATCATCTTCACTATCATTATTCTGAATTCTTTTTCTGGAAGGTTGCCTATCTCCACTTCATTTAGTTGTTTTTCTGGGTTTTTTTCTTGTTCCTTCATCTGGTATATAGCCCTCTGCCTTTTCATCTTGTCTGTCTTTCTGTAACTGTGGTTTTTGGCCCACAGGCTGCAGGATTGTAGTTTTCTTGCTTCTGCTGTCTGCCCTCTGGTGGTTGAGGCTATCTAAGAGGCTTGATGGGAGGCTCTGGTGGTGGGTAGAGCTGACTGGTGCTGTGGCGGTCAGAGCTCCATAACACTTTAATCCACTTGACTGTTGATGGGTGGGGCTGGGTTCCCTCCCTGTTGGTTGTTTTGCCTGAGGCAACCCAACACTGGAGCCTACCTGGGCTCTTTGGTGGGGTTAATGGCAGACTCTGGGAGGGCTCACGCCAAGGAGCACTTCCCAGAACCTCCGCTGCCAGTGTCCTTGTCCCCACAGTGAAACAGAGCCACCCCCCACCTCTGCAGGAGACCCCCCAACACCAGCAGGTAGGTCTGGTTCAGTCTCCCCCAGGGTCACTGCTCCTTCCCCTGGGCCCTGATGCGCACACTACTTTGTGTGTGTCCTCCAAGAGTGGGGTCTCTGTTTCCCCCAGTCCTGTCGAAGTCCTGCAATCAATTCCCACTAGGCTTCAAAGTCTGATTCTCTAGGAATTCCTCCTCCAGTTGCCAGACCCCCAGGTTGGGAAGCCTGACGTGGGGCTCAGAACCTTCACTCCAGTGGGTGGACTTCTGTGGTATAAGTGTTCACCAGTCTGTGAGTCACCCACCCAGCAGTTATGGGATTTGAATTTACTCTGATTGCGCCCCTCCTACCGTCTCATTGTGGCTTCTCCTCTGTCCCTGGATGTGGGGTATCCTCCTTGGTGAAGTCCAGTGTCTTCCTGTCGATGATTGTCCAGCAGCCAGTTGTGATTCTGGTGCTCTCGCAAGAGGGAGTGAGAGCACGTCCTTCTACTCCGCCATCTTGGTTAATCAATCATCCCACAGGTTTTGATCATCATGTTTTCATTTTCATTTGTCTCTAGGTATTTTTTGATTTTCTCTTTGATTTCTTCTGTGATCCATTGGTTCTTTAGTAACATATTGTTTAGCTTGCATGTGTTCGTATTTTTTATAGTTTTTTTTTCTTGTAGTTGATTTCTAATCTCATAGTGTTTTGGTCGGAAAAGATGCTTGATATGATTTCTATTTTCTTAAGTTTACTGAGGCTTGCTCTGTGGCCCAGCAATTGATCTATTCTGGAGAATGTTCTATGTGCACTGGAAAAAAATGTCTATTCTGCTGATTTGGGATGGAACACTCTATATGTATCAGTTAAGTCCATCTAGTCTAATGTGTCATTTGAGGCCTGTGTTTCCTTACTGATTTTCTGTCTGAATGATCTGTCCATTGATGTGAGTGGGTATTAAAGTTCTCCACTATTACTGTGTTACTGTCAATTTTTCCTTTTATATCTGTTAACATTTGCCTTTGTTTGTAGCATTTAATCTGTTTACATTTAAAGTAATCATCAATATGTATGTTCTTATTGCCATTTCGTCAATTGTTTTGGATTTGTTTTTGTAGGTCTTTTTTCTTCCTTTCCTCTTTTTTTCTCTTCTCTTGTGATTTGATAACTTTTTTTTAAAATTTATTTATTTTTGGCTGTGTTGGGTCTTCGTTTCTGTGTGAAGGCTTTCTCTAGTTGTGGCAAGCGAGGGCCACTCTTCATCGTGGTGCACGGGCCTCTCACTATCACGGCCTCTCTTGTTGCGGAGCACAGGCTCCAGACGCGCAGGCTCAGTAGTTGTGGCTCACGGGCTTAGTTGCTCCGCGGCATGTGGGATCCTCCCAGACCAGGGCTCAAACCCGTGTCCCCTGCATTGGTAGGCAGACTCTCAACCACTACACCACCAGGGAAGCCCCTTGATAACTATTTTTAATGTTGTGTTTGGATTTCTTTTTCTTTTTTGTATGTATATCTATTATAGATTTTTGGTTTGTGGTTACCATAAGGTTTTGAGTTAGCAGTCTATATAAATAGATGATTGTTTTAAGTTGCTGATCTCTTAATTCCAAGGAGGAATATGCCAAGACACATAGTAATCACATTGTTAAAAATTAAAGACAAAGAGAAAATATTAAAAGCACAAGGGAAAAGCAACAAATAACATACAGGGGAATCCCCAAGTTTATCAGCTGATTT
This sequence comes from Balaenoptera physalus, assembly GCF_965194825.1. Lineage (NCBI taxonomy): Eukaryota > Metazoa > Chordata > Mammalia > Artiodactyla > Balaenopteridae > Balaenoptera > Balaenoptera physalus. The sequence goes on from NC_138890.1 coordinate 99,444,700, forward strand.
TTCAGCAGAAACTCTGCAGGCCAGAAGGGAGTGGCATGATATACTTAAAGTGATGAAAGGAGAAAACCTACAACCAAGAATACTTTACCCATCAAGGCACTTGTTCAGATTTCACAGAGAAATCAAAAGTTTTACAGACAAGCTAAAGCTAAATGAATTAAGCACCACCACACCAGCCTTACAACAAATGCTAAACTTCTCTAGGCAGAAAAGAAAAGGCCACAACTAGAAAAAAGAAAATTACAAAATGGGAAAGCTCACCAGTAAAGGCAAACATATAGTAAAGGTAGAAAATCATCCACATACAAATATGATTTTTTTTTTTTTTAGAAATTTCATGTAATGTCTGAAACATTTATATTAACATATTTCCATACATATTTCCATACAAATACAAATATAAGACTTTTAGAAATTTCATGTAATGTCTGAAACATTTATATTAACATATTTCCATACAAATAACCCAATGAAAGTTTAGTATTAGTTGTTTTGTTTGTTTGTTTTTTTATACTGCAGGTTCTTATTAGGCATCACTTTTATACACATCAGTGTATACATGTCAATCCCAATCCCCCAATTCAGCACACCACCATTCCCACCCCACCGCAGTTTTCCCCCCTTGGTGTCCATATGTCCATTCTCTACATCTGTGTCTCAACTTCTGCCCTGCAAACCGACTCATCTGTACCATTTTTCTAGGTTCCACATACATGCATTAATATACGATATTTGTTTTTCTCTTTCTGACTTACTTCACTCTGTATGACAGTCTCTAGATCCATCCACTTCTCAACAAATGACTCAATTTCGTTCCTTTTTCTGGCTGAGTAATATTCCATTGTATATATGTACCACATCTTCTTTATCCATTCGTCTGTTGACAGGCATTTAGGTTGCTTCCATGACCTGGCTATTGTAAATAGTGCTGCAATGAACATTGGGGTGCATGTGTCTTTTTGAATTACGGTTTTCTCTGGGTATATGCCCAGTAGTGGGATTGCTGGGTCATATGGTAATTCTATTTTTAGTTTTTTAAGGAACCTCCATATTGTTCTCCATAGTGGCTGTATCAATTTACATTCCCACCAACAGTGCAAGAGGGTTCCCTTTTCTCCACACCCTCTCCAGCATTTGTTGTTTGTAGATTTTCTGATGATGCCCATTCTAACAGGAGTGAGGTGATACCTCATTGTAGTTTTGATCTGCATTTCTCTAATAATTAGTGATGTTGAGCATCTTTTCATGTGCTTCGTGGCCGTCTGTATGTCTTCTTTGGAGAAATGTCTATTTAGGTCTTCTGCCCATTTTTGGATTGGGGTGTTTGTTTCTTTAATATTGAGCTGAATGAGCTGTTTATATATTTTGGAGATTAATCCTTTGTCCGTTGATTCGTTTGCAAATATTTTCTCCCATTCTGAGGGTCGTCTTTTCGTCTTGTTTATGGTTTCCTTTGCTGTGCAAAAGCTTTGAAGTTTCATTAGGTCCCATTTGTTTATTTTTGTTTTTATTTCCATTACTCTAGGAGGTGGATCAAAAAAGATCTTGCTGTGATTTATGTCAAAGAGTGTTCTTCCTATGTTTTCCTCTAAGAGTTTTATAGTGTCCAGTCTTATATTTAGGTCTCAAATCCATTTTGACTTTATTTTTGTGTGTGGTGTTAGGGAGTGTTCTAATTTCATTCTTTTACATGTAGCTGTCCAGTTTTCCCAGCACCATTTATTGAAGAGACTGTCTTTTCTCTATTGTGTATTCTTGCCTCCTTTATGAAAGATAAGGTGACCCTATGTGCGTGGGTTTATCTCTGGGCTTTCTATCTTGTTCCATTGATCTATGTTTCTGTTTTTGTGCCAGTACCATACTGTCTTGATTACTGTAGCTTTGTAGTATAGTCTGAAGTCAGGGAGTCTGATTCCTCCAGCTCCGTTTTTTTCCCTCAGGACTGCTTTGGCTATTCGGGGTCTTTTGTGTCTCCATACAAATTTTAAAATGATTTGTTCTAGCTCCGTAAAAAATGCCATTGGTAATTTGATAGGGATTGCATTGAATCTGTAGATTGCTTTGGGTAGTATACTCATTTTCACAATGTTGATTCTTCCAATCCAAGAACATGGTATATCTCTCCATCTGTTGGTATCATCTTTAATTTCTTTCATCAGTGTCTTATAGTTTTCTGCATACAGGTCTTTTGTCTCCCTAGGTAGGTTTATTCCTAGGTATTTTATTCTTTTTGTTGCAATGGTAAATGGGAGTGTTTCCATAATTTCTCTTTCAGATTTTTCATCATTAGTGTATAGGAATGCAAGAGATTTCTGTGCATTAATTTTGTATCCTGCAACTTTACCATATTCATTAATTAGCTCTAGCAGTTTTCTGGTGGCAGTTTTAGGATTCTCTATGTATAGTATCATGTGATCCGCAAACAGTGACAGTTTTACTTCTTCTTTTCCAATTTGTATTCCTTTTATTTCTTTTTCTTCTCTGATTGCCGTGGCTAGGACTTCCAGAACTGTGTTGAATAATAGTGGTGAGAGTGGACATCCTTGTCTCGTTCCTGATCTTAGAGGAAATGTTTTCAGTTTTTCACCATTGAGAATGATGTTTGCTGTGGGTTTGTCATATATGGCCTTTATTATGTTGAGGTAGGTTCCCTCTATGCCCACTTTCTGGAGAGTTTTTATCATAAATGGGTGTTGAATTTTGTCAAAAGCTTTTTCTGCATCTATTGAGATGATCATATGGTTTTTATTCTTCAATTTGTTAATATGGTGTATCACATTGATTGATTTGCGTATATTGAAGAATCCTTGCATCCCTGGGATAAATCCCACTTGATCGTGGTGTATGATCCTTTTAATGTGTTGTTGGATTCTGTTTGCTAGTATTTTGTTGAGGATTTTTGCATCTATATTCATCAGTGATATTGGTCTGTAATTTTCTTTTTTTTTAGTGTCTTTGTCTGGTTTTGGTATCAGGGTGATGGTGGCCTCATAGAACGAGTTTGGGAGTGTTCCTTCCTCTGTAATTTTTAGGAAGAGTTTGAGAAGGATAGGTGTTAGCTCTTCTCTAAATGTTTGATAGAATTCACCTGTGAAGCCATCTGGTCCTGGACTTTTGTTTGTTGGAAGATTTTTAATCACAGTTTCAATTTCATTACTTGTGATTGGTCTGTTCATATTTTCTGTTTCTTCCTGGTTCAGTCTTGGAAGGTTATACCTTTCTAAAAATTTGTCCATTTCTTCCAGGTTGTCCATTTTATTGGCATAAAGTTGCTTGTAGTAGTCTCTTAGGATGCTTTGTATTTCTGCGGTGTCTGTTGTAACTTCTCCTTTTTCATTTCTGATTTTATTGATTTGAGTCCTCTCCCTCTTTTTCTTGATGAGTCTGGCTAATGGCTTATCAATTTTGTTTATCTTCTCAAAGAACCAACTTTTAGTTTTATTGATCTTTGCTATTGTTTTCTTTGTTTCTATTTCATTTATTTCTGCTCTGATCTTTATGATTTCTTTCCTTCTGCTAACTTTGGGTTTTGTTTGTTCTTCTTTCTCTAGTTTCTTTAGGTGTAAGGTTAGATTGTTTACTTGAGATTTTTCTTGTTTCTTTAGGTAGGCTTGTATAGCTATAAACTTCCCTCTTAGAACTGCTTTCGCTGCATCCCATAGGTTTTGGGTCATCGTGTTTTCATTGTCATTTGTTTCTAGATATTTTTTGATTTCCTCTTTGATTTCTTCAGTGATCTCTTGGTTATTTAGTAACATATTGTTTAGCCTCCATGTGTTTGTCTTTTTTACGTTTTTTTCCCTGTAATTCATTTCTAATCTCATAGCGTTGTGGTCAGAAAAGATGCTTGATATGATTTCAGTTTTCTTAAATTTCCTGAGGCTTGATTTGTGAACCAAGATGTGATCTATCCTGGAGAATGTTCCGTGCGCACTTGAGAAGAATGTGTAATCGTCTGTTTTTGGATGGAATGTCCTATATATATCAATTAAATCTATCTGGTCTATTGTGTCATTTAAAGCTTCTGTTTCCTTATTTATTTTCATTTTGGATGATCTGTCCATTGGTGTACGTGAGGTGTTAAAGTCCCCCACTATGATTGTGTTACTGTCAATTTCCTCTTTTATAGCTGTTAGCAGTTGCCTTATGTATTGAGGTGCTCCTATGTTGGGTGCATATATATTTATAATTGTTATATCTTCTTCTTGGATTGATCCCTTGATCATTATGTAGTGTCCTTCCTTGTCTCTTGTAACATTCTTTATTTTCAAGTCTATTTTATCTGATATGAGTATAGTTACTCCAGCTTTCTTTTGATTTCCATTTGCATGGAATATCTTTTTCCATCCCCTCACTTTCAGTCTGTATGTGTCCCTAGGTCTAAAGTGGGTCTCTTGTAGACAGCATATATATGGATCTTGTTTTTGTATCCATTCAGCCAGTCTATGTCTTTTGGTTGGGGCATTTAATCCATTCACGTTTAAGGTAATTATCGATATGTATGTTCCTATGACCATTTTCTTAATTGTTTTGGGTTTGTTTTTGTAGGTCCTTTTCTTCTCTTGTGTTTCCCACTTAGAGAAGTTCCTTTAGCATTTGTTGTAGAGCTGGTTTGGTGGTGCTGAATTCTCTTAGCTTTTGCTTGTCTGTAAAGCTTTTGATTTCTCCATCAAATCTAAATGAGATCCTTGCCGGGTAGAGTAATCTTGGTTGTAGGTTCTTCCCTTTCATCACTTTAAATATATCATGCCACTCCCTTCTGGCTTGCAGAGTTTCTGCTGAAAAATCAGCTGTTAACCTTATGGGAGTTCCCTTGTATGTTATTTGTCGTTTTTCCCTTGCTGCTTTCAATAATTTTTCTTTGTCTTTAATTTTTGCCACTTTGATTACTATGCGTCTCGGCATGTTTCTCCTTGGGTTTATCCTGTATGGGACTCTCTGCGCTTCCTGGACTTGGGTGGCTATTTCCTTTCCCATGTTAGGGAAGTTTTCGACTATAATCTCCTCAAATATTTTCTCGGGTCCTCTCTCTCTCTCTTCTCCTTCTGGGACCCCTATAATGCGAATGTTGTTGCGTTTAATGTTGTCCCAGAGGTCTCTTAGGCTGTCTTCATTTCTTTTCATTCTTTTTTCTTTAGTCTGTTCCGCAGCAGTGAATTCCACCATTCTGTCTTCCAGGTCACTTATCCGTTCTTCTGCCTCAGTTATTCTGCTATTGATTCCTTCTAGTGTAGTTTTCATTTCAGTTATTGTATTGGTCATCTCTGTTTGTTTGTTCTTTAATTCTTCTAGGTCTTTGTTAATCATTTCTTGCATCTTCTCGATCTTTGCCTCCATTCTTATTCTGAGGTCCTGGATCATCTTCACTATCATCATTCTGAATTCTTTCTCTGGAAGGTTGCCTATCTCCACTTCATTTATTTGTTTTTCTGGGGTTTTTTCTTGTTCCTTCATCTGGTACATAGCCCTCTGCCTTTTCATCTTGTCTGTCTTTCTGTGAATGTGGTTTTTGTTCCACAGCCTGCAGGATTGTAGTTTTTCTTGCTTCTGCTGTCTGCCCTCTGGTGGTTGAGGCTATCTAAGAGGCTTGATGGGAGGCTCTGGTGGTGGGTAGAGCTGACTGTTCCAAATATGATATTAAAACCAGTAATCATGAGAGGAGGAGAGTACAAATGCAGGATATTTGAAATGCATTTGAAGTTAAGAGATAAAGCAACTCTTTATTCATTCTGTGAAGCTATATCTACAATTTTAAGTCTCAGTTTTTTTAATCAAATTACTTGGGGCTGCCCTCTTATTAACTTCACTCCAAACCATATGAATTTTGCTACAATCAGCAATGAATCATGACTACTGCATTATGTTGGAAATGTCCTGTTTTATTTACATATACAAAGACAAAAATATATGGACAGGAAAAAACAGAAGACACGTAGAGGACTTACCTGGAAAAAAGAAAATCCTGTCAAAGAATTTGTATGCCATTTTCTTATACAGGGTGAAGCCAGGAGTCATGTGACCAAATTATACTTATTTTGATGTCTTCTCAATCCCTAAAGTAGTGACCTGTATATAATAGGCCCTGAATGAACCAACATTTTGAGTTGACTTTATAGTGGAGAACACACAGGTTCTTCAAAGCGTATATTTTTATCTTACCACTATCACCATCAATGACAAAAAATAGCCACATACACAGAACCCTTTTGATCTCAGTAAACAAAGCCACATTTCCAAAATAACTTATTGAGGAATATTTATGTCATCAAAGCATACAACAATGAAATCTTATACTTCTGAAGCTTAGGACCCCATTCACTGGAGAAACATGATGGGACATAAAGAGATTTCAGTTGGACAAAAGGAGTCCTAAAAAATGTTACCTTTGGCAGATTGAATAATGCAATCAATAATCTTAACTTCTGTCTAAATATTTATTGGTCCAAACAAAAGCTTATCAGCCTAAAGGAATCATGAATCTAATTCAGGCAGTATGCAAGAGTATTTATATAAAGAAACCTGAAATGTAAGATATTTGTAGCATATTCTCCCCTTGAAGGTACAAAGTTATCTGCTATTTATAGTACATTTTCAGAGACTAAATGCATTTAACAAATGCTGTCCATTTTTACAAATATGATATAAATATTTTTATGTGTAAAAATTATAAAATGACACAGCTGGAAAGGAGCTGCAAATAATTTCCCCAGATTCTTTAATTTTATACTTTTCTCATTTAAGAGGAAGACTGTAGAGATATTTGTGAAATAATCTGAACACAGAATCCTTCTATATTTTTACATTTTTTCTCAGTCTTTTGCAATTGTTGTATGCACATCCAACTCTGCTCAACTTTATTAAAACCTTCCAAAAGATTCAAGTTGGTATTCATAGATGCAACAACTTTCTTTTTCCACCCACTGGTTTCATAACATTTTATTAACTTAAGTAACCACATTAAGAACACATAACATAAACAGGTTTGGAACAAACACAACTGAATCCTGGCCAGCATTCCCCTAATCAGGGTTCTCAGGTACACGAGGAGCTAAGTTTGCTGTGTTATCAGTCAGCATATTTTCCAGAGGGAATAGAGAGCTTGGGTTAACCTAGTGAAACCATTTTTATACCCAATTATTATTGTGAAATCGGTATGTTAGGTGGAACTCTTGCTGAAGCGAGCTCTCCCCAACATTCCTGCAGTCAGGCTCACTCCATGGAGCTGGCACTTTCCCATCTCTTGGGTAAAATCACGGGCAGGATCCATAGTTTCCTCTGATTATTCACAGATAATAAAATGTTCTAATTACTTTTATCTCCAAATACTGTCACTGCAGTAGTCAGTAAGAACAGTTTAATTTAAAAAAACAGAAACAAAAACAAAAAAACAGAACCTCATTGGCAGCTTAAGCTCTCCTCAGCCCCAGCTTGATCCCACTCCAGGAGACAAGTCTGTATGGGAAAGGAGGTGGGCATAGGCTAGCTGCCTCTCTACTTCTCTATGTCTTCTACCCCTGCTAAGCCTGGATTCTGGAGGAAGCAATAACAGCATTTCCCTGGCAAGACAAATGCTATTCCAAGGACTGTTGGGAGAGAAAGGGACTCACTAGGCTATATCTGACTGATGTAGTTTGAGAGATGCTGTAAGTTCCCACTTTGGAATGGGCCCCTAGGGGACTGCAGCCCAAGAGTATTGATAAATCTTGAAGGAAGTAGCCATTGCACAAACTGTAGACTGGCCTTATAATCAACAAAAGGGACATACTCTTTGCCCTTCCAGAGTAAATCTGTGTGCCTAAGATATATTTGAAGGATCAAGAAGGTTGTCTCTGGAGAGAACATGACTAATATGGCTGAAACTTCCTGCACCAGTGGTAAGCACTACCCTGAATTTTATGTTTGTTCCCTTGCTTTTAAGTTTGACTACATTATATATTCCTAAACAACATGTTGTTAATTTTGCTTGCTTTAGAATTTTATATGATTAGTATCACACTATATATAATCTCCTGCTACATGTTTTTTTTGCTGAATATTATAGTCATGAGATTTATCCATATTCATGCATGCAGCAATAATTTATTTTTACTGCTCTATATTGTTCAATTATATGAATATCTCATCTTGTTGATGAACACTTGGATTGTTTCCAGTTTTTAGTCATCACCATACTGCAATGAATTTCCTGTGCATGTCCCCTGGTACATATTGCTACAGTTTTCTGAAGTTACATATCTGGATGGGGGTGGAGGAATCATAGGGTCTGCACATCTTCTTTTCTAGAGAACATTTAGGGCCTAGGATGATATTATGTTCCTCCAGAGAGGATTTTAATTTCCTTCTATCAAATGCCAGAATCGACATCCAATTTCAGGGCCTCCTTGAGGACCTGGAGCTGGTCTGCAGTCTTGTGCTATGGCTACTTTCCTTCCAAGTTTATCCTTATTCCTGGGATGCAGCCTCCTAGGGTCTCATCCTACAGTGCGATAGGGTTTCCCAGGGTCCCCACCTCTGGATGTCCCCAGACTCCAACTTTTTCAAAATTTCTTTCAAAGTGATCCCAAATGTCCTTCTTCATCATCTTATTAGCTCTTTGATGCATTTGATAAGATTCCTTTTAAAAACTGTCAAGCTTTTTTAGTTATCATTGGGAGAATTGGTCTACTTTACCTAGTCTGTCATTAACAGAGGTAGATATTCCACACTTTCAACCTTACTGAATTTTATTGGCATTAACTATAATGCCAATTTGCTGTCCAAACGTGTTTATATACTCACTAATGGTAAACAGCATTTCCACTGATGAAAGAGATTTACTTTCCCATGTGTACCGTCTTGTGCTCTTTTCCTTCTGTGCTCTGGGCATATATTACTTATTCAAAAAATACATGTAAAAATCGTGAAAAATAAAAAGAGTGAATCATCATTAATTTAGAAGGCCGTTTGCCCTCAAGGAAACTAAACCACATGTTGCAATTTCTTAACCCTGCTTCCTAGTGTTTTCTTTAATTTAATATTGAGCTGATTATTATGCCAGCCAGGAAATTTTTTTTATAGACAAAGATGGCTGTGTTCACAGAATCTAAAATGGTTAGTGTTGCTGGATTAGAAAGTATCAAAAGATCACAGTGATGGGAAAAATTCAATCAGGAAGTCTTAATGTATATCAGAAAAACTACTAGTTCATTTGTTGCTATGGAGAAAATGATGTTTTCAATTCCTGTCCCATTAAGGGCATTCTTGGATTTAGTAAAATTCAAAACATGTCAGCATGCCAGTAGTACTAATGCTGTAGGATGCAATGTTTTAAAGAAACTCATACTGAATTTTGAAAATCCTTTGTATTTTATTTAATGTACAAAAAAAAAAAAGAACAAGGAATCTCATATTAGGGCAATAGTATCTGTTCACATGTGTAAGTTATTTGGCATGAGATCCCAGGGAACTGCAGAGTTTGTTTAAAGCCATGAAAAAGCAGAATTAAAATGTCATGAAGAAGAATACTAAGTTAATTTTGATTGTCAATGAGTGATTAATTTCTTAAAATCTAGATTATTTTGAAGGTTATTGGCCTTTCCCTCCCAGGTGTCTAGAGTTGCTGAAATGTAACATGTTCAAAATTAGGACAGATTCCCATTCATACAGGATGTCAGTATGACTCTCCTCTCACACAGAAGGATGGCTTTGAAAGTCTCTTGCTCTCTCTTTACCCTGATGATTCTGTAATTACGATCCAAATGGCCCTTCAAAAATGATAGGTGCACCACTGTACTGGGTATGCAGTACCCAGTTACTGCTTAATTGGAGAATCTGCCTATAATGAATAAACATTTTTTAAATGAATTACTAAGGTCGTCAACTCTCATTTAATTTTTCTCCTAATACATATTTATTTTTTTATAAATTTATTTATTTATTTTTGGCTGCATTGGGTCTTCATTGCTGCATGTGGGCTTTCTCTAGTTGTGGTGAGTGCGGCTACTCTTCATTGTGGTGCATGGGCTTTTCATTGCAGTAGCTTCTCTTTGTTGGGGAGCACAGGCTCTAGGTGCTCGGGCTTCAATAATTGTGTTTTGTGGGCTCTAGAGTGCAGGCTCAGTAGTTGTGGTACACGGGCTCAGTTGCTCTGTGGCATGCAGGATCTTCCCAGACCAGGGCTCAAACCCGTGTCCCCTGCATTGATAGGTCGATTCTTAACCACTGTGCCACCAGGGAAGTCCCTCCTAATACATATTTAAATAAGTAATATTTATAATTGAGAATTTAATATTGAAAAGACTAACACATGATAAGTATCCAATAAATGTTTGTATTATTATTTTCACTAATATACATTTATACTGAATCTAGAGCCTTTTATATTCTTAGTAATCCATTTAAATTAAATAGTTTATTATAAACTTTTTAAATGTATCAATATTTATATTGTAGTTATAATTAAAATGTAATGATCCATAAAAGATGTATAAATTAGATCATCTCAATAGATTTAAAAAAAAAAAGTGTTTGACAAAATATAACATCATTTTATGACCAAAAACCCTCAGCAAGTTTGGTTTAGAAGGAACATAAAATACCTCAGTATAATTAAAGCCACATATAACAAACCCATGTCATACTCAATGGCTCAATGGTGAAAAGTTGAAAGCTGTTCCTCTAAGATCAGGAATAAGGCAAGGGTGCCCACTCTCACCAGTCTTATTCAACATAGTACTGGAAATCTGAGCTAGAGAAATCAGGCAAGATAAAGAAATAAAAGACATCCAAATTGGAAAGGAAGAACTAAAATTGTCTTTACAGATGAAATGACCTTATATATAGAAAAGATTAAAGACTCCACCAAAAAACTGTTAGAACTAATCAATGAGCTTAGTAAAGTTGCAGGATATAAAATCAACATACAGCGGTCATTGTGTTCTATACACTAGCAAATAAATATCTGAAAAATAAAGAAAGAAAGCAATCCCCTTCACAATAACATCAAAAAGAATAAAATACTTAGGATTAAATTTAACCAAGGAAGTGAAAGATGTGTAAACTGAAAACTAGAAGACTTTGATGAAACTAATTGAAAAATACACAAACAAATAGAAATATATTTTATGTTCATGGATTGGAAGAGTTAATATTGTTAAAATGTCCAGACTACCCAGAGCCATCTATAAATTCAATAAATCCCTATCAAAATTCCCATGGCATTTTTCACAGAAGTAAAAAAAAACAATCCTCAAATTTGTATGAAACCTCAAAAGACCCAAAATAACCAAGGCAATCCAGAAAAAAGAAGAACAAAGCTGGAGGTGTCACACTTCCTGATTTCAAACTATATTACAAAACTATAGTAATCAAAACAGTATGGTACTGGCATAAAAATAGACACATAGACCAATGGAACAGAATCAAGAGCCCAGAAGTAAATCCCCACATATATGGCCAACTAATATTTGACAAGAGAGTCAAGAGTACTCAATGCAAAAGAATAGTCTCTTCAGTAAATGGTGTTGGAAAAACTGGGTCATCACATGCAGAAAAGTGAAATTGGACTACTATCTTATTTCATTCACAAAAATTAACTCAAGGTGGATTTAAAGACTTAAAGGTAAGACCGGAAACAGCAGAAGAAACTCTACTGTTCAAGAAACCAGAAACTCCTAGAAGAAAACATAGGAAAAAAGCTCCTTGACATGGGTCTTAGCAATTTTTTTTTTTTAATCTGACACCAAAGCACAAGCAACAAAAGCAAAAATCAATAATTGGGACTACATCAAACTAAAAAGCTTCTGCAAAGCAAAAGAAACAATTAACAAAATGAAGAGGCAACCTATAGAATGGAAAAAAAATTTGCAAACCATATACCTGATAAGGGGTTAATATCCAAAAGATATAAAATACTCACACAACTCAACGACAACAACAAGACAATCTGATTATAAAAATGAACAGAAGAACTGCATTGACATTTTTCCAAAGAAGACATACAGATGGCCAACATGTACATGAAAAGATGCCCAACACCACTAATGTTCACTTGAAACAAATAGACTGCCAAATATTTCTCCAACAAAGATGGGTTTATTCTATATTCTCAGAGAATTGCAATTCAGTGTCTGTAATCATGGCGAGACACAGAATTGTGAGATTATAGTTAACAGTACTGTATTATATACTTGAAAGTTGCCAAGACAGTACTAATCTTAAATGTTTTCATTACAAAAACAAAATAGTAATTATGTGATGAGATGGAAATGTTAGCCGATATTGTGGTGGTAATCATTTTTTTTAATATATAAATTTATCAAATCAACATGTTATACACCTTAACTTACACAAATTCATATGTCAATTATATCTCAATAACAAAAAATATCCATAAATTAAAGGCTTGACCCTGCTATAGATAGAAAATAAAAAATTACCTGGGGTTAGACATCACAAAAGGCAGGAGAGATCGTGTCTATTTTCAATGGTTCTGTTCTTTGTGTGCTTAATAGAAAATTTTTTCTTTTATATAAATGCTAGGAGAATTTCAGGCTAAAATTTAAAATAATTTACAAGTTGAGTGTGGTTCATTTCTAATAGGCTTAATTTATCACAGTAGCTTTAAATAGGTTAGTCTATGAATTAAAAAGTCTTACTGGGAAAATAATTATGAAACCTAATAAAGTTGACTTTAAATTGGCCCAGTAGAAAAAAAATAATGGTTACTGTTTCAGAACCCACTACTCTTCTATTACCCTCATGGGGTTTCAACAAATACAGGGGTCTCAGTGTTCTTCAGATAAGCATTTGAGAAGTTCAGTTTTTTTCAGGGGGTGACTAACATGCAGGGGAGAGAAGGCAGGGCAAAACGTGAGGTGGAGGGGAAAAGTGAAATGGAAACTACTATTAAAAGATGAAAAGCAGCCAATTCCAGAAAACGTTTTTATATTTTTATTCCTTAAACAGAGGGAAGCATTTCAGTTTTATTTTTAACTTCTTTAATCACTTGTATTTTATCGCCAATTGACTTTTAAAAAGATATGAAAGAACACTTATCCCTTGCGGCCATGCATTAAGGGACTCACTAAAACTACTCCAAGTCTGCAGTTTCATCCAACACTATCTTCCCCTGCCTGTGCTTTATTAAAATCCAAGCAAAAACACAGGAAAGATCTATTTTGGAAGGTGTGAATTAGAGCTGGGTTAGAGGGAGGTCTCACATCCCAAAATGCTTGATGCAATTTTAAATGTTAACATTGTGACACTAGTTTTTTTATTCTATCCCCTCCCCTCTTCAAACTGCCTCATAAATACCATGGCTGTTTGAGCCTTGTGGGAATAGAGGCAGGGATTATTTTTATAGCTACACCCTGCACCAATAAGTATATCTAATAAACATTTCTATAACCAGTTTATTTCAACTTCAAGATATAGTTTTCTCTACAGTTAGAGAAACTGACCTATCTCTAATGGCCAATTAATCTTAAAATCAGGGTGAGAAAATTAAGGGGATGTGGTAAGCCAGAGGTCCTCCTGGAGAAGAAAAACCACACATTCAAGGCAGGGGTCAAAAATTTCAGATACTTTCAAGGGTCCAGTGGGTAATAGGAATATGTGAAACTACTGCAGTAAAATTGTTAGGAAATGATGTGCTGGCCAACAGGAGAATGCATAGCCAATTCACATGATTAAAAACACCCCGCTGGCTGAACTGAGTGGCTACATTTACTCCACCACAATTCCCATTTGGGATCCTTCTTTTAAAGAGGTCCTATACAAAAGGGATTAAAAGGAATAGGGTTTATTTGACTGGAGTAAAGATCCTTGAGTTTTATTTACTTCTTTTTGCTTTTCCTAAATAGATATTAAAAAATAAATAACAGGGAAAAGCCAGGCCAGTGAATAGACAGGAGTAATTAGCAATTTATTTGAAGTTTCCTAAAGATCTCCCTGCTTAAACTCTCTTTCTTACTGGTTTGCCACAGCACCTAGTGGATTGGTAATGTCACTAGGCTCAATGCAGCCGCGTTGAGGGAGTGGGGCAAGTAGGTTAGGATGTCAGTTTCTCCCAGGAGCTTCAAGAGCACAAACATGACTTTGGCAGATATTTAGCTGTAATGTAGCTGACAGCCTACAGCAAGGTCATGAGAAAGGTGAAAAGGGGTCAGGTTTTTGTGGAGCATTTCAAAAGAAATTAAAATCTCCAGCCAGCCATGAACACCAAGAGCATTACAACGCAGGAGGTATGAGGGCTGTGAATGAAGGAAAGCCAGGTGGCTGGTGGTAGGGTATGAATGACATATCAAATAACTAAACTAATGTTATTGAGCATCTATTCTATGTCATGTGCTGTGTTTGGTGCTGGGGATATGAAGATCAATAAGCTATGGCTCCATCCAGCAGGTAAGACAGACTCGTAGCTAACTATACAATATTTCATCAACTCTATGACTCACATTTTTTCATATTTAAAATGCCTTTGAAATTAATGGCATCTCACAGTCTTCTTGGCAGTGGTTTTTTTCATCCTACTAGAGTGGTAGATAAAATAACTGTGTGTGTTATAACAGAAGAAATACAGTAAATAGATTGTGACATATTACTACCAGGTAGGAAGAACAGTAGTTAAAATGTATTGTGTAGATAATAGTGAACTATTGAAAGCTTTTAATCAGGGGAATAACATTGAAATCTCTATTCATTCTTCCTTTCCTCTTGCTTTCTCTCTCTTATTCAATAAACATTTATGAAGCACATTCTGTAGGCCAAGCTCTCTGTTAGATCCCAGGAATTCAATGGCGAAAAAGAGATATAACCATTAATCAATTGTATCTAATTGACATTTATAGAATAACTCATCCAACGGCAGCAGAATACACATTCTTCTCCAGCTCACATGGAATATTTGACAAGATAGACCACAGTCTGGGCCATAAAACATACCTTACCAAATTTAGGAGAATAAATGTCATACAAAGTAGGCTTCAGAACACAATGGGATTAAACTAGATATTAAAAACAGAAAGATAGCTGGAAATCCCCAAATATTTGAAGACCAAATAACCCACTTCCAAATAACACATAAGTCAAAAAAGATGTCTCAAGAGAAATTTAAAAGTATTTTGACCTAAATGAAATGAAAATACAGCCTATGAAAATTTGTGGAATGCAGTAAAAACAGTGCTTAGAAAAAAAAGAGACATAAGTTCTAGCCTCATGGAATTTACAAGCTAGCTGAAGAGACTGAGCAAAGACTAAGGAAATAGAAAACATTTGTGTGTGTGTGTGTGTGTGTGTGTGTGTGTGTGTGTGTGTGTTTATTGAAGTATAATTGATTTACAAGGTTGTGTTAATTTCTGCCGTACAGCAAAGTGATTAAATTCTACATACATATACATTCTTTTTAAAACAATATTCTTTTTTTAAGTTAATTTTAATTGGAGCATAGTTGATTTACAATGTTATGTTAGTTTCTGCTGTACGGCAAAGTGAATCAGTTATACATATACATATACCCAGTCTTATTTAGATTCTATTCCCATATAGGTCATTACAGAATATTGAGTAGAGTTCCCTGTGCTATACAGTAGGTTCTTATTAGAACAAATATTCTTTTCCATTGTGGTTTATCATAGGATACTGAATATGGTATCCTATAATACTATAGGACCTTGTTGTTTATTCATTGCATATATAAGAGCTTATATCTGCTAACCCCAACCTCCCACTCCATTCCTCCCCCAACCCCCTCCTCCATGGCAACCACAAGTCTGTTCTCTATGTCCATGAGTCTGTTTCTGTTTTGTAGATAGTTTCATTTGTGTCATATTTTAGATTCCACAAATAAGTGATATCATATGGTATTTGTCTTTCTCTTTCTGACTTACTTCACTTAGTATGATAATCTATAGTTGCATCTATATTGCTGCAAATGGCATTATTTTGTTCTTCTTTATGGCTGATTAGTATTCCATTGTATACATGTACCACATCTTCCTTATTGATTCATCTGTCAGTGGACATTTAGGTTGTTTCCATGTCTCGGCTATTGTGAGTAGTGCTGCTATGAACATAAGGGTGCATGTATCTTTTTTGGATTCGAGTTTTGTCTGGATATATGCCCAGGAGTGGGATTGCTGGATCATTTGGTAATTCTTTTTTTAAAATTATTTATTTATTTATTTGGCTGCACCGGGTCTTAGCTGTGGCACACAGGATCTTTGCTGCCAGTGTGGGATCTTCATTGCGGCATGTGGGATCTTCTTTTAGTTGCAGCATGTGGAATCTTTAGTTGTGGCATGTGAACCCTTAGTTGTGGCATGTGGGATCTAGTTCCCTGACCAGGGATCAAACCCGGAACCCCAGCATTGGGAGCACAGAGTCCTAGCCACTGGGCCACCAGGGAAGTCCCTGAATCATATGGTAATTCTATTTTTAGTTTTCTGAAGAACCTCCATACTGTTTTCCATAGTGGCTGTACTAACTTACATTCCCACAAACAGTGTAGGAGGGTTCCCTTTGCTCCCCATCCTTTCCAGCATTTGTTATTTGTAGAGTTTTTAATGATGGCCATTCTGACCACTGTGGGGTGGTACCTCATTTTAGTTTTGATTTGCATTTCTCTAATAATAGTGATATTGAACATCTTTTCATGTGCCTATTGGCCATTTGTATTTCTTCTTTGGAGAAATGTCTATTTTAGTCTTCTCATTTTTCGATTGCATTGTTTGTTTATTTGTTGTTGGGTTATATGAGCTGTTTGTATATTTTGGAAATAAAGCCCTTGTCATTTGCATCGTTTGCAAATATTTTCTCCCATTCTGTAGGTTGTTTTTTTCATTTTGTTTATGGTTTCTTCTGCTGTGCAAAAGCTTGTGAGTTTAATTAGGTCCCATTTGTTTATTTTTGTTTTTATTTCTATTGCCTTGGGAGACTGACGTAAGAAAACATTGGTACGATTTATGTAAGAAAATGTTCTGCCTACGATCTCCTCTAGGAGTTTTATGGCGTTATGTCTTATGTTTATGTCTTTAAGCCATTTTGAGTTTATTTTTGTGTATGGTGAGATGTTGTGTTCTAACTTCTTTGATTTACATGTGGCTGTCCAACTTTCCCAACACCACTTGCTGAAGGGACTGTCTTTTTCCCATTGCATATTCTTGCCTCCTTTGTCAAAGATTCATTTACCGTAGGTATGTGGGTTTATTTCTGGGCTGTCTATTCTGTTCCATTGATCCATATGTCTGTTTTATACGCCAACACCACACTGTGTTGATGACTGTAGCTTTGTAGTATTGTCTGAAGTCTGGGAGGTTTATGCCTCCTTCTTTGTTCTTTTTGCTCAGGATTGCTTTCGCAATTCTGTGTCTTTTATGGTTCCATATAAATTTTAGTATTATTTGTTCTAGTTCTGTGAAAAATGTCATGGGTACTTTGATAGCAATAGCATAAAATCTGTAGATTGCTTTGGGTAGTATGGCCATTTTAACTATTAATTTTTCCAATCCAAGAGCATGGGATAGCTTTCCATTTCTTTGAATCATCTTTAATTTCCTTTATTAATGTTTTATAGTTCTCAGCATGTAAGTCTTTCACCTCCTTGGTCAGGTTCATTCCTAAGTATTTTATTTTTGGTGGTGCAATTTTGAAAGGTATTGTTTTCTTACATTCCCTTTCTGATATTTCATTATTAGTGTAAAGAAACGCAACCGGTTTCTGTATGTTAAACTCATATCCTGCTACCTTGCTGAATTTGTTTATCAGTTCCAGTAATTTTTGTGTGGAATCTTGAGGGTTTTCTATATATAGTATCTTGCCATCTGCATAGAATGACAATTTTACCTCTCCCATTCCAATTTGGATACCTTTTATTTCTTTTTCTTGTCTGATTGCTATGGCTAGGACTTCCAATACTATTTTGAATAGAAGAGGTGAGAGTGGGCATCCTTGTCCAGATTTTAGTGGGAAGACTTTCAGCTTTTCACCATTGAGTATCATATTGGCTGTGGCTTTGTCATAAATGGCTTTTATTATGTTGAGGTATGTTCCCACTATACCCACTTTGATGAGAGTTTTATCATAAATGGTTGTTGAATTTTGTCAAATGCTTCTTCTGCATCTTTGAGATGATCATGTGGTTTTTATCTTCTCTTTTGTTGATGTGGTGTATCACATTGATTGATTTGCATATGTTGAACTGTCCTCATGAACTTGGGATGAATCCCACTTGGTAGTGGTGTATGATATTTCTTATGTGTTGTTGGATTCGGTTTGCTAATATTTTATTGAGAATTTTTGCATCTATATTCATCAAAGATATTGGCCTGTAATTTTCTTTTTTTGGTGGTGTCTTTGTCTGGTTTTGGTATTAGGATGATGGTGGCTTCATAGAATGTCTTTGGGAGTGTTGTCTCCTCTACAAATTTTTGGAAGGGTTTGAGAAGGATTGGTATAAGTTCTTCTTTGTATATTTGGTAAAATTCACCTGTAAAGCCATCTGGTCCTGGACTTTTGTTTTTAGGGAGTTTTTAAATTACAGATTCTATTTTACCTCTAGTGATGAGTCTGTTCAAATTATCCATTTCTTCTTGATTCAGTTTTGGTGTCTGTGTTTCTAGAAATTTGTCCATTTATTCTAGGTTGTTGAATGAATTTGTTGGCATATAATTGTTCATAGTATTCCCTTATGGTTTTTTGTATTTCTGCAGTATCAGTTTTTATGTCTCCTTTTTCATTTCTTATTTTATTTATTTGGGCTCTCTCTCTTTTCTCCTTGGTGAGCCTGGCCAGAGGTCTGTCAGTCTTGTTTACCCTTTCAAAGAACCAGCTCTTGGTTTTATTGATTTTTTTCTATTTTTTAAAAATTTCTATTTTATTTATTCCCTACCTGATCTTTATTATTTCCTTCCTTCTGCTGACTTTAGGTTTTGTTTGTTCTTCGTTTTCTAATTCTTTTAAGTGGTAGGCTAGGTTGTTTGTTTGAGATTTTTCTTGTTTTTTGATGAAGGCCTGTATCACTATGAACATCCCTCTAAGAACTGCTTTTGCTGCATCCCATAGATTTTGTATGGTTTTGTTTTCATTGTTGTTTGTCTCAAGGTATGTTTTAATTTCCTCTTTGATTTCATCATTTACCCATTGGTTTCTTCATAGCATGTTGTTTAGTCTCCATGTAATCATTTTTTTCTCATTTCTTTTTCTGTGGTTGATTTCTAGTTTCATGCCGTTGTGGTCAGAAAAGACGCTTGAGATAATTTCTATACTCTTAAATTTGTTGAGGCTTGTTTTGTGCCCTAGCATATGGTCAATCCTAGAGAATGTTCCATGTGCAAGAATGTTCCATGTGAAAAGAATGTATATTCTGGTTTTTTTTTTTTTTTGGATGTAATGTACTGAAAATATCAATTGAGTCTAACTGTTCTATTGTATCATTTAGGATCCCTGTTGCCTTATTGATTTTCTGTCTAGGAGATCTATCCATTGATGTGAATGGAATGTTAAAGTCTCCTACTATTATTGTATTCCTGTCAATTTCTTGCTTTGTATTTGTTTTACGTATTTGGATGCTCCTATATTAGGTGCATATATGTTGGTGAGTGTAAAATCCTCTTCCTGTATTGATCCTTTTATTACTATATAGTGTCCTTATTTTATCTTTCTTTATAGCCTTTGTTTTAAAGTCTATTTTGTCTGATATGTGTATTGCAACCCCTGCTTTCTTGTCATTTCCATTTGCATGAAATACCTTTTTCTATCCCCTCACTTTCAATCTATATGTGTCTTTGCCCTAAAGTGGGTCTCTTGTAGGCAGCATATTGTAGGCTCTTGGGTTTTTTTTATTCAGTCTTCCACTCTGTGTCTTCATTGGAGCATTTAGTCTGTTGACATTTAAGGTAATTATTGATAGATATGTATTTATTGCCATTTTGAGCCTTGTTTTCCCATTGATTTTACATTTCTTTGTCCCTTTTTTTTTTTTCATTTTTCCTTTTGTGGTTTGATGGTTTTCTTTTGTATTACATTTATGTTCTCTTCTTTTTGGTTTTTGTGAATCTATTGTATGTTTTTGATTTGTGACTATCCTGTTTTTCAAGTATGTTAACCCCATCCTATATCTACTTGCCTTAGACTGGTAGTCATATAGGCTCAAACACATTCTAGGAAATGAAAAAATATATACATTTTCTTACTCTCCTCCCCCAAATTTTATGATTTTTGATGTCCTCTTTTACATCTTCATGTTCATCCTTTTGCTATGCATTGTGGTTATCATCACTTTCACAGACATTTCTTTATTTTTTTAAAATCTGTGTACTGGTTTACTTAGGTGATTTGCTTTCCAAGCTTGCCCCATGGAGCCATAGGTTCTCCTCCCTTTCTGGTCTCACAGTAGATTTTCTTTGGCTCTTCCCCATTGCCAGTGAAATCTCTGAGGCTTTCCAGAGTACACAGCTGGCAATTGTTTGCAGAGTGAAGACAGGTGATTGTGCGGCAGCAGTTGTAAATGAGTCTTTTAAAACATGAAGTTGTTGGGGGGATGGAGGAGGGATGGATTGGGAATTTGGGATTAACAGATGCAAACTATTATACATAGAATGGATAAACAACGAGGTGCTACTGTATAGCACAGGGAACTATATTTAATAGCCTGTGATAAACCATAATGGGAAAGAATACGAGAAAGAATAACTGAATCACTTTGCTGTACAGCAGAAATTAACACAACATTGTAAATCAACTACACTTCAATAAAATTTAAAAAAAACCATGAAGTTGAGGCTGCTTACCTAAAACTGAGTGACATTATCAAAATTACTTAAATCAAGTTGGTTGATTAAAAATGTAGTTCAGGTTTAGGCTTCAGTGGAATTTAGGTCAACCTCAAACAATGTATGGGAAGCAAAGCCAGAAAAAAAAAAAAAAATCTCATTTTTCCCATGGGACACAAAGGACACTACTTTCCTTCAAGTGACTATTGAAATAGTACATTATAAAATTGAGACTGTGATTTGTTATGACTCTTAAAATTGCATGCAACTGATACCCAACTCATTCAAACAATCTTAATCCAAAAGGGAAGATTTATTGGAAGGATGCTGGATAGCTCACATAACTGAGGAAATAACTGCAGAAAGGAGGCCACTCCAGGCCAAAAGGGTGAAATCAGAAAATGTGTATAACAAAGGAATCTCTTAAGTTGTGCCTCTCATTTCTTTTTTCCTCTTTGGTATTAGTTTCATTTCCTTAGGCATTGCCCCACAGTGGGAACTTGACCATTAACACTAATTCTTACAGTACTGAAACCACAAAGAAAAAGAAAAAGAAAAAAAGAGGCTTCCCTGTCAGCTTCAGCCAGACTAATCCTGGGCAAGGCCTCTGATTGCCCTGGCTTTTGTCACATGCCAGTCCTTGGACCAATCACTGTACCACAGAGAATGTGGTTGCTCTGTTCATCCCAGACTGAGATTGAGACATGTGCCTATGGATTTCCCAGAGGGAGGGGAAGAATAAAAGAGTCCCTAGAGACATTTCAAAGATACCACATCATAACCTGATGCTTGACAATATGCTTATGTCACAAAAGTATTCATCCCACTCTCAAATGCCCCAAGCCTCTCGTAATCTAAATCTACCATTGGTTTCCCAATTATTTTTATCCATAAAAACATTAAAAATTACCTGAGGTTTCCTCATAACTGTTTTATTTCTTTTTCATTTGTTCAGCCTCAACACAGTTTAACATTTGTGGTGGATATTGTATCTGGTTCACTCAGTACGTTATCCAGCACTCCTAGGTTCTGGATGTGCATTAGGCTCCGCCAAACAGAAGTGCTGGTGGGACACTTGAATTTGGAACTGAGATAAGTGGGGAGAGAGGCAAAGCTTGAGTTATTCATTTGGTTAGGACAGATTGTAGCATCCCTGACATGGTTCTGGAGCCAGCAGCTGTGGTAGCCACTGCCCAGTTTAGCAGATGGCTTCTAGGTCATGGCAAGAGAAGCAGTTTCATTGGTGGCCAAGTTCTACATGATGGCTTTGGGATTTGTTTCTGGAAGCTCTCTCTAGTATGGGTTTTTAAAGCCATCCCAATGATTATGTAGATAGCCTGCGATAAATGCTTTTCTGGTTAAATAGCTTGAATGGATTTTGTTCTCTGTGACTGAATCCTGACTGATACATTTTTAGATTTAAAAATGTCGCTGGTGTTTTCGGTAATTTTATTTTTCTTTTCCATCTTTGTAATTACATGGATACAAAATGTGAAGTGAGGTTGGCATCATTTGTTGCTTTCGATGAACAGGTCAATTGGAAGGTGATCACCATTCCTAACTGATGTGTGGTTAGATTCCTAGGAACACATGTTATTATTCAATATGCCTGTGCTGGAGAACTTCCAATTGCCCCTCCAGATCCACTCACCACCCTTCTCATCCCACCCTATGCCCTGGGCCTGACAAGTGGCAATGGGGCTCCGTTGCCCTCTGGCTTTGCCAATAAGGAGACCTGGTTTGTGCTGGTCATCTGTCCCTCCATGCCCCTCCTCACCATTAGGTAAACATTCACTTTATATTTCAAAAGTGTCCTTGTTGATATAGTCCTCCTATCTGTGGACCATCTTTCTCCCTAGAGTTTGTACTCTAAAAACAGTTAACATTTATTAATTCCTCACCATATAGCTTCTTTTGAAAACTGAGGATTCAGAGATCAAAACCCACAAATAGAATGGCCTCTCTGTTCCTTTCCCTGCACTAAGTACCTATACTTTGATCTCCAAACTTGCAATTTTTCTGTTCTTAATTAGTTAAGAAGAAGAGTCTGATGAAATAATCTAGACAGTTGTCAACGACCATAGCTGACTCTAGACTCTGTCCACCTCTCTTTCCTCCTCTATCTGCATCATTTTTAGTAGTTCCTTCTAGGTTCCAGAAGTCAAACATCTGTTGCTGCCTACTTTTGAGGGTTGGCTCTCAGGAGTTCACTAATCCTCCTACTTTTCTGGCAAAGGTATGGAGAATCCCCTTTGCCCTCAGTACAGCAGTGTAGAACCAAACAAAAAAAATTTCTTTTCTCTAAGAAAGCTTATACTTGCCCTTGAATTTATGGTATATATCAGTCAAGATCTATAGAATCAGGACTTCCCTGGTGGTGCAGTGGTTAAGTATCTGCCTGCCAATGCAGCGGACACGGGTTCGAGCCCTGGTCTGGGAAGATTCCACATGCCGTGGAGCAACTAAGCCCGTGTGCCACAACTACTGAGCCTGCGCTTTAGAGCCTGTGAGCCACAACTACTGAGCCCACGTGCCACAACTACTGAAGCCCGCGTGCCTAGAGCCCATGCTCCACAGCAAGAGAAGCCACCGCAATGAGAAGCCTGCGTGCTGCAACGAAGAGTAGCCCCCGCTTACCGCAACTAGAGAAAGACTGCATGCAGCAACGAAGACCCAACGCAGCCAAAAATAAATGAATAAATAAATAAATATTTTTAAAAGTTTAAAAAAGAAAAAAGATCTATAGGATTAGAATTTCTCATGGTGGAGGTAAGGAATCTTTTTTGGTAAGACAAGTTTCCTAAATTATTCTGGTGCATTCCTTTGCTTCTCTTTACTCACTGCATCAATTAATAACTGTTGAAAGAAAGATAGGAAGAAGGAAAAAGAAAAGAAAAGAGAAAGAAAGGAAGGAAGGAACTTCAGTAGTTTGAGTATTTTATTTACTAGTGCACTACAAAGGTTAAGTGAGTAATATAAAATTTTACTATATTATGATTTTGCAGTTTTCATCCTTTAGAGGGGGAATTGTTGGACTGCTGGGCTAATACAGATTCTATAAAAGTTTAGCCATCTACCACCAGGACTGGGAAGCCAGAGAGGGCTTCCTCTGTAGCAAAACAATGCTACAAAAACAGAAGAGCACAGATTTCTCAATAATTTAGTTGGAGTTTTGTTTTGACATCTTTGGCCGATCCACCCACTCATTCCTGACCCTTCCACTCCTTGTAGTCTTGCTGGGTTGGGAGTTGGGCAATGGACAGGAGGCAAAGATTCTCAGACTTCTGCCCTGAGGTAGATTTGGTTGGCCCTTCTGCTGGAGCTGGTTCATCCTTTGAGTCTCTCTGGAATCTCTGGTGTTGGGCTCAGATGATTCAGATCTGCAGGGCTTCTCTGAAGTTGCCCTGGCCTTCTCAGGGCTTGCCCCGGCTCCAGCCCTATGGATCCATCTTCCTTTGTCTCTCTCTCAAAACTCTCTTCGACTTTGGGCTTTTACTGGGCCTATAATATATTCCCTAGCCTGTAAAAGCTCTTTCTACATTTAGTCATCTTCTTTATCAAGTCCATTTATTGTTTAAATCAATTTATTGAGCTCTGGACTCTTTATTGGTCATAATCTCAGATGTCATCTTTCTGCTGAGTTTGGAATCAGTTCTTCTGGGAGTCAGAAGATGACTCATTTTCCATAAGTCAAAAATTTCAGCCAGCTATTAATTTCTCATTTCTTATTTGGGAGATATTCACATTTTCAGCCCAATGAAGAATCAAATCTTTCTAGTCTCTAGAGTCAAGGTCCTTCCTTAGTTTCTGACCAATTGTTCCCTCATCAATCACTTTCTTGATCTACATATCCTTCTTGCCTCAAGGACATAGGCTATCACATCCTATGATTATAATAACAGAAATACCTTCAATGTACAGTAACATTAATGTGGTAGATAGGTTCTTCCGTTCCCCCTCTGTATGTGAGAGAGCATGAGAACTGTTTGCTAACATGATGCTATGGTTCTTTAGAAAATACAGTTGACAAATGTACCTATGTTTTTAAACCTATTTTTATTATTCCTTTTGGCATATGCAAAGAACATGCCCACTCCTGGATAACTCTGTTTTTTTTAGCGTTTGCAACATTTTTATTTTTTTATTTATTTATTTTTGAGGTTAATAACAATGTAGTTTATTATTATTTTAATTTTTATTTTATATTGGAGCATAGCTGATTACTAATGTTGTGTTAGTTTCAGATGTACAGCAAAATGATTCAGTTATACATATATATTTATTCTTTTTCAAATTCTTTTCCCATTTAGGTTATTACAGAATATTGAGCAGAATTCCCTGTGCTGTAAAGTAGGTCCTTGTTGGTTATCTATTTTAAACATAGCAGTGTATACATGGCAATCTCAAACTCCTAATCTATCCCTTTCTCCTCTTCCCCCCTGGTAACCATAAATTTGTTTTCTAAGTCTGTGAGTTTGTTTCTGTTTTGTAAATAAGTTCATTTGTATCATTTTTTTTAGATTCCACATATGAGATAACATATGATATTTGTCCTTCTCTGTCTGACTTACTTTACTTAGTATGATAATCTCCAGGTCCATCCATCTTGCCACAAATGGCATCATTTCATTCTTTTTTTTTTTTTTTTAAACATCTTTACTGAAGTATAATTGCCTTACAATGGTGTGCCAGTTTCTGCTTTATAACAAAGTGAATCAGTTATACATATACATATGTTCCCATATCTCTTCCCTCTTGTATCTCCCTCCCTCCCACCCTCCCCATCCCACCCCTCTAGGTGGTCACAAAGCACCGAGCTGATCTCCCTGTACTATGCGGCTGCTTCCCACTAGCTATCTATTTTACATTTGGTAGTGTATATATGTCCACGACACTCTCTCACCCTGTCACATCTCACCCCTCCCCCTCCCCATATCCTCAAGTCCATTCTCTAGTAGGTGTGTGTCTTTATTCCCATCTTGCCATGGTCCCACTAGGTTCTTCATGGCCTTTTTTTTTTTTTTTTCCCCTTAGATTCCATATATATGTGTTAGCATACTGTATTTGTTTTTCTCTTTCTGACTTACTTCACTCTGTATGACAGACTCTAACTCCATCCACCTCATTACAAATACCTCCATTTCATTTCTTTTTATGGCTGAGTAATATTCCATTGTATATATGTGCCACATCTTCTTTATCCATTCATCTGTCGATGGACATTTAGGTTGCTTCCATGTCCTGGCTATTGTAAATAGAGCTGCAATAAACACTGGGGTACATGTATCCTTTTGAACCATTGTTTTCTCTGGATATATGCTCAGGAGTGGGATAGCTAGATCATATGGTAGCTCTATTTTTAGTTTCTTAAGGAACCTCCATAGTGTTCTCCATAGTGGCTGTACCAATTTACATTCCCACCAACAGTGTAGAAGAATGGTTCCCTTTTCTCCACACCCTCTCCAGCATTTATTGTTTGTAGACTTTTTGATGATGCCCAATCTGACTGGTGTGAAGTGATACCTCATGGTAGTTTTGATTGACATTTCTCTAATAATTAGTGATGTTGAGCATCTTTTCACATGCCTATTGGCCATCTGTGTCTTTTTTGGAGAAATGTCTATTTAGGTCTTATGCCCACTTTTTTTACTGGGTTTTTTTCTTTTTTCTTTTTTTTTTTGATATTGAGCCATACGAGCTGTTTGTAAGTTTTAGAGATTGACCCCTTGTCGGTCGCATCATTTGCAAATATTTTGTCCCATTCTGTGGTTTGTCTTTTCATTTTGTTTATGGTTCCCTTTGCTGTGCAAAAGCTTTTGAGTTTAATTAGGCGCAATTTGTTTATTTTTGCTTTTATTTCCATTACTCTAGGAGGTGAATTCAAAAAGATATTGCTGTGATTTATGTCAGAGTGTTCTGCCTATGTTTTCCTCTAGAGTTTTTTAGTAACCAGCTTTACATTTAGGTCTTTGATCCATTTTGAGTTTATTTTCATGTATGGTGTTAAAGAATGTTCTAATTTCTTTTTCTTTTTCTTTTTTTTGTATGTAGCTGTGCAGTTTTCCCAGCACCACTTATTGAAGAGACTGTCTTTTCTCCATTGCATAGTCTTGCTGTCTTTGTCATAGATTAATTGATCACAGGTGTATGGGTTAATCTCTAGGCTTTTTATCCTGTTCCATTGATCTATATTTCTGTTTTTGTGCTGTTTTTGATGACTGTAGCTTTCTAGTATAGTCTGAAGTCAGGGAGCCTGATTCCTCCAGCTCTATTTTTCTTTCTCAAAATTGCTTTGGATAT
This sequence comes from Balaenoptera physalus, assembly GCF_965194825.1. Taxonomy (NCBI): domain Eukaryota; kingdom Metazoa; phylum Chordata; class Mammalia; order Artiodactyla; family Balaenopteridae; genus Balaenoptera; species Balaenoptera physalus. The sequence continues at coordinate 99,471,747 of NC_138890.1, forward strand.
TCAGGGTTTTTTGTGTCTCCATACAAATTTTAAGATTCTTTATTCTAGTTCTGTGAAAAATGCCATTGGTAGTTTGATAGGGATTGCATTGAATCTATAGATTGCCTTGGGTAGTATGGTCATTTGACAATATTGATTCTTCTAATCCAAGAACATGGTATACCTTTCCATCTGTTTGTGTCATCTTTGATTTCTTTCATCAGCATCTTATACTTTTCTGCATACAGGTCTTTTGCCTCCTTAGGTAGGTTTATTCCTAGGTATTTTATTCTTTTTTGATGCAGTGGTAAATGGGAGTGTTTCCTTAATTTCTCTTTCTGATCTTTCATTGTTAATGTATAGAAATGCAACAGATTTCTGTGTATTAATTTTGTATCCTGCAACGTTACCAAATTCATTGATAAGCTCTAGTAGTTTTCTAGTAACGTCTTCAGGATTTTCTATGTATAGTATCATGTTATCTGCAAGCAGTGATAGTTTTACTTCTTCTTTTCCAATTTGGATTCCCTTTATTTCTTTTTCTTCTCTGATTGCCATGGCTAGGACTTCCAAAACTATGTCAAATAGAAGTGGCGAGAGTGAACATCCTTGTCTTGTTCCTGATCTTAGAGGAAATGCTTTCAGCTTTTCACTGTTGAGTATGATGTTAGCTGTGGGTTTATCATATATGGCCTTTATTATGCTGAGTTAGGTTCCCTCTATGCCCACTTTCTGGAGAGTTTTTTTTTCTTTTATCATAAATGGGTGTTGAATTTTGTCAAAAGCTTTTTCTGCATCTATTGAGATGATCATATGGTTTTTATTCTTCAATCTGTTGATGTGGTTTACCACACTGATTGATTTACAGATATTGAAAAATCCTTGCATCCCTGGGATAAATCCCACTTGATCATGGTGTATGATCCTTTTCATGTATTGTTGGATTTGATTTGCTAGCATTTTGTTGAGGATTTTTGCATCTATGTTCATCAGTAATATTGGCCTGTAATTTTCTTTTTTTTTTTTTTTTTGTGGTATCTTTGTCTGGTTTTGGTATCAGCGTGATGGTGGCCTCATAGAATGAGTTTGGGAGTGTTCCTTCCTCTGCGATTTTTTGCAATAGTTTCAGAAGGATAGGTGTTAACTCTTCTCTAAATATTTGTTAGAATTTGCCTGTGAAGCCATCTGGTCCTGGACTTTCGCTTGTTGGGAGTTTTTTAATCACAGTTTCAATTTCAGTACTTGTGATCGGTATGTTCATATTTTCTAGTTCGTCCTGGTTCAGACTTGGGATATTGTACCTTTCTCAGAATTTTTCCATTTCTTCTAGGTTGTCCATTTTATTAGCATATAGTTGCTTGTGGTAGTCTCTTATGATCCTTCATATTTCTGTGGTGTCCATTGTAAATTCTCCTTTTTCATTCCTAATTTTATTGTTTGAGCCCTCTCCTCTTTTTTTCCCTTGATATGTCTGGCTAAAGGTTTATCAATTTTGTTTATCTTTTCAAAGAATCAGTTTTTAGTTTCATTGATCTTTTCTATGGTTTTCTTTGTCTCTTTCATTTATTTCTGCTCTGATCTTTATGATTTCTTTCCTTCTACTAACTTTGGGTTTTGTTTGTTCTTCTTTCTCCAGTTGCTTTAGGTGTAAGGTTAGGTTGTTTATTTGAGATTTTTCTTGTTTCCTGAGGTAAGATTGTATTGCTATAAACTTCCCTCTTAGAACTGCTTTTGCTGCTTCCCTTAGGTTTTGGATCATTGTGCTTTTATTTCCATTTGTCTCTAGGTACTTTTTGATTTGCTCTTGGATTTCTTCACTATCCATTGGTTGTTTAGTAACATATTGTTTAGCTTCCACGTGTTTGTGTTTTTTACAGTTTTTTTCTTGCAATTGATTTCTAATCTCATAGTGTTGTGGTTGGAAAAGACGCTTGATATGATTTCAGTTTTCTTAAATTTACTGAGGCTCACTTTGTGGCCCAGTATGTGATCAATCCTGGAAAATGTTCCATGTGCACTTGAGAAGAATGTGTATTCTGCTGCTTTTGGATGGAATGTGCAGTTGCTGTGGCAGAGGGAGCTATAAACAACATCAAACCTAAATACCAGGTTTCCTGAACTAAGATTTGCTTTAATGTCAGATTAACAATATCTGGTAAGCTCCAACATCTCAAATAACTTAACATAGCAGGCATAGGTCTGGATTTTAAAGAACTTGACATGATTCATTTAGATGTATTTGTGGGATTGCTTTGAAACAACAGAGCCTTACTGATTGTGATATTTTACATTTTTAAAGGAATTCATGGATTTCTCTTGTGTGTCATAGGTAATTTTTATATAACTAAGTAATGATTTTCCAGTAGATAAATTGGCAACAAACATAAACATATAATTCTCAGAAGAGGAAATAAAAAGTAAAAACATCTAATTAACATATGTTTAGTGTAGTGTTCAATCTCATAGTAATGAAAGAAATGCAAATTTTAAAAACATGCGTTATGGTGATTTACCTCCTAGTTGAAATGAGCAAAGGGAAAAGCCATAGGAATATAGAACGTGGGCTGAAGAGTAGTGAGGTGGACCTCCCGCTTACTGAGGAGGGATGGAAGAGGGGTGTGGTCCCTGGGTTCCATCAGGCTGTGAGAAGCGGGGGCATGCTTAGGTTTCCCTCTGTGGCAGGAGTAGGTCAAATAGATGTCTGAGGAGGGGGGAAATGGGAAACAAGTCATCAGTCCTCAAGTCACCCAGAAAGTTCTTCAGGACCCAGCAGTCCTAGTAGTCTGACAGCAGTTTTGGTCACTCACATTGTTCCTACAGAAGCTGGCATCCATCACTCCCTCTCTAGTGCTCTGTCATAGTGGTGACTCAGGGCTCTTTCTGAAGCTTGACAAACTGGCTGAATCAAGAAAGGAATTCGTTGCTTCTCTTGATTGGAAAGTCCAAGGGTAGGGCTTGCTCAGGACAGCTGGGGCTGACAGCCTCAATGGGGTTATTTTCTCTGTCAATTCTACTTTACGTTGAATTGGCTTCACTTCAGAGCAAGCTGTCTCCACATGGTGGCCCCTGCCTTGTTGGTCACTCACCATCTCAAATCCTTAGTTTCTTCATTATAGAAAAATGGAACTAGAAGCCACCTACACAAGTGCACTCTGAGAGTCCAATGAGATAGAGTATATGTAAATGCTTTCAAACCACAATGTTTCAGAGGAATTTATTTGTTCTTGTGGGGTCAGTGGCCTGCTTTGAAGCAGTGTTTCTTTTAACTTGGCATCTATACCTTCTTCCTTGTTTCTGATGTTCAATAAAATGGTATAGATTTTGTTGAGTAGGCCTGGCTTGCAGTTTGGCATGTAGGAAAAAAAAGTATCATCCTCTTTAACAGGAATATCAAGCATGAAGGACATTGCTATTCTTTTTTTTTCTTTTTTCTTTTTTAAGGTGGTGTTTAAAAAAATTAAGTTCTGGGGCCATAGGAGCCTGTGGAGGTGCCTCAGGGACCCACAGTGTGTGTGGGGGGAGGTGTGGGAATGGGGTTGAGAGACAGCGGGCAGGGACTAAATGGGTGGGTTTGTCAGAACAGCCCTGCTTTGTCTGTTTTCTACATCATGATTCCGGGTAAGATTTTACATCGAGAAGGAGAGTGCTAATATAGTCAAAATGGCAGCAACTTGGGCAGCAAAAGAGAAGAAATGAGCCAAATGCTGACATTAACCGACAAAAGCTAACGAAGACAGAACTGATCCAATTACTTAAAGCAAAACTGAACACCACTTGATCAAAATCTGGAATCCAATCTGAAAAAAAAAAAAGAAATTGATTAGTAATAAGCCAAGGTTGTACACATCACAATGGCGAAAGCCTGAGGTCGACTCCCTCCTCCTCCCACCTCCCATCTGAGACTAAGGACACTGAGAAGCTTTTGAAATGCATAGGCCCAACTGACCCTCTTACACTGTGTGGAGGACAGTATTAGTTTTTACCAACCTCTCCCTGCATTTGCAGAAGACCCTGCAGCTAGTTCTGGGCAATGAAATGTGAGTGGAAGGGATGTGTACTATTCAGCGCTGAGGTGGGAAAAGGCTGATGCGTGATTCTCTGGACTTACTCTTCCTTGGCATGGTGATCAAGAAGGCCAAAAGCTTCAGATGGATGCACCTACAAGATGACGATCCTCTGTCACACTGAGCCCCGATGGGCTGTGCAGGGCAGAGGACCCTGCCTACAGACAATGGCTGTGTACCATGAGTGAGAAATAAAGCTTTGTGTTCTTAAACTACTGATGTCTTAGTTACAGCAGCATAAGCGAATATCCACTGGGAGGAAATGTGGAGGCTCCAGGAAGGTTGTTCAGGGTGGGAAATTCCTAGAGGCTGCCTGGAAGAGAGCAAACCTAGAAGTGCCAAGTGAAGCTGGGGGCTAGGTGAAGAGGGGTGGACGTAAATAACAGCTAGCTGAGGAAGCTGTGTAAGTCAGTGGAAAAAACATGCACTTTGGAGTCAAACTGACCCACCTAGGGCTCACATTTAGGTTTCACTTCTTATTTTCTCTTCGAGCAAGTTGACAGCCTCTCTTACTTTTCTCATTTATAAAGCATAATACCTACATTACATGACTGCTGAAAAGATTAAATTATACATACATATACACACAAACACACATGACTAGCATTTAGCACAGTATCGAACAGTTGGCAAGTAATCCATAAACCAAGATGCTCTTTCTTTCTGTCTGCCTCCCTCTAGTACCATTTCTAAGCTTGGTAGCTGCTAAGTTTTGATCTCACGGACTCTACAAGTGGGACTCCTTCAAGTTTAAAGTCCTCACTCCAAGGCCTGCATCCCACAAATCCCTGCTAGAGCTTTGAAACTACAAGGGAATACTGCCAAATCCTGTCTTTAATTGCTTTATTGTAGTGCCCTTGGATTCTGAAGAGGGACTCTTGGCCATTGTAAATGAGTCTAAAGTCTGGGGGAGTCTGGCTCCCATCTGCCCAGGTATCTGTAAAGGCATTCCCCTCTTCCTGCCTTCTCACTTGTCACTCATAACAGCCTCCAGCCTGTTCGGTGCCTTCACTTCCTTCCATCCTGACCATCAAGAAATATTTTAAAAGAAACTAAACTTATTAGAAACGGAAGGGAAAGCATCATATCTCTAAATATAAATATGAAAACAAAGAAATGCATGAGTTTATTGGACAGGAAACTCTCATCTGAACAAATTGGGATCACTGACACCCAGAGGCCTTGGAGGCTATAGCTGCCCACTGACACCCCTGCAAACATGCAGAAATTTCAAATGCAGAAATTACCTGATCCCAAAGTTGGTTTCTTATTGAATTTTAGTGAAAAAACTTCCCTTGGTTCCACTCTGGTTGGGCTTGGGGACAGGGTGTTAATTTTATGTTACAAAATATCCTTGACTGGAGAGAATATGCAGAACAAAATATTATGTTTTTCAAAAGGAGGCATAAGATTGAGGGGAAAAAAGCTGAGAAATACTGTTCTAGCGACTTGGAACCCCAGGTTCTCAAAGGCAAGGCAGCAGAGAAAGAAGTGAGAGGAGAAAGCCGGAGTATTGTGAGGAAACATCCCAGAGGGGCTGGGGCAGCATTTTGTGAGTATGAATATTTCTTGGCTTGTTACCTCATTTACCCTCAACTGTTTAAAGATGGGCTTTCTGAGACATTTCATCCAATCTTAATGTTTTAAGGGGAGCAAAGAAATGGTCATTTGATTTGAAAACGCAGGGAGGGAGATTTTTTAATGTGGGGAGCAGCAAATCCTTGGGGTCCAAGGGTCCCTTGGTATTGGTGGGGCAGTTCCGGGCCTCTGTTTCCCCTTCTTTCTCTTCGGTGTCTCCAGCCGAACCCCTCTACAGGTGAAAGCCCAGACAGTTCAACATTTTGCAGAAACAAAGAACTGTTCTGGGTTTCTGTTTCATTCGGAGGCGGGCCGAGCGCTCTCAGCCCATTTGCGGAGGTGAGATGATGGACACCCCTTGTGTCCAAGGGGCTTTGAGCTGGCTCAGGCTGGGATAGAGGGGAGCTCCGGTCCACGGAAGTGCCCTGTAAGAGCACCGGCCCACTCCTTAAGCCCCAAACCTCCGCTGCACCGAAGGCTAATCAATGAAAAACCAAACCAAACCAAACGAAAAAAAACCCTCCAGAGATACACGCAGGGGAAATGATCTGTATTCCTAAGGGGTGCTCCGCCCCGCCTGGGCCCCCAGCAGTGCAACCCTGCGGCTTCCCTTGCTGCCGCACTGTTTTGTGAACTCCTGTCTTGGGAACAGCGATGTCTGCTCGTCCCCACTACCGGGCTTCCCCTTGCCCAGCTACCGCCTCGGCCTGGGGCGCCCCTGCGCCTGCCGAGGCTCGACCCCGCGCCCCGCGCTTCTGCGTGCAGCTCCGGCTCCACTTTCACTTTCGGTCCCGGGGCGGCCAAGGCAGGCAGCAGCGGCGTGGTCCCCGAGCCACAGGTACAGCGCTACCGTCCCCAGTGCGCCCCGCGGGGAGGGGGCTTCGTGGTTGGGGAAGGGCGGGGCCCATGCATCCTCCCTGTGCTGGGGAGGCCTGGAGTCCGGGGCGCGGGGAGAAGGAGAACCAGGGGGCTGCGAAGTGGGGCTGGGGGGAGTCGTGGGGCTGGGGATCATGTCCGCGGGGAGGGCGGCGGGGTTGGCGCGGGCCCAGTCCTGCTCGCGTCCTTGTCCCTCTTTTCCACTGGGAGAGGGACAGGGGCGCAGGGCTGGTGCGCCTGCCCCACGCGCTCCCCGGGCTGTGCCACTTCCCGGCCGTGACGCGGGAGCCTCCTTCTGCGCTCCTCCTAGAGGCTGCGTTCCTGCCCGCCGCGTCCACCGGACTGCCGAGTAGGGCCAAGTGAACTGGTGGGTGGATTGAGGGTTTAGGCCGAGGAGGGCACCTTGCAGATAATAGTCAGAGAAACATACGTGGCTTTGGTTACTTGCAGGCGCGGGGGTGTTCTGGGAACATCAGTTAAGTGTCCTCAAGATCAATTCTCTCCCTTCTTCTGTTCTTGTTGTCAGTAGTTGTCTGTCCTCACTTCTCTCTGGCTCAGCCTGGGTTTATCGAGTTAAAACACTACTGTTTGAGCAAATTAAAATTCCCTCTCTGGGTGTCTTACACGCCTGGTGGGCCTGCAAGTTAATTTCATGAGGAAGGAGAAGTGCAGACACTTCCTTACCTTTTTCATGGAGGTTCTTTGTGAGAGGTTCAGAAAGAAATGCTCTGTTTTCTACTGAATCCCCAGAGTATTTGCTCTCAATTCAGGATGTAGTTGACAACTTAAAAAAACAAAACAAAGCTTAAAAAAATTGGCCAGGGTTGTCTCTTTTTCCACGGAGTTGGAATTGTTCTGATATGTAGCACATTTTCAGGTGGACCTAAATAGATAAATTCTAATATGTTAAAAATTGAACTGATTCAACATTTTTATTATTTACCAGCAGTGACAAGCTGTTATCAATGCTTGTTAATTTCATTGTTCAGAGCATTTTGGAAGAAGGTCCATTACCTCTTGATGATGGATTTCACATTCCATAGTGTCCCAATGAAGGGAAGGATGAGATAGCCCAGGACCAGTTGCCCCTGACTTCCTGTGTAAGTGGGAAAAGTCAGCATCACCAAAGGCAGTAAGGTTCCTACAGTATCTTGAACTCTTTCTGGCTGTGAAGTAAAGTTAGGTACTCTGTTACTGCTGCACTTTTATCCACAACATTGTGAAAGAAGCTTTAGTAAGATCAGATGCCAAAGGAAGGTACTTTTAAAAACTTTAAAGGAGTACAGTGAAGTACAGGCAATTCCTTTAAAACCCTTATCTCTGTGCCCTCAATCTGTGTATATTTAACCGCCTTCTTGATAAATCCCCTTGAATATCTCATAGACAGCACAAATTAAACATATTTAAAAATGAACCCTTCATTCCCTCTTCTCCCTTTTAAATCTCTTCCACCTCTGGCCTTCTCCATTTCAATAAAGGGTACCTATGAATACCCAGAAGTTCACTGTAGAAACCTGGCAGCCATCCTCATAAATCTGTCCTTTCCCTCACTCCCTACTTCTAATCCACCCTAAATATAGATGTTGAATCCATCCATCTCTCTGTCTCCACCCCCCCGCCCCGCCCCCAGTTCTTTCTGTTGACACCATCCGAGTATGAACAACTCTCTTATTTTGTCTAGACTACTTTCTAACTGGTCTCTTGGCCTTCACTCTTACTTCTTCCCAGTCTTCCACTCTCCACACAGCAACAAGGGTGATTTTCTTTAGGTGTGAACTGGATCCTAGCTAGATCTCCTAGCTCAAATCCCAGTGGTTTCTCATTGCCCTTAGGATAGGATCCAAAATCCTTAAGATGCCTAGAAGGTGTGTGGTGGCCTGGCCCCTGCCCACCTCTCCAGGTGCATCTTTCTGCCACATGCTGGGCTTCAGCTTCACTGACTTTATAAATAACTAGCACTCTCTACTGCCCTTGAGCTTGCAAGTGTGTGTGCTGTTCCCTCTGTTTGCAAAGCTCTGTCTCCCTCTTTCCTCAGCTAACTTGAATTTGTCCTTTAAATCTCAGCTAAACATCTCAAAGAGCCCTCAGTATACATCAGTCTGCTCGGTTACTCTCTTTCAGTATGTGTGTTGCTTTTTTCTTCATAGCTAATCATGGTTGGTAACTATCTATGTGTGTATTTGTGTAAATTTGTTAAAAGTCACCCCACCCCCACTATATGCTCTTTGAGGTCAGGGACCTGTGCTGTCTTGCACTGCCCCGCAAAACCCTCGCACATAATAGACCCTCAATAAATATCTGTGGAATGAGTAATTGAACATATTTTAACTTAATTTTCACAACAATCCTGTGAGAGAGGTGTTATCTCGTTTTACACACGAAGACAATGGAACCAAGATTCAACGACCTGCCCAAGGTCATAGTAGGTGGCAGAGCAAGAACTCAAAGCCAGATTTTCTTTTCTGACTGTAAACCTAATATATATATTGTTGATATAGCAATAATTATATATGTATATATGGATTCCAACATTTTTGCTGTGTGTGTCACATGTTCCATTTTGGTTTCCTGGCACTGCATCCTCTCTGAGACACAGCCATCATCTCTTTGGCTCCCTCCTCTCTTGGACCCAACACTGCAAGGCCTTTGCTATGAGGTGCCACCGCCAACCCCTTCAGCAGCCCGTGGGCCTTGCTGTCAGCTCAGAACCAGTTGGAATTTTTAGATCTCTTGGGCTGTTGGAGAACCCTTGAGGACTCCCAGAGCCCTTGCATGCCTGAACCTGCCACCTTCACCATGCTCTCTGCCATCTTGGGGCGCAGGCCACACTTACTAAGCTACTGCCATCAGAAGTTCCAAATGGAAGCATCACACAAGTTCTTTCTACCTCTGGCCCCTCAACTTCAAGGGAGAGCCATCATTCTGCCCTGGGATTCTGCCTGAGGAGGTAGGGGCAGGAACTCTTTACTATTTTGGTGTTTAAACTTTATTCTTCTCTTCCAAATCACTCCAATCCTCCATGGCTGGAAGCATCCTTTAGTTGGTTCCTAGGCAACAAAAAACAAAAAACCCCAAGAAACACAAAAACAAAAACCCCTGTTCTTCCTGTTCACATTTCTTTTGTGTCTCATTTTGGTGGTGCCTTTTGAACTGGGATTATGGTGTCTCCATGGTTGACTGTCTCTACGGTGCTGACATCCTTTCTGTTTAGCCTGCAGATCTACTCTGTGGGGAAGCGAGAGGTAAGTACCTGTAGCTGTGTGCTTGGGAAGGGAGCAGAATGGAGAGTGAAGGGTGGGGATAGCACATCAGTCATTCCCCTGAAGTAGTGTTCCCCACATAGGGATCAAGGAATAAGACCATGGCTTGGCAAGGATTATCTAGGAGGTTCCTCAATCTGGCACTTCAGTAGAATTTCTGGGAAGTTTAAAAAAAATTATGATGCCCTGACCTAGGGACCCAAGCATCAGTCGTTATTTTAAGAGCTTCCTAGATGACATTAATATGCAGCCAAAGTTGAGAACCACTAACATAGAGGAAGAATCCAGTGTACCACCATCATTTCAATAACCTGAGCTCACCTGACAGGATCCCCTCCTGGCCAACTGCTATTAGAGAGGCAGCTTTGTCTAAGAGAGAGAAAAAAGTATGCTTGGTTCTCTGGGCATGGATTGCCAACTCCCTTAAAATTCGCATTCCTTTTATGTCCCATGGCCTTTAAAATAAAGTGCAAAATATGGTCTGCATCATGCCTCCTGGTGTGCTTTGAGTGTAACCTTAGAGTCACCCCCCTCCTTGCCTTGTGAATGATTATTCTCCAGCAAGTTCTCCTGGGGTTCGCTTCTGTCCACACTGATTGCCCAAACAGCCCTATCCTTTCTCCTTTTGTGCTGTAGCTCCTACTCTGGCTTGCTTCACCTGCAGTGCCTCTGATGCCCTCCCTTCACTTCCAAATCCGACCCGTCCTTCCAAACCACTCTCAATGCTGCTCTTGCATGAAGGCATCTCAGCATCACTCTGCAGCCAAAGTCACTCTCTCCCTTTGGAAATACCATTCCATTCTCCCTCAGCACTCTTTTCTTCTTCTTCCTTTTTGTTTTTGAATTTTTTTTTTTTTTTTTTGGCCACGCTATGCGGCATGTGGGATCTTAGTTCCCTGACCAGGGATCAAACCCATGCCCCCTGCAGTGGAAACGTGGAGTCTTAACCACTGGACCGCCAGGGAAGTCCCTATTATTATTTTTAAAGCACTCCACACTTTGTTGTGTTTTACTCTTTGTGTATATATGTTTTCTGCCCTTCCAGATTTTGAAGTCCTTGATTATGGGATTTATGTCTTGTATATTCTTATATCCCACACGGTACTCAGCACACAGCCTTGCAGGTAGCAGGCATGCAACACTTATTTGTTGGATAGAGTGTAAGAGAGAAACCAGGGGATTGTCACAAACTATCATGAAAAGCCACTCTAAAGTCTTCCCTGGCTAAATAGATACTAAATGAGCTTTTGGCAGGACAGTGTGACAAAGATGCCAGTGTTATGAAGGCTTACTGTTACAAATACTTGCCTTTCACCCCCCACCTTGCTACTGAGCATATATGTTTCCTTCCTATACTTCCTGTGTTTTAAGAACTCTCTGCGTTGTAAGCTTAGTGGGAAGCAAGGCCTGTCTCCCGCTGAGGAAGCTGTAAGACCAGATTCTTGCTCTCTCCACCTCCCAGCCTGGTAGTGTAGACACCTCGCTTCTGCTGAAACAACAAAACGTTGCAGGGGCAGTGGAGACCTCACTCTACTGGTGGCCACAGGGGTGTCAGAATCTAATCTCTAGGCAGTAGGGTGGCTTCTTCTAAGGTCCAGTGTGGGTAGGGGGTGGTCACCTGATCAGATATTTCTCTGATGTGGTTCTGGCTGCCCATTTTTTGCCTGTTTTATGAGCCTGGTTTCCCAAATGACCTGGCAACCCTGTGAGCCATTCAGTGAGCTACTCAGGATCCTTAGCCAGAGCTTGTTCTTACTTTCAACAGAGAACCCTGACTGATAAGAGTTAATTTAAACTTTGAAAGCCAAATGATGCTTTTCAGTAGGTGTTAGTGATTGTTGCTAACCATAAACCTCTTTCTTCTTATGAATCATTAACATAGGGAAGGTAATTTTACTTTCAGGAAAAGACCTGGTACTTTTGAAAGTTTGTATCTGTATCTGTTCATTCTGGATGGATACATTCTGAAATTATGCTGTCTTGATAATATTTTAGTGACTCTTTTTTTTTTTTTTCTTTTACACCTTTGTGCCACTAGGCAGTTCAAGCAAGATGATATCTCTGTCCATCAAACGGCCCCTTGTGACCATGTCCTTTCTGCTTTCATCACTGTTGATGCTCTTAACTGTGGCAACTCCATCCTGGTGTCAGAGGAGTGAAACGACATCTCCAAAGGCTAGTAACAGGGCACCATTTCCTTGGAATAAAATACGACTTCCTGAGCACATCACCCCAGTTCATTACGATCTCGTGATTCATGCCAACCTCACCACTCTGACTTTCGGGGGAACCACGGAAATAGAAATCACAGCCAACAAGCCCACCAGTACCATCGTCCTGCATAGTCACCACCTGCAAATATCTAAGGCCGCCCTGAGGAAGGGAGCTGGTGAGAGGCAGTCTGAAGAGCTGCTGCGAGTCCTGGAATACCCGCCTCAGGAGCAAATCGCACTCCTGGCTCCTGAGCCCCTGGTGGTTGGGCTCCCATACACCATTGTCATTGACTACGCTGGCAATCTTTCTGAGAGTTTCCATGGATTTTATAAAAGCACCTACAGAACCAAGGAAGGGGAAGTGAGGTATTTTTTGTCTCTCTCTCTTTCTTTTTAAAAGGTTCAAGTGCTACCCACACTAAATTTATTACTTCAGGTGGATTGTCTTTTAAAATTCCCTTGATTGTTGAATTCTTTCTTTGGTTTTGTTTTGCATCTCTTTGTAGATTTAAAAATGGCTCATGGTTTTTTCCCTGTGTTTTGGGATCTCCTTTTTCATTCTGTTTTAACCAGTTTTCTTTCCTCCAGCTCTATCAGAGGGAATACCTATTTGTTTATTTAATTAGATTTCTGGCATATAATAAATAGTTTAAATTCTCTTGGCCTATGTACTAGTTTCCAAGGGTTGCTTTAACAAAGTGCATAAACTGGGTGGCATAAAGCAATAGAAGTTTTTTCTCTCACAGTTCTGGAGGCCGGAAGTCCAAAATCAAGGCGTCAGGAAGCCTACGCTCTCTCTGAGTCTCTGAGTCCCTCCTTGCCTCTTCCTAGCTTGTGGTGCCATCAGTCTTTGACATTCCTTGGCTTTGCAGCGACATCAGTCCAGTCTCTGCCTGCCTGTCACATGGCCATTCTCCAAATTTCCCTCTTCTTATAAGGACACCAATTCTGTTGGATTAGGGCCCAACCTGATGGCCTCATCTGAACTTGATTACATCTGTAAAGACCCTATTTCTATATAAAGTTACACAGATATTAGGTAATAAGACTTCAGTGTATCTTTTTGGGGGGACACAATTCAACCCATACAGCCAATTAGAGGAAATATTAATATTTTTGTCTCAGTGAAAACTTTTTCAGGGATCCTCTCCTGCCTTGCTTTAGTTCTGTTTTTAATAAAATATGTTGGGAGATTTTATGCTCAATTTTAAAATCAAATTTCATTTGTTAGTAGATTATACTAACTTACTTTCGGATTTCAAATTATTTTTTTGAGGTAAAAGAAGTCAGATACTACCAAAAAGAATTTTTAAAAAAGTAAAATGTACCCTCCTTATAGCCTCTAGAGATAACTACTGCTTCTATTTTAGGGGAATATCCTTTAGACTTTTTTCTGGATATGCATACACATTATTTTATGTAAACGGAGCCATGTTATATTTTCTGTTTCACGAGGGAGTTTTTTAATATTTTGAGGAGATGTATTTTACACGGATGACTATCTGTATACATCATTTTAACGACTTTATTAAAATGTATGTTTGTGTGTTGATTTATTTAACTAATCCCCGATGGGTGGAAATGAGGTTGTTTCCAACTTTTTGGCATCAGCAATAATTTGACAAGCATCTTCGTAAATCATTTCTTCAGAATAAATGCCTAGAAGTAAAATTGCTAAGTCAAAGGGTCAATAAACTTTTGATATCCCTTGCCATATTCCTCACTAATACTGTGTATTGGCAATCCTTTTAGAGCCAAAACGCCAACGGATTTTTCCCTTTAATTTATTACATCGATCATTAAGGAAGCTGTGCAGCTTTGGATGTGTTTATTGACTATTTGTAGGTTCTTCTTTTGTGAGTTGCTGATTTATGACCTCTGCCTGCTATTCCACTTGGTTGCTGGGTATAATTCTTACATATTTTTAAGAGCTCATTATCTGTTCAGGTTATTAACCTTTTGTCAAATACCTTTCAATCAATTTTCCTTGTTTTTTTTGCTTGTCTTTTAGTTTATGATAGCTTTTGTCATATAAAAATTTTTTTAATAGTGAGATTCATCAAGATTATGATAACTTTAGGAATTAAAAAATGATCACACACCTAACTGACAGTCCCTGGTGCTTCATGGTGTATTTTTATTTCCCTTGTCGTAATTTTAGGATACTTGCATCAACACAGTTTGAACCGACTGCAGCCAGAATGGCCTTTCCCTGCTTTGATGAACCTGCTTTCAAAGCGAGTTTTTCAATCAAGATCAGAAGGGAACCAAGACACCTCGCCATCTCCAACATGCCACTGGTGAGTCTGAACTCCTGTGTATCTACTCACAAGAAAAGTCCATTGATTCACTGTGATTTGTATTACCTCACTGACAGTTAATATTCAGGTTGCCTGTTTTGTTTGTTTTATTGTCTACAGAGAGCTAACTTTTCTATTTCATTTCCAGCCTATGCTTTTGGTTCAAGTAACAATTTATTTATAGTCAAAGAAAAAAATTGTCCCTAAAAACATGCAAAATTTAGGTAAGAGTGACATTGCAGGTGCAGTGTTGATGGGAGGGAAACTTTATAGAGAATTCAGGTCAGGTTAACTGAGAGTGCCCTTCACAAAGCACTTTCACTTTTATTTTCTCATATGCTCTTTTAAAAGGATTTTAAAGGGAATGCTTTGTCGAATAAGGCCATGTTTCTATGATATAGTTATTTTCTATAATTTCTATATACTATATTACTAATATTAGCTATGCAATTTGTAACTATGGCACAAAGTTGATCAGATGGAAAAAGAAAAAAAAGTAATCTTTTAAGAATATTATGGTAGTAAAGGTAAGTCATGATAGCTAGCTCAGTTCCCAGTTCCAAAGCAGATGTGGACAGTTTTCCCTCTGATTCTTATTTCTTTATTTTATTTTATTTTTTTTCTTTTCCATTATGGTTTATTACAGGATATTGAATATAGCTCCCTGGGCTATACAATAGGACCTTGCTGTTTAAATATTCTATATATAATAGTTTGCATCTGCTAGTCCAAAACACCTCTGACTTTTAAAAGTGGTGAGGAGAAGATGACCTCGCCAAATGAATAAAATTACTTAGTAAGTGCCGTTATCCTATGATTCTGGTAGCACTGGGAAAGCATAAGCTGAGCTATCATTCTACCCCCGATGCATACCAACTGCAGAAGCACACACACGCTTTGTTCAGAGAAGCTCACTGTGGATGAGACTCAGGGTGGAATAGGCTTTGCCCAGAGTCCAGAAGGGTATCACGCCTCATCCCTATGCTGACTGGGGGGGCATTAGCTTTGCATGAAGGGACTCACAGAGCCACAGCCAACCTCTAGTACAGTATTTCTCAACCTTTAGAACTCTATATTGCTCGCTGAATCCCTTAAGGATCCCTTAAAAGGGATTCTGACATTCCCTCCTAGAAGGCTGTATAAAAAGCAGACTTTCGTGAATCCTTACCAGCCAAGAACTTTTGTCTCTCTCCCCACCGCATTTGTATATAGAAAGATAAGAAACAGTTATGCCATTTTCCTAATATAAATTTGAGATAGAGAAAATCCTTTTTCAAATTATAGTTCCCTCCCCAAATATTATGGTATTGCTCCCTGGGATGGGAGTGAGTTCTCTAATTAGAGAATTACAGCTTAAGGAGAAAAAAGGAACAGGGGTGGTTTGGAAATGAGGGACAGACTGACCCACTAAACAAGATTGGTGGAGATTTTGTAGGCTTGCAGGGGGAAGGCAAGAGCCCCAAGGCTCCACAAAGACGCTGGAGTCTAAATCCATGGACGTCCGGGACCCACTTGTTGAGGATCAGAAAATCTAATGTAATCTTGCTCCTGGATGAGAAAGCTCTTCCCTTGGCAGAAATCTAACAGGGTGGCCTGAACTCAAGATGCAGACTTGGGGTTGAGGGGAAGGACAGTGGGGTCTCAAAGGATCTTCTTGGAGGCTAGAAAAGCAGATACACCTTTGGAACACCGAAGTGTTTGGGGCAGGAGTTAATCACATCTAAATTTCTATTCTTGGCATTGTGCTAATAATTAAAACAATGTCAAGAATAGAAATTATTGTTAGGGGTAGGTTGAAGGCATTTTAAAAACAAAGGTAATTTCGGGTCCTTCAAGAGTAAACCTAGGTTGGCTATCAGAGTTAGGGTTTGAATGACCAAAGGGTGACCAGCAGGCACCATAGCTTGTGGCTGGTGGGTACTAAAAAGAAGGATGAGGTGGGGCTTCCCTGGTGGCACAGTGGTTAAGAATCCGCCTGCCAGTGCAGGGGACATGGGTTCGAGCCCTGGTCCGGGAAGATCCCACATGCTGCGGAGCAACTAAGCCCGTGTGCCACAACTACTGAGCCTGCGCTCTAGAGCCCGTGAGCCACAACTACTGAAGCCCGCGTGCCACAGCTACTGAAACCCGCACACCTAGAGCCTGTGCTACGCAACAAGAGAAGCCACCGCAATGAGAAGCCCACACACCGCAATAAAGAGTAGCCCCTGCTCGGCGCAACTAGAGAAAACCCGTGCGCGGTAACAAAGACCCAACGCAGCCAAAAATAAATAAATAAATTAAAAAAAAAAAAAAAAAAGAAGAAGGATAAGGGGGCAGAGAAACAGAGGTAGAAATAAGATTACAGGAAAAATGCATGTGTTAACATGGAATTTCTCAGATTAGTTCTGGCTGGTCTTCTCTCCAGGGTCCTGCCCAGTGCTTTCTGTTGGCTGAGGCATTATACTTTCTTCTCTGGAAGCCGACATCTTAGACTGTACCTTTATCACCCCAACCCTACTCTGCAAGGCTGCTCCCTGATTGCATTGAAAAACTGATTCCAATGAAGCAAATCAGAGTTTGGAGGAGGCTTTGCAGGGTCAGGCCCAGGCATGGGTTACTTTCAACTGTTTAGGAAAGTAGAAGCTCTTTTTAGGTTGTCCTCGGTGACCCCTATCAGACACTGCATTTCCAGATCATTCTCATACCTTGTATTTAAGTGAGCTACATCTTGGCAAAGCCAGAAATCTCAGTTTTGCTTTGTCTCACCCATGTTATCAATCCTCATGTGCCAAATATGAGTTAGTTTGTGATCATCTGGATTATTTAAAAGAAATTAAGTGATGATGGTTGTATAACTGTGAATATAATAAAAACCACTCAATTGTATACTTTAAAATGGTGAACTTTATGGTGTATGAATTATATCTCAATTAAAAAAGAAATGGAGTAGAATGGTTTGGCCTTGATGTCTAAATTATAATCAGATATCAGAAAGAGATATTTTAAAATAATTATACAAATGTCATGTCGTATACTTTCAGTATGTCTGAGAGTTAGGAAACTTCTCTTTATAAAATGTTTTCAATGTCTTGGGTAATTGTATTTGATGATTTCAGTTATTCTGATTTTAGGTTAAATCTGTGACTGTTGCTGAAGGACTCGTAGAAGACCATTTTGATGTGACTGTGAAGATGAGCACCTACCTGGTGGCCTTCATTGTTTCAGATTTTAAGTCTGTCAGCAAGATGACCAAAAGTGGCGTCAAGGTGAACCTGCGATTGTAACATAGGGTGACCAGCTTGTCCTAGCCTGCCTGAGACTGTCCTGGTTTTAAAACTGGAAGTCCTGCATCCTAGGAATCCCCTCAGTCTTGGGCAAACCAGTTGGTTGGTCATCCCGTTGTCTCAGATACTCATATTTACAGCGGGGTTCTAATAGCAAAAACATATGGTGAGGCCTGGCCTGGCCTGGGTCACGGTCCTGGCTCCACCACTAACCGACTTTCTGCTCCCTTTTGCCCTGCTCCCCTTGGAAGTTAGCTTATACTTCTTTAAAATGTGTAAGTTGGACTAGATCCTGCAATGGTTTCTAAGGTTGTTCCTACGCATAACTTCATGCAGTTTGGAAGTGAATGTCACTGACTACCTGAGCGGGGGTTTCTAACCATGGGAAGGAAGTAAGATAGAGCAGTCTGCTTGGATTATTAAATGGCTCTGGGGAGAGCATTTGGGCCAGGGAATACTGGAGTACTAGAGAAAAAGATCTTGTTTCAAGGAGCACTTGCCACTTGGGGGTACCATTGTGTAGTGAACAACCTACTCAATTGTATGCTGTGGCTCTGAATGCAAATAAGATTTTTGGAGAGGAGGGATGGGACACTTTATTTGAAGTTACCTTATTTATTTAAATAGGGGTACATTTCCTATCAGGTTTCCCACCTTGGACAGGATTGGGACTTTGTCTCCTATCCCCTGAGTTCTTTAATGCCATGAAAACCCAAGCTCAAGTCCATCTGTACTAGGCCAGTGTCCTCAGGGCAAAAGCTGGCTGCAGTGCTCTGCTGACTTCTCAGGGTTCTACTGTCCCTTCATTTTTGGCAACTAAGTCGGCTTTACTTTTTCACTCTCTCATGTAAACATTTAAAAAGACATGTTTGTATTTGTTATCCAGCGTTTGTTGTAGTTTTCAGAAGGGGGGTTGGTCAGGAACAGTCAGCATTAATATAAGAAATAGAACTTCCAACTGTCTTCCTTAATATTGGCAACCATATCCCACAGTATGAAGCTGTTAATGTCAGTCTTCTAGAGAAGCCACTGTGGCATTTGGATAACTTTTGTATACCTTTCTCTTCAGGTTTCCGTATATGCTGTTCCAGACAAGATAAATCAGGCAGATTATGCACTGGATGCCGCAGTGACTCTTCTAGAATTTTATGAGGATTATTTCAGCATTCCATATCCCTTATCCAAACAAGGTATAGATTTGGCACAGATGTTACAAAGTGTGGCATTTACTGACCCCAGCAGTAGATTATATCCTCCTAATTGGCATCTCCCTCCTCAGCTCGGCAGGCCCTCAAGTCATTAAAACCTGGCAGGCTCCTGAGGCACATGACATGGAGATAATTTTGCCTTCTGACTTTAAATTTTAATTTTTTAAAAATAAATTTATTTATTTATTTATTTTTGGCTGCGTTGGGTCTTTGTTGCTATGTGCAGGCTTTCTCTAGTTGCGGTGAGCGGGGGCTACTCCTCATTATGGTGCGCAGGCTTCTCATTGCGGTGGTTTCTCTTGTTGTGGAGCACAGGCTCTAGGTGTGCGGGCTTCGGTAGTTGTGGCTCGCGGGCTCTAGAGCACAGGCTCAGTAGTCGTGGTGCATGGGCTTAGCTGCTCCACGACACGTGGGATCTTCCCAGACCAGGGCTTGAACCCGTGTCCCCTGCATTGGCAGTTGGATTCTTAACCACTGCGCCACCAGGGAAGTCCTTGCCTTCTGACTTTAAAGACAAGCACAACTACATTATTGGGCAGATAGCAAAGGACAGAGGCTGCATTTTTTTCATGATTGGCACACATTTGGTAGGAACATAGAGTACTCAATGGATTTTTCGAATGAATTCGTTGATAGAGCATAAGAAAATCTGCACTTTCTTTCTTACATGAGCCCTTAAAACTACTGTGTGTTTGAGTTTTTAGGTGTATGGGAGTCTTGGGCATCCAAGGTCGAGTGGATTATTGAGACAATTGTTAAAATTGCCTAGTCCCCAAGCACCTTGTCAGAGAATTAGAAATGGAGTCAGGGGCTTCCCTGGTGGCGCAGTGGTTGAGAATCTGCCTGCCAATGCAGGGGACACGGGTTCAAGCCCTGGTCTGGGAAGATCCCACATGCCACGGAGCAACTAGGCCCATGAGCCACAACTATTGAGCCTGCGCGTCTGGAGCTTGTGCTCTGCAACAAGAGAGGCCGTGACAGTGAGAGGCCCGCGCACCGCAATGAAGAGTGGCCCCCGCTTGCCGCAACTAGAGAAAGCCCTCGCACAGAAATGAAGACCCAACACAGCCAAAAATAAATAAATAAATAAATAAATAAATTAAAAAAAAAAAAAAAGAAATGGAGTCTGGAGATCTGAAACCCAAGCCTGACTTTGTCTTGCAGCAGTAAAGTAACTCTGTATGAGTCACTGAGTCCTTTTTCTTTATTGTGAAAGGTTCTTCAGTCTAGAATAATCCATGATTCTGCGTGAGCCACATAGTTTTTCTTTGATCCCTACACCCATCCACTCTGAAAGTTAGTGTGTTTGGGCAACATGTAGCTTGAGATTGGTAAGACGTTTTTGTTTCCTTCCCAAGATCTTGCTGCTATTCCTGACTTTCAGTCTGGTGCTATGGAAAACTGGGGACTGACAACATACAGGGAATCTTCTCTACTGTTTGATGCTGAAAAGTCTTCTGCATCAAGTAAGCTTGGCATCACGATGACTGTGTCCCATGAACTCGCCCACCAGGTATATAAGCTCAATCACACTTTCAAAAAAATGTTAACTATATCTATATTGCTTTTCTGGGACATAGGCTATTCATACTGTTGTATGAATTCGACCAATTCATTTTTACTATGTCTTTTTCCCCGGAAGAAAAAATTATTTCTTTAAAGCATTAGGTACCATGTTTTATAATACACATTGCAAAGTTTTTCTTTTTACTTTGAAAGAAATATTAGCTTTATAAATATGTTAACATTCATATACTGACCTTACACATATAAAATATATTTCCTTCTGAATGTCTGATGTTTATGGCCACATAGATAATCTAGTTTCCATAGAAATCTGTGAATAACCTGAGTAATGTTTTCCTTTCAGTGGTTTGGGAACCTCGTCACTATGGAATGGTGGAATGATCTTTGGCTAAATGAGGGATTTGCCAAGTTTATGGAGTTCGTGTCTGTCAGTGTGACTCATCCAGAACTGAAAGTTGTAAGTTGTATTTACTTACTTCTTTTTTTACATTTTAGATCAATCTGTTGTTTAATGTTGCTGGAAAATACTTACTGATGTTGGATTATGGAATTCATAGAAAGATTGATATCTTCCCTGGGAGTTTAAATATGAATCAGGTTTCCAAAATGCTAGTGATCTTTAAAGATATATTGCAAAGGTTTATTTCCAAACTCAATTGCTTATTTCCAAATCTATGATTGTTATGAAGTTAGTATTAAATTTTGTCCTCCCTTAATATCAAAGAAGTAGAAATAATGACAACCTGTCTGTTCCATATCACTTCCCCAACCTTCAGGTTGCTCACTGAAGAAGTATTAGGTACAGATTGCTGCTATTTCAATAGGGTCCTACTTGCCAAATGAAATGAGTTATGTTTAAGGTAATTATACATTTGATTGTATAAGAACCTAGACTCATGGGTCACAAACTTAATGCTTTGGAACCTCTACGTGTTGATTTTAAAAATCATGTGTTTAACTTGTTAAAATCAAATGCAGTAAAATTAAAAAGAAACTTTATGTAAAAACAATCCTTTATCATATTATAATTTTCATTTGTACATATTCATATCCCATTTTCATCTTCCAGTACACATAACTTATATGTAGCTATAATTATAATGTACATATAATTATTACACTACAGTGGATCATAAATATTTTCCTGTTTCCACATAGTCTTTAATAATAAAAATGATTACGTATGGATATTATTCTATTGGGTAATATGCCCTAATAAGGTTATAGTTGGGATTTGTTTTTCATTACTTTTTCTTTCACTACATGGTTTTAAAGCTAAATTTCTTTGCTTTAAAATAGTATAGATGATGATTGGAGATACTTAAATCACTGTACATTTTAGTTTCTCATTTTGGCACTGTTGGACTGTAGGCATAATGTTTTTCTTTTTAATAGGAAATTTTCTTTATTCTAAGGTGATAAGTATTTAAAGAAAAATTTCAGTGTTGATCTAAGATCACTGTTTCTTGGCTGTTCTTTAGAAGATAGTAATTCTATTTAATTTTGTAAATTCTATAAATATGGAATAGGTTAAATTAGAAATTTAGAGTGTAAACCTATTATCCCAGGTCAGACCATCCTCATTTCGTATTTTTTTCAAGTAAATGTAAATCATTGGTGATGTTGTCTTTTTTTCCGTCTCAATAGGAAGATTATTTCTTTGATAAGTGTTTTAATGCTATGGAGGTAGATGCGTTAAACTCCTCACACCCTGTGTCCACACCTGTGGAGAATCCTGCTCAGATTCGGGAGATATTTGATGAAGTTTCTTATGAAAAGGTAAAAATGTATTATAAGGGTACAGTTTGGACCCTACACTTACAAATGTGGGGTGGAGAGGTTATAGACAGGGTTTTGGGGTGACTTTCCCTTCATAAGGACTAGCCCAGATTGAATTCCTTCTCTTCTCACCCATGCTGCCCAGAGTTAACTCTTTTAGGCCTAACTTGAAGTTTGGCTTAAAATCCTAAAGATTATATTGTGGTCAGTTCGTTTACTGTCTTAAGTTGAATATTCATGGCCTACAGAAGCTTTTTATTTATCCTTCAATAAATAGGTCTTGATCGAGCATCAACTTTGTACCAGGCAAAAGCCCCTGCCCTTGTATAGCTTTTGGTGCCTTCAGAAACAGTTGTCCTGCACAATGTGTTTAATAAAAGAATTGGAAATTGTTGCCAACATATAATAATTGGGAGATTTTATATAAAAATCCAGATTTCTGGCTTCTATTGGAGGGAAAAAGGATTCTGGTCATACCAGGCCTGTATTTCCCTTAGCAACATAGACTGGAGCTAAGTCATGGCTCCTTTAGGAGATCAGAGTTCTGCTTTTCCACTTTCCCTTCCATTCCCAACCGTTTCTGTTATCCTCACCAAGGCAGAGAATGTGTCATTTATCATTATGCTTGGCTGTTTTATGTGTAGCAAATGGAAAAGTATTTCTTGTTTGCATGTTTCCATCAGTAGTGCAGGGGAGATAAAAGCAGACATAAAACAGACGTATAAACACACACATAGATCAATGGAACAGAATAGAGCCCAGAAATCAACCCATGCATATATGGTTAATTTATGACAAAGGACCTGAGAATATACAATGGGGAATGGAGAGTCTCTTAAAAAAATGGTCATTTAGTTCTCCCAACACCACATGCAAAAGAATGAAACTGTACCACTATCTTACACCACTCACGAAGACTAACTTGAAATGAATTAAAGACTTAAATGTTAAGACTGGAAACCATAATACTCATAAAAACTGAGAGAAAAAGCTTCTTGACATGGGTCTTAGCAGTGATTTTTTTGGTATATGACACCAAAAGTATAAGAGCATAAGCAAAGAAAGCAAAAACCAAGCGGGACTACATCAAATTAAAAGCCATCTGCACAAAAAAACAACAAAATGAAAAGGCAACCTACTGAATGGGAGAAAGTACTTGCAAACCATATGCCTGACAAGGGGTAATATCCAAAATATATAAAGAACTCATACAACTCAATGACTAAAGAAAACAATCTGATTTTAAAAGGAGCAGAAGAACTGAATAGAAACTTTTCCAAAGACAAACAGATGGCCAACAGGTACATAATAAGGTGCTCAACATCACTAATCACTGGGGAAATGCAAATCAAAACACAACGAGACATCCCCTCACGCTGGTCAGAATGGCTCGTCTCATAAAGACAAATAGCAAGTGTTGGCAAGGATGTGGAGAAAAGGGAACCTTCGTGCACTGTGGTGGGAATGTAAATTGGTCCAGCCACTGTGGAGAACATTATGGAAAACAAGATATTAAAAAATAAAGCTATCATATCCAGCAATTCTACTTTTGGGTATTTATTCAAAGAAAACAAAAAACACTAGCTTAAAGAGTTATGTGCATTCCCACATTCCAGGCAGCGTTATTTACAATAGCCAAGATAATTGTTTCCATAAGTGACCATTCCACAGTGCAATATTCAGCCATAAAAAAGGAAATCTTGGCACTTGAGACAACATGGATGGATCTTGAGGGCATTATGCTAAGTGAGATAAGTCAGAAGGACAAATCCTGTATGATCTCACTTATATGTTAAATGTAAAAACAAACACACAAAAAATGAGCTCATAGATTGGTCGTTGCCAGGGGCGCGGGGTGGCGGTAGGTGAAATGGGTGAAGGAGGTCAAAAGGTACAGACTTCCAGGTTATAAAATACATCATAGGGATATAATGTACAGCATGGCGACTATAGTTAATAACATTGTATTGTGTATTCAGAAGTTGCTAAAAGTAGATCTTAAAAGTCCTCCTCACAAGAAAACAATTTGTAACTGTGTAATGATGGATGTTAACAAGGTGTATTGTGGTGATCATTTTGCAATATATACAAGTATTGATTCATGTTGTATACCTGAAACTAATGTTATATGACAATTATACCTCAAAAAAAAACACTAGTCCTGTTGGCAGGAATATGCACACCATGTAGACATTCAGGGACCTGGGCTTTGCCTATCTAGTGACTCCATGATCCCCTAGAACCAGAAAGGGACTACCTCTGCCTAGGGGGGGGACCTAAGAAATTTTCCCAGAAAAGAAGATTTTGAGTCATGTCTTAAAGATGAATTGGGCTGTGCAGTGGAGGCTAACACAACATTGTAAAGCAACCATACCCCAATAAAAATTAATAAAAAAAAAAAAAGATGAATTGGGGCTTTTCAGGAAGTAAAGGACATAGAAAGGGCTTTCTCAGAAGAGGGAATCATGATTTCTTAGGAAAAGAAGACTTGAAAGAGGGTGGTGTGTTGAGAGAGAGGGAAGGAGGAAGGAAGGAAGACTCCTTGGTGGTTAGTTGTATGCAAAGTTCAGGGGGAAACAAAGAACGTAAAAGAACATTTTTCTTATCCTTGGACTAATTCCCTCATTTGTCACCTGTCTGACCACTGGAGGCATTTGAGTTTGTGACCCATGATCTACAATAATGGAAGTGGAGTGGAGAAGAGCTCTTATCACGGGAATGCAGAGTATTTAGGAATTCTCTTGCTCCCTTTCTCATTGTTCCTCTTGCCCTGCCAGTTGTCTTTGCTCAAGCCTGCCTGGGCTCCAAGATTCCTCGCCTGTTACTCACCTTTGCTTCTACCCCTCCCCACTCCCGCCCCAGAGCGGCAGTAGGAGAGCCACGTGGTGGTTCAAGTCCAGTTTTAGTCTGTACGTTGTCCACTCACCTGTGAATAATGGAAGCTCGCAGATGATGGGGAGGCTTGGTTAGTGATAGAAAACGGTTCCAGGGGACTAAAAGCATGAACAGTCATGTTGATCCCCTGCCTTGACAGGTCCAGGTTTAACCCACGTTCTCTAATTGTTCCACGAATTGCTAGACACTAAAAAGTTTACTGTATCTGCATTTTAAAGAGTGACTCCAAAATAGTGTGAGGGTATATTAGATGGAGGCAAACTACAGCTAACAGTTATTTACGTTGTCTTTTCAGGGAGCCTGTATTCTGAATATGCTAAGGGATTATCTTGGTGCCGATGCATTTAAAAGTGGTATTGTAAAGTATCTGCAGAAGTATAGCTATAAAAACACAAAAAACGAGGACCTTTGGAATAGTATGGCAAGTGTGAGTATGTTTTGTGTATCTCTGTGTTTGGGATTGACAGGCTTATTATCTTTTTTTTTTTTTTAATAAATTTATTTCTTTATTTCTTTATTTTTGGCTGCTTTGGGTCTTCGTTGCTGCACACGGGCCTTCTCCAGTTGCGGCAAGCAGGGGCCACTCTTTGTTGCGGTGAGCGGGCTTCTCACTGCTGTGGCTTCTCTTGTTGCGGAGCACGGGCTCTAGGGCACACGGGCTTCAGTAGTTGTGGCACACGGGCCCAGTAGTTGTGGCTCAAGGGCTCTAGAGCGCAGGCTCAGCAGTTGTGGCTCGCGGGCTTAGTTGCTCCGCGGCATGTGGGATCCTCCCGGACCAGGGATCGAACCCGTGTTCCCTGCATTGGCAGGCGGATTCTTAACCACTGTGCCACCAGGGAAGCCCAGACCTGTTATCTTGTTTTGTTTTTTTTCTGCACCACATTAACCCCTCTGAGAAGAATCATGAGTGTTTTTTACAGAACTGAGTGATGTGTTTATTTTTGTTTTTCAGATTTGCCCTACAGATGGCACACAACGAATGGATGGATTTTGTTCTAGAGGTGAACATTCATCTTCATCTTCAGTAAGTTTTTACATCTGTACGTGTTTCCCCGAAGCACATTCTTTTACTCCATTTTCTTTGAAGGATAGCTCTGTGCCGAACTTTCCGAGGTCCTTGACTATATCAGTCTCTCTATAGATAAGGCTGCGTTTAAACTATACCAGACTGACAGCCTTCCACAATTTTTCTTAAATATATCTACACAAGGGAGTTGTCCAGCCTTCTTTGGTAACACATCTCACTGATACTAATTTCTTCAGCTTCACTCTCTGTAAAGCAGTGGATTTATGACATGTTTCTGTGGTAGATCAGGACTGTATCCGTCAGGCCATGTGGATCGTTTCCATAGCTCTTCATTTGTGAAAAAACGTATGATGGCAGTGAGCATTCTTGAGCACTTACTATGTGTCAGGCACGTTTGAAGCACTTATGTGTATTATCTGCTTTACTCTTCACAATAAGCCTATGAGCGAGTACTCTCATCCCTATTTTTACAGATGGGAATATGAAATCCAAAGGCATATGATTAGTAAATTGTGGAGTGGGGATTTGAATTTAGATCTAACTCATGTCTTTAACTGCTAAACTATAAAGAATTCATAACACCTGAATCACAAAACAGTCTGAGTCTCTGTCTATCTGGCCTTGTGGAGTATTTTCATAGGTAGCTGAGGGTGAGTCTGGAGATTCAACAGGATTTTATCCACCAGATTTTTATTTTCTTGGCTTTTTTGCTTTTAGAAACAGCTTTATTCAGTAGTTACTAGATGTGTCCTGTAGTACATTTTACCCTTTTATTAGCTCTTAAATATTTTTTGAAAACTTTTAGCATCAAAGAATAGATCCTTGTTTGAGTTCACGGCTATCTGTTAAGTGTGAGTCATGTCGGTGTTATCGCTTGGGAAGTACAGGCTCTTGATGGAACATGTTTTTCCCACCTTGCTTGTCTGAGAGCCAGCATCGTTATGTAGGTGTTGAACACGTGGCCACTTTCTGTCCCTTCTCCCCCTGCATTCATTCACACTCCTGCTTTGTGCCTGGTGCCAAGCCTAAGGTCTGCCCAGGAGAACCAGGCGTGGTACCTGTTCTCAAGACATCTATGTGTACAGGAAGAGAATGAAAAGTAAACAGTCAGTGCTTTAATGGGCATGCAGTGGCTGGAGACGGGGGGAAGGGAGCAGGGGAAGGGACGCGGAAGAGCTTCACTGGTTGCAACCCTATGAGCACAAGCTTGGGTTCTTTCTTTTCCTAGAGTTGGGTCCAAGTGGGTCACGCATCTGCCTTTTTCTTATACACCAGCACTGGCGGCAGGAAGGCCTTGATGTGAAAACCATGATGAACACCTGGACACTTCAGAAGGGCTTTCCCCTGATAACCATCACAGTGAGAGGGAGGAACGTACACGTGAAGCAAGAGCACTACGTGAAAGGCCCGGACGACGCCCCAGAAACTGGGTAACGTTCACAGAGAGAAACTCATTTTGTTGCCTAGGCAACAACTGTCTTGTAGGGTGAACCCTTATTTTTGAAATAGTGCCCTTATCTTTGTTGCTAAAATATTTTAATCAAATCTATATATCCTATGAATCTGACTTATACACCACCGTCTATTCAAAAGGATGAAGCTGATATATAATTATTTTAACATTCTCATGGTTTGTAGTTAGATATGATGGTAATTTCCAGTTACTGGCTTGAAATGAACTCCAGTATAAGCATTTGCCACTTAATTACAGTAGTGCCTGGCATTTGGGTTGGAGCTAAGGACATAAACATTTAGGTGATTTCTGGGAAATACAAGAGACTCCATTCTCTTCTTTGCAAGTCTGAGTTAGATCCCAGAACCTGTTTGTCAGCTTAACACTACAGAGGACATCACTGGAAATGAGACACTGCAATTTGACTGACCCTGGATGGACACTATTTAAAAAATTTTTTATTTTGAAATAATTTCAGACCTATGGAGAAAATATAAGGAGAGAGCAAAGAATTCCATATATTCTTTGCCCAGATATGTGTTAGCTCTTTACCACATTTGTTTTCTCTCTCTCCATATAACCTAAAATATCAAACAGTTCCAAAAAATATGATCTTTATTTCTTTCTATATATATATGGCATATATATATTTTTTAACTGTTTGAGGGTAAGTTGGAGACATGATTTCCTCTTTACCCTGACATGCTTCAGTGTAGTATTTCCTAAAAAACAAGAGAATTCATTTATATAACCACAGTACCTTTATCAAAATTATGAAGTGAACTTCATAAATACTATTATCAAATGTATCAACCTTATTCAACTTTCCTCAGTGGTCCTAATAATATCTTTATAGCAAAAGAAAGAAACCTGGTTCAGGATTTTATATAGGATCACATTGTATTACTGTTCACATCTCTTTAATTCTTTTTTTCTGAAACAGTTCCTCAGTCTGTCTTTCTTGACCTTGATATTTTTGAAGAGAACAGGCTAGCTATTTTAGAGAATGTCCTTTAATTTGGGTTTTCTGCTGTTTCTTCACGATCAGATTCAGCTTATGCATCCTTGGCAGGAATTCCACAGAAGTGATGCTGTGTTCCGAGTATATGATTTAGAAGGCACATGCTGTCAATTTCTGCCATTACTAGTGGTCACATTTTTAAAGTTAGGCACCCTGAGATCCCTTTAGGCAATCACTGCGAAGGCTGTCAGGGCTCACTTGAGCCTAAATTCCTAGCTCTATTCAAGGAGTCCAAGAAGAATGAATAGTGCCCAAGCTGGCCACTCCTACAAAGCTGGAAAATGGGCTGGGGATGTTTTGAGCTCTTGACTGTAGCAGTTTTGGGTACCATCCTTCTTTAAATGACCCAGTGCCCGGAGCATGGTAGGTGATTTAAGAACTGCTTGTTGCAGTGAATCAGCCAATGAACAAATCCATCCTCCTTTCTTGTAGGTACCTGTGGCATGTCCCATTGACATTCATTACCAGCAACTCAGACTCAGTCCAGCGATTTTTGCTGAAGACAAGAACAGGTAATTTGTTGTGGAACTAACTAGCTTTCTTCAAGAAGGAACTGTGGAAATGTGTAGGATTTAGATAATAAGTTTCTTTGCTATTTATCTTGGTTAAAAAAAAGGATCAGGTCTGCCTTTATCTGAAGCAGATCTGTGACTCCATTTCTAGTGAAGAATATAGGTTTGAAAATACTGTCTGGTTGCAAAAGAAGAAGGACAGTATCTTGCCAGATAGGGATTAAAACAGTTGAGTTATGTAATGCTGAGGAGAAGAGATACTTGGGAAAATTCCCCCTTACTTTAACATTGCTGGATTATATCATACGTATGGCCTGAAACATGGCATTCTTCTCATAGGTCTATAAATCTCACAAAATGAGTGTCTAAAACTAGTATTGGCTTTTGTCTGTTGGGATGCTGTTTTCTGGTTTCTAAAAGGAATGTGTTCAATATGAAACTCATTTCAGTATTAAAATTGTTCAGTATTAAGCTCGCCTTTAATTTCCTTGTCCAGTCTCTGATCAGAAAAGTTTTCTCCAGTCAAGAGGGAAAATGCAGCTATGATTTATTTTATTTGCTCTAGATGTGCTCATCCTCCCAGAAGAGGTGGAATGGATCAAATTTAATGTTGGAATGAATGGCTATTACATAGTGCATTATGAGGATGATGGATGGGATTCTTTGACTGGCCTTTTAAAAGGAACACACACGGCAATCAGCAGTAGTGATCGGGCCAGTCTCATTAACAATGCATTTCAGCTTGTCAGGTAATACAAGCTCCTCACAGTCTTGGTTTGTTTCTGCAAGCTGCTTTTATCATTCAGATCCTTGATTTCTAAAGATGAAAGTGATTGCTAATAAGAAGTTGAAAGGTGTTTTCTCCTAAGTTCTTCTAACAATTCAAGGTTGCTTTTAGTTTTAGGATTAACCTCTTATCTGCGTCCACTGA
Organism: Balaenoptera physalus; assembly: GCF_965194825.1. Lineage (NCBI taxonomy): Eukaryota > Metazoa > Chordata > Mammalia > Artiodactyla > Balaenopteridae > Balaenoptera > Balaenoptera physalus. The sequence continues at coordinate 99,501,636 of NC_138890.1, forward strand.
GTAAGGTAAAGTAAGGAATCTGTATTTTAATCTTTATCATTAACGACTCGGGTCAGACTGAGGCAAAAGTGTAGAAAACCAGGAGACCGACATCCTGGAGAAGCCCCTTGCCTGGTCCCTAAAGCCTAGTCCTGCAGCTTTTTCTGGCCCTGCTGTAACAGATCAGGTTTCTCCCCGCTGGGTCTCTGACAATCCTGAAGCCTTCGTAGAAGACCAAGTGGCCCAAGCCCAAGTTGTCGGCATTACATCTCTCAGACTAAAGGAGAGAGATCCACACGCCCCACTCCCACCCCACCCAAACTGGATAGCTGAACTGCATAGCATCTTTATGGCTCATAAAATGTGGCCCAACCAGATGACCTTTGAGTGGGTGAGGGTAGTGTTCACTCTTTTTTTTTTTTTTTTTTTTTTTTTTTGCCCCATAACATTGGCTTTTCAGGAAATGGTCCCCAAGCCTACAACTCAACCTTCTTCAATATTTAGGTAGAACTGAAGTCTAAGGGGAATCACCCAAGTGGGAGAGAATACTGTTAATTCTCAGCCCCACGTGTCTCTGCTCTAAATGTCGTGGACTTCCTTTCCTGGGCCTCTTGAGGTGACAGAAAGCAGTGGGGAATAAAGATAGGGGTTGCTTATCTAGCCGTTTCTGCCCTGCCTAAATATTCCCTTCCATAGCGCATTACTGCTGACGTCATAGGGGATTTTGTGTTTATTTACGTGAGCGTGCACCCTACCACTAAGATGTTTAACACCAACCCTCTATAATGAAGAATTGATATCTATATTCAGTTTCTTTTTGAAATGGGGACGAGGATGTGTTGACTCCAGGGACTCATACTTGTGACTGAGTGGCAGTCTAGGTGAGGCTTCCTAAAGGATCTTTGATCAGATTTTCCATTTTTCTCTGCAAGTTCAGCACAGTCCGACGTTTCACAGAGGGACAGATGCTGACCTGTTCCCATTGCATCTTAACCACAACTCATAGAGCTAGTTAACCCTAGCTCTATTATTTGAGAAAGTTCCTTCACAGTGTAAACATGCCGCATGTTGTGATGTATGTGACAGGAAAGATGTTAGTATAAAGGTCATTATTTATAAGGGAGCATTTATATCCGATTGAATATTTTGCTGGAAGGTTGTTCAAGTAACTTTTGAAACAAATAGTTGATTTCCTGGATTTTCTTTTAAACTGCTAACCCTGGTGTCTCTTGACCAGCATTGGAAAGCTATCCATTGAAAAAGCCTTGGATTTAAGCTTGTACTTGAAACATGAAACTGAAATCATGCCAGTGTTCCAAGGTTTGAATGAACTGATACCGATGTATAAGTTAATGGAGAAAAGAGATGTGAATGAAGTGGAAACTCAGTTCAAGGTAAAAGCCTGAAATAAGTTGAATAGTTTTTAGATAACTGGTTTGCTTTGGTGTAGGTGTGGAAAAGAGTTCTTATCATGGTGTATGTTATATATATAATATATGTATCTTATATATATCTTGATATATTTTAAAGAAAATCACAATTACCTCAGTATTTAGGTTGACCAATGAAGACTTTGGTTTTATTTTGGCACTAAAAATAGGCATGGCACTGTTAGCTTCTGTTCTTAAGTTTCACAGATTTGTCATTCCCTCATTTGGCTAATTGTTTATGTCACTTTACTTCTGTATTGTGATGGTTGCTATTAAGATTTTCTGGGACTCAGGTACTTAAGCAAGAGGCACAAAATTGCTACTTTTGGCAAAATGTGATGACATCTTGTATAATTTGCTTTCAAAATTTAGTCATATCAACTGTCTCTTTTAGTTTGCTTTGAAAGTGGCAGTTCATCCTGATTTTAAGTAGTTAAGGATATATTTATAAAAGATTGTTACGCAAATCCTGAAATCATTCATCATTTCTTGCTTTTGACCCCTTTTATAATTAAATATAAACAACTGCATGGTTTTGGAAATATGAATTGGACTAAGCTTTAAAAAATAATCCCCATCCCCTGAGGGTGTATTGGATTATATAAACCACGAGATGACTGGGGACAGGACTGGTGACATGTGTGCCTTTCCCACAGGCCTTTCTCATCGGGCTGCTGAGGGACCTCATTGATAAGCAGACTTGGACGGATGAGGGCTCCATCTCAGAGCGAATGTTGCGGAGTCAGCTGCTCCTACTGGCCTGTGTGCGCAAGTACCAGCCCTGTGTGCAGAAGGCAGAAGGCTATTTCAGACAGTGGCAGGAAGCCAATGGGAATTTGAGGTCTGTTTTTATCGAACAACCAGTTTGTTCAGATAAGGGGTATCTTTTATTTTTTCCACCATCCTTGCTAAATGTTGGGAGAAAAAACAAGTATAGACAAGTCTCCCCTGCTGTCCTTTTTGGGAAAATAATTTTTTTTTTTTAGACTTATCTATGCATTGCTCAACTTTCTGTTTTAAGTTCCTGACAGGAGGCCGGGGGTTTGGTTAACGGGGAGGCGGGCGGCAGGGATTAAGTCCTTTTAGACTTGGGGCTTAAGTCCTATCCAGGAAATACTAAGTCAACAATATACATGCTTCTATTTATAGACGTGCTTACAAACGGGTGGTCCTATTGGATTCCTGACTTTTGTTCATGGACTACATTTTAAGTCTAGTTTGAATTTCCTTCTTTTGACTTGAAAAGTGACCACCTATTGAGTCACTCAGCATCCTTAAAGTGTGTTAGAAATGTGGGTATTTATAGAAGTGGCATTTCACAATGTATTTTTGAGAAGGCTACTTAAAACCTAATTTCAGTTACTTTCTCTTGCTTCTTTCCTAAAGTGTTACTGAAGGAAAGAGGTTATTTTTGTTTATATTTCCAGGCATGCTTCTCTGATTGTGGGTCCAGTTTATCATTTCATAATCTGTCTCTCTCGTGCATGCAAACGCACTGCCTTCATCTCAGCCTCTCCCCGGGTGTGTTCTTTTCCACAGCCTGCCCAGCGATGTGACCTTGGCAGTGTTTGCTGTAGGGGCCCAGAACCCAGAAGGATGGGATTTTCTTTATAGTAAATATCAATCGTCATTGTCCAGTACTGAGAAAAACCAAATTGAATTTGCTCTCTGTATTACCCACAATAAAGAAAAGCTTCAGTGGTAAGTAATTCATTCATGTTCATGTAGCCAAGAGGAATTAAATTAGATCAGATCCTTCTGGCATCTGTTTTTGTCCTCTTGGCCAGGAGCTGCGTTTCCTGCTGGGAACATTTATGCAAGAGGGCACGCATCTAATGTGTATGGTAAATAATTAGGGAGCAGCGGGTGTCAGGAAAAATATTTAAAGGAGTATGTATTTGTGTATCTTTAAAATAACACATTTAGAAATATACACCGGATATACCTATCTTAGCTACTTTTGTGAGCAAATGAGAGAATATATGAGAATTGGTGTTGCAAACACTATATAAATGTTAGTTTTTATTATTATGTAGCTATAGGGAGTTTCTCAGGGCTCTGGTAACCTATTTATCTTTTGTGTCTTTATTATTGGCAGATCGGCTTTTTTCTTTCCCAAATTATTTTATTAAAGTTGTTTGGAACTTTTTCAGGGCCTCTTTGTTGCTAACACTTCTTGTCTTAATCATTCTAGGCTACTAGAACAAAGTTTTAAGGGAGATACAATAAAAACTCAAGAGTTTCCAAATATTCTTAGAGTTATCGGCAGAAACCCAGTGGGATATCCATTGGCCTGGCAGTTTCTGAGGGAAAATTGGAATAAACTTGTACAAAAGTAAGTAGTGCCAAAAATTGTGTTGTGACTGGCAAAAATTCCTAAATCTGGCTGTGTTTTAGCTATGTTTGTAAAATAACAGTGATTATCTAAAGGGATTCTTTTGACTGAAGAAAGGAAGTAGAGGTACTTAAAATATCCTTAGAAAATATGAAACTCTAATTCAGTGCTAACTAATAGATCTGGATGGTCAAGTTTTTCATTCCATCTGGAATAATCTCTTCCCGCACCCCGTGACCTACCAGAAGCCGCCTGCACGGTTCCGGCAAGTCTTCTGTTTAGTACTTCCGCTTGTTGCTTCTGCCCTAACTCTTGTAGCACCTCCTACTTCTGTCATTTTCTTTTGGGTACTTAATCTTTTATTCAGAGGCTGGTGTGTTGATTTTTTACAACTAGATCTTAGCCCATTGGAGCAAAGGATCACGTCTTATCTTTTTCACGCCTAACCATTTTTTAGTTAATTGCTATCACATATATGAGGCACTTAAAAATACATGTCGAATGAACAAATACTTCACAATACATTTTGACAATTTCTATTTCTAGGTTTGAACTTGGCTCAAATTCCATAGCCTACATGGTAATGGGAACAACAAATCAATTCTCGACAAGAGCACGGCTTGAAGAGGTAAAAAAAAAAAATAAAAAGCTTTCTTTTTGAACTTCAGTGACAATTATCTAATAAATTATCTAGTAAATATGAGGTAGGCAAAGTACTTCAAGGGCCTGATGAGTTAGAAATGGATTTTGTCACTTGGTAAACGTTCTTTTTGGATGTGTGTTTTGTTCAGTGTGGTGTTTTTGACATGAGCAAAAATCAGTTACAAATAAACCATTGAAAACTGTGCCTCTTCCCAAACACGTTTAGAAGTCTTAGCTCTGCCATTAAAAATTTTAGGACTTAAAAATTACTTTAGACGTTTAATCCCTGTTTAGGATGTTAAAAGTGATTATTGGAGGTTTAAGTGACTGAAGTGATCCTCTAGTTATTTTGAAAGAGGCAGGTCTGGAAGCTGGGTTCTCCAGTCTTCGAGCTCATGGCTTCCTATTACTTACTTATGAACCATCTACTTTCAGAAAGAATTCTAGGCAACTTATAAGGTCCATATATAAAATAACGCTAAAATAAGGAACAAAAAGCTGCATAATGTTCAGAAAGAGGAAATTGTATGAGGGATTTGTGGTGAGGATAATTTATTGCAGTTGTACCCTAAGTTTATCATAACTTCCTAGCAGCCAAAGAAAGATGAGAAAAAAGTATGAGTTATTGTTAGGTAAGAGAGAACCATGGAACATACAAGTTTTCCACAAAAGCAGACTTTTCTCTCAGTCTTAAACTTTTGAGGAGTATGATGTATGGGTCATTTTGTTGCGGTGGCTTTTCTATAATAATATTCTCTATAGTAAAGCTGTAGAACAAATTTTACATGGTTTTAAAAATGGCGCAATTAGATAAAAGCTGAGAGCCTAATATTCACTTTTTTAGGAGTGGTTCCATTGTGTAGTCTGGTTACACCATGATCTAGCTTGATGGAGAGTGCTTTGAAAATGGGAAAGAAATGTCACAACACTTTTCTCCAATTTTTCAGTAGCCTCACCCAGGCTTGTAAAGTTAACTTGCACATAATAATTCAAGCTTGAATTCTAGTGAGATCTACTGCAGAGATATTCTGTGTGATGACAGCAGAGCCAGCCATGGGCTGGGACCAGATAGACCAGGTCTGTAGCAACAAAACAGTTCATTCATTATCTTGTTCATTCATTTATTTTCTCATGAATTCATTCAAGACATATTACATTCTTACTCTACAGCAGGTGTGGTTTTAGGTTCCAGGGCTACAATGATGAACAGGATAGACAAAGCCCCTGCCCTCATAGAGCTTAAATTTTGCTGGGGGAATCAGACAGTTACAGACAGAGCAACTCATGTCAGGTAGTTACCTGCTCTGAAGATGAATAAGGCAAGGGAAGGAGAGCGAGTGACTGGGTAAGGGGATGGTGCTGTGTTCTGTGGGATGACTCGCGGACCTTTGAGGAGATGTTGAAGGAAATGCCGATATCTAGGTGGAGAGTGCTGTGTGCAGAGGAAACATCAGGTGCAAAAACCCTGCGGCAGGACATGTAAATGAAAGAGCCCGAGATGTTGTCCGAACGCAGAGTGTCCTACTGACATTTACAATGCAGAAGTCATCTTGAGCCCTTCCTTCCCCTCACATCGAGCTCATCCCAAGTCCTGTTGGCTCTGCTTCCGGCATCTACACCCCATCTGTGCACTTCTCTGCTCTTACCCTGGCCAAGCCTTTCTCACCTCTTGTGTGGCCTATGGTGACAGCCTCCTAACTGGCCTCCCTCCTGCCACTTTGCCAATACCAAACCATCTTCCACCTTTAAAACGGAAAACCAACCTACGACTGACCCTTTCTTGAAACCCTGCCTGTCACTCTTGAAATCTCAAACCTCTCCTTCCCATGTGAATGAGATGGTCATTACCTGGCTCCTGTCCGCCTCTCCAGCCCTTTCTCACATGCTCCTGTGTTCACTCTCTCACCCACTCCAGCCCCTCAGCCTTCTCCCGCTCCTGGGCCACCAGGTGTTTCTCCTGCGCGAAGCCTCTGCACTTTCTTCTTCTTCTGCCTGGCTTGCTCTTTCCCCAACTTTAGACTGGAAAGGTTCATTTTATTCTTTAGAGGCCCCAGCTCAAATGTCACCTTGCCAGACCACTCTGTCGAAAGCAGGCCACCCCCTCCCCAGTTGCTATCATAGCCCCGGTTTATTTTCTCCACAGCAGTATAGAGTCAGCATAGTTCATTGCTTGTCTCCCCGGGCAGACTGTAAGCTTCATGAGGGTAGGGTGCTTGCCTGATTCATTGCCTCATCCTCAGTGTCTCGCACAGTAATTAAGCCAGAGAAGTGAATAAGTACCAGAGTAAATATTCATGAAGAAATGGATGAGGGTGAGTCCCTGGTACCTGCTGGGCTTTAGGTTCTGCACTTCACCCACATAACGACATCCTCACCAACGCTCTGCAGTGTCACAAATGAGGGATCCTAGTCCCAGAGAAGTTAATCATTTACTCACCAACTAGTAGCATAAATCTGGTTTTCTACCCATATGCACAGAAAATATTCTCAAGGAGGCAGGTTTGAATCAAATACGTACTCAGTTGAGATGCTGAATTTCCCAAGGCAGATGAAGATTGGAGTGATAAATTTGGGTCAGGAAAAGTAGAAGGGCAGGCAGGGGTTAACAGCTGGCTTTGTTAGAGCTCTTGCAGGCTTGTTTTTCAGTACTATCATGGTAGCCTCCTTCAGGATTAATTAATTTGACCAATTAGTAAAAATATTGATGTGGTTTGACTGAAGAGTGCCCAGAGTGATTTTTTTTTTTTATATTGAAGTATAGTTGATTTACAATGTTGTGTTAATTTCTGCTCTATAGCAAAGTGACTCAGCCATACACATATTCTTTTTCATATTGTTTTCCATTATGGTTTATCACAGGATATTGCCCAGAGTTACTTCTTAAACTGCCTGTTAATTAATCTTGAGTTCTGAGAGACAAAACAGTAGATTGAGCTACAGTTTAAGGCAGGACAGTGAAGCGGGTTAAGTGTTTTCTAGGTTGCTATAGCAGGAGGGCATGCCTTCAGCTCATGGAAAAGTTCTACTGATATTTAATTTTAAAACAACCCCGAATCATTTAAAATTGGAATTTGATCTTTCAAAAAGCCTATTCTTACCCCCCTCCTTTTCCCAAACTTAGGATGTTATGACATGGATTTTTAAGGAATTAACTGTATGGAATCCATGCTGAATAAATAATGTATCTTGGCTTAGACTTTCTTCCTGTCTACGAAATCAAAAATTGATGGATTAATGTGAAGTGTATGGGAAAAAAGTTTAAGAACCCTTGAAGGTGAGACAGAGTAGCACAATGGTCAATGCTGTTGCAAAGCCAACCTATTCCTCATGTGAGCTTAAAGGGGATAAAGTACCCAGCGGTGAAACAATAGCAAAGATATTTTTGAGGAGATAGTCAAGCGACTCTTATCTCTTTAAAACCATGGGGAACTTTGGGTGGATTTTATCTTGAAGGAACAATACATCAATTGTGGATTAGGATAAAAAAATTTGGCAAGGTTTGGGGTATTACCACCATAACTTGCTAAGAACCCCGTTCCCCAGTGTTTCTATCATAACAGACAAAGCCAGGCCCGTGGAGGAAGACTGCACGTATGTGGCTGAAACTGTTTTGCTTGGCAGAGAAGATACTCTGCACATTCTGCTGTTTCAGCTATGTTTAAAAAAGTTAAGTTTGCATCTGTGTGTCTATAACAGAATACACATTAGATACATGCGATTAAAACTTAATTATGAAACGGTAAACAGTGAAGTCTTTTAGAATCTGGCAACTGTGAATAAATAAAAAAGCTGCAGAGGAAAAACACAAAACTTGACATCATGAGGCATGAGCTCATTTCATAGAGCTTAAGTTTATGTACATAATCGTATCCAGACACCTGGCCCTGTTTTCTATGTAGAATTTTGACAAATGCTGGAATTTTGGCTTCAGTTTTCTTTTAACTAGCCTGAACTTTATTTGTGTAACTTAATAAAACAAAATTTTAAAAACCCAATTTTTCCTCACAAGGTAAAAGAATTCTTCAGCTCTTTGAAGGAAAATGGGTCTCAGCTCCGTTGTGTCCAACAAACAATTGAAACCATTGAGGAAAACATACGTTGGATGGATAAGAATTTTGATAAAATCAGAGTGTGGCTACAAAATGAAAAGCTTGAACTGCTGTAACAATCCGTTCCTTGTTGGTTCCTGTGATGTGTGATCGCCAACATTTTATTGAATGTGAATATTTTCAAAATAGAGATGGTTGTCTTGGCTCCCAGTGAAGATACTTCCTGCTCCTTCAACTCCTTATTCATTCGTCCCTTCTTATGAAGACTGGCTGCTAACTTTTTCATCAGGGGGTTATTGCCACCACATGTTCCATTATAGGTGTTACCCCCAAATGTAAACCCAAGTGGTGGGTTCCCTACTACGGAGAAGTGAAGTACCTTATTCTTCTATTTTATATTTTATACTTAAGCCCTGCGGTCTCCAAACCCCTGGTCCCCACACCCTGCTCCCCATGGGCTTCTCATTCATAAGCTGTTGTGTCAGTCTCCTGGGAAGACTCGGAACAGTAGTGACTACTGAACCATGAACCCCTGGGGCAGTGATTGAGCCAGAAGGGCCCTGATCTGCTTTCCACCTTTCTCTCCCTTGCTGCATGCCCAGGGGCTGACTTGTTGGAGGGCCACATCATGAGACTTCCCTGTCCTCTGGCTTTCCGTGACCTCCCAGGAGGGCAGATAAGAGCTGGGGTTGGGGAGGGAGTAGGTGATGGTGTTTATTCCCCCGGTTCCCTTGCAGGTTGCCTCAGGCTGGCCTCCACTGAAGGTCTCAGCTCTAGGGAGGTGGCCCTCTTTCCCACAAGCCTTCTCCATCTGTGTGTTCTAGTAAGTGCTTCCTCCTCTCACCCCTTCAGGGTGAAGGGTGAAGTGGGAGCCTGGCTTTAATTAGTCCTGGCTGGACCTGTGGTTTCCATACATCCTGCTCACATTTTTGTTTCAAAAACAAAAAACAAACAAAATACCCCCCAAAAACCTTTTATAGATCCCTCCTCAGATAATCCTAATTTGAGTGTGCCATCTATTTCCTCAGGACCCTGACTAATAGTGTCTCTTCTGAAAAAGCCGAGTGCATTCAGGTCTAGAAGAGAAACCTTTCATTTGAAGTTGAACCTCAGAGCTTTTGATCCTTAGGTAGGTGATGCTTCCTCTCCTTGTTCCTTATTTGGCCTAGTTTATAATCTCTAAATAAGTTATTGGCACTTATTGCCAGTAAGGCATTGCAGTCTCTAGTAAATGATAAGGTATTGTGAAATGGAAAATACTTGCTTATATTAGCCTAAGTGAAGACAGTGTGTTGTACTGGAATTGAAGTCTTTTATGAGTTTTTTTTTAAATATATTGCAAAATTTAAGATAAAGGAATATGATATGACAAATGTCAATGTGTTTTTCTAATACAGTATGGAATAGAGGATCTTTTCTGGACATAAATGTGTTTGCAATTCCATTTTCATACATATTGCATGGCTTAATGGCTTGAGAACTAAAACCAGAAATCACTGGTAATGTCCATCCCCAGGTGTCTTTCTTCTAAAAAAACATACAAAGCCAAGATTTTAATGTAAAATATTTTTCTTTAATTGCATCTTATATCTTGATTAATGAAACATGGAAATAGTGGTTTTCAGTTTTGGTCACCTGAGGAACCTCTTTTCATTTGCTTTTAGAGAAGTCCATTTTCTAAAGAGACACAATATTGCCACACAATGTGCAAAACCCTTTTTGGTAATAAAAAATTGTTATTTACCTCTAAGCAAATATTTGCAGTTATTTACTCCAAATTAGATGGGTAAAAAGGACTGATTTAGATCTTGTAGCTTACTCAGCTCATCATTAATTACTAGCAAACACCCAAGTATTGAAGACGTTTCTAATAAACAAAAAGGCATATTCTGAGTACCTTAAATAAATGTTTACTTTACCAGGTATTTCCTAAATCTCTGGATTTTGGTATGTAATTTTAAAATACTTACATATATGCATGTAAATTAGTAATACTGCAGCCATATCCTTGCAAACACATCTGTCAATGTCAAAGGTTTCACTTTTTTTTTTTTAAACAAAACCACTTTGTACTACCTATAGACACATAATTGAAATCCCTCAGAAAAAGTGTTCATTTTCTTGTTAGTGCCTTGAAAAGGTCTGTTTAGTCACCATAATCCTGACTTATATTTCCCAGATTTAGACTAATAATGCCTGCATCTCTGATGGGATGGGGACATAGCATTTGAAGTGGATGCAATTTGAAATCTCAGAGGTATATGCATGATTTTTAAAGACAATTTTTAGATCACATTAACAAAATTGGATGCGCATTATAAGTAGTATGTTATTGTTGCTTGCCTCCCACCCCATTAGACGGTATTGGTGATATTACTTATTTTTAGTGAAGTTGCTAAATCCTAATAAATAGTTTAAACAGATGCTGAGGAAGGCTGTGCTCTCTGAAAACAAGGAATTCCAAATCAGTTTTATGATGTGTACCTGATATCTTTTCCTGCATTCACTATCAGGAAATAAAGATGGGATTTTGATAAATATTTAATTTCATCAATGACACCAGTGCTGTATTCATAAACCGTTCAGAAAGGTATGAGAAACCATTCCAAGTTGTGGGATATCAGACACTAGTTCTTAAATTGCTGTGGGGGAAAAGCAGATTTTTAAATTTTAAAAAGATCTTTTTCTTTATTTTTACGCAGAAGTTTGTTTTTGTTTTTGGTAAACCCAACTTCCATTAAGCCACATGCTGTACAGTGCAAGACTAATGTGGCAATGGCTCTAAGCAAACAACTGCTGCTCAGGTTTTATAGAGAGAGGCTGGAAAGCCCAGCTTAATGCAGTAAACCAGCAGAGTTCAAGCCATATGAGTATTCTAAGAATTAGATTTTGTTATTCTTGGAACTTGCTATGCAGTGACACAGAGTCTGCGTTTTGCTCTTCTGACTCGAGTCAAGTCTCTGTAGGCCTGTGCTGACGTCCTAACCTCTGGCAAAGAAGAGTTCAGCCTGAAAAGGGGCGCGGTGCTTCCTCGTCTGTCCACGTTATCTATTGTTAGCAGCTCAAGAGGAGACATGTGCCCAATGTACGATATTTTATGTTTGCCTTATAAACATGAACCCAAAGAAACATCAAATACAGTTCAAAAGCCCAAGGGGAAAGGGGTAATGAGAAATCAGAACACTGAAGAATATGTAAAGCATTGTTTTCCAAATGCTAACAACAAAAAAATTAAGTGCAAATTGAAAATACTAATGAGATTTACAGGCACTGAGGGTAGAAGGTGCAAAAGTTTGCGAAGGTTTTTCCTTTTGTGTGTGTTGCTTTAAGAAGCTATCAAATATATCTCTTAGAAATATAAAGTTCCTTTCTCTCCCAACTGAAGACAATTTTTAAAAATTCAAAGTTAATCAGTACTCAGTAGAATAACACAGGTGAACCAGACAAATTCAGTTTCTTTTCAGGAAAAGAAAAACAATGTTTAGGATGTCAGAAGACTCAACAAATACTGCTGTCTAGAAGCCACTCAGAAAATTTTTCTGCTGTTAAAGGCTTTTGTTCTTCAAACGTCACCATCTACCAGCTGAAGATTTTATATGCGGATACCTTGAAAAATTCAAAGAAGAAAATCCAGTGAACATTTGATACGTAATTTTCTTATTACAGGCATAATAAATTTAAGGAGGAATTTACTAAAGTAGATATGAGAATCAAAAATTAAAAGAAATTTATTTTTATAATTTTGGGGAAAATCTTTGGAGCAGTTCTAATCAGTATACCTCCCTCTTTGTAGCAAATAAAAGTGGATTCATGGTGAGAGAGCCTAACCCAATTTAACCTACATTTTCATTTCTTTTAGGTTTTTGGCAGCAAGTGGTTATAAGCTTTTATGGTTTAGAATAAGACCTCTTCTCTCTGAAGTTAATAAGGGCCCAGCTCTCAAGATAGATCTCAGAGACTCCCTCGTCCATACCAGCTCTTTAGTTACCATACAGTAGAATCAAACACAGAGCTTTACTTTCTCAAACTAAGATGAACAAAAGTTGTCAATCTTTTCCTTTGCCCTATTCTCAAAACTCTAATTACCATCAGACCCTAGGGGGGTACTTCTCCTCACTCCACAATGTGTTTGTATTTTGGGTAATATCTATATCATAAGGCCATTTCACTATAAGATGTAACATGCCAATTTTGCTTTGCCCCAGTAACCTGCAGTCATGAGCATTTGGGTTTCAGAGTCAACTAGACTTAGATCGTCATTTTCTTTAAGAGCCTGGCCTAATATCTTAAAGGGCTCTTAATTATAAGATTAATGTTTTTAAACATTCCGATAGCACCATTTATTGCTTTACAGGGAATTACGCTATAGATTTTGCAATGTGTATTTCATGCAAACAGCATAAAGAGAACATGAAATACTCAAGAAGGAGACAGTTTCTCTCACCTATAACACACAGGCTGGTAGAAGGTACAATTTTCTTCATTTACCGCAAACATCAAACTTACCAAATAGTGTAAACTTTAACTTGTACTTTTTCCATCAGCTTTTCGCTTGGAAGTTTCCTCCTTTGCCTAGAAGGACAAGCAAAAACCATCAATGAGCTCTTTATTTTCTGGATTAAGTACCAAAAACTGATCAACCAGAAGAGGCTTATGAGGAAATAGGCTTTTCAGAATTAAAAGGGCAAAAATGGCAGTCAGCAGGGGAAAATAAGATGGTCCTTTTTAAGTATCTCATTTAGCCCATACACTGAATTCTTCCCCTTAAAGTTTATAAACTAAAAATAACCTTAAGTGATTCTAAATTTTTTACTCTAGACTTTGTGGTTTTTTTTTTTTTTTGAAGGCCAGCATAATTGAAGAAAAAAAATACATAGGTGTTCATGGATGGTATCGATTCATTCCACACTGATCCATCCTTCTCTTGTACTTGGGGGCTTACCCGGCAGCTAATCCACTCAGCGTATAGGGTTACTGTGCTTTCTATTTTTTGAGTATGTACTTTGTATGACAGAAATTAAATAATAAATATTTAATCTGAGATATAATGGCATGAGCAACTAATTATCAATCTGGTTTCTTGTATCTTTCATGGATTTCACTTTTTTTGAGGTATAATTGACATATTAGTTCCATGTGTATAACATAAGCATTCCATATTTATAAATATTGTGGAATAACACAATAAATCTAGTTAAAATCCATCACCATACATAGTTACAAAATTTTTGTGATGAGAACTTTAAAGATCTACTCTCTTAGCAACTTTCAAATATGCAATACAGTATTTATTGACTGTCATTACCATGCTTTACATAACAGTCCCATGACTTAAATATTTTAAGTTTGTACCTTTTGACTACCTTCACCAATTTCACCTACTCCCCATCCCTCACCTCTCTGGCAGCCACCAATCTATGAGCTCATGTTTTTGTTTTTAGATTCTACCTATAAGTGAGATCATAGAGCTTTCATCTTTCTCTGACTTTTTTCACTTGCATAATGCAATTGAGGTCCATTGATGTTGTTGAAAAGGTAAGATTTCATTCTTTTTTATGGCTGAGTAATATTCCATTGGATATACATACCATATTTTTTATCCATCCATCAATGGACACTTAGGTTGTTTCCATAACTTAGCTATTGTAAATAATTCTGCCATGAACATGGGAATGCAGATATCTTTTCAAGTTAGTTCTTTTTTCAAAGATTTTTTTGATGTGGAACATTTTTAAAGTCTTTATTGAATTTGTTACAATATCGCTTCTGTTTTATGTTTTGGCTTGTTGGCTGCAAGGCATGTGGGATCTTAGCTCCCCAACTGGGGATTGAAACTGCCCCCAGTGCACTGGAAGGCAATGTCTTAACCACTGGACCACTAGAGAAGTCCCCAAGTTAGTTTTCATTTTCTTTTGATAAATACCCAGAAGTGGAATTCCTGGATTATATGGTAGTTCTAGTTTTAATTTTTTGAGGAATCCCATACTGTTTTCTATAGTGACTATACCAATTTACATTCCTACCAATAGTGCACTTTCCCTGATGATTAGTGATGTTGAGCACCTTTTCATATGCTTCTTGGCTATCTGTATGTCTTCTTTGGAAAACTGTCTATTTAGATCCTCTGCCCAGTTTTTCATTTGGATTTTTTTTGCTGTTGAGTTGTATTAGTTCTTTATATATTTTGGATATCAATCTCTTATCAGATATATGATTTGCAAATATTTTCTCCCATTCAGTAGGTTGCCTTTTCATTTTGTTGATGTTTTCCTTTGCTGTGCAGAGCTTTTTCGTTTGATGTAGTTATACTTATTTGTTTTTACTTTTGTGCTTTCTTTGCCTTTGCTTTTGGTGTCAAGTCCATAAAAATCTCTATTAAGACTGATGTCAAAGAGCTTACTGCCTATGTTTTCTTCTAGGAGTTTTATGGTTTCAGATCTTATATTCAAGTCTTTAAGCCATTTTGAGTTAATTTTTGTGTATGGTTTGAGATAGAGGTCCAGTTCCCAACACTATTTATTGAAGAGACTGTCCTTTCCCCACTGTATATTCTTGGCTCCTTTATCATTAATTATTGACCATATTTCTGGGCTGTCTCTCTCTTTTTTTTTCGGTTGTGCCATGCGGCTTGCAGGATCTTAGTTCCCTGACCAGGGATTGAACCCATGCCCTCGGCAGTGAAAGCGTAGAGTCCTAACCACTGGACTGCCAGGGAATTCTCTGGGCTCTCTATTCTGTTCCATTGATCTATGTGTCTGTTTTTATGCCGATACCATACTATTTTGATTACTATATCTTTGTAATATAGTTTGAAATTAGGGAGCATGATGCCTCCACCTTTTTCTTTTTTGAGATTACTTTGGCTGTTTGGGGTCTTTGGTGGTTCCATACAAATTTCAGGATTGTTTTTTCTGTTTCTATGAAAAATGTCACTGGAATACAGAGAGGGATTGTATTGAATCTGTAGACTGCTTTGGGTAGTATGGACATTTTAACAATATTTTTTTCAATCTATGAGCATGGAATAACTTTCTGTTTATTTATGTCTTCTTCACTTTCTTTCATCACTGTCTTATAATTCCCATTGGATAGGTCTTTCACCTCAGTTAAATTTATTCTGAGGGTTTTTCATGCCATTATAAATGGCATATATGTGTTTATATCTCCTTCTTATAGTTTGTTATTAGTGTCTAGAAAGAGTATCCTACACTTTTACTGAATTTGTTTATTAGTTCTAACAGTTTTTGGTGGAGTCTTTAGGGTTTTCTTTATATAATATGTCAGTTTTGCAAATAGTGACAGTTTTAGTTCTTCCTTTCCAGTTTGAATGCTTTTAATATCTTTTTCTTGCCTAATTGCTGTGGCTAGGACTTACAATACTATGTTGAATAAGTGGCAAGAGTGGGTATCCTTGTCTTTTTCCTGATCTTAGAGAAAAAGTTTTCATCTTTTTACCGTTGAGTATGATGATAGCTGTGGGCTTGTTATGTATGGCCCTTATTATGATGAGGTATGTTCCCTCTATATCTACTTTGTGGAGAGTTTTTACCATAAATGGATGTGGGTTTTCAGATCTTTTTCTGCATCTATTGAGATAATCATATGATTTTTATCCTTCATTTTGTTAATGTGGTGTATCATCACATTGACTGATTTGCAGATGTTGAACCACCTTGCAGCCCTGGAATAAATCCTACTTGATCATGGTGTATGATCCTTCTAATGTACTGTCAAATTCAGTTTGCTAATATTTTGTTGAGGATTTTATACATATATTTTCATCAGGGATATTGGCCTGTAGTTTTCTCTTCTGGTTCCCTGGCCTAGTTTTGGTAGCAGGATAATGGTGGCCTTGTAAAATGAGTTTGGAAGTATTCCCTCCTTTTCTATTTTTGGAAGAGTTTGAGAAGGACTGGTTTTAAGTCTTCTTTAAATGTATGGTAAAATTCACCAGTGAAGTTCTCTGATCCCAGACTTTTGTTTGTTGGGAGGTTTATGATTACCGATTCAATCTCCTTACTAGTAATGGTCTTTTCATGTGTTCTATTTCTTCATGATCCAGTCTTGGTAGGTGTATGTTTCTTTCTTCAAGGTGTCCAATATTTGGTGTATAATTGTTCATAGCAGTCTCTTATGATCCTTTGTATTTCTGTGGTATCAGTTGTAACGTCTCCTTTTTCATTTGATTTTATCTGAGTCCTCTTTTTTATTTTTTTCTGGTCAGCCTAGCTAAAGGTTTTCTGAATTTTATCTTTTCAAAAAAACAGCTCTTAGTTTTATTTATCTTTTCTATTGTCTTTTTAATCTCTTTCATCTACTTCTGTTCTGATTTTTGTTATTTCCTTTCCTTTACTGATTCTGGGCTTCATTTGTTATTATTCTTCTAGTTCCTTGAGGTATAAAGTTAGGTTTTTTTGAGATTTTTCTGATTTCTTGAGGTAGGCATTTTTCACTATAAACTTCCCTCCTAGAACTTCTTCTTCTGGATCCCATAAATTTTGGTATATTGTGTTTTCATTTGTCTCAAGGTATTTTTTAATTTCTTTTTTGATTTCTTCTTTAACCCATTCATTGGTTGTTGAGTAGCATATTGTTTATGAAATCCACATGTTTTTGTGAATTTTCCAGTTTTCATCTTATAATTGATTTCTAGTTTCATACCATTGTAGTAAAAAGGATGCCTGATATGATGTCAGTCTTCTTAAATTTATTAAGAGTTGTTTTGTGGCCTAACATATGATATATCCTGGAGAATGTTCCATGTACATTTGAGGAAACTGTGTATTCTGTGGCTCTGGATCAAATGTTCTGTATATAACTATTAAGTACAACTGCTATAACATGTCATTTAAGGTCAATGTTTCCTTATTGATTTCCTGTCTGGATGATCTATCAATCAGTTGATGAAAATGGGGTATTAAAGTCCCCTACCATTTCTCCCCTTAGATCTGTTAATATTTGCTTTATATATTTAGGCATTCCTATGTTGGGTACATAAATATTTACAAATGTTAAATCCTCTTGTGCATCAACCCCTTTATCACTATTTAATGTTCTTTTTGTTTCTTATTACAGTTTTTGTTTTAAAGACTATTTTGTCTGATATAAGTATAGCTACCCCAGCTTTGTTTTGGTTTCCACATGCATGGAATATTTTTTCCATCTCTTCATTTTCAGTCTGTTCTTAAATTTGAAGTGAGTTTCTTGTAGGCAGCATATAGATCGTCTTGCTTTTTTATCCCTTCTGCCACTCTGTCTTTTGATTGAGGAATTTAGCCCATTTACTTTTAAAGTATTTATTAATAAGTATGTACTTATTGCCATTTTGTTAATTATTTTCTGGCTGTTCTGTAGTTCCTTTGTTCCTTCTCTTGCTCTCTTTTGTGATTTGATCATTTTCTATAGTAGTATGCTTAGGTTCCTTTCTCTTTCTCTCTTGTGTATCTACTATAGGTTTTTACTTTGTGGTTACCATTACCATGAGGCTTACATATAACAACTTACGTTTATATTTTAAGTCAATAACAACTTATGTTTGAATGCTCTACATTTTTACTCCCCCACCCCCTATTTTGTTTTTGATGTCCATTTTATGTCTTTTAATCTTGTGTATCCCTTAATTAATTATTATAATTATAGTTATTTTTACTACTTTTGTCTTTTAACCTTCATACTAGCTTTATAAGTGATTAATCCACCAGCTTTACAACATTAGATTATTCTGAATTTTACTGTATGTTAACCTTTACCAGTGAGATTTATACTTTGATATGTTTTCCTGTTACTAATTAGCACCCTTTCCAGCTTAAAGAAGTCTTTTTAACATTTCTTGTAAGGCTGGTTTAGTGGTGATGAACTCCTTTAGCTTCTGCTTACTGGAAAAACTTGTTCTTTCCTTCAATTCTGAATGACTTTTCCAAGAAGAGTATTCTTGGAAGTTTTTTCTTTCAGCACTTTGAATATATCATGACACTCCTTTATGGCTTGCAAAGTTTCTGCTGAAAATCTGCTGAGAGTCTTGAGGGAGTTCCCTTGTATGTAAAAAGTTATTTTTCTCTTGGTTCACTTAAGTTTCTCTCCTTGTCTTTAACTTTTGATATTTTAATTGTAATGTGTCTTTGATATGGATGTCTTTGGGTTCTTATTTGGAAGCCTCTGGGCTTCCTGGATATGGTTGTCTTTTGCCTTCCTCATGTTAGGGAAAGTTTTAGCCATTATTTCTTCAAATAAGTTCTTTGTCCCTTTCTCTCTCACTTCTCCTTCTGGGACTCCTGTAATGCAAATGGTTGTCTGTGTTGGTTTGTGTGATGTTGTCCCATAAGTAAGTCCTTTCAGCTATCTTTATTTTTTTTTTTTCATTTTTTTTCTTTTTGCTGCTTTGATTGGGTGAATCCCATTGCTTTGTCTTTGAGTTCACTGATCCTTTCTTCTGCTTCTTCTAGACTGCTGTTAAACCCCTCTAGTGTGTTTTTCAGTTCAGTTATTGTATTTTTCAGCTCTGTGGCTTCTATTTGTTACTTTCTTGTATTTTTCTTATCTCTTTGTTGAAGTTCTCACTGCGTTCATCCATTCCTCCCCCAAGTTTGGTGAGCAAATTTATGACTTATTTTGAACTCATCAGGTAAATCACTTCATTAAGATTTTTATCATGAGGTTTTAATTGTTTGGAACATACTCCTCTGTTTCATTTTCCTTGACTCTCTGTGTTGGTTTCTGTGCATTAGATAAAACAACCACCTCTCCCAGTCTTAAAGGAATGGCCTCATGTAGGAGATGAACCTTACTGTTAAACCCTGCCCTAACTCTTGATCGTCTCTCAAAACATTGTAAGTGTTCAAGCAGCCTATTTTATTTTCAGTGGTTCACAGTAGTTGAGGGTTTGCTAAGATCTGTCAGTGTCCCAAAGGGGAGAATCTCAGCACCTAAATTCAGGCTGAATGGAAGACAGTCCCTCAGGTAGCAGGTTTTAAAATATACAAATATATATAGTCTTGTAGGATGGACCACAAGCATAAGTCCTGCTGGCTACCAGAGCCAGGGGATCAGCAAGTGTCCCTTGGGTGGCAGTTA
The DNA here is from genome assembly GCF_965194825.1 of Balaenoptera physalus. Lineage (NCBI taxonomy): Eukaryota > Metazoa > Chordata > Mammalia > Artiodactyla > Balaenopteridae > Balaenoptera > Balaenoptera physalus. The sequence continues at coordinate 99,521,141 of NC_138890.1, forward strand.
CAAAAATTGGGCCTCTAGATGAGTGTATAAGCCCCCTTTCTGGGAGATGCTGGTGACCTGGAGTGAGGTGGAGAAACAGCACAAAGATGGTGAGCACCAGCTTACATTTCCTAAGAGCACATCTGTAGGTGTCTAGATGTGTGCCAAACCGGAAGCCTGCCCCTCAGGCCAAAGCTCCAGGACAAGCAAGTAGGCCTCTTACACAGAAAGACTGGGGGTATGTTTTAGTCTGCTGTCTGTGCAGTACTCTGGGGATGGTGGCTGGCCAAGAACTGTATCTCTGATTGCTTTGGGGTGGGCAGATGAGTCAGAGCTCACAAGCCCTTTAAGAACTGTTTCTCAGTTTGCTATAGCCTTGTGGGTCTTCTGGACACAAGCTCCGTTGGCTTTCAAAGCTAGATGTTTTGGGGGCTCATTTCTCAGGGGGTCTTTAAGGTTGGGTGCTGATGTGGGCTTCAATTTTTTTGATCTGCAGGGAGAAGCTCTGAGTTTTGAGTTCACTCCTGACGGTCAGTTGCTGTGTTGGGGTGGAGTTTATGTTGAGACTGTGTCCCAGCCTCTCCTACCCTCTTTGATGCCAGCCTTCTCTCATTTGCCAGATAAATAGGAGTCACACAGATAATTTGGGGGTTTTTTTTCCTAGAGGAAATCGTCACATATGCAGTTGTAGATCTGGTGTTTCCATGGGACAAGGTGAGTTGAGGATCTTCTTTACATCACCATCTTGAACTGGAACTCACTATCTATCTTGTTTTTTAAGAGTTTTGATTCAGCTGGACTATTGTTTTTAAACCTGTACCTTTTATTTCTCATTATACTTGGGATCATTGTCATAACCATTTGAATCCTATGTTTTTAGAATTGGAGGGGACTTAGAAGTTTTCTAATCCAATTTCCATTCCTTCCCTGGCCACAGTTTGAGTAATTTTAATAATAGGAAACTTCCAAGTGTTGTGCTGAATTAATGCCCAACTCTAAGAAAGCAGACCCTATAACTTCTACTCATTAGTCTTAGTTTTGCTTTCTAGAGCAACATGAAAAATTAGATACCACCTGGGAGGAAAGACTACTAGTATTTAATGTGAGTAGATTGAATCACAGAAACTGTAAGATCTTCTCAATTTCATACACTACTTCCATGTTCCAAGATTCCTATAAACCACATTCCCTGGTGGTGTCACCTCCCTTGCCACACACACACACATATTTTAACATGTCTTAATTTGCTGGTTGTTACGATGAATGACATCATAATCAAGTTGTTATTTTTTCTTAATGATATATGACTGATGGTGATTTAGATTTGATGGAATATAGTATATGGGTCTGTACTGTCAATGTTTATCCAAGTGGAAATGTGGAGTAGGAAGTGGCAGTCTGGGTTTTGGAGAGCTGAAGGTATAAAATAGATTCACCCACCCCAACATTCCCCGAAGTCTCAGTGCATTACAGCATCAACTCTGATGCCCAAGAGCATACCCGAGAGATCACGTAAACTAAGGATTGATAAGGTACCAACGATACAGCAACCAGCATGTCACTGCCGTTCTCGGGCAGAGCTCAAGAAGAGGAAGCAGGGTCATAGAGACAAATCTTTCGAGGAGGTGAAGGGATGGAGGGAAATAGGGTTTTGAAGTTACGAAAGAATTCGAATATGTTTTTACTACAAGGGAAAAGAATTGAGACAAAGATACCGGAGAGAGTTATTGACCCCCTGAGAGAAAGAAGGGGCTGCAGGGCAAGAGGGGAGAGGGTTTGTTGGGAGGCAGGTAGGAAGGGGATCTTGGTTATTTTCTGCAAGGCAGCCTCAATTTTCTCTTGAAGTAGAAGGCAAGGCTATCTGCATACATTGAGGGAAAGTAGCTACAAGAGAGCATGAGGTTTGTGGGGTCTGATGAAGGGGAGAGGGCCTGCACTCATTCTAGACTAGCACAGCTGACAGTGGGACTTTGTGTGACAAGGGCTAGGAATGTAGGAAACTTCAATTGTGTTAAGAATGTTCACTCAGATTTCTAAAGTATCAGTTACTTTAAAAAATAAATGTCTCTAAAACTTCAATTTCTTTACCAAGACATGCTAGGGCATAGATAGTGTTTAAAAATTATCTTATTCTAAATAGATCACAATCAGAAACTAAGTGACTAGGGATACACCACTCGATGTAATTGCCAAGCTAATTTGTAGTCTGTTTACTCTTCAGTTTACCTTTGCAGAATCCTTTGCTTTACCCCCATTCTTGGGTGCTTTGGAGCTGGAAGCAGTCTTCTTGTCTTTGTCCTAAAGCAAAGGAAATGTAATGAGGCTCTTGCTATCAACACTCCATCTAGCAATTAACTGCTGCTGCAATCAAATCAATCCAGACTATTCTTTTTAGTAGCCTGGACTCTCCAATTTAATTAAATAATGGAAAATTGAGTATTTTAGTCATGATTTTTCGAACAACAGTGAAAGTGCACAGAGGTGTTCAAGGTAGGGGGTAAAAAGGATAAAAATGAGGAAAAGGTGAGTCACACTGATGCTCTGCCAATTTCCATGATGCCTGGTTCACCCGGACTGTATTTTGCTCACCAAAACAGAGCTTGTTTCTCTCAGGATTGGTTTTTATGTGCCAACAGGACACTGTTTTCAGTGTTATGGAAGAGAATGTAACAACCAGAGAGAGCTGGGGCAAGTCACATACAAAAATAAAGTCCATTCACCAGAAAGGCATTATTTATGAAGTTCCAGGAGTGAGAAATAGGATGCTGGTGTGGTCTCGAAATTAAATCACCCAAGATGGGGAAGACTGACAATTCAGTGATTGATTGATTGATTGGGAGATATGTTTAATAACAGCCAAAACAATAGCAAAGAGATGTGCAATTTTAATTCTTCTGAAATAACAATGAAGGGCACTCATTTCACTTTTCCCTCTATTTGATGGATTACACATTTTTTTCATTTGCTTTTGATCACGTTTTAAGCACCTGCTATGTACCAGGCATTTTGCTAATGCTGAGCAGAGGTACCAGACACATCACTGCTGTATACAGCATGCAGCTCAGTGGTGCGATGCACATGTGACAGGTAACCCACAGTGCAGAGAGGGCACATAGGCGACATCCCTGATCTGCGAAGGGAGAGGCAGACAGGGAAGTCTTCCAGGAGAAGCTGACGTTTGAGAGGTGAGTAGGAGGGTCAGCCAGCTGCTCTGGGCAGAAAAGGGGAGGAAGCCCCAGAGGGCAAGGGGCACGGTATATAGTGAGGGACTGCTCTCATTTTAAATGAACACAGATAAAGCATTACTGTTGTACAACAATATAGTGTGGCAATCAAAAATGGTAGCTATTGAGATTATAAAGCAACATGGAAAACATTTATGAAATTATGTTAAGCAATGTATTATATGTGGACAATAAGTACAACTGTGTGAAATATACAAATGGAAAAAGGTAAGAAATATACCAAATAATAGTGTTTGTGGAGTAGCAGAATTATAGAATTTTTTTCTTTTCAAGTTCTTGATGGCATTAATCAGTTTATTTTACAGTATAAAATTATATATATATATTATATACATATGTGTGTGTGTGTGTACACAGACATTCAAAGAAAGTCAATATGGAAAAGCACAGTACCTTTGCTGTGTTCTCTGAGGTTTCTGTAGTTGAGGGACCGCTGTCAAAGTCCCCTGAGAGGACATCAATGGGGTCTTGGGCATCTGCAGGTTTCTGAGATTTTAACAGAAATAACCATCAGGGAAGAAGCACAAGGCAAAGATGCTACGTAGGACATTTCCCCACATCCCTGAAAATATGTTTGTTTAATATAAAACCTTGCTGACATTCTTTTCCTAACAGACTAGTGTATTACAAAAGAGATATTAAAACAGGAAAATCTTGACAGCTCTATTTTCTTCTACTGTTTTATACACGTTGCTTAGTATTCTCTGAACTTCGATTTTCTAACCTGGAAAATGGAACTGCCTAGCTTGAATGGCTCTTGGGAAGACAGAAATAATACACTAATACACACATGCCTTGGCATCACACCAAGCACAAGGTAGGCATTCAGTGAATTTCAGATTTCTAAAATGTAAAAGTCACAGCTAGAGTTTAAAAAAAATCTTTTTAATGGAAATACGCAGCTACGGTATTTACCTTTGATGCCTCGGGTTTCTTTGTAGGTGGCGTTGCTGATTTGCCCTTAGAAACAAAGCAGACTATTGGTTAAACAAATTTTTGTAAAGGTTTACTTAGGTGTTGTCAGTATTTATATAATCTCTTATCGAGTGACTTGCAATGGAGTTCAGTCAGTCAGCCCCCCGCATCTGTGGGTTCTGCATTGGCAGATTCAACCAACTGGCAGATTGAAAATATTTAGGGAAATAAAATTCTAGACAGTTCCAAAAAGCAAAATTTGAATTTGCCACATGCTGGCAACTACTTACAGGGCACTTACATTGTATTAGGTATTCTAAGTAATCTAGAGATGATTTAAAGTATAGAGGAGAATGTGTGTAGGGTTACGTGGAAATACTATGCCATTTTATATAAGGGACTTGAGCATCCTCAGACATTGGTATCTGGGGGTCCTGGAACTAATGCCCCATGGACACCAAGGGACGACTGTATAGATTTGCATAACTGATAAACCTGTGTCCCTATTATTTCTTCACCAGCTTTGCTTAACGACTAGCCTGTAACTATTTCAATAGTCTTTGGAGAAAATGCAAGGGTGAGTCTGTTCCTGGAAGTGAAAGAAACACTATGTTAGCAACTTTGTCATTGTATAGTTCTAGTTAAAATGTTACAAAAAGTAACTTGTGTTTTGATGTCTTATTTACTAATTTACTATATGCTTATCTACTATAGCTTATTACACTCCAGAAGGAATGGTCTACAGATAGATAGATTTTTTCAGTGAGGATTACAAGGACAACTCATCAGGGATTTTTACCATCTGCAAAGGCAAGGATACTAAATAATACATTTCCTAGAGAATACAGCAGAGTCACATGGGACTATCAAAGCAGGGCGGATTCTAGCAGGATGCACAGCTGCTATTGTGAATACTCGACACAAGCAAGGAGAATTGATTCCTGTAACAGAAGACACTGCAGCTGATAATATTCTATAAACCACAGTCATCAAACCCCTCACATGCATCAGTACAGAAAGAGAAAGATGTAATTTACACTTCCTTATTTTTATTGGATGAACAGACCTGGAAAGGGTTATTTAACATCTAATGGACTTGCAACTAAGAGCCAAATAGGAAAGGGTAGGGTACAGACCAGGTTGACCTAAGAGAAACTGGCTTCCATGTTAGAGACAAAGACAGAGACTTCTTGACAGAGTGCATTTAGATAGAGAAATAGGACTTGTGATTGATTGGGAATATGGTTTTGCCTGTCTTGTCTTCACTCTCAACAGTACAGGTGGTGTTGTTTCAGGTGTCTCTGAAAGAGAGACAGCAGGTCTTGGAGGGGTCGTATTTGCCCTGTGAATTACTCCGATACTAGCTCTTTTTCTGTTCTCCTTCACCAGAGAGAGAAGCTCTGCTTCAGTCAAGATTACAAATATCATTCTTTTTATAGCCTTTTCTTGCAAGGAGAATTCATATATGTACATGCCACAGAATCACTGTTAAGCATCAGTGAGTGAGTGAACATTATTCAACTCTCTATGCCACAGTGCCCAGCACAGTAAACATCCAACAATACTGGCTCAAATAAATATTAAACAGAATTCTAGACAGCCTGCTCAGTGGGGACAGATTAAAAGCATCAGTCATGTTACATTTTTATGCTATTGTTACAGTGTACCTTCTATTCATTTCAAGTGAGGTTTGAATCTCAAACGCTTTGGAGCATATATCCATCCAACCTAGACATTGCCCTCATTTACCTCCTTGTCATCATCCAAGAGATGCTGATATTGAGGTGGGATGGTGTCATCCCTTTCTCCCAGCTTGTCTCTGTGTTCAGCTTTCACTTTTTCCTGTAAACATTGAACATATATAATTATGATTCAGTTCTGCCTTCACTTAGAGAGTACATTCTAAAATGCAGCATTCAGCATTTACTGGACTTTTCTGAGGCAAAAAAATAGGGTCTCTTTTAAATTTGTAAGCGAGAGAACAACAATGTCAACAGACTTTCAGTTGATGGAAACAAGTAAACCCAGTGCTTCTGTTTGTCAATCCACACCTGTGAATTTTCTACCTGTATTTTAAATGGAAATAAATAAATGATTAAATAATTATCTTCAGAAATCATGGAAGGAGATAAAAACCCAAGGTTATGAAATATCTTTCACTGTTTCACTTTTTAAATAAAAAAATCGAGTTGCTGTACCTTGGCACTTAAGAGGTACTATTTACAACTTTGACACTTTATAAGGAGCCCTGAAGGACCAGGACAGGAGCAAATCTGAAGGGACGTGCTGTTGAGTAAGCGGTACCCACGTCCCAGCATCCGTGCCTCAGTGGGCGTGGCTGGTCTCTCGGTCCTGGATTCAGGAACAGCCCCCACCCCAGGGGTGGGGTACAGATTTTATTTTTCTGCATCATTATAATTTCATTTTTCAAATACAGGTTAAGTTCACCTCGCTATTCCTATGACAATGGTTGAATCGAGACCTAAGGATTCTTTGAAATGCCCTGTCTTTGAGACATAGATTTGTGTGGGACGTTACCTTTCTAGTTCCAAGCTAAATGGACTGTTAAGTACTGAACATTAAGTATAAATAAGTACTTCTACATGTTGTACAAGATATATAGCGTTAAGAGTCTGTGCCTTGGGAACACCTTTGTGGTGCTGAACTCCTGGTCCAATGCAGTTAGTTTCGATAGCAGGGACGACTGCTAGGGAAGCCTCTGCCACTACATTTACACAACTTGTGAACCTAAAAAATGCACATGTGTGCATCAGATATATATGATAAACTTACTGCCAGATACAACCAAGAAAAAATGTGGGAAGAGAATAAAATTAACAAAGCAGGGCTGTGCTTTTCCATCATCACAAAGTCTAGCCTCACAAACAGGACGTTTGCCTGAATCTGGGCCATAGCACAGACCTCAGAGAGGAAAGAGACACCACATAGACCTCGGAGTAGGAAAAAATTAGGCTGAAGTTATCCAACCATTCACTGACTCCAGGCAAAGTCAGAGTGGATTTTCCCCTTTGTGTGGAGGGTAGGGTATTCTGTGCTATAAAAACTTTCAATTTTCACTTATTAATGATTTTTTTTTTCTTTTACCTTGACTTTATCCTCTAGGGGTTTGTTCTCATCTGGATCAGGCTGTCTTTGCCCGAGACTGTCAGAAAGTTGATCCAGGGCATCGTCAAGTTCTTTGTCGTCACTCCGCTAAAAAGTAAATCTGAATCAGTCACTGGTTAGCCATATCAGGTCACCTGTTGGAGTGCAGCCCTGACACTGCCACTAAGACTTCTATAAGCTTATGGGGTTGTCACCAGGGAGATGGGCAGGTGGGCAGAGGCGCTGGATCGGCGATCCTGGCTTGGTGCTCTTTCTCCCTCATCTTTCACTCAGCACCTGTCTGCACCTGTCTACCCCGCCCCACCCCTGGATGTCTTTCTCTTCCGAGAAAATAGGTCCCTCCCTAAAAAGATGGGGTTCCTGGCCTGATCTTTCTAGAAAATATGTCTTATGATGCTTTCAATATATGTAATAGTATGTTCCGGCGAAGAAAAGTCACATGAATTATGATAGCTTGGTTTACTCTGATTCCCAAGTGTATTCCTGTAAATAAAGATTTATACCTAGTTTTAATGATATCTTCAAATAAAATATTAACTAACACTAAAAACTCTGATGGGAAAAGTGATGGGAAAGGTGTCATTCTAAAACATACCTGTGAAAGGCAAAAAGCCTTTTGATTGTGGATGTTTATTAATAACCTCAATCACAGGGGCCCCTAGAATCTGAGTATTAAGAATTGAAGTGTAAATGGCAGCCTTCCTTTCTGTTGCACAGGGACTTTTGTCATTGCGGGTGTGTGTACATACACAGACACACACATAGACAAATGGAGAGAGGGCATTTTACTGGTTTTAAGTGCTTCATTAGAGCCCAGGATTATAGCAGCTAATGGTGGTGCTACTCACAGTTGGGTCTGGGCTTTGTCATTTGTGCCTCTGGATATTCTCAGATGATCCCACATTAACCCAACAGGATGAAAATTCACTCAGAATCTCAGAGTACAGCACTAAGTAAGCTTTGATGCTTCATCAAAAGGAAAGGAAGCATAGCTAACTTCACTAAAGCTACTTCATCTCCAGCTAGCAAATGAGGCACTTCTTCTCAACCAAGGAGATGGGGATCTGGTTTAGGGCGATCTCTTTATCTTTTGATGTGCCGTGGTCTCCTGGATAATGTATAATTTGGTACTGCAAAGAAAATCAATCAAGGAAGTCTGGAAAAGCTTTGGTCCCACAGTCTTGCCTCAGAACATGTAAATAATTAAAACAATATTGACACTGAGGTTTTTCTATTACTAGCATGAAAATGACAAGTTTTTACTGGTGTGAATGGGAGGAAAACAATGCTATTCCGTGAGGAGTTTGTGAATTTTGGGGGCAGAGAGAAGCTCAAACATGGAGCAATTCCTTAAAGTAAACTTGAGGTTAAATAATGAGTAGTATTTATAGCATGGATCAGGAAAAAGATAAAGGAGGAGAACATCAATTATCAGGAAAGCTAAGTAATTTTTAAAAATCTAATAATCTGAACATATACACAATGCACATTATTACACTTCAATTCTAATAAAGCAACGATAATATTAAGCTCCTTCACTGTGTAAAATACTTTCACATACATTGTTTTATATATTTAATCATTTTAGATATTCTCTGTCATCTCCCTGTCTCACCAGTCTTATCTCTTCTGAAACAGAAGGTGCCTGTTCTTCCTAACAATTTTGTTGATTTTCATTTATTCTGAGGAGGAGTCCTATTTTCTTTCTCCTTTTTGTTGCTGCTGAAAAAAGTACTCATAAACTCTGTTGCTTACCGGAGTGTCTGGGGGTGGACCTGCAGAGTGGGTGGTTGGAGCTGGGGTTTGGGAAGCCACTTCAGAGATGACAGCTGAAAGTTTAGCATCTTCAAGTTGCTTTTGTAAGAAAACAAACAAAAAAAGATTTTGACCAGTAATATGGTGTATGCAAATCATGCCCACATACCATCTCTTAAATACAACTCTCAGTATAGCTTTTTGATTGTTTTTCTCTTGATCCAAAAGGAAGCATAGCAACACAGCATCTTAAGAGCCATTTTTATTCTACGTCCTATTCCATAGCATTATTTTTTACAATTTCCTATTCCCATTTATTATCCTAAATGGTCAATAAGCTACTGATTTAGAGTTTTATAGTTTATACATTTCTTGTTGCACGTTTAGGTTATTTGGAGTTTTCAGCTTTCTTCTTTGTAATTAATTGCTCTGAATAATTTCTAGAAGTGGCTCTTTTTATGGTGCTGGCTATATTCTGCCAAGTGCCCTCTCAAAGTTGCTAGAAATTCACAGTGCCACAAGCAACGAATGGCCATGCCTGTCTCCCATGGCCTTGCTTGCCTAAATTAGAGATTTATCACATTTTAAATTCTGATCATGTATTAGGTATAAAATTATGTGCTACTAGTGCTTTAATACTTGGTATATGGGATGAAGAAGTTTCAGTTGTATCATTTTTTTCTTAATGTTAAATGGTATATTATTCTAGAATCTTTCTGAAATAATGATTTCTTTTCTCATTTTAAAGAAACACTAAATCTGTCATTTATGTTCATATCTGGATTTTTTTTCCCATTGGCCTGTGGCTTCACTTTCTGAATCAAAACTGTATTTTTTGTCATTCCTGTTAATAAATCCTGGTGTTTAGTTGGGTTAATTGTCCCTAAAAATACTGAAAAATGCTTTATTTTTTCAAATGTATTGGACAACTCAATTTTAAATTCTCTTTTCATAGTATACTTTGATAGAGTGCAAGCTCATTGGTTCAATTAGTTACACTGTCGAAAACATCCACTGTGCCGGACCAATATTTCATGATGGAACACATTTTTTATGGCTACAGTGGGTTGAGGGCCATTAATTTTGTGATTGTTTCCTCAGCTCCCACATCAGATTCTAAGTCACAAGTTTCCATTTATTTCTGCTACCCTAAAAGTAAGGAAATAAAACCAGGAATCTCAGAAGACTTACAAGAGATGAAGTGCTTGGGGGAACGGCGAATTCCTTGGACAAAGCATCAAGGAGGAAGTCTTCACTCAAGGGCTGCAAAGAACCAGGAAATGTATCAACAAACACCACCTCATCAGTCTCCTCTTCAAAATGTTGTCACTGTTTATATGCTGATCAACTCATTCCACAGAAAGCTATGCCCTCCCCGAATTAATCATCAGGGCCAAAGGAGAGAGATACACTCAGAGAAAACTGGCTTGCTTACTGGGAGTGGTTCCTTGGGCTCTTTTGGCAGTAGTGGTTTTCCATCTTTATCCTATGCAGGGGGACAAAAACATGGCATTGAGTCATCTCACGTGTATCCTAAGTATGCACCTTGTAAACATTATAAGAGGTCGACAGGTTATACCTGATGATACTGTACATTACAAATTTGATTCATCATTTCAGGAAATAGATTCTCTCACCAGGAAATATCCTCTGATTAGCTCATGTCAACAAACAGCTGGCACACATCGGGCATTCCCTAGGCACGGGGGCTGCAAACGGACTGAGCGTGGCTTGCCAACCTCAGAAGCCCACGCTAGTGTAGGTGGAGCACGTGAACAGTTACTGTAGTGCGTGGCATATGGGGCTGTGACAGTGTGCAGAGGACACTGAGGGAGCACGGGGGTGAGACCCTCACCTGCCTGGGGAGTGGGCTTTGCAAAAGTTGCCTGGAAAAAGCTGCCTAACTGTACAGGCAGCACATCCAACTAGCATGAATTACCTCTGCGCCAAGCCCTCTACTAAGCACCGGGAATACCACAGAAAGTAGGACAGACAAATCCCTGCCCTCAGGGAGCTCACCCTGAGGCTCAGATGATGCCAACCTTCAAATGACTCTGAGTAACAGGACAAAATCGATAAAGCATTTGGGGCTCTTTAGTAAAAGAAGATTTATAAATAAATGGTAAATCCCACGTATCTACACACGCAAAAATAAGTGCAAGATTCTCTCTTTATACACACAGTTAACCCTTGGAAGACATGGGGGTTAGGGGCATGGATCTCCCAAGCAGTCAAAAATCTGTGTATAATTTATACTCGGCCCTCTGTATCTGTGGTTCTGCATCCATGGATTCAACCAACTGCAGAAGGTATAGTGCTGTAGTGTTACTACTGAAACAAATCCGAATATAAGTGGACCCACACAATTCAAACCTGTGTTGCTCCAGGGTCAACTGTGTACTTCTTCTGATAAACTGGTCAAGGTGTTTTTTGTTTTGTTAAAATTCAAGGAGATGCAATGGTTGAGAGTATCACCACCTTCCCTTTTGATAAACTCCTTTACCCCCATTTTCCGCCTCCTCCGCACGTTCACATGTACCTTCTGACCACTGTTCAGTGAGGAGGGAAACAGAGCCTGAGGCTTGCTCTCCACCATCCCTTAGCTGCAAAGGCAGCACATTTCCCAAGTGACACACAGGGGCAGGGACGAGGGCACATCTGCTCCACACTCAAACTGAGATCATCCCGTGTCTGGAAGGGGGAACCTGTGGTCTACCCTCAGGGAGCTGAATCTACTGAAGGGGCCTGATGGGAGCAGAGCTGAAGAAGAACAACATAGGATTTAAACAAGAGATCAAGCCAGCACCCGGAAATGTTATAAAGCTACAGGTAAGTAATAACGGGTGGGATCAACAAGTTCAGAGAAGGATGAAACTACCGCAGAATAAAGCGGTCAGGAAAGCTAATCAGCTGCATTCTTAAAAACTGCTACTAAAATTCAGCAAAAGGAGAGAAAAAGTAACCAACCTCCTACTCTGAAGAGAGTTACGGGCACTTGACCAGCCTTTTTCAAATGTGACAGCTGCTTAAGGTCCACAGAGTCTAAGAACCTTGCAAACGAACAAGCCGAAATGAATAGAAATGCCATGGTTTCAACTGAATTGTGAGACGCAGAAAGGAAGCAGACTAAAGATATCCAGGATAATAAACTTTCAATCAGGGAAAGCTCACTATAGTTCCTGCCTTGCCAAATAAATGGACTGGTCCGCCTGCATGAATACGAGGAGCGTCAATTTGACTTTCCTGCATTATTCACGTAGTGGCGGTCGCCCCCTTGTCACTTGTTCTGTACAAGCTACGTTCAGAATAAAAGAAATGGGTCAGTTTATCACTCACTATATTCAGCGTCAAGTAGGCTCTCTTATTTGTCAACTTATATTTAAGGTTTGTAAATCCTTCCTCAGGAAGTGATTGTTGCTCATTTTGGTTTTCCTATCTGTATAAAGGTTTCCCAAGTTTTCTTTGCTTCTGGTACTCTAACAAACCACCTATTAGACAGGCAAAAATTAGGTAGCTAAGACATTATATTTCTTTCACCTCAGGGAGGAGTAAAAGGCCACTTGGGAATATTTTAGTTTCATAGCTGGTGTGCAAACAGGGTATTAGTGAACTGATACTATTTGGTGTTGAAATACTAGGAAACATGATCTTTATATCCCAGGTCTGTTCGCATGTCCCTTCTTCATGTATATGAAATTCAGTATAAATTAAAATAAATGAGAAAAAGACGCCAGCCTGTTTACCTTGACCTCTTCTAATCTATAATCGGGAGGAATTGTTTCTTCTTTTTCACCAAGTTTTTCACGATCTTCTTCTTTGGCTTTCTCCTGAATAAAAATTAAACCATTTTCATTGTTAATACATCTTTTTCTCATCAAGTGGATGCCTGAGTGACTAAATTTGAGGTCAGCAAATCCATTGTTAGGTTCCTACAGCAACTCTATCTTTGGCGCTGTATCCTGGTTTAGCAGGCTCAGACAGCACCACTTTTAGCCTGCTGGGCTAAGGGGCCGTCGTGAGGAGCGGCCGAGGCAGTGTCACTTCTCCCCTGAGTTCTCAGCGATGGAAATGCAGGTGGACAAGGTGAGACTCAGAACTCTGATACCTGCGTGCCAGCCATCCACTGCTGCACCTAAACACTGATGCTCACTCAGGGTTTGCTTATTAAACAGGACATGCACAGTAACAGAGAAAGACAGCTGGTCACGTGTTGTAGGAAATTGTAAAAAATGACTGAGTTATCTGGGGAGTCAGGGCGATCAACGATAGTTCCTTTCTATGAAGTATCTGAGCTCCCATTACCTTGACTTTATCCTCCACAGGCTTTCCAACTTCTGGACCGGCTTCCTTTTTCCCCAGGCTTCCAGCCAAGGCTTCTACAGCATCATCTGGCCCCATGCCCTTCTAAAAGCACATCAGGGGGTATACTAAGTAGGTGGTTAAGCATTCCTTTTAAAAGAGACTACAACAAACAATTCAGATGGGCATATCCTTATTTCAGGCCTAGATAAGAAGCACATGTCATCTTTTAATAATCTAAACAATCAACTGAATTAGAATCTATGTTTAAAAATCCTGAGGTGTTAAAAATTAGAGCAAGTTTCTTATGTTAAACATTAAGTGTGTGCAATTTATGTACTGACACTGAGGAACTTTTAAGATCTAACCCGCGTTTTGGTTCAGAAATTAGGAAGTTAAGAGAATGGGTAACACCACACAGAAGCTGAAAGCCAGGAAAGAAGAAAGAAGTGATCTTTATGTGACTGTTCTAGAGACGGCACAGGAAAGCTTTCAGAAAAGCCCTCGAGAGGACATTCTTCCCAGTGAAACAGCTGGGCCCCGGAGGCAATGGCTCCGGCCGAGCCTCTACTGAGGCACAGAAGCTTGTGTTCTTATTAACCTGAGTGGCCCAATGAGAACAGTCTACCTGTGGTCCAGTTGTTGAAAATGAAATGTGCTCCCTGTGATATAGTGAGCTCTGACCACAGTGGTATTTAAAATGAAGCTGGATGAACACAGAACATAAACGGCATAAAGGGAAAATAAAGGATAAATTCTGTTTGGGCTAAAGAGAGGATAGATCCAGCTTTTTCCAAACCACAGGTCACGATCCATACATGATGAGCTCTTAAAATCAATTTAGTAGTTCACGGTCAGGACGTTTTTTAAATGAAGAATATAAAATAGAATGCATCATGCATATCAAGGATAAGTACCATTTACTAAACTATTGTTCTACTGTGTGGGTCCTGGGTTGCAGAATCCATGAATTTCCAACTCTGGTCTTGGTCAAAAGTGTGAAATCTGAATTAAACAGTCTCAAAGATTATTCTTATTGTAAAAGAATATGACTTCACATGGAGTACATATTGGAATTTTAGAGTAAAAGCGTCTTTCTCTTTTATATAGATTAGCCATCATCCTAAGTAAGAAAAGTTGTTTTGCTGCTAAGCTGCACCACAAAAGTAAAGATCACCAGTGAAAAAAGGGCCGTCGAGTGGAAAGTGATTTATCACCATCTAGTGGTTGGACACTGCATAGATTTTATTCTGGGGGGCAACAAACATCCCTGATGTTTCCAACCTGCTTTGGATATTAACTAAGAGCTGCAGCGGTCCCCAAGTCTTAGCCAAGCAACCTGACTGCTACCTGATCCAAGTCACCTGCTCACACTTCTGTTTTCTACTCTCTGCTGCAGAATCTTTGGAAACTACTGCTTCCCAAGCCTGTGCCCTTTGGCTCAAGAAATAAATGAAACCAAGTTAGAAAAGCTAGGGGAAGCAGCAGTCTTAAGAGCTAAAGAATCTGGAAATAGGACCAACGACAAAAGCCTCTATTTTTGTTGTCAGGTTCAGAACTAGAACTCAGGTCTTTGGATTTGCTCAATAAACTTTCTTTTTCTACAACAAGAACTGCGGAGGGCAGACGTTCATCTCCTTCCCCTGGGCTTTCTGTTTCCTTTCGCTCACTGATCCTCCAGCCTCTCTTGAGTTCTCTGACCTTTATCACGCTCTGCGGCTGTTCTTTCTGGCTCCCATGGGTGTCACAGTCCCAGAAATGCCAACTGACCTCAGTGATGATAAACTCGGCAACTGTGGTAACCAGAGTTGGTGGAGTAGAGGCCCAGGAAAGGCGGTCAGAGAATAGAAAAACAAGAGCTCTTTTTTTTTTTTTTCCTCTCCATTAAAAATCCAATGCTCAACTCTCTATAGTCAGGATAAAGCTGGAAAGGAACTAACTCGGCTCTAAGGCCCTGGCAGTCACAGTTGACACAACAGGTAGATGACACATGTTTAGGTCACAAGAGTTCTGCCCTGGAATATTGGCTACTGTCTTTCTGATTCCAATCACTGCCTCTGTGCCTACTTCCTTCACCAGTCTCTTCCCAGATTCCCTCTTCCTCTCCTGTTTTTTACCACTGTGGCCTGTGCCTGAATCCCACAATGGAAAAGTTTTTGGAGGGTACGCTGAGACTCTCCCACCAAATAAAAAGGAGGTCACGTCCTGTCTAAGGCAGGAGGGAGACCCTGGACTCTGAGGGGACTTGCAGCTGGCACCCAGGATCTCCCCGGCAGGAAGCAGCCACTCAGCGTACCCAGGACTCTTGTCCTACACCTTCTTCAAGGCCCTCTTCTCTCAAACAACTGAATGCACATACCCCAATACCTGAAGGGCTCCACACCTCTGTGCTGGGCTGTCCCAGGTTTGCTGGTCTCCCCAGGAAAACAGTGCTGTTCCCACTTCTCAGTAGGATCCTGTCCTCCACCTGCAAGCCTTTTCGAGTTCCTCCTGGAAAGCAGTTCCTTCATCCATGTTCCTGCTGCCCTTTTCCCATATGAGAACGATCAAACTAAACTGTAAGCCTGAACCTGGCCCATATCCAAACTAGACCTGAAGGGGGCTGAGAGCAGGGGCCGTATCTTACATCTCAGCTGAGGTTCTGAAAGGTGAAGTGAATTGCTCAAGGTCAACTCGAAGTTCATTTCCCTCGTTTATAAGAGAGACATGATCAGAACAGCCTTCACAGTGTCCTTGTGAAAATTTAATGAGAAGATATTGCAAAGCATCTAGAACAAGTTAGTTATTCAGAGTGTAGATTCACTAAGTCTGTACTAACGAAACATAGTTCCATCAGCTGTTATTCTCTGAGTCAGATTCTATCTGCTAATGGAAACAAAACTCACTGAATTCCAAAGAAAACAGATTCAACTAGTTAAATATCATACCTTATAGAAAAATTAGAAAGTGAGAGAGAGGCAAGAGCAGAAGGAAGGGGAAAGGAAGTGAGTCCACCTGTCTCCCTTCAGTTGGGAGAGAAGAGGAGTCACGATGACAAAGGTGCAGATGATTCCACCAGGAGAGTCAATAAAAAGTAATATCGGGCTATTTGTGGGACACCAAATCAGCTTGAAAGACACAGGAAAGTGAAGAAGCATGATTAACCGCAGTAGCCGAGGAGCTAGAAACAATTTCAGAAGGTCAAAACAAAACAAAACAGTTTGCAGCAGTTGAATTAAAAATTTAAATCTAGCCTGAGTTTCTAGCTCCTCCCAGAAGCCTAAACACAGGATAATATAGCTATCTAAGATTTTATTTTTATTTTGTTAGAATAAAGTAATATGACGGTAATACACAGCAGAAAGGGCAGGGGAGGAAGAACATTACTTTCTCAAGACATTTCTCAGTGCCCAGAGGACCACTCACCGCCGTGGCTGACGGGGGCGGGACCGACTGCACAGAACACAAGGTGGTCCGAGGCACGGCCCCTTCCACAGGAGCAGCGGCAGCAACCTGAGACTCCTGCAGAAAGAAGCAGGTACAATGACGAATTTTTAGAACTATCCGGTTATTAAGACTGAACAATGATAGGCCAACAATACAGTCTGCTACACCATATGCTGTAAGAATGCATGACTTTCATTGAATGCACAAGGATTTTGAGCAGTAAATAAGTCAAGGCATGTTGAAACTCTTCAGCTACCATTACTTCACCTTGGTTTCACCTCTTACCTTAGGTAGGTTACTAAACCTCTCTGAGACACAGTTTCTACATCTGCAAAATGAGAACAATTATAGTACCTACATCTCAAGGGTTGACAGGGGCCTTGAATGAGATAAAACATGCTAAGTGCTTTGCATAGTACCTGGGAACACAGTAAGCTCAGTGAATTTTATCAACTATTATTATTTATATTATTTGCCATCATGTAATATGTAACAATAATAATATACCAATTATAAATGCAATACAATATTTTATTTAAATACCTCATTTTTATATATCTAAGAGCAGCCCGTAAACTGTAAATTGCTACGTACAAATGCAAGGCAGTAAGACTATCCCAGGGGTTCTAAAAGTGAGGTCCCTGGATCAGCGGCCTCAACACTACCAGGGAACTTGCTAGAAATCCAAATTCTCGGGCCCCACCGCAACATACTAAATCGGGGATTCTGGGGGTGGGACCCAGTAATGTGTGCCTTAACAAACACCCCACGTCATCCTGAGGCGTACTGAAGTTTGAGAATCACTGTGCTATTTTGCTACAAGAGTAAAATTTCAAACAGATTGTTTTTAATCCAGACATTTATGGAAGCCTATCCTGTATGCAAGGTGCTCAGCAGATGATCATTAATAGGGCATGAGCTCTTCTTTCAAGGAATTTACTATTTAAAAATATGAATAAATGTTAGAAGTAAAGACCAGTGCAGCTAAAACCTTGTTTGCAACAAATGCCTCAACAGGGATATATAAAGAAAGCATGACAGACCTCCCTGGTGTGTTGTATTCTGCTTAATAAGAGTGGGAAGGGTGGTAAGGTTTGGGGAGGGAAATGCAGGAGACAGAGGCCATATTTTAGCTGAGCCTTAAAGGGATGACTACGATTTTAGTTGATCTAGAATTTGGAGAGGTTATTCTATGCAGAAGGAACCATATGAGAAAAGCCTTGGAAACATACAAGTACTTACAACCTGAGTTTAGTGATAGGGGGACACATCTTGGCATGAAAGGAAGCTGGGGCCCAAATACATGAGCAGGAACTTTTTTGTAGGGAATGGGAAGCTCCTGAGGGTTGGAGCAGGGGAATGTTGTGTCCACAAACATGCTTGAGAAAGAATAATGCCGGTGGACATATGGGATGGGCTGGAAGGAGACCAAAGACACAGGCCATTGCCATCTTGAGGTGATGAGTGATGACAACTTTAACTAGGTCAGTTACAGAAGCAGGAATGGAAAGAAAAGCACGGGTGTGAATACCTTCCTGAAGGAATAATTAATTAAAGGACTTAAACTGCAAGAATATGAGGGTCAGCCTGGGAAAATAAAGCACATCCAGAAACAGGCAAGATGAAAACTGCGTGTGAAAAAAGATGGCAAAATGGGCCTTTTCATCAGCCACTTCCTGTTAAAAGTTTTGGTCTCACATTTTTAAGATTATAGAAAAACATTAAAAAACAACAAAAACTAGAGATTTTTATTTTTAGAAACGTACTTCTGTTTTTTCAGTTGGCTTAGATTGTTTTTCTTTACACTTAGATTGGTCAAGATCTTCTGAAAGTTCATCAATGAGTTCTGATTCACTCAGGGGCTGTAACATAAGAAATATTATATAATATGAAGAAAATTAGTTTTACTTTGATAAAAGGAGCTTTCATAGAGAAAAAGGTTTTCTGGTAAACACATATTATGTCATATTTTAGGATCTAAAACCAAAAGTTAATTTATACAGGGTATATGTTTCATTTATCAATGTAAGGTAAATGTCATGCAACAAATAAGGAATACTAAACACCTCAGTACCACAAACATGGTAATGGTTTATTTAGTTAAAAGTTTTCCTGATACTTCAGTTTCAGAGTAATTTTGCTCAAATAAGATTGCCTGTTTGTTCCAATGAAGATCTTTATCGTTTTTCCTTATGTGATTGTTTTTTCTACTTCCAGCGACTTCCCTTATGAATAAGTCACAGGAAACATAGATCATATACTTCTTTCCTATGACTACATGGGGTTTTGGCAGGAAAGTTCTGCTATCCTTAGTTCCTTCAGGTGAAGTGGTGTTATTCGTTTACTGTAATTAGTCAAAATCTCCACATGCTCTAATCTGTGACAGAATGGCATGTAATTCAGAAGCTGGGCCCCAGAGTTGGACAGACAGAGTTTCGAGTCCTAGCCTTGCTACTCCCTAGCTGTTTGACTTTGGGCTATTTACAGAATCCTTCTGTGTCTCAATTTCCTCACCTGTAATATGGGAATAATAATAGTGCCTTCCTCAAAATGATAACACACAACACCATTTAGTTTAGTGTCAGGCACATAGTAAGTGACTAATAAATGTAGTTGCTTAATATCATCATGATAGGTAACTATGCTGATTAACACCAAATTAAGTAAAGGCAGCACAGAATCATTAGAGCACTTGATGCTGTAATTAGGATCAAACCAAGTGTTAACAACCTAATTTAAGGGCCCTCTTGATATCGGCTCCTAATGTTCAACGAACATCACCTGTAAACTTGTAATATTTTAGTAATAATTCATGAGATAAATAATCATTAAAATATGTGAAAAAGAGTCAGAGATCTAAGCCAAGTGTTGCTGTCAAAAGTTCCTCTCTCCTGGGCTTCCCTGGTGGCGCAGTGGTTGAGAATCTGCCTGCCAATGCAGGGGACACGGGTTCGAGCCCTGGTCTGGGAAGATTCCACATGCCGCAGAGCAACTAGGCCCGTGAGCCACAATTACTGAGCCTGCGCGTCTGGAGCCTGTGCTCCGCAACAAGAGAGGCCGGAATAGTGAGAGGCCTGCGCACCGCGATGAAGAGTGGTCCCCACTTGCTACAACTAGAGAAAGCCCTCGCACAGAAACGAAGACCCCACACAGCCATAAATAAATAAAAAATAAATAAATAAATAAAAATTAAAAAAAAAAAAAAAGTTCCTCTCTCCTTAATAGTAGGCTGGCATGCAAGTCTCTACAGTGAGATCTGGTCTGTCAGAATTATCTGTTTATACCTTACAGTTCTATTGCTTTTTAAGTATCAAAAAAACTTATTTCCTAACCTTGGGTTTTTCTTCAACATCTGGCAGGAGTGGTTTTCCATCTTTATCCTGTAAAATGAAATTAAAAATACATTTAAAATGAAATAGAAAATTTTGCTTTCTTGTCCCATTAAGTCTGTTTTAGAAATTCCAGGATATGAGAGGAGAGATTGTTTTTTTTGCCATATATCTGAGTGAGTTTGTGTTTCAAATTAATTTTTTTATAAAGTATCAGAATAAGGAGTTGAGCTGTAAAAATCAAGAACCCAAATGCTATAAAATATAATGCAATTACTTTTCTTTAAAAGTTACTGAAGGGACTTCCCTTGTGGCACAGTGGTTAAGAACCCGCCTGCCAATGCAGGGGACATGGGTTCAAGCCCTGGTCCGGGAAGATCCCACATGCCGCAGAGCAACTAAGCCCGTGCGCCACAACTACTGAGCCTGTGCTCTAGAGCCCGCGAGCCACAATACTGAGCCTGCATGCCACAACTACTGAAGCCTGCACGCCTAGAGCCTGTGCTCCACAACAAGAGAAGCCACCGCAATGGGAAGCCCGTGCACCGCAACAAAGAGTAGCCCCTGCTCGCCGCACCTAGAGAAAACCCACGCGCGGCAAAGAAGACCCAGTGCAGCCAAAAATAAATAAATAAATAAATAAAATTTTAAAAAAATTACTGAAAAATAATTTCCATCTTTTGGATAAGGAAGTAGAATTTTTTAAAAAGTTCTTTGGCTAAAAAGATGTAGCTACATCAATGAAAGATTGAAAAAAGCTTCAATTCTCCAACGCAGGGTGAAGAGATAAGATATCATTCCTATAAAACTGGTTTTTCAGAATTCACAATTTAGAATGTTTCTAAAAAATGAGAAACTTTCCATATATAAGCATTGTAGCTATTTTCCACCATATGTTTATATGTATTATTTCAAAGATAAATTACAAATGTAAGTATAGGAATAAGTCCACCATCCTCACGTCAAACTGAAACCAACAATAACAAAACCATCTTCACTGAGGATACTGGTAAATCATTGTATGTTTATCTACCACTTAGAAGATCTATGTGCTTTTATCCATATAGCAGTTAGAGAAGATATTATTCCCAAATTATTCCTTCTGCTTTAAGGTTAAGGACCTACGTCAAGCATGGTTAATAGTTGAAACACTTGAATTTGTGGGAATTTTAATGACCACACGGTCATTACTTAGGAAACCCTCTTTTAAAGGGTCCAACTGTAGAAGACAGAGAATAAAGGGTTCAGGGTTTTCAGAGTTAACATCAGACACGTCCTTAAGCATCATGGGGACAGACAGGACAAAATGTGATGCGAAGGCAGGAGGAGTGAGCTGCTGTCACGCACCGTGGCGAACAACGTACCGTGGCTGGTTTTAATCTGTACTCTGGTGGGACTGTTTCCTCATCTTCACCACACTTCTTTAGTTTCTCTTCTTTGGCTTTTGCCTGAAGAAGGTGGAGAAAAAAAATAAGCATTTGGATAATACATGTAAAATAAGACATCACTTTATGTTCTCCATGGGTGTCGTGGAGGAGACCAAATCAGATTAAAGTGCCCGGAGAGCAGTTAGGAGGAAGGCAGTGTAGGGTGACGGAGAAAAAAACAACACAGCCAGGAATCCCGGGGAGGTGTCCCTGCCCTGTCTCTATGACCTTGGGAAGCCACCTAGACTTTCTTCGGCTCAGTTTCTTCAGCTGTAAAATGGGGCTACTAAGAATCCTTACCTAGCTTGCTGACTTGTAAGGATCAGCAGAGAAAATTAAATAAAATATCCTTTGAAGAAAGGTAAGCACAGTGCACAAGCTGACTGCAATTATTTTACAGCCTTCATCTGTCGTACTCAATGAGGCAGTTATCTAAGGGGGAGAAAACAACCAATTCTCATGAATGTTAAACACAGTTCAGAAAGGGGAGAGGCATCCCATCACAAATCTTGGCTGATCCATGGATAATTAGTTTTCCCTTTTTTTAAAAAAAATTTATTTAATTAATTTATTTTTGGCTGCATTGGGTCTTCATTGTTGCTTGCGGGCTTTCTCTAGTTGCGGCGAGCGGGGGCTACTCTTCTTTGCGGTGCGTGGGCTTCTCATTGCAGTGGCTTCTCTTGTTGCGGAGCACAGGCTCAGTAGTTGTGGTGCATGGGCTTAGTTGCTCCGGGGCATGTGGGATCTTCCCGGACCAGGGCTCGAACCTGTGTCCCCTGCATTGGCAGGAGGATTCTTAACCACTGCGCCACCAGGGAAGCCCTGGTTTTACTGCTTTTAAAAGAACTCCCTTCAGTAACACCAAGACGTCACTGGATTACTGAACCATGCACAGCCAAATGCATTAGAAATAAAAGTGCAGTTCCACAGCAGATCAGTGGCTTCTAGGATATAACATTTGATTTTAAACTACTGGTGGGTAATGCAAAGTGCCATGATATGTAATAATTTGTACCTGTATCAAGGCATGGATTTAAATCACAAATCAAGGAGCTCCTGGGCACAAAAGTGTGTGTGTGCTGGGGGGTGGCGTGGGTATTTAGCTGATTCTAGCTCAGCCTATTGCTCCCATCTACATCTCAGCCTAAGATTGTGGTTCTCCATTGAATGCTTAGTTAGTTGATTAATTTAAAAATATTTAATGAGCACTTTTAATAAGCCAGGTACTTTTCTAGGCTTTGGAATTATAGTTGTATTTTCTATAGAATAATAACTGGGATGAAAGGATTTTTAAAAAAATATTTCCAGTTACATTCTACTGCAGGATATGAAGGAAGTCCTGTTATATAGTGGTACTCCCCAGTTCAGGGACTTGTGAGGTCTCTGGCTATAAAACAGTCCTCATGAAAGAGTCACCTGTATAGGACTGTCCTCTCCACTCAGGCTTGAGAACAGTGAGTCACATGCACAGCTAGATCCTTTCTATTCTTTGATCTTTATATTCTTTAAATGACTGCATTGTGGTTTGTATCCAGTAGGTGGTGAAAACAAACATCCCCTGAATTGAAATAGTTCCAGACTAGGTAACTACACTAGAAATAGGGGAGATTAATAATGAGGTATCACTACAGAATAAATGCATTCTGATACATTATAAGAATGACAAGTGGGCATGGACCTCTTCTCTGAAGCATCATCTGGTGCAGAACGTGCTGGAGTGGCCGTGGACTCCTATAGCATATGGACCTCTATGAGCCTTATCACAGCAGACTACCGAGGAAGTAGTGAATTCACCATCAGGTACTAAAAATTCAACTTAAGAATCCAGAGGATTGGAGAATCTTTATACTTTGTACATAATTAAAAAGGAAAACTAGTGTTAAGAGTAGAATAGTCCTTTTTGTTCAAATTTTAGGAGTTTGCTAACTTTCCAGAGGAAATTTAATACATTTATATGCATCCCTAAACCCAAACTGTTTAAAAGTTATTTTTACATAACTTTTTCACATCTACCTATGTGATTTTAGTCACTCTAAGAGTCTTTTCATCCTGGGATTACGTTTATACTTTCTGTCCCCAAATTATCATCTTCTTAAATCACCTTAATCATCTATCTGTAAACAGCCTGAGGCAGACGTGCCATTGGCTGGCTGCCATGCAGCCCTCGGTGGTGGACCGCCAGGGTCCTGCCAGGACCACCCCTTCCTTGAGACATTGTGCACCTCGCACTGTGTTGTAATCAAAGTTTCCCTTTCTCCCAATACATTACTTGGTCCTGGAGGACAAGGACTGCTTCCCCTGCTCCCCTGTGTTCGCCTTCGCAAAGCCTGTCGTGCCACACTGCGCCCCGCAAGCCCTCAACGAAAGTCGAAGATAGAAACTGGCCCATTTCAGACCAGGGCAGTCCCAGACTCAGGGGGCGTTGCTGGGAGTCAGCGAGACTCACCTTCCCCAGTGACTCAGAACAGGAAGTGACAGCGGAGGCAGCAGCATTGTGACAGCGACAACTGCCAGCTCCCACCCTGAGCTGATAGGCTGGCGCTCCTGAGGGCCCCCACCACCACACCGCCTGGTCAAGGATGCCCGCAGTGTGGCTCTATGCTTTCCCACCTCTCTTCCTCCACAGGACTCAGTTAAACAATTCTTTAAAAATTGAAATTTAATATGAACACTCCCTTCCGCCAAATACAAGCTTGCTTTGGCTCGTAAGGCTTGTTAAGGTCTTGGCGTGCAGTGGGGTAAACACACCCCAGCATCACACTCTAAACACGCAGCAAATCCAGTTATAAAGTAATTGTTGCTTGATTTTATTCTAATTTGAGACAAGTTTTCAACATTTTCCCCCATAGTTATAAAAAGGATCTCCCACCCCATCTGCAACCATCTCCCTCTCTCCTTATAAAGAGAAGCACCTGGAACCTTTTGAAAATACAAATTTCCAGTTTCCATGAGAGCAGACAAAACTATTTGTCACCAGGCCACTGCCTCCGTGTTATCTTGTCTAGTCAGGTGTCGTCTGAGAATTGGCAAAGAAGATTAGTGTTCATTTTAAATATTAAAATTCTAGATGGTTAACAAGACAAACACTGAAATATCCTTTCTGGTTGCTAACTCCCCAGCAATAAATATCTAAATTAGCCAGACCCTGAAAGTAAGGCAGGACAAAGAACAGTTCATTTAAAATCTCTAAGAAAATAAAAATGGTACAAGAATTCTAAACATGTGTAATGCATTAGCTTTGTAACCTTGTAACCTGAAGACTAACAGGCTTTGTATGTGAACTCCAAGGTCAGTACCTCATTGACTTCCTTAATGGAGCTGAGGTCGAGCTCAGGTTCCGGCTTCCGGCTGCCCAGCGAAGCTGACAGAGCCTCGAGTGCCTGATCACTCATCGTGTCCTGTGAGGGAAAAAAAATTCTGTACCTTAAAAAGAGAACATCTCCTCAACCTAAACAATCCACCCATTTCTTTGTGAAATTCAAAATTTTAAATCTCTAAGAATAAGTTGTGGATTGGGGAAGGACTCTAGGAAGGCAATTTTATTTAAAACCTAGTAAAAGAGAGAAAGAAAGAAGAACTTACCAGTGAGTGAAAACTGGGGCTTAGGACTCGTTTCTACAGTAACACTGGGGCTTAGGACTCGTTTCCCTGCTCTCAGAGGTACACTTTTCACCTCTTACTTAGCAAGCTAGAAGTGTAACTGTAATCATAATTATATTATAAAATACTCATTTCAAAATAAAAGCTGCAAGAAGTAAAACTTGCACTATCCTGCTTTTCTTTTTCTAAAAACCTGTCTCTAAAAATGACTTCTGACAACGCTGTCCTTCAGCACGACTTCAGCGAAGCCCAGGAAGCAGGGGGCCCTGAAGTGGCTGACGGCTGTAGGAACTCCCACTCCCAGGGGTGTGGTGCTCTCGCCGCTCCTCAAGCCAGATAAAAATAAACCGCCCACCCCAGGAGCGAGAGGCAGAGCAGCCCCAACAGAAACGGCTCCTTGGATTATCTGGACCATCTGCAGGTGGGGCATGTTTTCTCATCCAGCCCAGAGCTGCAGGGCCACCTTTCAGGATTCACAAGAATTAAGTTATAGTCAACCGTGGTTAAGGTGGAGAGAAGCAGCTATAACAACATCCCCCTAGTGATTCCCAGGACTCAGACGCCTTTAGAAAATCAAGTTGAAGATTTGATGTCCCAAGAGTGCAGTTCCTCTGGGATCCTGCTCTTTCTGTGTAGTGTGATGGTGAGATAATCTTATTCCACAACCAAGGCAAGCATTTGTGGAAACAGAGCAGGCCTGCCTGGAGATGACCAACATAACCCTGACTGGTCTCACTAGTCTACACAGGCCCGAGGGAGCAAAGATGCTCAGTAGGTGTGATGCTCTACTGGGGTTCTCCCCAGTCAGCTACATCAGCCTCAGGAAAGCGACTGCTGTCGGGCGGACCATGCTTAATTTTAAAGAAGTAATTTTTTTATACCTCTTCCACCTTTCTCTTCTTCTCCTTGGGTGGAGCAGCACTTTTGATTACTTCAGCTGACTGAGCTTTTAAAACCTCTCCTGTAGACTTCTGAAAAACAAAATACAAAAGATTTGACTTACAGAAGAAGGAAATGTATTAACCAAATTGTAGTAACCAGAACTAAAAAGTTGTTGGTGTCTTAAAGTGTGAGATGGTTTCTAACAAGTTTCCCTCATTACATTAAAAACAATACCTCTTTCTTGGTTTTCTTCCCATCAGCCGCAGGAGAACTGTAGGTGAAGTCTGATGACAAGGCATCTATGGCATCATCGGGCCCCAGGGGTTTCTAAAGAAACAGGCAGCACGACGGGTCACACGTGGGAATCATTCAAGTGACAGATCAGATTATAAACCCAGCAAACGAAGAATGTACTTTTGCAATTCCTTGACTACCAAATGAGATGTTTAACGAAATAACTCAGATGAAAGCCTATGTTTGGGAGGAAACTGGATGCTCAATAAATATTATTTTCCTGTTTCTCTCTTCTCAACATATTACATGTTAGGATATTCTCATCTTATTTTTTTAACATTTATTTTATCCTAAAACTTTCTTGGCCCCATTCTTCTTTCCCTCAAAAAATCTACTTAGGAAATAAACACTCATTGAAACAAGCCCCAGGCCCACCCCCGTTCTCTGAACAGATGGAAACTTCATCTGATTTAGAGATTAATATAGTCATAATCCCAAAATACAGAATTGATAACTCTATCTCCCCAACCAAAGATATAAAAAATGTTAAATCTGATCTTAGAAGACATTTATGTGAACTCACCAAAGAGTCTGGAGGAGGCCCTGTGATCCCTTCTTTTTTCTGAAACAAATATTAATTTGATGATGCTGAGAAGGCAAAAATTAATCCTTACAATTGGCAAAATGCATAGCTCAGTGAATGCTATGGGCTGAGTTGTGTCCTCCCAAAATTCATATGCTGAAGTCCTATCCCTTAGAACCTCAGAATGACTGTATTTGAAGACAGGGCCTTTAAAGAGGTAATTAAGGTTAAATGAGAACACTAAAAGGGGCCCTAATTCAATAGGACCAGTGTTCCTATAAAAGGGGGAAATGACCCAGAGATCCACGTAGAGAAAAGACGACATGCAGATATGTATACATAGAAGATGTGGAATTACTCCACATGTAGGTATCTATAGACCAAGGAGAGAGGCCTGAGACAGATCTTCCTCTCACAGCCTTCAGAAGGAGCCAACCCTGCCCACATCTTGATTCCAGTCTTCTAGCCCCCAGAATTGTGAGACAGTAAGTTTCTGCTGTTTAAGCCATCCAGTCTGTGATACTCCAATATGGCAGCCCTACCAAAGTAATACAGTGAGCTTCAGAGTAATGACAATTTCGCACGCCCATTATATTATCTAAGTTAAAAAAAACTGGATATATTAATGTGATAAAAATTATAACTCCAAAAAAGAAACAATAAAGTAAACGATTGTTTAACTTACATTTAAAAGTTCCCTATATTTTGGAGGAAGTGTGACTTCTCTTTTACCCAATTCCTCTATGTAAGTAGAACTCATCAGATCCTAGAAGAAAACCATACACATAGGGATATTAGCTGACAATGTTATATACATATTCTTAAACCGAAGTACTATTGCATTATTAATTTATGGAACTATTGAGAGTAAATATAAATCATTTAGAAGCCAATATTTTACACAACTCTGAAATTCTAAGTTTCCACAAATACTTGCCCATATTTAATTGGCTTAACTCATTAGTAATGCTATAAAATATTCAAACCACTATATTAAATTTGATTCATATATAAAATGCATTTTATTTAAAAATATTTTTCATTATCTAATATTTCTATACCTACAAAAGAGCAGTTGATAACAGTGAATTTCTATATAACCCAACAGATCTAGTTATTTCTTATCTAATAAGAAAAAAATCAGAGTGATGTTTCTTTTTTAGCACTCTCCAATCCAATTCCTCTTCCTTGTTTTCCAGAGATAGCCATCATCCTGAACTTTATCACATCCATCAGTGTAAAGTTGAGTATATTTTAAAACAATTATTCCACATGTAGATACCCATAATCAATATACACCATTACTTTGCCTATTTTCAAGTGTTATATAAATGGTATCAAATTCTTATGTCATTTGGTAATGTACTATTTTTATTCAAAGTTATGTTCTTGTAATGTTATCCATATTGATACATGAATAAGCCATTTTAACCACTATAAAGTGTTCCACTATATCATCTTGTCTCCTGTTGAACAAAATCATTTCCAAATGTTTCACCTGTTCTTAGAACTCCTTATACACCTGGGCAAGGCTCCCTCCAGCAAGTCTCTCTAGATGTGGGATTGCTGGTTAGAGGGTGTGCACATCTTCATGTGACATCCACAGGCTCTGGGCCAGTTGTCAGACTTTTACACTTCTGCCAATCAGGTGAGTGTGAAGTGCTATCTGTCTGTGTTTTAGTACCATTTTCCTAATTACTAGGGAGACTTTCATGTGTCTTTTGGCCAACTTTTCTCCTAATTTTCTATTGGGTTATCTTTTTCTCAGTTTTAAAAAATCTTCATAAATTCTAGAAACAAATCCTGTTATGACTGTTGCAATATTTTCTTACAGTCTATGGAATGTCTTTTATTAATGCCAAGGAACATAATTTTCTTGCTTTTTATGAATCAGGAATAGAGATGAATTGAGGGTAGAAAATATCTAGAAATCAAGATAAGTTCAAGTGATAGGATGGGAAATATCTGGAAACTAAAATAAGTCAAAGTCCACTGGACTTAAGCCTCGAAGAAAGAAAATAAGTCTCTGTGATCCAACAGACTATATCCCAGCTGCAGTCTCAGCAGAGACAATCAATCAGTGTTTGCTGATCAACGGAATCACATAGCTACCTTAGGACAGTTTCCATCCACAACACTAATTTTCAGTTGCTATTACTGATACTGACAGCGTACTGTTTCTCTCCAAGTGACAGAACACTATGTATTCTTTTGTGTGTCATGACCATGACCTACTAGCTCTCCTACTCATTAAGTATGAATCTTTATCAACATCAAGATCACTTACCAAAACTTCAGGTCCAGTATATGTTGTATTATCTTCTTTAGTTTCCTCAGGTTCTCCTAAAGTGTCTATTAAGTCATCCAAAGCAGCACCCATGCCTGACTGGAAAACAAAAAGAGCAGATATGTAAATGTTATTTGTTACACATATTTCATTTTGATTTTTTGACTACCGAAAAAAAAATTCTGTGTAGAAA
This sequence comes from Balaenoptera physalus, assembly GCF_965194825.1. NCBI lineage: Eukaryota > Metazoa > Chordata > Mammalia > Artiodactyla > Balaenopteridae > Balaenoptera > Balaenoptera physalus. Next base: position 99,550,421 of record NC_138890.1, read on the forward strand.
AATACCAAACACCAGATGTTCTTAAATGGTTAAAATCTGGTCTGTAATAGAACTTTTTAAAGTCCCAGAGTACAGATCCTAGGTTGGCAAGATAGAAAGCCACATTCAGGTTAAGAACCACAATTTCAATAAGTCTAAAGGCATTAACTACATGAACAAGTGTATGATTCATTACAGCTGCCAGACCACTGTACTGATAGTTTAAAGAAAAAAGGAAACAAACTACAGAGAATTATGATCATGTTGCTATATGCAAGAGAGGAAATGCTTAGTATTTTTGCTTATCAATCGTTTCCACCTCTTCCAAATAAAATATATTTCAAAAATGGATTGCCCTGTGTTCTTTTATTCATCTGTGGCTTTTTGTTCACTTGCTTGTCTGAAGATGTTTACAAACAGAAATTCCCTGAAAGAGATGTTAAATTTACAAGAAGTGACAGTTTATTCTGTCAATATGGGCTTAAATCAGTATTATGAATGAAGGAGTGCCACCATCCTGTTGTTGAGGTTAAGAATGATTCATTGTGAAGAATAAGCTACATTTGAAGGGGAAAACAATTTGAGGAAAGACCCTTTACTATTTAACTCAGCTTAAAAATGATTGTTTACATTTTTTTTTGCAACTACCACACTTCCACTACAACTTTAGGCACTCACCTGATTGTGTAATAGCATGTGAGGCCTGTTAGCTTTAGACTGATTCAATTGGAAATTTCAGAATGAAGAAGTGCCTGGCATTGTTTAGTGATACCTCTGGTTAAAGAAGGTGCATTTGCAGGAGGGAAACTGGAATGTAAACTCCATGAGACATAACTGGAGTTTCCAGAACAGAGGGTTAGAATGTAAAATGTTACAAACACATGTGAGAAAATCCCACTTTCAACCCAGTCATATTAGCTTCAAACAATAATTCATTAAAAAGGTCCTTTAAGTTACCCTCACCTCATATTGTTTACCCTCAAGAAATCAGATCACGATAGACACAGAGACTATGAATAAATATCTATGTAAAAAGGCACTGCTATCTTCATACCTTTCCAGAGGGTTTACTTGGTTTGGATTCAACTGGTACAGCTGACGTTAATGATTTATTTTCTTTATTCTGGTGGGGGTTTAGAAAGAAAAACTCCTCATATATCTTTATAAAATTCAATAATATTACAAACTTTGAAATGAATACATTATAACATAACATGGATCATATACTAAACATCTGCTGTGCCAGACACTTTATGTGTTATATCCTTTTTCAGAACAGCATAAATAATGTTAATATTGATAATATTAATCTCACTTAGAGATGTGACAAGCAAGGCTCAGAGAGGTTGAGTAACTTCCCAGGTCACACAGTAAAGGACAGCACTGAGATCTGAATCCAGGACTGCCCGTCTCTTTCTTCACTGCTCTTGGTTGCCTCTCCCAGGGCCCACAGCTAATCTCTGCAACACCCATGAATTCCTTCTTATTACAAGCAGCCATTATTTCTAGATGTTGTTCTCTCGGTCTTTGCCCCTACACATCAAGACCTCCACCCCACGTTGCTTTGGTATCTCATCACTCATTCTTTCCTTCATCTCCCTAAAATCAATGTCCTTCCCACCACGGCTTCAGTTGCTCCATCAATGACTGTCAATAACTTTCCAATCTGCAGTTTCCACGCCTTTACCCAGACGTAATCTTCTCTGAGTTACTCTGGTGAGCAGCCCTCTCCCGACTCTCATCTCTCACAGCACCACCCCCGTTCTGTGCTGGCATCTGTGCCCTCTGTTCTCTGCCATCTCTGGCATCTCTCCTGCTTTGCCCCCTGCCACACACATGTTTCTGCCTGTCCTGGTGGTCCTAGGCAATCATTCCCTAGGGTCAGGGGCCAAATGCTTTCAGGGCCAGGCAGGAACGAAATGGTGAAGTCGCTGGGTTTAAGACAATAGGGAATTGCCTTCTGTGAAGGTCTCTGAAATCTGGGCAGCAGAGCTTGGAGGTGGAGAGCAGAGGCTCGAACTGTCTGGGTGTGCACACCGGCCCACACGCGCTGGCCGCAGGAGGCTTCAGGCAGGCCACGTCTCCTCCTGAACCTCCGTACCCTCATGGAGGAGGCCAGGACGGTGACTGCACCTACTGCAGCGGGTTGTGAGGTCTAAACTAATTCATCTATTAAAGTACCAAAGCCAGTAGCTGTGCACACGCTAAGTACTCGTCAGTACTAGATATACAAATAAGTACTAAATAAGTGATTGCTGTGATGTTATATTAAGAGACTGTGGGAGCAGCCGGGTGAACCTGAGTCCTGGCAACTGAATCCAGCTCCTTGATTCAACCACAACCTCGTGCAGATGTTCATTCAGTTTCACTCTCCCCTCTCTCCCTGCTTCTCCCTTTCCATTCACCTGGACTCCAAAACAATGTGCTAATCGCCTCTCTCTTGGGACACCTCAGGCATTTCAATTCAACCTGTCTAAAAGCAGGTATCACTTTCCTGGCTCCACCAACTCCCCTTCTGACCCTCTGTCCACCTGTCAGTGACAATCAGGACCGGGCTCACTGACGAAGGCGCTCACTCCTGCAGGTGCTGACCCTGCACCGGCACGAACCTGGCCATGGGTGCCTCCCTTGCCTCACCTTAGGGTTAGCAACCTAGTTCACTGAGACGCTGAAGCCCCAGGTTATCTGAGATTTTATTTCCCCTTTGCCCACTGCAGCCACTCATTTCCTAACACCTGAAAGTTTCACCTCTGCAACGCCTCCTGCATTGCTCCCTGCTCACTTATTCTATCCCAGTTCTAATTTAGGTTAACTTTGGACTCCCCAGGACGACTGAAATAGCCCCTGACCAGCCTCCCACCTTAAGATCTCTTACTCCGTCTCATCCCAGCCACCGCGGTCGCTTAATTCTTCAGCAGCTTGGTTTTAATCGCATCTCTCCATCTGTTCTCTAATCTTCAATGCTTACCTGCTGCCAGTTGTATCACTACCACATGCATTAACACACCTTTACATTCTCCACAGCAGCGCCTCGACCTGTCTTTCTGGTCTCACAGTCCCACTCACCTCCCCTGTGCTTCGCCCACACCGTAATGCCCTTTGTACCCAGATCACATCTTATATTTTTCTCCCTTGGTATGTTTGCAAGCCTGCAATCCTAGCTATCCTTTCATGCCAAACTCAAACTGGATCTACTCAAAGTCCCCGAGGATTCCCCCAAATCAGACAGTCTCCCTCTCTCCTCAAACAGCTCCCTGTGGGGACTTGTCTCAATCTGCCTTGAGTGCAGTCCTGGGTACCTAGTCTTATCCCAGCCCTAGCGGGGTCAGCCTGCAGCTCAGTGCCCTGCAGAGTCAGACCGCAGTCCACAGTGCTTTACACACGGTATGGGCTAAAAAAGAAAAAGCAGATCTGACCAATCTCGTTTTCTGGGAGACAAATCAGAGGCAAAGAAAAGTGAAATGATTTGCCACAGGTCGTAGCACAAGTCAATGCACAGCAGAATTCCGTATAAACCTCGCCTAATTTTATTGCTTAGATTTTACTGATAACCCTGGCTAGATGATGTGTGGCATAAATTTTCACATTATCAAAATTTGAAAATTACATTTACAAATAGGTTACAAAATTACATTTACAAATCTCTTAGAATAGGTTCAAAATTACATTTTAAACCTATTCTAAGAGATCTAATCCTCTGTCTTAAATTTATCCATTTTCCAAACCATGGCATCTAGTTATCCCTCATCAACACAAGAGAGTGAAGTGTATCCCCAGGATGGGGGTAGGGATCTCAAGGTATATGCAAGGAGTCTGCTGGAAAAAATAAAACATTTTTTATTTTAAGTTGAGTATTTTCATTTAAAAGTTCATGTAAATTTTGCCATCATGCCACATGATATCTGCATTAGCTTGGAGAAAAATAATGTGCCTTTTCTTTTTCGAAATCTAATAAAAACTGATGTTTCAGGGAGATGTGCCATACTTTTAACCTATGACTTTTCTTACTTTACTTAGCCTGCAGAGGGATAACTGCTCCCATTTTGAGAAGCGGGAAAATAGATAAACACGTATTACTTTTTTTCTGCTTTCATTTCCATCTTACTGTTGCTTCAGTTAGTTACTTGTGGCTTTAAGAGAAATACGTACTAGCATTTCTAGGACGATATGGCTTCCAAACTGATTACTAACTCTGATTGCTAACTCTGTATTCCTATGGGTAGAAAAGGTAGACTATTCCTTGTCTTACATTCCCAAGCTAGTCTCTTCAAAGGATCTAAGGAAGGTGCCCATAATTTGCCAGTGGGGCACATATACTCTCTCCTGAGAGCGCTTGTGATGCTCCTTTGAAAACCTCCCATATCCATCCATGTAGATGTCATGACTGCGCATAATTTACTCATTTCAAGATGGCAGTGTTCATATTAAAAGCTGAGAGTAATGCTTATTCAAATGCTCATGGCAATTTTATGTGCTTTATTTCAAACCCATAAATCTTGAAGGCAGGATCTGAGTCAACTCACATTTTAATTTCCTTGGTATTGATATGAGGCCTTATACATGGCAGGCACTCAGTAACTATTTATTTATTTATTTATTTATTTATGGGGTCTAAAAATAATTTTTTTTATAGATCTTTATTGGAGTATAACTGCTTCACAATACTGTGTTAGTTTCTGTTGTACAACAAAATGAATCAGCCACAGGCATACATATATCCCCACATCCCCTCCCTCTTGAGCCTCCCTCCCACCCTCCCTATCCCACACCCTGATCCCACCCCCTAGGTCATCGCAAAGCACCAAGCTGATCTCCCTGTGCTATGCTGCTGCTTCCCACTAGCTATCTATTTTACATTTGGTAGTGTATGTATGTCGCTGCTACTCTCACTTCACCCCAGCTTCCCCCCACCCCCGCACGGTGTCCTCAAATGCTTCTCTATGTCTACGTCTTTATTCCTGCCCTGCCACTAGGTTCATAGTACCATTTTTTTAGATTCCATATATATATGTGTTAGCATACGGTATTTGTTTTTCTCTTTCTGACTTACTTCACTCTGTATGACAGACTCTAGATCCATCCACCTCACTACAAGTAACTCAATCTCGTTTCTTTTTATGGCTGAGTAATATTCCACTGTACAGTAAGTATTTATTGAATGCATGAATTTTAAAATCATGCATTCAATAAATAGTGTCTTTTTGGTGTCTTGCTCTCTCTCTATCCTTCAGATGCATGCTCTTCTTCATAAAATTTCACATATGAAGTGTTCAGTTTTAGCAAATGACAGGTTATTTGACTGTGACAGCACTGGAACACCGAATGGTTAAACAGAGCCAGCCAGGTAGAATGGGTCTTCGCTGAGCATATGTTTCTCATAAAAGAGACCTGATAAGCATTGAGGCCCATGTACATGTTACATCTTTTATGTGTGCTCACCTTGTCAACTGGTTTGCCGGATGCTGCAGCTACGCCAGTAACAGCACTCTTTCCACCACTGGAAATTGTGTCCTGTGACTTAGTCTAATGGATAAAAGATTGACAGAACTAAGTATCTCTGAATGACTATTTTCAAGATCATACATTTCACATGTCACTAAGGAGCCAGTTTCCCTTAGCAGACATCTTGTAGGGAAATGGTCACTAGCTTCCACTGCACATGATGCAAGGCTGGGCACATACAGCTGGACTCAAGAGCTTACAGAGCCCATGCAGGTTAACACACATAGGTGAAGTGGACCAGGCGGGCACATACAAGGTTGTAAAGCCTCTAGTCAGTTGTTGCTATGTGAGCCCACTGTTGCCAGATATTCCAATTTTTCAAGAGAAGCTAGAAATTTGCATTTTATGTGAAGTATTCTGACTTTATTTGTTGGCAGCTAATTAAAAATCACTTTGATTACTGTTAGCCAAATAAAATACACAAGTGGCTGCAATTGGTGGGCCACAAATTTGCAGTCTCTGATATAAGGTATATTGTTAAACAGGCCTATTTCCTATCTTCCAAGAGCTCTCAATGAAAAAGTTCTCATAGATGTTTATTCTTCTAGTAGTTGAATAGTTGTATTCTGGAAATACAGAATATATTTCTGATTTTTGGCTCTGTAAGTTGATCTTGTCTACAACAAGACCCTAAAAACTCTAAGACTTCCAGGTAAAGAGCAGATCTCGCAGGGCATCTGAGTTCCCACAGCCCACGAGGAGAGGGGTCCAGGAGGCAGCCTCAATCCCAAGCTTCCTGTCTGCGAGACACCAGAGTCGGCTGCCTCAAAGTCACAACAGGGCGCTGCTGGGTGGTGGAGAGGGCATGATGGAACATCCCCCAGACCTATCTGATGCCCTTCTCAGGCCTTACTTAGTCCCAAGTTTCCACAAGGTTATTTGCAACACCAGCAAAATGAGAGCACCAAATCTTTACAGTACAAGATATATTCAGCGTAGCTCTGTAGATTCACCTACACACATCAATATAGATAGAGGACCTGTCAATTCCCTAGTTGACATTAGTGTTTTCCTATCTATCAGTCTGCTTTATTTACCTTTGGTATTGTTGATTTCTCTGATGCTGGCTGCTCACTTGATTTGGAAACTGCTTTTTCATTATAAGCATGCTTGCTTCTTGTATCTGATGAGTGCTTGGGTAGGCTTTTTGGCTGAAAACACACACACACACACACACACACACACACACACGTCCCACAATGTTAACAATATGACAAATATTGCTACTTTTCTCTATGGAATAGAAAGTATTCATAACAGCTGTGTTTTATGCAGTTTTTTTATTATGCGAATTTAAATTAGAATGATACGTGACAAAATTTCACTTTGAGTACAAAATTTGAAACAATGCAAATCCTTCCTCCCAAATTCAGCAAGAATCACCTGAGCAAATTGCAAATCCTGCTAATGCCACATGGTGGTGCCATTTTAGCGGAAAAACAAATACCAGCCATGCTCAGTAGGACTTGAATGTTGAAAGATGAGAGTTCAGAATTTTATCCTTCACCGAAAAACAAAGAAAAACAAAGAAAAAAAGGTTTCCCCTTATGATATCAAGTCCTAATGATGATCATTTACCTCTCTGTGTTCCTTTGGCTTTACTTCTTGGGTTTTTTTCTCATGAACCACAGATGGCTGTCAATTTCAAAAGATAAAATCTCAGTTACATCAGAGTACATTGTTTTTATATTTCCAAATAAGCTCAGAACCAAAAATCCCAATTAGACCATTCTGCCTCTCTTAGGAAAGGCCCAGTTGGAGAAGTAGATGTTGCTGTCTGGTTGATAGTAATCCTACCAACAGTCTGATAATGATAATTATCAGAAAAATAATGAAAAATGTAGTATTTCATCTAGAATGATTTTTCAAATAGCTATGTATCTCTAAATTATTGGCTGTTTTTCACAATTCATGTAGATCATTTGATAACTGCAAGTCCATCCACAGAGATGTCAAATGATCACTTTGACCACTGAGTTTGTTGATAGGAGATCCTACTTTAGAAATTAAAATTGATTTTCAAAAAAATCTCCTTTCATAGGAGATGAACACTGTAGTTTTTTAGTTAAATGATTTATATGGTCTTTTCTGTGCTACAAGTAGAGAAGACAGGTATCACTAGAAACCCAATTCTCTTGAGATTGAGTAACCAAAAACATTTAAATACGGAATAGAAGACAACTTCCACCAGCTGCTGAATTATTCTTCTATAGGGGACCATGTAATTACCATCCTCAGGGGCCACCAAGAGGCCTTACACAAAATCATATAAGCTTCATCTTTCACCCAGATGACTCTGCCCACTGCACTCCCCACCCTTGCCTGCACTTAAAGTACTTCAGCCCAAATCATCTTTGTGCTTCCCTACAGGAAACCTTGCGGTCTGAGTAACTGCTCAAGTGTACTTGAAAGAAATAAAGTACAGCACCTTATTGAAGAGAAACATTTGCCCTGCCTGCAGACACCCTGGGGTCATCTCCATATGGACTGGAATTGGCTTTCAGTCTAGACAGCCATGAGTCAGGAAAGCAAGGGAAGCCATTCCCAAGGGAGTCAGAGCTGTCTCCTGAGTAACTGATAACTAGTTCCACCAATGGAAATAAGACCATCAAGATAAACCCTGGGCCCAGTCTAAGGAGAGACTCTCATCTTTAAGTTATCTAGGTGTTGGGTTCAATAGACACCTTTGCTCTTGATGTCTCATCATTAAAGTAATCAAAGACTCATTACCCTTTGTCCCTTGTCCTTTGTTCCTGTTGCTTTTTTTAAAATTACTTCAGCTATAACAAAAATCTAGATTTGAATAAAATGCCTTCTGAAGTAGATTTATAAAATACGATTCATTTTAACAATATATGGATTTAATGTTATAATTATTTTATACACTATATAATCATGTTCAAAAGGGTAATCTAAAATTAATTTAATTAGCTGACAAAATTTTTTTTTTACCATTTAGTAGCACCAATAGAGGAAATTAGTTACTCATTATTGTTGCAAAGAATCCAAATAATTGACTAGTTGACTTAAATCATTTACCTTAGTTGATTGTGACTTCTTCTCAGGTTCGGTTTTTACAGCCTAAATTCAGAAAAAGAAAGAAGAAGGAAGGAAGGAAAAATGAACATAGTTTACAAAGTTTATCATATATTTTCTTCAACTAAGGAAGCTAAAAAAGATAATTTTTATGTATTTATAAATATAAACTTCATGAGTTAAAATTATACTTTTCTTGGAACTGTAAATATTTATTTATTTATTTATTTATTTGGCCACACCACGTGGTTTGTGGGATCTTAGTTCCCCAATCAGGGATCAAATTCGTGCCCCCTGCAGTGGAAGCATGGAGTCCTAACCACTGGACCGCCAGGGAATTCCCGGAATTGTAACTCTTTAGATAAACACTTAAGCACACTAATTAACAGTCTGCTCTTACTACTTAGATGGCAATTTGCATCTTACTTCTGTGCGTATTAAAGATATGTAAAGATTTATTACTATGAACATGGTAGCTAATACATAAGCAAACTAAAATAAAAACCTTCATCCTTCAAAGCCATTAACATGATTGATCTCTTAATGAGTGAAATACTCAGCGTAGGTTTCAGCTGATGATGTAAAACAATGGGAGGCTGACAGTATCAAGAACACAGGAAGCCGTGAAATTGATTTTTAGTGCCAGAATGTGAGCCATGGGTAACTAAGCCTACCAGAAGTCTGTGATGGGTCAAAGTGTTGCAGAAGATTGTGAACTGAAATTATTAGCAGTGCTAAGCAGCTGAAGTGACCATTAGTAAACAGAAATGTCCCCTAGTACAATGAACCACATCACCTGTTTTTTGTGTCTTTTCTTATTAGGAGAATGCAGTCCTTCCAACTGTTTGCTGACTGGAATGGCCTAATATATAAGAGCACAGCCCCAAGTGTGATTTTATTTTATTTGACAGTCAAATAAGTAACATGAATAAACAGGGCTAAAGGTTTGTCAAAAGTTTTCTGAAATTCTGTCAGCACAATATTACAACAATTTTGTAAATAGCGCATGAATTTTTGTAGCACGATAAAAATCTAGCAATCGAATCTAAAGTTCTAGGAATGCTTCTGAAGAGCTGGTTGTTATTTAGGATCTTTAGTGGAGTATTTTACAATTCCACCCAACCAAAAGTTACCTGTGTCAAAAAAGACAATTACTTAAGTATACACATGCATTCTCTGTATAGGGAAGATATGAAAACAAGAATAAAATTTGATTAAACATTTTATGAACTTTTCAAAGTAAGAGATTAAAAATTAGGCCTGATGCTTCTGCCATTTCTTTCCCTTTTATCTGCTCAGTGATATCAGCACAAACTCCTATTTTTTATTCTATTATCTGAAGAGACTGGTGCCAAATATCCTCTTAATTTATCATGTCTTGTGCTTCAATAATGAAGGCACATGTGTTCCTCACATAACAGACCCTAGTTATGCCAACACACTTATTGTTTTGGGAAGGAAACAAAGTTCATGAACAAAGAAATGTTTTTAAAATTAAAAAATTTGGAACCTTTCAAACTGGATCCTTGTTAATGAGTTTCTGTACATGCTACTCTGCTTTTTTTTTGAGTTTATGCAAATGCAATTTACTAAATGATTAACAAGGAAAATAAGCCAGCTGGTATTTTACAGGTTTGAGTCTATTAATAGCTTCTAATTTGTAATTTGGCATTTTGGCAATATTTGGCATGGAAGAACTCTACAATACAATTAAGAATGTATACTCACAGACGCAAGCAGCTTCTAATGAAATATATATTTTAATCAGTAATCACTGACACATCTCCTAAATTTATTTTCGGTGGTGGTGAGGCTGATGAACATAATACTGATGATAACAATAACTAATGCTTATTATAGCCTCTCAGTACAAGGGACTGTTCAAAACTTTCTTAGTCCAACCCTCTTAGTCCTCATAGTAATCCTCTGAGTCAGGTATAATGAGTATCATTATTATCATCACCATCATCATCATCATCATCCCCATTTCATGGATGCAAATTGAGGCACATGGAAATTAAATAACTTCCCAAGGACACGCATGGTGGAGCTGGGGTTATGTGTTCTCAATCACTGCACTGCATTGTCTCTCCAGTGCCAGCCAGCTCCTACTGGGCACCTGCTGTGGGACAGGCACTGTTCAATAGCCTTATCTTTGTTTCCTTACACAGTCTTGTGAGAAAGGTACTATTATCATCCTCCTCCAAATTGTACAGATAAGGACTCACAGACATCTAAAACAAACTTATGGTTACCAAAGGGGAAAGCTGGGGGGAGGGATAAATTAGGAGTTTGGGATTAACATATACATACTACTATATATAAAACAGATAATCAACAAGGACCTACTGTATAGCACAGGGAACTCTACTGAATATTCTATAATAACCTATATGAGAAAAGAATCTGAAAAGGAATGGATATCTGTATATGTATAACTGAATCTCTTTGTTGTAGGTCTGAAACTACTAACACAACATTGTAAATCAACTATAATCGAATATAAAATAAAAATTAAATTAAAAAAGGAAATGAAAGCCAAGAGGAATTTTCCAGCACCACAGCCAGCATAGAACTGGGAATAGAATCCAAGCCGTCTGGCTCCAGTGTCCACTCTACAAAGTCTCTCAGAGATCTCAACCTGATTAACAATGATCTGACCTTTCATCTTACACACAGCAGTGTAACTACCAATTCTAATATGAGGAACAAGAGAGAGAGAACATAGATCTAGACATATTACCTCCAGAGATAGAGTGACTTTCATTTCAAAGGTGTATAACATGACAAGGATTTGATATAGGCTTTATTTGAATTAACATCTTTCCTCTAAAAGCTCAAAATATTTAAAGAAATATGCTCATAAAGTTCACAAAAAGCTCCAAGAGGAGGCTGATATAAATGTTATGAACCAAACATCAGAAGTACATGAAGGGGAGAGGAGCTTCAAGATGGCGGAAGAGTAAGACGCGGAGATCACCTTCTTCCCCACAAATACATCAGAAATACATCTACACGTGGAACAGCTCCTACAGAACACCTATTGAACGCTGGCAGAAGACCTCAGACCTCCCAAAAGGCAAGAAAGTCCCCACGTACCTGGGTAGGGCAAAAGAAAAAAGAAAAAACAGAGACAAAAGAATAGGGATGGGACCTGCACCAGTGGGAGGGAGCTGTGAAGGAGGAAAGGTTTCCACACACTAGGAAGCCCCTTCGAGGGTGGAGACGGGGGGGTGGCGGAGGGGGGAAGCTTCGGAGCCACGGAGGAGAGCGCAGCCACAGGGGTGTGGAGGGAAAAGCGGAGAGATTCCCGCACAGAGGATCAGTGCCGACCAGCACTCACCAGCCCGAGAGGCTTGTCTGCTCACCCGCCGGGGCGGGCGGGGCTGGGAGCTGAGGCTCGGGCTTGGTTGGATCCCAGGGAGAGGACTGGGGTTGGCGGCGTGAACACAGCCTGAAGGGGCTAGTGCGCCACAGCTAGCCGGGAGGGAGTCTGGGAAAATGTCTGCAGCTGCCGAAGAGGCAAGAGACTTTTTCTTGCCTCTTTGTTTCCTGGTGCGCGAGGAGAGGGGATTAAGAGTGCTGCTTAAAGGAGCTCCAGAGACGGGCACGAGCCACGGCTATCAGCGCGGACCCCAGAGACGGGCATGAGACGCTAAGGCTGCTGCTGCCGCCACCAAGAAGCCTGTGTGCGAGCACAGGTCACTATCCACACCTCCCCTGCCTGTGCAGCCCGCCACTGCCAGGGTCCCGTGATCCAGTGACAACTTCCCCAGGAGAACGCACAGCGCACCTCAGGCTGCTGCAACGTCACGCCGGCCTCTGCCGCCGCAGGCTCCCCCGGCATCCAGTACCCCTCCCTCCCCCCAGCCTGAGTGAGCCAGAGCCCCCGAATCAGCTGCTCCTTTAATCCCGTCCTGTTTGAGCGAAGAACAGATGCCCTCAGGCGACCTACACCCAGAGGCAGGTCCAAATCTAAAGCTGAACCCCAGGAGCTGTGCGAACAAAGTAGAGAAAGGGAAATCTCTCCCATCAGCCTCAGGAGCAGTGGATTATATCTCCACAATCAACTTGATGTACCCTGCATCTGTGGAATACCTGAATAGGCAACGAATCATCCCGAATTGAGGAGGTGGACTTTGGGAGCAACGATCTATACATTTTTTCCCCTTTTTCTCATTTTGTGAGTGTGTATGTGTATGCTTCTGTGTGTTATTTTGTCTGTATAGCTTTACTTTTACCATTTGTCCTAGGGTTCTCTCTGTCCGTTTTTTTTTTGGGGGGTATAGTTTTTAGCACTTGTTATAATTGGTGGATTTGTTTTTTGGTTTGGTTGCTCTCTTCTTTCTTTTCTTTTTTTAATTAAAAAATAATTATTAAACTTTTTTTTATTTTAATAACTATTTTATTTTACTTTATCTTTTTTCTTTCTTTCTCTTTTTTCTCCCTTTTATTCTGAGCCGTGTGGATGACAGGCTCTTGGTGCTCCAGCCAGGCGTCAGGGCTGTGCCTCTGAGGTGGGAGAGCCAAGTTCAGGACACTGGTCCATAGGAGACCTCCCAGCTCCACGTAATATGAAACGGCAAATATCTCCGAGAGATCTCCATCTCAATGCCAACACCCAGCTCCACTCAACGACCAGCAAGCTACAGTGCTGGACACCCTATGCCAAACAACTAGCAAGACAGGAACACAACCCCATCCATTAGCAGAGAGGCTGCCTAAAATCATAATAAGGCCACAGACACCCCAAAACACACCACCAGATGTGGACCTGCCCACCAGAAAAACAAGATCCAGCCTCATCCACCAGAACACAGGCACTAGTCCCCTCCACCAGGAAGCCTACACAACCCACTGAACCAACCTTAGCCACGGGGGACAGACACCAAAAACAACGGGAACTACGAACCTGCAGGCTGCGAAAAGGAGACCCCAAACACACTAAGTTAAGCAAAATGAGAAGACAGAAAAACTCACAGCAGATGAAGGAGCAAGGCAAAAACCCACCGGACCTAACAAATGAAGAGGAAATAGGCAGTCTACCTGAAAAAGAATTCAGAATAACGTTAGTAAAGATGATCCAAAATCTTGGAAATAGAATGGAGGAAATACAAGAAATGTTTAACAAGGACCTAGAAGAACTAAAGAGCAAACGAACAGTGATGAATAACACAATAAATGAAATTAAAAATTCTCTACAAGGGATCAATAGCAGAATAACTGAGGCAGAAGAACGGAGAAGTGACCTGGAAGATAAAATAGTGGAAATAACTACTGCAGAGCAGAAGAAGGAAAAAAGAATGAAAAGAATTGAGGACAGTCTCAGAGACCTCTGGGACAACATTAAACACACCAACATTCGAATTATAGGGGTCCCAGAAGAAGAAGAGAAAAAGAAAGGGACTGAGAAAATATATGAAGAGATTATAGTTGAAAACTTCCCTAACATGGGAAAGGAAATAGTCAATCAAGTCCAGGAAGCACAGAGAGTCCCATACAGGATAAATCCAAGGAGAAACCCGCCAAGACACATATTAATCAAACTATCAAAAATTAAGTACAAAGAAAAAATATTAAAAGCAGCAAGGGAAAAACAACAAATAACACACAAGGGAATCCCCATAAGGTTAACATCTGATCTTTCAGCAGAATCTCTGCAAGCCAGAAGGGAGTGGCAGGACATATTTAAAATGATGAAGGAGAAAAACCTACAACCAAGATTACTCTACCCAGCAAGGATCTCATTCAGATATGATGGAGAAATCAAAACATTTACAGACAAGCAAAAGCTAAGAGAATTCAGCACCACCAAACCAGCTTTACAACAAATGCTAAAGGAACTTCTCTAGGCAGGAAACACAAGAGAAGGAAAAGACCTACAATAACAAATCCAAAACAATTAAGAAAATGGTAATAGGAACATACATATCGATAATTACCTTAAATGGAAATGGATTAAATGCTCCAACCAAAAGACATAGACTGGATGAATGGATACAAAAACAAGACCCATATATATGCTGTCTACAAGGGACCGACTTCAGACCTAGGGACACATACAGACTGAAAGTGAGGGGATGGAAAAAGATATTCCATGCAAATGGAAATTAAAAGAAAGCTGGAGTAGCAACTCTCATATCAGACAAAATAGACTTTAAAACAAAGACTATTACAAGAGAAAGAGAGGGACACTACATAATGATCAAGGGATCAATCCAGGAAGAAGAACAATTGTAAATATTTATGCACCCAACATAGGAGCACCTCAATACATAAGGCAAATACTAACAGCCATAAAAGGGGAAATCGACAGTAACACAATCATAGTAGGGGACTTTAACACCCCACTTTCACCAATGGACAGATCATCCAAAATGAAAATAAATAAGGAAACACAAGCTTTAAATGATACATTAAACAAGATGGACTAAATTGATATTTATAGGACATTCCATCCAAAAACAACAGAATACACATTCTTCTCAACTGCTCATGGAACATTCTCCAGGATAGATCATATCTTGGGTCACAGATCAAGCCTTGGTAAATTTAAGAAAATTGAAATCGTATCAAGTATCTTTTCCGACCACAATGAGAAGCCCGCACACCGCAACGAAGAGTAGCCCCCGCTCGCCGCAACTAGAGAAAGTCCGCGTGCAGCAACGAAGAACCAATACAGCCAAAAGTAAATAAATAAAATAAGAAAAAAAAAAAGAACAGTTGCATCACACACACCCCTTGTGCCACCCCTTTAAAAAAAAAATAGACTATGACATAAATCACAGCAAGATCCCTTTTGACCCATCTCCTAGAGAAATGGAAATAAAAACAAAAATAAACAAATGGGACCTAATGAAACTTAAAAGCTTTTGCACAGCAACAGAAACCATAAACAAGACGAAAAGACAACCCTCAGAATGGGAGAAAATATTTGCAAATGAAGCAACTGACAAAGGATTAATCTCCAAAAATTTACAACCAGCTCAGGCAGCTCAATATCAAAAAAACAAACAATCCAATCCAAAAATGGGCAGAAGCCCTAAATAGACATTTCTCCAAAGAAGATATACAGATTGCCAACAAACACATGAAAGAATGCTCAACGTCATTAATCATTAGAGAAATGCAAATCAAAACTACAATGAGATATCATCTCACACCGGTCAGAATGGCCATCATCAAAAAATCTACAAACAATAAATGCTGGAGAGGGTGTGGAGAAAAGGGAACCCTCTTGCACTCTTTGTGGGAATGTAAATTGATACAGCCACTGTGGAGAACAGTATGGAGGTTCCTTAAAAAACTAAAAATAGAACTACCATATGACCCAGGGATCTCACTACTGGGCATATATGCTGAGAAAACCATAATTCAAAAAGAGTCATGTACCAAAATGTTCATTTCAGCACTATTTACAATAGCCAGGACATGGAAGCAACCTAAGTGTCCATCAACAGATGAATGGATAAAGAAGATGTGGCACATATATACAATGGACTATTACTCAGCCATAAAAAGAAACGAAATTGAGTTATTTGTAGTGAGGTGGATGGACCTAGAGTCTGTCATACAGAGTGAAGTAAGTCAGAAAGAGAAAAACAAATACTGTATGCTAACACATATATACGGAATCTAAGAAAAAAAAAAAAATTGGTCATGAAGAACCTAGGGGCAAGATGGGAATAAAGACACAGACCTACTAGAGAATGGACTTGAGGATATGGGGAGGGGGAAGGGTAAGCTGGGACAAAGTGAGAGAGTGGCATGGACATATATACACTACCAAACGTAAAATAGGTAGCTAGTGGGAAGCAGCTGCATAGCACAGGGAGATCAGCTCGGTGTTTTGTGACCACCTAGAGCGGTGGGATAGGGAGGGTGGGAGGGAGGGTGATGCAAGAGGGAAGAGATATGGGGACATATGTATATGTATAACTGATTCACTTTGTTATAAAGCAGAAACTAACACACCATTGTAAAGCAATTATACTCCAGTAAAGATGTTAAAAAAAAAAGAAAAAAAGAGGTACATGAAGGGAGGTGGAAACAAGATGGCAGAGTAGAAGGACGTGAGCTTTCCTCTCCTCATGAAAACACTAAAATCACAACTAACTGCTAAACAACCATCAACAAAAACAAACAAACTAACAAACACTGGAACCTACCAAAAAAGATATCCTGCATCCAAAGACAAAGAAGAAACCACAATGAGATGGTAGGAGGGGCGCAATCATAAAAAAATCAAATCCCATACCTGCCAGGTGGGCGACCCACAGACTGGAAAATAAGTATATTGCAGAGGTTCTCCCATAAGGGTGAAAGTTCTGAGCCCCATGTCAGTCTCCCCAGCCTGGGGGTCTGGCTTTGGGAGGAGGAGGCCCTAGAGCATCTGGCTTTGAAGGCCAGTGGGGTTTGATCACAGGAATTCCACAGGACTGGGGAAACAGTAACTCCACTCTTGGAAGGCACACACAAGGTCCCGTGTGTACCATGACCCAGGGAAAGAAGCAGTGACCTCACAGGAGTCTGGGCCAGACTTACCTGCTGGTATTGGAGGGTCTCCTGCGGAAGCAGGGGGTGGCTTTGGCTCACTCTGGGGACAAAGACATTGGTGGCGGTAGCTCTGGGGAGTACTCATTGGTGTGAGCCCTCCCGGAGGCTGCCATTTTCTCACCAAGACCTGGCCCCACCCAGCAGCCTGTAGGCTCCAGTGCTGGGATGCCTCAGATCAAACAACCAACAGGGCAGGAATGCAGCCCCACCCACCAGCAGACAGGCTACTTAAAGTCTTCCTGAGCTCACAGCTAAACACACCCCCTGACACAGCCCTGCCCACCAGAGGGAAAAGACCCAGTTCCAACCATCAGTGGGCAAGAACCAGGCACTCCCACCAGGAAGCCTGCACGAGCCCTTTAGACAGCCTCATCCACCAGGGTGCAGACAGCAGAAGCAAGAAGAACTACAACCCTGCAGCCTGCGAAACAGATACTGCAATCACAGAAAGTCAGACAAAATGAGATGGCAGACAAATATGTCCCAGACAAAGGAACAAGATAAAACCCCAGAAGAACAACTAAGGGAAGTGGAGATAGGCAATCTACCTGAAACAGAATTCAGAGTAATGACAGTAAAGATGATCTAAGATCTCACAAAAAGAATGAAGGCACAGATCGAGAAGACACAAGAAATGTTTAATAATGAGCTAGAGGAAGGGAAGAAAAAAGACCCACAAAAACAAATTCAAAACAATTAATAAAATGACAATAAGAATATACATATAATTACCTTAAATGTAAATGGATTAAATGCTCCAACCAAAAGACAAAGAAAACAAGACCCTTATATATGCTGTCTACAAGAGACCCACTTCAGATCTAGGGACGCATACAGACTAAAAGTGAGGGAATGGAAAAATGTATTCCATGCAAATGGAAATTGAAAGAAAGCTGGAGTGGCAATACTCATATCAGACAAAATAGACTTTAAAATAAAGAATGTTACAAGAGACAAAAAAGGACACTACATAATGATCAAAGGATCAATCTAGGAAGATGATATAACAACTGTAAATATAATATGCACCCAACATGAGAGCACCCCAATATATAAGCCAAATGCTAACAACCATAAAAGGAGAAATTGACAGTAACACAATAATAATGGGGGACTTTAACACCCCACTTTCATCAATGGACAGATCATCCAGATAGAAAATCAATAAGGAAACAAAGGCCTTAAATGACACATCAGACCAGATGGACTTCATTGATATTTATAGAGTATTCCATCAAAAGCAACAGAATACACTTTCTTCTAAAGTGTCCACAGAACATTCTCCAGGATTGATCATATCCTGGGCCACAAAGCCAGTCTCAGTAAATTTAAGGAAAGTGAAATCATATCAAGCATCTTTTCCAACCACAACTCTATGAGATTAGAAATCAACTACAAGAAAAAAACTGTAAAAAACACAAAGATGTGAAGGCTAAACAATAAACAATATGCTACTAAACAACTAATGGATCACTGAAGAAATAAAAGAGGAAATGAAAAAATACCTAGAGACAAATGAAAGTGAAAGCATGATGATTCAAAACCTGTGGGATGCAGTAAAAGCAGTTCTAAGAGGGAAGTTTACAGTGATACAATCTTACCTCAGGAAAGAAGAAACATCTCAAATAAATAATCTAACCTTACACCTAAAGCAACTAGAAAAAGAAGAACAAACAAAACCCAAAGTCAGCAGAAGGAAAGAAATTATAAAGATCAGAGCAGAAATAAATGGAATAGAGACAAAGAAAACCATAGAAAAGATCAATGAAACTGAAAGCTGGTACTTTGAAAAGATAAACAAAATTGAAAAACCTTTAGCCAGACTCAGCAAGAAAAAAAGGGAGAGGGCTCAAATCAGTAAAATTAGAAATGAAAAAGAAGTTACAACGGACACCACAGAAATACAAAGGATCATAAGAGACTACTACAAGCAACTATATGCCAATAAAATGGACAACCTAGAAGAAATGGACAAATTCTTAGAGAGGTACAATCTCCCAAGACTGAACCAGGAAGAAATAGAAAATATGAACAGACCAATCACAAGTACTGAAATTGAAACTGTGATTAAAAAACTCCCAACAAACAGAAGTCCAGGACCAGATGGCTTCACAGGCAAATTCTATCAAACATTTAGAGAAGAGTTAACACCTATCCTTCTGAAACTATTCCAAAAAATCACAGAGGAAGGAACACTCCCAAACTCATTCTATGAGGCCACCATCAACCTGATATCAAAACCAAAGAACCACCAAAAGAGAAAATTATAGGCCAGTATCACTGATGAACATAGACGCAAAAATCCTCAACAAAATACTAGCAAACCGAATCCAACAATACATTAAAAGGATCATCTACCACGAGATCAAGTGAGGTTTATCCCAGGGATGCAAGAATTTTTCAATATCTGCAAATCAATCAGTGTGATACACTACATCAACAAATTAAAGAATAAAAACCATATGATCATCTCAATAGATGCAGAAAAAGCTTTTGACAAAATTCAACACCCATTTATGATAAAAACTCTCCAGAAAGTGGGCACAGAGGGAACATACCACAACATAATAAAGCCCATATATGACAAACCTACAGTTAACAACATACTCAAGAGTGAGGAGCTGAAAGCATTTCCTCTAAGATCAGGAACAAGATAAGGATGTCCAGTCTCACTGCTTTTATTCAACATAGTTTTGGAAGTCCTAGCCATGGCAATAAGAAAAAAGAAATAAAAAGAATCCAAACTGGAAAAGAAGAAGTAAAAATGTCACTGTTTGCAGATGACATGATACTATACATAGAAAATCCTAAAGATGCTACCAGAAAACTACTAGAGCTAATCAATGAATCTGGTAAAGTGCATGATACAAAATTAATACAGAGAAATCTGTTGCATTTCTATACACTAACAACAAAAGATCAGAAAGAGAAATTAAGCAAAGAATCCCATTTACCATCGCATCAAAAGAATAAAATACCTAGGAATAAACCTACCTAAGGAGGCAAAAGACCTGTACTCTAGAAACTATAGGATGCTGATGAAAGAAATCAAAGATGACACAAACAAATGGGAAGATATACCGTGTTCTTGGATTGGAAGAAGCAATATTTTCAAAATGACTATACTACCCAAGGCAATCTACAGACTCAATGCAACTTATCAAATTACCAATGGCATTTTTCACAGAACTAGAACAAAAAATTTTTAAATTTGTATGAAACCACAAAAGACCCCGAATATCCAAAGCAATTTTGAGAAAGAAAAACAGAACTGGAGGAATCAGGCTCCCTGACTTCAGACTATACTGCAAAGCTACAGTCATCAAAACAGTATGGTACCAGCACAAAACCAGAAATATAGATCAATGGAACAGTATAGAAAGCCCAGAAATAAACCCACGCATCTATGGTCAATTAATCTACAACAACTGAGGCAAGACTATATCATGGAGAAAAGACAGTCTCTTCAATAAATGGTGCTGGGAAAACTGGACAGCTAAATGTAAGGGAATGAAATTGGAAAATTCTCTAACACCATACACAAAAATAAACTCAGAATGGATTAAAGACCCAAATATAAGACCAGATACTATAAAACTCTCAAAGGAAAACATAGGCAGAACACACTGTGACATAAATCACAGCAATACCTTTTTGGATCCGTCTCCTAGAGTAATGGAAGTAAAAACAAAAATAAACAAATGGGATCTAATTAAACTTAAAAGCTTTTGTACTGCTAAGAAAACCATAAACAAAATGAAAAGGCGACCTACAGAATGCGAGAAAATGTTTGCAAATGATGTGACCGACAAGGGATTAATCTCCAAAATTTACAGACAGCTCATGCAACTCAATATCAAAAAAACAAACAACCCAATCAAAAAATGGGCAGAAGACCTAAATAGACATTGCTCCAAAGAACACACACAGATGGGCCAAGAGGGATATCAAAAGATGCCCAACATCGCTAATTGTTAGAGAAATGCAAATGAAAACTACAATGAGATATCACCTCACACCAGTCAGAATGGCCATCATCAAAAAGTCTACCAACAATAAATGCTGGAGAGGGTGTGGACAAAAGAGAACCCTCCTACACTGTTGGTGGGAATGTGAATTGGTACAACCACTATGGAGAACAGTATGGAGGTTCCTTAAGAAACTAAAAATAGAGCTACCATATGATCTAGCTATCCCACTCCTAAGCATATATCCGGAGAAAACAATGGTTCAAAGGGATACATGCACCCCAGTGTTTACTGCAGCACTGTTTACAATAGCCAAGACATGGAAGCAACCTAAATGTCTGTGGACAGATGAATGGATAAAGAAGATGTGGTACATACATACAATGGACTATTACTCAGCCATTAAAAAGAATGAAATAATGCCATTTGCGGCAATGTGGATGGACCTGGAGATTATCATACTAAGTGAAGTAAGTAAGTCAGACAGAGAAAGATGATATCATATGATATCACTTACATGTGGAATCTAAAAAAAATGATACAAATGAACTTATTTACAAAACAGAAACAGACTCACAGACTTAGAAAACAAACTTATGGTTATTAAAGGGGAAAGGTGGGGGGGAGAGATAAATTGGGAGTTTGGGATTGACATATACACACTAGTATGTTTAAAATAGATAACCAAAAGGACCTACTGTATAGCACAGGGAACTCTACTCAATATTCTGTAATAACCTAAATGGGAAAAGAATTTGAAAAAGAATAGATACATGTATATGTAAAACTGAATGACTTTGCTGTACACCTGAAACTAATACAACATTGTAAATCAACTACACTCCAATATAAAATAAAAATTTCTTAAAATTAAAATTAAAAAAAAATTTAAAAAGCAGCACATGAAGATAAGATGATTAATGAGAATAGTGTGATTGAAATCCACCAAGGAAAGAGAATTGAGGCAAAGAGAGGTCCTGAGTCAGCCACTGGTGACACTTCATCATGTACATCTTATTTTTGTCTCTCCCTCCTTCTCTCTCCTACTTTCCTCTCTCTCTTCTCTTCATCCAGTTCCGTAGGAGTACCAGGAATTCTCATGATTCATGCTTAGCAATGGCTGAAGTGTTTGCTGCCACTTACTCTGGAAAACAGGGCACACTTGAAATAATCATTGGTCCTCAAGCTGAGAGTCAGTGGGGATGGATTATAATCAGGCATTGTGTCAAATGCAAACCAAAATAATAAAACGGAAATCCTATATTTCTGGCTCTCCTTTCTATCTCCTTACTTTAATTTTCATGGACTCTTAAGTTCAATGAGAATTTTTTTGGGGAGGGGGTAAATATTTCTACTACAGTCTTAAGATTATTTTAAGATTAAGGTCAGATTTTTTTTATTTTTTAAGATTAAGCTTGGTATAAATAAGTAGTGACAGCTAATAGATTAATTACGGATCAGTTAACATATATTGTGAATAATTAAGAAATTAATGTAAATGTAAATTACTTAGTAAAAACATAACTTTAAATTAAAAATAAATTTAAAAATTAAAATGAGTGCTAAATGACATTTATAAGAGCTTAGAGTTGGACAGTGTGTTTCAAGATATTTGCAATGTCCTTTAAAGAAAAGTTCAAGATGAGGCCATAGGATCCCTCAGTAGCACTAAATTATGGTGCCAGTACTAAATTATGGCATAGGATCCTACTTGGGATAGTAAAGTTACAAGGAAAATAGAAAGCAAAAGTATATGGGTAATTTTAAACAAGGGAAATTTGATAATAATGGAGCTGGGGTAGCTCTTAAAGGCACTAAAAAATATTAGCTCGTAAGAATTAGTTGAGAGCATCTTGAGAATGCTCTCTCTTTAATCTTCCATCCCAAAACATTCCCAAGAAACACAGTTTGAGTCATGGTAATTAGGGGAGAGGGTTTAAGGCAGCTCAGCCAACTCTTCAGAACTAGTCTTACTCCACGTGGCAATCCCACTGGAGGACATGCTTGTATTTTTTCTTCTGAAATTCCAAGAAATTATCATCAGAACAAATCCCAAGAACTCGACAAAGGTTTATCAATAAGATGGTGCCCCACGTGACTCAAATTTCAGAAAGAAACTTCAGAAAGCATCTGAAATAACCAGTATCTGTGTCACTTCTTTCTATGTTCACTTAGTGTAACCTTTCTCATTCTTAGATTTAGTTTTAAGTGGCCAGGATAATAAAACCATTTTAGTAAGAAATTAAGAATTTATATTCTTTTCTAGATCCAGAGAAATGTACTTAGAGAAATTATCTTACAATTTAAAAAACTCAAGGCTAGAACCAAAAAAACTCTCGCTGACTACTCTTTTCTAGATACTCTAAAATGACGTATAAGTGTATAGATGGTGTTGGAGGCAAATACTGAAAGGAAAGCTGAGTTTCCAAAGACTCTCATTAATTAGGAAGAAAACGTTTACTTCCATAGCCTAAGTTTCCTAGGACACGTAACCCATCTGTCAACAGCCCACATTTGTTTTGCTTTACCATATAATCAACTGAAAGGCATTCACCCAAGTTGACCCTTGAAGAGTCTCCATACCTTGGTTTCTGTGGGATTCATACTGGAAGACTTCCTGGTTGAAGCAGAGGAAGTTGTCACCTAGAAAGGAAAGAAATAAGAAGTTTAATTATAGTTAACCTACAACCTTCTTTGTCCTTCAGCTCCTTTTAACCATACTTACTCTTAACTCTTCACCTTGGTTTTACCTCACCTAGAGTACCACTCTCATAAAAGTTCAGTATGTGGTGTTGCCCAGTGGGTAAAAGCCTTTGTAACCAGATCAAATGGGTTCAAATTTGGAGTGTGCTACTTACTAAATAATCTTGGGCAAGCTACTTAAATTTTCTGATCTTTGGTTTCCCCTTTCTCAATTTTTGTTCCGTAGGTAACAACTACCTTCTAAGTTTATTACTGCCTGGTAATTAAGTACTCAGTAAATATTATTCTAATTATTGTTTGTATTATTTTCAGAAAAAACATGAACTTTGAAACTTACAGAATTTTGTTCAAATGCCAGCTTTGCCAATTACTAGCTCTGTGACTTTGGGTCTTAGTTTTCCAAGTATATAAAATGGGGCCTATAATGTCTATTTTGCAGGGTTGTAATTATTTGTGATAATGTGGGTAAAATGCCTGGCACATTGTAGGTGTTCATTAAATTGCTAGTGCATTATTCCTAAGCTATTGTAAGACAGACGAGTAGGCATAGCTCTGGGAAATAGGTTCAGGTAGATTAGAATCGTCATGTAAGGAAGAGAAAGTGGGAGATGGTGTTGCAAAGGGGATATTGTTATATTATCTGTCTCATCTAGGCTCCTCCCTGGAGGGCAAAAGGTGATGAGTGGTAACTGAAGTATTCAAGAAACACCTTTCCTAGGGATGTGGAGTCAGCCCCTGCAATCTAATCACCCAAGCAGGGGGATGTGCATGTGGACACTTGCATGGTATTGAGAACTACGTACTCCAGTAACTTGTATTATACTGGTTAATATTAAATTCACAATTACATTCTTTGCAAATTCCAACTCAGGCTCATTTAAACCTCCTTAACATTTGAGTCCATTAGGTTTTAGAGCCCAGGGATTCCATCTGGCACCAGTTGTCTTCTTAAGTAACTGGCTGTCAGTAAACAGCTGCTCCCTGCCAGCAGCACCCAGAGCCCCATTCCCTGACGCCTGGCCCTGAGCCACTTCGGAAGCTGAGTCCCCGGGCAGGATGGACCCATCCCCGCTGGTGCCCCAGCTCCCCTACCTCGACACACCACACTCAAGGTGACTGCGTGAACCCACTATAACCCATGGCCCATGAACACGATCACCTTCCCCACCGACCTCATTTAATGTAGAGCATGTTGGTGCTTGGAATTAAATTGCCACATTTTACAGATAAAAGCCCAAAGCTTTAGTATACTGACTTTTCAAACATAGTCATATGAACTTAACTATTCCTGAGCGCCCTTAAGCACCCCCCACCCCAAAACACACACAAACACACACACACACATACACCCCTTGTCACTGTGGCAGGCATGTGCTGTCTCTCTCACATTCTCTTCGGGATAAAGAACTGCAAGACGTACCAAAGTAGATTTCCCTCATCAAATTAATGGACAAATATGTGAATATGCATTTTTCCTGGAGAATTTTTTTTAATTTGTGGGGATTAACATACCCATATCTATATAATTCTGTCTTTCCACAAGTAGAATTGGTTGTACAAACGTCCACTCAAACTCAAGAAGTTCCAGTTAGCTACATCCCACTCCTTCAGTGATTTCCCTCAGCCATCTAAAACCACCCAAGACAAACACTCCACACAAAGGTTCTTTTTAAGCTGCACATCTTTGGGTGAACATTCATTTATTTTCTAAACATCCAAGTTTATTAAAACATTCCTGAAATTACATAGCCTTGGGTTTTCCAATCTGCCTTACTGCTTTATTAAGCAATAGCTGGAAGAGATCCTTAAATCCTAGAAAGAAGACTTTCAAAGGCTCACCAAGGACAGTAAAATCTCCATGGAATGCCTATAAATAAGCATGGAGCGGATTATAATGTGAACTTAGCTGAAGGCCTTGGCCACACCTGTTCTCAGCCTAGATTCCTCCGTGAAAGTTTCATCCCATCACTAAGGCACTAAACATTTTGAAACTAAAATAGGAAAACCACTTCATGGGGGCTGGAAATGAGGAAAATAATCCCATCCTGTTATGGGCTGGTTCAACTCTGGCTAAGTGTAGTGTGTTCAATTTTTATTTTATTTGTAAAGACAAGAAAAGTTTACTATTTGTTACCCCTACTGGGGGATTATATACACTTTCAATTTAAATCTTCTATATGGTTTGACTTTCTAATCATAGGTGTGAATAACTTACAATTTAAGAATTTTGAAGAGTTAACCCATAAATCTTTGAAGAACCTTAGAGAAAAACTTTGAATATGTAGGTTTTAAACAGATGAGGAGAACGGTATCTCATAAAGATTAAGTGACCCATCAAAGTTTACCACAGTTCACTGGCTCCGTAAGTATTTATCCAGAACATAGTTTGTGTCAAGTACTGTGTTAGCTGATGGGAAACCAACAGACCTGTCTCTGACCTTGTGAAAGTTACAGCCTGGTCAGAGATGACATTAATAGACTAACTACTTCAATCCCACTCCTGGGCATATATCTGGACAAAACTATAATTCAAAAAGACACATGCACCCCTATGTTCATGGCAGCACCATTTACAATAGCCAGACATGACAAAAACCTAAATGTCCATCAACAAAAGAAAGGATAAAGAAGATGTGGTGTGTATGTATATATATATGTATACACACACACACACACAATGCAATATTACTCAGCCATAAAAAAATGAAATAATGCCATTTACAGCAACATGGATGGACCTAGAGATTACCATACTAAGTGAAGTAAGTCAGAAAGAGAAAGACAAATACCATATGATATCACTTATATGTGGAATCTAAAATATGACACAAATGAAATTATCTACAAAACGGAAACAGACTCACAGACATAGAGAACAGATTTGTGGTTGCCAAGGGGGAGAGGGATGGAGATTAGCAGATGCAAACTATTATATATAGAATGGATAAACAACAAGGTCCTACTGTGTAGCACAGGTAACTATATTGAATATCCTGTGATAAACCATAATGGAAAAGAATATGAAACAGAATGTATATACATATGTATAACTGAATCACTTCACTGTACAGCAGAAATTAACACAACCTTGTAAATCAACTATACTTCAATGAAATAAATTTAAAAAAAGAATAACCACTTTAGTAACTACTTGTGATAAGTGCTATAAAGGAAAATCACAGGGTCCCATGAGAACACAGACTAGGCAACCAGATCTAATTCAGGGGACAGTCAGGACAGGTGATGCTGAAGAAGTGACAGTTAACGTGGAGACTGGAGGATAAGGGGGCATCACCCAGGCAGAAGGCGGGAGGACCCTCCGAGCTGTCTGTGCCAGGGCTGAGCCTAGGCCACCTGACTTTTAAACCAGTGACTCTCTGCTGCAGGACCGACCACTCAGCCGGTCCTAACATCAAGGCATAACCAGTTTTAAAGCAACATCAGTGCTCAAATACCAAAATCTCTCTATGGAATTAGGACTGTATACCAGACTAAAGTGCGGCCATAACTATACTCTCCCTCTTAAATGACCCATGCAAATCTCTTGACAACCAGAGTATTATGAGTCATTTATAATCTTAAATTAAGGCATAAATCAGAGTAACAAAGAACAGAGAAAAAGTACTTTAATATAATTATTTTCCACCCACCCACTCAACAATTGTTGTTTAAAAAGCAATGAGCCTGGGGCTGAGGATACACAATGAATGTCACTGTCACAGCCTTGAAAGAGTTCACAGTCCAGCGCAATAAACAGACATCAAGCAGGTTTAGTTACAACTTAAGTGCTCTAACAGGTATGAAGAAAATCCTAGGTGACCGAAGAAATGTTTTGGTTCTAAGTCAGTTGTAGGCCCACCTGAAGTAATCTCACTGTGCTGTCAAATCTCATTAAAACAAAGCAATATCGATAAAAGAAAGTAACTGCAGCCTAGAAAAAATTAATATTTAATCCTGTACTTATCCAGTATGGCATGTTACGTTCTGGCTTTATTCAACAAAACCTCTTTAAATTTGTTTACTTGCTACAATAAGAATTTTGGAGTTTACTGCAGGAAATGATTAGAGATATGAGGGGGAGATGGTATGCTTTTAAGACCCTTGAAAGATGGAAACTGCTTTCCTTTTTCACATATATTTTGCAAAGGTCTCCCATACTACAGCCTTTTAGCTCTCTCACCTGTTCTGCCTACACTAGTCTTCGCAGGTGTCACTCCCACACACATGCCTCCCTCTAAAGTAGGGCCAGCGATGATGACTCCCGTTACCCACTGTATCACACAGAAGTCCTTTCTCTTGCCTTTAAAGACCCCTGGTCTCCAATCCCACCGCATCTCCCAGCGCAGAACATCTGCTCCAGGCAGCCAGCCCATCCCTTTCTCAGAGCACAGCTCTCTCATCTCCCCCTTTATGTTTTTTTTCACATAAGTGCCACTGGTTGGGATGCTTCTCTTCCCCAAATATCCGAATCCTACATGCCCTTCCTTTCAGGTGTATCTCACTAGCGCCAGCACTGGCATTGTAACTTCCAAACCACTGCAATCCTAAGTGGGCATCCATCCGCCTTCGCCAATCCCCGCTCACTTACAGTACCATATACAGGCAAGTAATGACCTAATTGCGGCATGAAGTGTCTCCTCCACCACATGGGGTCCCTTTAAAAGAGCTGTCTGTTGGGTACACGAATCTACTCACCCCCACTCTTACTCACGGCAGGTTTCTATCCAAGGCTTTCCCTTGATTCTGCAGGATGCCTAGTGAGGCTGCACGAGAAGAGAAGCAAGACCTAGGACCAACCCAACCATCCTGTGATGCTGGATGTGAGTGGAGAGGGTTGTGAGCTCGCCCACAGGTCCTGGCTGGACCCAAGGGCTTCTTCAGAAGGGGCGCGGTCCTAGAGGGCTTACTCATCCATTCTACTGCCATTAAATCTGGCTGATGAAAAAGTCATTCCCTCGGCTCCTTACCTCTCTGTCTCCCATGTCAGAGTCTTTTCACTTGCTTGGGCTCTCAGAAGACAATCAGCTTCTTTCCAGGCACTGTCAGCTGGTTCACGGGAATCCTCCCCTCCAGTCACTCAGTCTGACTTTGATCTCCCTCCTTGCGCCAGCTCAGTTCAGAAAGTGCACCCAGAGTGCACCCGGCAGATGAGTCAACGGCTGCCCCTCACCCCATACCTTGCTTCCTCTCCCCACCCCATACCTTGCTTCCTCTCCCCACCCCTCACTGCCAGCGTTCCCACAGCCTCCCACCGGCGGCACCAGTCACCCTTCACACACCCCAGCTGCCTTTGTTTGTGGAGGGTTACTGAGAATGCCAGCCCACGTACGTGCTGCCCTTTTCCACCTGATAATCCATCTGCAGTTTCATTTTGAATCACTGACCATCCTCTTCCCCAGGGCTGCTGTGACACAGGGAGCTCCAGGTCCACTCCCCAGCCCTCTGACCTGTTTCCTTCTGGAAGCCTTTTCCACTTGCTCCATTCTTCTCTGCATTCTTTAATATTTAGTCACAAACCCTCTGCCTTCTCTCTTATATTACTGCATCCTCGGAGAGTTGATTTCTCCCCATGACTTTATTTTTTTTTTTATACATTTATTTATTTATTTACTTTTGGCTGCGTTGGGTCTTCATTGCTGTGCGTGGGGGCTACTCTTCGTTGTGGTGCATGGGCTTCTCATTGCCGTGGCTCCTCTTGTTGTGGAGCAGGGGCTCTAGGCGCACCGGCTTCAGTAGTTGTGGCACATGGGCTCAGTAGTTGTGGTGCACAGGCTTAGTTGCTCCGCGGCATGTGGGATCTTCCCGGACCAGGGCTTGAATCCGTGTCCCCTGCATTGGCAGGTGGATCCTTAACCGCTGCACCACCAGGGAAGTCCCTCTCCACCCCCCATGACTTTAAATATCATTTACTATGTGAACAGTTCTCCATACTTTATCAGCAGCCCTACTTTATTACCAGACAACATTATTTTACCTTAAAGGGAGGAAGCCAAGAAAGTCAGATGCGGGCTCAAATGCCTACTCCAGCACTTATTCATTCACATTAATTATCCTCCCAGAAGCCTTCAACCTCATCTGCAAAATGGGAGTAATACCACCTGCCTCTGGAGTTGCTGTAAGGGCCAAATGATGTAATGCAGGGAAACTCATCTGCCGCTGAATTGCTTGGAATCTGCCTCCAAGTCCTCATTACCATTCCATCCTTTTAATTTCTTTCCCTGCTCACACTTTCCCTAGTCTAATCAGGTATCTCTCACACCTGGATTACATCAAGGCCTTTCTAATAGTTTCCATGCCTTGTTCTCTCCCACCCCCGACTTCTAGCTCCCAATCCTTTCTATCGCTGCCTAATTTACCTGAAATAAATGCATACCATGTTCCCACTCTGATGAAATACTAAACTCTCAGTGGTTTCTCACTGTCCTAGATAAGGTCCAATGTCTTCTGCCTGAGCCTTAGACTTTCCACATTTGACCTAATCTCCTCATTCCACTACGTCTCTTGCTATGCCCCACACCATGTCTCCCCACCTCCCAGGATGCTGTCCTTCCTGTCTCAGGAGAACCAAATCGGGCAGCATAACTCACTGGTTAAGAGAGTGAGAGGCGGCTCTGGACTCAAGACTGGTGGAATTCCAGCCAGCACTGAATTCGTGTGCAACCTCGAGCAAGTTACTTAACCTCTCTGTGCCTCAGCGTCCTCACCTATAAAATGAGAATAGTAACAATTCTTACCTTATAGGGTTGTTTTAAGGATAAGTTGATGTACATGAACCCATTACAACAGCGCTTGGCAAGTGGTAAGTGCTGGACAAATGCTAGTCGGTGTTATCACCACCATCATGCTCCCATCCACCACTGAGGAAGCCTTTCTTGTCATCCCCACCGCTGAGGAAGCCTTTCCCTGCTCAGACAGCTCCTACCCTCCTCTTGAAGATTTAGCTCAAGATACAACACCTGTATCTGCTTTAGCTCCTATTACCTTCTCAACTCTCATATGTTTGTACTTCTCACTTGAACACTTAATCATATATGCTGTTGAGGGTTACTGAGTCTTTTCTAAGTGTATGTCATGTCTTACCAATGAAGCTGTAAATCGATCAAGAGGCAGGGATCATTTCTATTCTCCACAGTGCCTACCACAGTGTTTAATAGCAGAGAGGAGCTCAAAAATCACTGTTGATTCCAATATTTGTTTCCATTTTCTAATTGTCAATTAAAGTTTCATTTAAACAAAGAATGAAGTATAGTTTTAATACCTTGGTTCTTTTTTTAAAAAAGCTAGAATCAAGAATATAATTAATAAATCAGAAGAAAGGTTCAGTCTGATAGCTTCTTAGTGGCGATGAGTCCACAGGTAAGTCGATTAAACCTGAAAAGCATCTGGTTTCCCATGTGGAAATACCATGCACCCCACAGGGCTATTGTGAGAGTCAATTACATACCAAATATTAGGGCAATCTGGGCAAAGCACAAAACAAATATTAAAAATTTTTTTTTAATTAAGAAGTTCTGACAAATCAAAACCAAGTTAACTGATTTTTAACTTTTAAAGTTAGCTCTGCTAGATGCACAAGAGAGAAATGTATAATTTGCTTCTGAACCATAATGAGATTCTTATCTTAATAACACATCTCAAAAAATGAAAGAAAAGAAATCATGGCTTTTTTTTAAAGTTCTTTCTTCACAGGATCTGTCAGACAGACCCAAACCCGAACTCCATGAGGGCAGGGACCATGCCCGTCTCAGCTGCTGCACATACCCAAGCATCGCACACAGTAGTTGCTTAACAAGTATGTGTTAAATAAATAAATGTATAAATTTGTACATGAATAAACATGAATATTATGATGGCTCAAAAGCAACATTATACGAGTTTTATTCAATCATCAGAAATTTTGTCCAAAGCACAGGTCAGAAAACTGATTAGGAAAACATAAACATCTAGTCTTTTACATCCTTATTGTCATCACCCAGTAGTTGTATAACTTTGCATATACACAAAAAAATCCCTGAGCTACTTCCTGTAAGACACCTGGAGCAAACAATAGACGGCTAATGAGGGGCTTTCTAAAGAAAGCACTGACGTTCTTCACAAACACCATTCATGGACCCGGTGAGAACAGGTTTACGGTGATGGATTATTCACTTCAGGAGATGAATATTCAGATGTTTAGCTCTGTCTATTGTTTGCCACGCAGTCACACCATGACATACCGTCTTGTCTTGCAATGCCTTTAATTATTTACCATAATAATGGTGCTTCTAAAGAGAACTGCAACTCAGTCACCTAACAAAGTATAGTTTTTAATCATAACAAAAAACATGATTCTGATGAAATGGGTCATCTGTGAATGCAGTTGAGCCATCTCTTTCAGGGAGAACATGGCTTTGTGCCAGCAGATCTAATTAGGGCACCAACTTACATCTCAGCATGTATGTAATATAAGAGCAGGTCAATTGTGATAGGATCTTAAGTACAATATGAAGTTATAAGAGATCAGAAGAGGGAGACTATTTCTGAGGTGTGGGTTTGAAGATGGCTAGGAAAAACTTCACAGAGGAGATGGGAACAATTTACTTAGTATTAACTGCAGTGTGATGGGGAGGTAGGTGAGGACTATGGAATTTTCCATATTCCAGGAACTGTGGCAGGGGCTTTGGGCATCTGATTTCAATATATCTTTATAAAATCCTAGGACCTAATCATTATTATCTGCATTTTATAAACGAGAAAACTGAGGCTCAGAGAAGTTAGGTAACTTATCTAAGATCTCACAGTCAAGAAGTTGTAGAGCTTGGATCTGCACACAGACATTGACGATAATGCCCACGAACTTTTTGCTATAACAAGTTAACTCCCCTACTTTCAAAAAGTAAAATAAAAGATTTTAGTTTTACAAAACATGGAGTTGGAGCCTGAGATGGGGTAGTCATTCCAGGTGAGCAGAACAGCTTGAGCAAGACTTAGAGGTGGGAAAGTACCAGAGATAATCAGTCCAGAGTACAACCGGTTGGATGAAGTAGAACACGGCAAAATGAGACAAACTGAACACTGCCTGGGGGAACAGAATATGATTCTATCTCAGCTGAGTATGCTATACATTCATGAACTATGTTAAAATAATATAAAAATAAATATTATTTAAATATAAATATATTTAAATATATTACATTAATAGATTTAAATATATTAAAATATATTTTAAAATATATTTAATTATCTTAATTAAATATAATTAAAATATATTAAGATGCATTATCTTAATAATATATTAAGATAAAAATAGAATGCCTGAGCTCTACTTGCTCTGGGAAGTGGAGAGCACATGCAGCTTTGGTCTCTGATGCAACCCTGTGGGCAGACCTCAAAATAAACATCCATATGTTGCCTGGCAACCGGGAAGGTAGCCACAGTTGATCTGTGATGGCAATCCAAGAGCCAGAGAGACCTGAGAACATTTGGCCACACCTTGTGAGTGCCTGATTATGAGGTCTAACACAGGACCACCCCAAGTGCTTAGAAAAAATCCACAAAACGCATGAAGCTGAACTTCCAGTACTATAAAACAGTTGTTTCATTTTCATTGCTTTGTGAACTCCACTTTTCCCCCTTTCCCCCTCTCTGCCCTGGGATGACTATTTTGTAAGCAAGGAAGAGAGCAAGCCACGTAGCCTGGATTAGTCATCAAAGAGCAGAAATGCAGCTTTTTTTTTTTTTTTTTTAAGTTGCGTCCATGCCTCTAAGGATCCTGGTTGCTTTTCTTGATGCATGAAATAATTCCAGCTATGTCTGAATTTGGCTGGCCAAGACAAAGCAGAGAAGTTAGACCCAGAAAAGACAGCCTACTTTCCTCTTGTGGCCCCTCCCCTAGAAGAGGTTTGTGCGTCTATGATCTTCTTAAGCCTGTGAGTCACGCAGTTTCAGCAGATTAGAAGCGATATAAGGAACAATGAGGAAGACAGCCCATGACAAGCTCTTTGAACTTAAGTCTTAACCTCTCTAGAACACAGTTTCCTCATCTGTAAGCTGTCAGGCTTGAGAACTCTGTTGTTCTGCAACTCTAATAGGATATGCTATAAATATGTAAAGCTTATTAAATAATGTACCCAATGACAGATGTTCAAAGGGAAACACAGGAGTTTAGCCTCTGGAGTCCCACAGACCTGGGGTCTCATTCTAGTTGTGTAACTTCAAGCAAGCTGCTCAACCTTTCCAAACTTGTGTTTTTTATTTGTTAAATGGGTATAAAGATGACACCTAACTCATAAGATGGTAGTGAGGATTTAATGAGGGTGTGCTTATAAGGCCTGGCACATGGTAAGTCAGTAAACAAAAGTGATCTGTATTATTTTACAAATATCAACAGCCTCAAAAGTTCTTCTCAGTCTCAGAATGGTGGAGCACTTCTGTGGTGACCACTGCTTTGAGAAGTTACACACGCATGTTGTTTATCTTAAAGAGAAAGGGCAACACTATTTTACATTATGAATTTTTTTTGGATTGAAATGCATGGCTTATTTATCCTAAAAGATTATGAGCTCATCTAAAGCATATATGGTTACTGATGATATGATTACTGTATAAGAATAAAAAATTCTGAGCTCTGTTGAACAGTTGCCTCAGAGCCTTTCAGCTTGGTTTCCATAGTGCTTTCAAATTCATTCCTTAGGCACAGACCTAACAGAATGTGAGAGAAATGAGAAGTTTTATGTGTCGTTGTGTTATAAGACCAACTGCCAGGCTCAGTCTCTACAGGGATGACAGACTCAAAGTGTCTCAACGAAACTGAGAGGGCACGTATGAGGAAATACTGGCATACAGCCAATTGTGTGGCGGCTGAGAGACAAGCCTGTCACATGACTGTTCTTGCAGCTGGCTTCTCAGTGAAGCATGTTCTTAATAAGAAGGCTTAAATGGCAGGAATTATTACAAAGTTCCCTTCTCCAAGCTGCTTTCCAAATAACCAAAATGAAAATGTGGGGTGCAATAAAACGTCGTTCTGGAAACCACATAAGAAAAACAACTTCACAAATGTACGCTAACAGCAAGCTTAATCTTTGCAAATATTAAAGAGGTGATGTTATGCCGTTAGGAGAATGGCTGTGGAGCCAGACCACTCGAGTTTGAATTCCAGCTCTGCTACCAGCTGTATGACCTTGAGCAAATTCCCTAACTGCTCTGTGACTCAGTTTCCTCATCTGTAAAGTGGAAATAATCATAATACCTTCCACCACATTTCATCCCACTTTCACCTAAAATAAAAATTCAGTAGAATAGGAGAATTGATTTTAAAATAGGCTTCATTTGAAATTGATGTAAAAATATGAACAGTGCTGTTTATCCTTCAGTCTAAGCAACTGTATTCCTACACTGTAAGGGAGTTTTTTGCTATGTAATTTAATCCTGCTTTTTAAAAATTTCACCATATTCAAAGATGTCTAATTCATCACTTCTCTACTGCTTATTAAGACATCTAAAGAAACTCTGTCAACAAAACTCTTATTTGCTAATTCCAATCAGTGTACAATACTCTCTTTCACAGAAGCAGGAAATTTCGTTCATCAGAGAGAATTTCAACAGCATTAAGATATTTAGCAGAATAATAGAGGGCACAATATTAATTTCTAGTGCTTTTTGAATTTAGATACAAATTCCTCTCTTGGTTATTTAAACTGCCTGGATATAAACTACTGAGTCTAGAATTTTGTAAGACTGGTCTACTGAAAAGATCATTAGAATCAAATAGAATCTTGCTATCTGTGTGACCCAGGGTAAGTTATTTAATCTCTCTGGGCCTTAGTCTTCTCATTTTAAAAATTGTCCTAATACCCACTTACCCATTTGCAAAATATGCAACTCTTAAGAGGATTAAATGAAATCCTATGTAAATCACTTAGCATAGTAGTTGTTTAACAAATTAATAAACGGTTGGTTTCTCTTTCTTCTTTCCATTTATTTTCATTTATCTAGATCCTGGAGAGCTTCTCCAAACTACATACATACTGCTGGACCTAACCCCTTTCCTACAGTTTTCCAGAATTATTTTCAGATTATCAGAACTAGCTAGAACGTCTTTTGTTTCCTATTGGTTGTCTTTCCATTTTGAATAGTAACCAAATCTTCAGTTCATTGATCAGTAGGAGAAGGTGGAGAAGTTATACACAAGCAGAAAAGATATGGTATATGGTTTATTACTGGTTCAACTGGAAATCAATCAGGGTATTTTGCCAAGATTTTAATTGCAAATATGTAGATCAGTGTTCATCACATTCAATCTTTGGAGACATGTGAAGAGGTGTACGAATATGATTGTCAGAGGACTGGAGAAGGAAACAATTCTAATTTGCTAGACTAGGAATCCTGGCCTACCACAAGAACATTGTTTGAGAATAATTCAGCACCCATTACCACAATAATTAAAAAGATTCTCAAAACCAAGGGAGGGCTCAAACTCAACAACCAAAAGAAGTTAGCCTTTCCTCGTTAATCTCTAGATATTCAGCAAGGGGGTACATTGTTTCTTAGTGATGTGGATCCTTTGTGGCTAAAATTTCAAACAATTAATAATTAACTAATTAATTGATTTAAAACTCAAGATTAGAGTAGGACATCACATGGAAGATGATATAATTTTATAATACTGCTAGGGAAAAAAATGATCACTAATTCTAATCAGTGAAACTATACGCAAAGTATGCAGGATATTCATACACATTTAATTAATATTAAATTAAATTAAATATTCATACATATTTAATTATATTATACTAAAATTGTACATAATGATTACAGGCAACGAATGTTATGTCAAGCTATTGGACAATGTGACTGGCCGAGCATTAACACCTTAGCTCAGTGGTTTTGGGCCCAGGAACAGAATCACTCATAGCCAGTGTATGGGGATCGGGGGAGCGCAGCAATGGACACTTAGAAACTTACAAAAGGGAAAGGGCAGGAGGGAGAGGGAGCAACGATTATAGCTTAAAAAGCTGTAAGCCCCGCCCCCCAAGTGATTCTCAAACTCCTCTACATGGAGAATGACTGCTTTAGGTTGTTTTAAACAAGATGGCCTTATAGGGGGTGGGTGAAATGACCACTCTTTTCTACCATCTATCGTTACCCACTGGCACTTTGACAGAGATGACAAACAGCCTCTTCCTGCTTTCATTTGGTCAAAAGAAGGTACTAGAATGCATTAGATAATAGGATAGATTCACAAAGTTACTTTTCAAAAGTACTTTCCAGCTGGTTTTGAAAGGAAGATTTTTGGTGCTGATACTGCCAGCCCAGGTTACTACAGAGCCTATATGTTCCCTAAAAAGACAGTCCTGCAATATCCCAAGAATATCTGTCTTCTCCAGTCTCATGACCCTAAACCCTGAGGACACTTGATACTTGGAATTATGCCTGTAGTGCACACTTTTCTTACAACAGAAAAATATAGAACGCTGTAGACATCACCAAGCCCAACAGTGCTGTCATTTTATAGGCAGATATTCTGGACCACTAGAGAAACTCTTAATGCTGTACACATCCACACATCTAGTATATAGCTCAGTTGCAAGGATTTAAGAAAGAAAAAAAAAAAAGTGCAATTTTCAAAATATTTATTGAGTTTTCAGAAAAATCATATTTGCCTATCTCTGTAAATCAGGAGTCTAAAACTCAAATGAAAATATACGTTGGGGGATGTGAATGAGTGTATCAGGCCAGTATGAAGAGGGAGTAGGAGGCTTCATGACAAAATAGAACATGTGTTCCTCATCTAAAGGCTTTCAAACATTTTAAATACATTGTGAGGGCTTAATAAAATTAATCTGAATTCTGATTCAAGAGCCCCCTTCTGTTCCAGACACAAAGAAATACTGTACAAAATTTAACATTAAAACATTAATTAAATAAAGAGATAAATCAAGAGATGGTGAATATGAAAGAGAAGTGGAGAATTCTGGAAGATGAAAATTCTGGCAACAAGTTTCAATTCCCTGCTGTAGACCAAGGCCTCTGAACCTGATACATCTTTGTAAATAAAATATTATGAAAAGATGCATGTCTAAAAGCATGAGGATATTGATATTCCAGGACTCTGATGATGACAAGCAATGGTAATGGCTTTTATATAAGAGGATCTTACTTGCCCTGTTGGATATAAACACAATTTCCTATTTTCATGATAAGGAGGAAACAGAAAAGGCTTATACAACTGAAAAACATACAAATAATTTTATTCTTTGCTCCTTTGTCTGGCCACCCTTAGTACAGCTAATAAAGAAACAATACGCAGGAGACTAAGCCCCTGGTTTCTCTGTAGGAAATGCTCTCCCGCAACAACTCTATTCTGGGCATCTCTGGAGGCGCCAAGGTCTCATCTAGGTCTTTATACTGAGGTCACTTGTGCAGGGAACCTTAATCCATTACAGAGTCCAAAGAGTATGCCTGCACACTAAATTGGACTCAATCTCTTATAGCAACTTTGAGTGAAATGGGAGTGGTCCAGGCCCTTTCTCGGGCTCCAAAAGAGGGCCATAAACATCAATCACTTCAGTTCATGGGGGCCCCTCAGTATGATTCAAAAGTCTCAGCCCCTGTGAATAGCTACAGCTGTCACCAAGATTTCACTGCACTGCTAAGGTCAGAAGACGACTGCTCACAGATAGGCTCTGGCTAGCCCACCTCACTTCTTAGAGCAGCGCTCATCAAACTTTAACAGGTGTAAGGATTTACCTCGAGAGCTTATTAAGCCATAGATTCCTCAGTGATTCTGATTGGGTAAGTCCTAGGTGGGGCTTGGGAAATCTCCATTTTTAAATAAGTATCCCAGGTGAATTTGACGTAGATGCTCTCCAGACTACATATCATGAAACACTGAATTAGAGCATTCCAAGGGGGTGCAGTACATCCCAGGACAAGGATCGGGAGAGCCCCAGGGCCATGGATTAGTCTGGAATTATCCTACTGGCCCGCATTTTCTATTTGAGAACCAAGAAACTTCTCTTTTCTAAAGCGACCCCCCCCAACTGTTAAAGCACAGCTCTGTGCAGTTAAGGAAGCCTTGCTTTGATTACAGTCAGCTTCCTCATTCCTCAGCAGTCCATCGGCAGGGCTCCCCGGGGAACTCCTTATATTCCAGGACTCTGATGACTAGCCACAGCATCATCACCACTCACCCATATCTTAGCCATTATGATCAGTATGTACCATGGGGCCTAGAGAACTGAGGATAATTATCAGTGTGTTGGCAATATGTAAAAAAACCAAAAAACTGTTTACTGAAGTTAACTTGGTTAATCAGTAAAAGCAGACCCAAATCCTCTTTCCAACGTATAAGAAATCCTCCCAAATAAAACTAAGTGTTGGTTGTTTTTTTTTTTAAGTGTTGCAAAGGGATCTGTGGGAAAAGAAAGAAACACTACCAACAAAACGGACCAAGCAGCACCTTTGTAACTAATGTATGCCAATTATTCCTGGGGAAGGAGTCAGTAAA
The DNA here is from genome assembly GCF_965194825.1 of Balaenoptera physalus. Lineage (NCBI taxonomy): Eukaryota > Metazoa > Chordata > Mammalia > Artiodactyla > Balaenopteridae > Balaenoptera > Balaenoptera physalus. The sequence continues at coordinate 99,589,652 of NC_138890.1, forward strand.
AATGATAAAAGGTGAGTAGAAAGGCATCTGAGGTTCTCCTTGTCTTGCTAAGGATATGTGCCCACCGCGTGGCAGCTGCCAAACGTGAAATAAGAAACTAAATTGAGACAATGTGTCCTTAGAGATAAGTGTCTGGAATCCAGGGGCAGGTTATTCTGTTGATGAGCTGGTGTGCCCTCCCCTGCACCTTAGGTTGGGTGGTGAAGAAAGAAACAGGAAGATGAGCAGCAGAAACTTGTCACCCTCAAAGCTGGCTTGGAAGACGGACAACACAGATTCAGTCAGCTGTGGGGTCTCCAGTTCAACTGTGTAGAGCGCAGGACAGATGGAAACCTCAGGTATAGTTGACACCGGATGGAAATCCAGTCTGTCTACAAGGGACAGTTGTCAAGAACATCTCATAAGAGAGCCCTAGAATGAATCAGAACTCTCAGTCCTACATAAGAGCACACAGAAAAGTATACAGGGGGAGACCATAGTACCTCTACTGGTAGTTAGGGGCAAGTCTGGAAAGCTGGGATTAAGAAAATACTGAATGAGGAGAGCCAGCGCTTGGGAAGTTGGCTGTGTTCAGACCTCTGAAGAGTCCTGCATCCAACTGACTGGTTGCAGATCTGCTTTAAGGGACTCGTATTCCTAATGTTTATTCCCAAACAGGGCCAAGCTTAACCTCAGCCCCCTTCCCTCAACCTTCCACTGTGCTTTCATAGCACCTTGATAGCAATGCTTTTTAGCACTTTTTACACTGTGTTTTTATATTTGTTATATGGACCACACTTCACTTCTGTATTCCTAGCACCATGTCTGGCCATTGTAGAAGTTAAAAAAAAAAAGAGTTCATTACTGATCATTTTGATTATCTACTCTTTAATCTTTAGTTAAAGGACAAACAGATGTTAAGTTCCAAAAACTCTACTTATAAATCCTAGAGAACAAAAATGAATATTATTCTACTTTTTCTTCCTATCCAGGATATATTTCTAAACTAGTGCAGTGGTATCTTAAGGCTCTGTTCATATTAAGATAAAAACAATATTCTTTTTCAATTCAATAGATATTTATTGAGCAATTACCATGTGGAAGTCACCATGGTAGACACGATGGGGGTCCAAAGATGTGGATCCTGTCTTCAAAGGGCTCACAGTACAGTGAAAAGCTGGTATTCTAAGAACAAAGGTGACCAGAGGTAACCAAAGGTAGCCCAATGAGACTATGTAACCAAACGAGACTTTAGTGTGTGTTAACTTCACCCAGTAAAACTCATTTTTTGGAAAGTATTTTATGGAGAGCTGTCAAACATGTTCTGAGAAACAATATAGTGCAATGGTTAAGAGATCAGGCTCTTACTTTCTTAATCTGAAAAATGGGCATAATAAGGGTATCTACTTCATCACTGCATCATCATCACATCATGTAAAGTGTTCAACATATGCCTAGAACCCACTAATTGTCAGTAAATGTAGCTATAACTATTAATACTCAGATCTAATTCAGATTGTGCTGATCTGTTCTTTTTTCTGAAACCTATTAAAGTCACTTGCTAATGATTTATTATTATTGCCTAATGTGGACAGAAGGGCACAAGGGTAAGAGTGACACTTTACTAGCAATAGGATTACACATAGCCTCCATCCAAATCTCCAACGTCCAAATATATGGACTTGCTCAGAAGTCAACGTGTCTTAAGGGATTCTGTAAAGTGCCTTAAAAATTGGAAATAATGGGACTGAGTAATTATTTATACGGCTTACCATAAAAATAGTGTACCAATTGTTCTTAACCAGGGGAAGTAGCACCCAACTAAAGGGTATTTTAAGACATGTGAGAGAGAGTGTTTTTGTCACGCTCTGGCATTCAGTGGGAACAAGACAGCCCTGCCCAACTAAGAATCGTCAACCCAAATGCCATTAGTACTCTGTTGAGAAACACTGGGTAGATGACATTTTTAAGTTAAAAGCTATTCACAGAGAAAAAAATAAAACACAATTGTTTTTGAAGACCCATTGTACTTTCCCAGTATGCAGATTATTAATTCAATATATCAAAAACTATAGGATAAAATATGTTCCTCTTATGAGGCCAGACATATTGATGCTAAAACACATATTCCAGATTCATATAGTCTTCAAAATGAGGGCACTCTGAGGTATAATGAAAGAAAAGATACAAAGACATCTATGTACACAGGAGAACATAGGTTGTGGGCTTTTTATTTAAATAGGACTGAACAATTAGATGGTTCATATTTTGGGAAAAGTAAATAGTCCTACCTAAGAAGTGGTGATGCATTAAAGATATAATTGTTATTATAAACAATGAATAGGAACACAAATATTTGACTGATTTTAAAAAGTCAGTTCAAATTAATTCCTCATGTTTTCTTAATTTTGTTTGTTTCATTCTTTCAAACTGCTATTTTACATGATACCTTTTAAATTTTCATTGTGAGAGAAGAATTATACTCGGCCAATTCATGGAACCATCAAGAAACTGATGAAACCCACCACTAATACTATACTATAATCAACTCCTCTCTGCAGTGGGAATCCTCTCTCAAAGCATGTGAACTGAACCATGACCAACATTTATACTTGAATGCACTGCTTCATAAACACTGTCATGCAGTCTGTGAAGCTCACTTGTTTATAATAGTCACCAAGGGTCCTTGCTGCATGCACCAGGATTCCCGCTCCATTCTCATTGCTATTGGCCACCTACCCCTTCTCCATCAGTCAGCAGATGCGGCCTTTGCTAGTTCGGCATGATTTTGCTAAATGTCACTACTTTGTTTTAATGTTATACTGTCTCCTAGAAGCCAGGCAGCATTCCCAGCGACAAATATCCTTTACATACTGAAAAATCAGTGTGCAAAAGTTAAATTCAGTGCCCACAAACAAAATGTCAGGAAGAGGCACTCTTTAAGTTACTCATTAGAAAATAAACTTTACCCTTTTGAACAGTAGATGCCACTCCTTACTGACCTTCGCTGCAATGCAGAGGTTTTCTCTCTAGAAAACATCTCATATATCAGGAACTTTCCAGAGCTGCTGATTAAGCATTTCCCTTCCTCTGATGTAGGTATAGGTGGGTTCCTAGAGGGCTCGTCAGAGGCCCCAAGGTCCAGCCCTTTAAGGAAGTTTCTTAAACTCTGCCTCGTTTTCTCAAGCTGTAAAATGGGTATAAAGAACTTGCCTCTTACCCATTTATAAGTGAGGAATGCTAGGACCCTAACAATACAGAAAAGATCGTCAACTCTCCATGAAAACATTTCCATTCTTGAAAGATAGGTACAAAGTACCCCTCAGCGATGTCATCCGACCACAGTCTCAGGCTGTGTTCAAGGAAATAGAACCAAAACATGTCACAACATTTGCCATACCACACCCAGCATGTATCAGATAAACGGAGAGGTTATATACACAGTGAGCTCATTCTCTAAAACGGAGGTCATCACAGTGGAGGGGGCAGGGCTCGGGGAGAAGATTGGGTCTAACCCTAGAGATAAAAGTGCCAAACCAAATCGACATTGCTCCTGCTTTTCTTCTTTCAGCATTTTCTCCGGGTCACACAAACTCCTGGTTTTGTAACCCTACCGTGTAAGAGCACCAGACACATTCCCAGCCCAGAAGCCAGCAACAGTGGCGCCGACAGGGAGGAGGGGTCGACAAGTAACACAAGTGAACTTAGAACCCGTTTGGAAGGAAATAGATCCTCAAGGTTAAGAGACGGGTAAGAGCGCACGTCCAAGTCTGGGAGCCGTGGCAGGGTCCGAGCCTGGGACGCGCAGGGCCGGCGCGAAGGCAGCGCGGGCTGCCCGCCTGGGAAGCAGCCGAAATCAGTACTCACTCCGCGTCCGGCTTCCGGGCCCAGAGACTTCAGCGGGGTTTGGGGGATGTTTGCATTCCCGGTTGGGCTCGGCCCTCTCGGTTTCCGTTTGGAGCCTCAGCCCAGCCCTCAGAGAGGGAGGCGGCGGGGCGGCCCCAGGACGCGACGCTGGCCGCTCCCCGCCCCCTCCGCCCGCCCCCAGCGCGGTTCCGGGAGGGAGGTGCCCGCTGCCGCCGACTCATCGCGGGGCTGGCATCCCGGAGGCTGGCAGACTAAACAGCGCGGCCTGTGACGCAGGCCACCGGCCGATGGCAGAGGTCTACCACTCCTAGGATGTCGCCAAAGGCCCAAAGTGGGATCTTTGCAAACACACGCCCCCAAATATTACTTTTGAAGCTATAAATTAACATTTCACATCGTATAACGGATTTTTTTTTTAAAGAGCAGTTGAACAGAACTAGAATTCTACTGAATTACTGGACGTGATACATTATGACTAAACATTTCAAAATAACTAAGAAGGGATTTAAGCCACGGAATAAAATAAGAATTCATGAATTCATACTGCTATAAATAAATAAATGAATGAATAAGTATATAGGGGAGAAGGAAATGCTCTCCCTTAAAGAAGAATGCCAACTAATAAATGTAAGTGATGGGCTTAGAGAAAAGAGTTCTAGAATTTACAGGAAATATGGGAAGCCAACTTTTCCCAAAGCCGTAAAGCAATCACAGGGAAGACTCTGGACAGTGAGCTTGGGGTAGGAGTGGAGGAGGCTGCGGTGGCGGGAGGCTGAGGACCCGAGGCCTCAGGCCTATAGCTAGTGACAGCTGAGCAGCCAGCCCTTCCGCCTCCAGGCCAGAGGCGACGGCATTCGGAAGGCGGAGAGCTCAGGGGCACAGCGCGCAGCGGCGCACCCGCCTGCGCCCGGCAGTCAAAGCACGTGGGGTCCCCCTGACTTCTCCTGCTAGGTGTTCCTCACAACCACCTTGTTTATTATCAGTGTTCCTTTACTTCTGTTAAATAAAGGTGGCGAAGTAAGAGCCCTTCCAACTCTAATATTTTATTATAATTCCCTGAGAAGAAGACCCTGTCCTCATAATTCTTTTTTTTTTTAACATCTTTATTGGAGTTTAATTGCTTGACAACGTTGTGTTAGTTTCTGCTGTATAACAAAGTGAATCAGCTATATGTATACATATATCCCCATATCTCCTCCCTCTTGCGCCTCCCTCCCACCCTCCCTATCCCACCCCTCTAGGTGGTCACAAAGCACCAAGCTGATCTCCCAGTGCTATGCGGCTGCTTCCCACTAGCTATCTATTTTACATTTAGTAGTGTATACATGTCTATGCCACTCTCTCACTTCGTCCCAGCTTACCCTTCCCCCTCCCCGTGTCCTCAAGTCCATTCTCTACGTCTGCGTCTTTATTCCTGTCCTGCCCCTAGGTTCATCAGAATCATTTTTTTTTTTAGATTCCATATATGTGTGTTAGCACACGGTATTTGTCTTTCTCTTTCTGGCTTACTTCACTCTGTATGACAGTCTCTAGGTCCATCCAGCTCACTACAAATAACTCAATTTCGTTTCTTTTTATGGCTGAGTAATACTCCATTGCATGTATGTGCCACATCTTCTTTATCCATTCATCTGTTGATGGACACTTAGGTTGCTTCCATGTCCTGGCTATTGTAAATAGTGCTGCAATGAACATTGTGGTACATGACTCATTCTGAATTATGATTTTCTCAGGGTATATGCCCAGTAGTGGGATTGCTGGGTCGTATGGTAGTTCTATTTTTAGTTTTTTAAGGAACCTCCATACTGTTCTCCACAGTGGCTGTATCAATTTACATTCCCACCAACAGTGCAAGAGGGTTCCCTTTTCTCCACATACCCTCTCCAGCATTATTGTTTGTAGATTTTCATAAGTCTTCTTGATGAAAATTCAGCTTAAAATTCCTTTTTTGTTTACTGTCAGTATTTTCTCTGCTTTTTTGTTTCTCAAATAAACCTCAGCTCATCTAGGTTTTCCTGAGACAAAAGACAACTAGGATGACTTATTTGGGCCACTCCCCGAGAGGGATGAGCCCTGGGTCCCACAGCCCCACCGTTAGGCAGCATATCTCCCTCAATGAGGGTGAGTATGTCTGAGCTCCTCAAGAGTACAGGTTAGTAATTACATGGTTATGAAGTAAATTTTCCAAAGATTCTTGTCCTGCAGGACAGGTAGAAAGGGGCTCCCTTCCCTGGAGATGAAGAGGGATGTTATCGCTCCCAGATGTGCCGTGTCTATCCCAGTCCCTGAGGCTCAACCTTTCCCCCAGTGGGGACTCCATATCACCCACATCTGAAAAACTGGAGGGTATTTATTAAATAGAGAAAATCCTGGACCTACCCACTCCCGGTGAATCAGATTCTTGCAGCTTGGAACCTGAGGATCTGCATTTTAACCAGATTCTCTAATCGATGTTTAGGTAATCTAAGGTACAGGTGGTCTAAATTACCCACATTCAGCACAATTCAGCATCCTTGCTGCTCAAAGTGTGGTCGCCAGACCAGCAGCAGCAGCAACTGGGAGCTTGTTAGAAAAGCAGAAAGAATCTCAGCCTCGCCCCAGACTTCCTGAGTCAGAATCTTCATTTTAGTAAACACCTCACCGATTCAGTATGTACCTTAAAATATGAGAATTACTGCTCTGATCTTGTTTCCCAAACCTTGGTTATTTGTGTACTACCTACTTAATATTTTTTAATCTGCCACAGCTACATGTACTTAATATTTTAAAAAATAGATTTACTTTTTAACCATTAATCTAGCCTTGTCTTAAGCAAAAACATCCATGGGATCACGAGTTTGAAGTGCCAGTTTACTTTTCCTAGTACGTTAAAATACATGCAGAACTATTGAAATAGAAATGCTTGCCTGCTTAGCAAACAGAGTCATCAAACACACCGCATGTGGTCCAGCGGTTCTGTGGGTGAGGCTGACACTGAACGATAGAATACCTTCCACAATATGCAGAGTTTATTCGGCCCCTTAGTCATATTATGGATGAGAAAAGTAAAGGCCTGGGAGGAGGGCTGTGCCGCCAAAGTTAACACAGCTAGTTATGGCAGAACCAGGGCCAAAACCACAGAAGGACTTCTCTGGTGGGTGCTTATTCCTGTGCAGATTTTCTCCTCTCTAACTGGGAGAAAAGCTGTTTGTACCCTCTTCTGTTTAAAAGGCCTAATGTTGCTAAACAACCTATAATCAGTGATTTTCCTCCAGTTCAATTAGGTAATTCTCCTGTTTTCCTTTCTGTAGTGGATAGCTGGCAGCTGACAATACACTTGAAAAATCCTCACTACTCACCGATCATTTCCCACCTAATCAATAAGCACCTTCCCAAAGAAGAACCAGAGCATTCCCAACCCCAGATTCCCCGTGCAGCAGAGCTGAGGCATGGGACTTGCACTGGCCAATCAGCTGCGCCTCACAAGAGTGAGATTGAAAATAAGCCTGTGCGGAGGCGCCACCCACCGGTAGATCTGTGTTATGATAAGGCCTTTCAGCATTTGAGGTTGGCAGTGCCAGAGTTTCTGGCCTCCAGTCCTGAATGTGATAGGTGCTGAGCTGCGGTGGCAGCAAGGAGAAGCTCCCACGGTGTGTCCGGGCATTGTTCCTGGCTGTGAAACTACATTCCTTCTGCTGGAGCCTTCTGGATTTCTCTAGGAGCTACCCGCCATCCCTTAAGAAATTCCTTTTTAGCTTGAACTAGTCAGAGTAAATTCCAGTTGGAACTGATAACTTTAACCAGTACTTCTTAATAGCTGTGCTCTCCTGCAGAGGCATTCCTGATGCAAGTTCAACCTCGCTTTCCTCGCCTGAATAAGTTGGTGGTTACAATAGAAGCTGCCTGAGAACTCTTCCAGTAACACAGTTGCCTGACTGGATCGCAACTATTTTCTTATTTAATAAGAGTCTAATTTCTATAGCCTCATTAGTCCTCATTATTAATTTATCAAAAGTTTGATTTTAAGCACTAAACATAATAATTATTTTGAGCTATTCAGTAGAAATATCTATGCCACTTAAGTGCTCTGGATCCTCCAAGCCCAGGACTGCATGGCAGAAGTGGTATTATTTGTGCACATAACTACTGATTTTGTAAGAACTCTCCTAAAACAGTTCTGCAATACATGGTAACCATTCTATCATTAAATACTGAATCTTTAATACAGACTATGATTTTCTTAATAATTATAAAATTGTCACTTACTTTAACTTTCGAGTTGAATGTGTCCAGAATCAAGAAAACCAGGCCTAATTCTCACTGCCAATTGTATTTACTATTTTGTCATGTCATGTGTTGGGAGAATATTGTTTGCCTGTGTGTGTTATGATAATTAATTGTGTAATAAAATGCTTCAAGGGATCACAAATGCTATTACCCCCAGCTTTTCTGAATGATGCACGGGAATGATCATTTTTAGGTGATGATGATACCGAGCCCTTTCAATCTGGCATCAAAAGGCAAAATAAGAAAACTAAGAAAGCAGATGTATTTTTTTTCCTCTAATACTCTATAAGAGTTAAAGATATAGAAAGGAAGGAATGAAGAATTAAATCCTGGAAAAACTAATATTCAGGAAACTGGTGAAGGAAATTGAGTCAGGAAACCACAGTGAAAAAGAATAATCGAGAGAAGAATGAAGATAGGAGAAGGCAGTGTCAGAAGCCAAGGAGAGATAGAAGGCAGTGTCAGAAGCCAAGGAAAGAATTACAAGTGTGCCAGTAAACTAATACAATAACTCTGTGGCTAAATGTGTCCACCTCCCAGTTACACCTCCTCCCACAGCTTCCTGAGACCTAGCAGGGTTTGGGGAGGATGGCCAAATTCTTTGTAAGCATTCCGCCTTGAAATGATTGGATGATACTCCTGTGGGGAAAAATGATGGAAAAGGGCCTGCTTCTTACCACGAAATTCAAGGGAAAAACAAAAACAAAAACTAAGTGCGATTTTCCACAAGGTACCGACCCTGTAGGAGTTTAGGTAATGATAATTCTAGAAACCATTTACAAATGATTCACTAAACCTCATGAGGTTGGGGTTTTGCTAATGAGGCTTCTCATTTTTAGAGGCATAATTTAAGCATAAGTTAAATAAAGGTTCTAATACTGTAAAAGATAGGAAGTATCCAGAAAATCTGGAGACCTCCAAACAATAGAATATGAGAGCTACCAAGGGCAACCGCAGCAGAGATATGTTTGCCCAGAATCTTCTCATTTCTCAGCTGAGTTTTACTTTGGGTACTTTTTAGGAGCTAGGAGAGCAGCTGAGACTCCAGAAGGCACTAAAATACGAACTCTTCACCAAGCAAGTAACATCCATGAGAAAGTCCACAGCCCTCCATAGGAGAGCTACCAGTTTTAAAGGAAAAATGCTTATTTACAATAGTTGTCTAGGCAATCCTGAAATAGGTTAAGGTTTTTGATAATCTTGGACACACTGGAAGATCACAAGCTGAAATGGGAGGAACAAAACTATTTTATATATTGAAAACTGCTAGCTAAAATGGTAGTTACATCTTATCTTGAAAGATGAAATTTCAGTGATTTTTATAAGTTGCAAAGCTTTGTAGTGTTATATTACCAAAGAAGGCTCAATCAGAGTTTATAAGGTCCAGGACCTTGTGTGAACTGGAAACCTGGCTTTGAACCCTTCCTCCATCTTACTGGCTTTGTGATCTTGTCGAGGTTACTTAACATCTCTGAGCCCAGGTTTCCTCAGGTATAAAGGAATAATAATTATAAGGTTGTGACGGGATTACCTAAGATAATTATATAGCACACTTAGCAGACAGCCTGGTGTGGTTAATACTCATGAAGAAAATTTGGTGTGTGCAAAAGTCAAATATTATTTATAGATATTTGTGGTAATAATGAATATTTTTGGACACAATATTATATACCAGTAAGAATAATAACATAAATGGCTTTGTGAGGTTTTAAATCATTCAAATCATTAGTAAGAAATTACATGCCTCCCGCCTCACACTACCCCCACCAGCACAGAAATGATACTTTGTTCAAAAACTCTCAGTGATATATGGACACTGTTTACCTTCCCTACAAGTCCCACCCACTAATGGTACACCTGTAGAGTAGGGGTCTTTTCTCGCTCAGGAAATGACTGACCTTGGTGACCGGAGCTGTTCCACCAGCCTGAGTTCTGGAGGGTTGACTGCTCCCGAGTTTTGCCGCTTTTTTCTGAAAATAGGAAATATTAGTTTCTATAGGAGAAGACATCTTCACAATGTAGTCAAGTGTAAATTTTCCTATCAATACAAATATCTTTTCAAGCAAAATTCAGACTAATATACTAAGTACACAAAAAAAAGAACATGTTTTTATTTTTTCATGTCTTCGCCAGAAGACTATATAAATATTAAAAACAAAGAGTATTGTGCATTGAATTGTCTCCAGTTGTTCAATATTCAGTGGTTTGGAGCACTGCAGAAATCCTCACATGGGAATTGTCATTGTCCAACATAATGCACTCCCAGAACATCATTGCTCACCGTGAGAAAGTACGTGCTTTCTCTCTTACCCTGAGTGCCACGGAGAGCAGATGTTAGTACAGCCTCCACAGAGGGTGACTTAACAGCAAGTAGCAAAGATGGCAATACATCTAAAAATTTATCTTAGGGAAATAATATGACACGAGCAAAAGCCTTTTTTCTTCAGATATATTCATCACAGTATTCTAACATCAAAAAGCTAAAAACAATATAGGTAATAATGAATGTTTATTGAGTTCTTACCATGTGTCTTACCATGTGTTTAATTATTCTACTAGAATAATGAAATTATAGGTAATAATGCTCCAATAATAGAATATATCACAGCACTATTGTCAGTGCTCTGTTTAAGTACCATGTGTTACAACTTATTTAATCTTCAAATTACCCAAAATAAAGCTGTTATCCCCATTTTCTGGGTAAGGAGATGGAGAAATGGGATGAGTACACAACTTGGCCATGGTCACAGCTAGTCAGAAGTAGCATGTCTGTTTCAGACCCTATTCTCTTACCTACCTACACTGCCTCCCACATAAGGGGTTATGTTATGAACAGTTACAGGATGAAATATCATATGGTTATTTAATGATCAGGTTTAGAAGAATATTCTATTAAATGAAAGTATATTATTAATATTTCACATAAAGAAAAGTCACATTATAAAATAACATGAATGGTATGGTCTCAAGTTCATACGGGCTTATTTTCTAACAGCGGGGTTAAGAGTGCTTCATTGTGCTTTTTTTGTAATTTCTTATATAACTATAACTACTTAACTGTTGAAAGGACAATAAACGAGGCGGGGGGAGAGGTAAAATACACAGTTGCTTTCTCAACAAGGACTTGATGTCTTATATCTTTTACTTATGAATATCTATATTTCAAAGAAGCAAGCGTATAACGTTTTATAATGTAAAATGGTGACAGTATGATCCAACATCTATAAAATGTGAAGAATGTACTGTAAGAATTGAACACAGGAAGGATGATCATGCTAATTAGGTGACATATAACACAGTAAAGAGTTGTATGTCCACATGCATACAACTTCTGAAAATTTTTGAAAAATATATAATTGAGAACAATTTGGTTGCTTTAACATTTAGAAGATAGTTAGCAAAATTTATGTTGCTTAACTTTGTGAAAAATGCCTGCCACGGAAGCTTGAGCTGAAGCCTTCTTTTCCTTCAGGGCAAATACTACCTTAGCAAGAAGAAAAGACAGAACTTAGCTTGCTGTCCTCAAAGTACAATCTTTTTGTGTCCACTGGTTGACCATTCTCAGAGCACTTCAGGAAGATCCCCGAAACAACAGGGTGGACACATTTTAATAAGATGGGTATCTGAGGGCCTTTAGAGGCCTTTGCAGAAGCCAGGTATTACCTGTAGACCAAATAGTCTATCCTAAGCATTCATGCACTACCATCAACCAAAGGAAGAAAAAATCCTAGATAAATGGGATAGAAATAAAAGAGGCTGCTAAAAAGTTAGTAATTTGAGTGTGATATGGGAGATGGTAAAAGGAGGGGATGGCCTAAGTTTTATCCATATCACAATTCTCTTTTCAAAATATAAGGTGTCTTAACAAATAGCTTCTGATAATCATAATGTATACATGGATTCAGTGTAAGGGGTTGGATATAAGAAATGAAGACAAGAATACAGCATTGGGGTTATTCATTTTAATCTCATCCTCCAGTTCAACCTCCTCACTTTCCATTGAGGAGACTGAAGCCCAGAAAGGTCAGGTCAGTGTACACTGTTCCATAGCTGTCCCGCACTCTAGCTATTTAGCCTGTGGTCTCAGCTATAATCAAGGAAGGTCACATTGAAATCCTGCACTAACTACAGCTCCAATTCTCACAATCAAAATGCACATACCAGACTCTGATTTATCTGTAGAATTCCACTACAACACATTAGCTAAGATTTGCCCATGAGAATTAAAAAACTTGCTTTTTGGCTGAGTTATGATACTATTAAGTTAAAAATAACTATTTTAACTTAATACACATGCTGATTGTTTATATAAACTCAGCACACATGCTGATTTTTATTCTACCTGTATATAAACTTAAGATTTACTCTAAAAAATAATTTATTAATAAATTCAATATTTTTTAACTCAACTGAGGATATCTCAGATTTCCTGTGGGTATGACCCATTGAAGTTTGCCTTGCCCTCTGAGCTGCCTGAATTACTTAGTCTACAAAGGACCAATTTAGTTTAGCTGAAACAAGAGTAGAATTTGTAAAAATGATCCTCTATTATCTAATATTTATAAAGGCCTTAATAATGTCAGGCACTTAAAACACAACACAAAAGCTTAGAAATGCACATACATACCAGAGCACAGACCCCTTATTCTCAGATTAGTAACCATACAGATTGTTTTGGCTGATATAAGCTGTGGTTCTCTCTTCAATTGTGTTTGACTTCATGCATCCCTCTACTTATTGGACAGACATTTATTGAACCCTGGCCGGGAGCCTGGTCCTATTCTAGGCAGTGGGGATATAATGACCAATTAAACAAACAAACAAAAAAAGGTCTTACTCGCGTAGCGCTTACATTCCAGTAGGAGGACTTGGACTCTAAATAAGTCAACAAAAGCCAAGATGATTTCAGAGAGTGATGAGTGCTATAAAGTCAATAAAACAGGGTCATGTAACAGAGAGTGGCAGGCTGAGGGTTCCTTCAGACAGGATAGACAAAGAAAGACATTTGATTGAGACCTGACTATAAATAAACCAATCATGTAAATATGGCATGGGGGAAGGGAGGCATTCTAGGTGGATAGAGTAGCACATGCAAAGGCCCTGAGGTGGGATGGGATGGGTTTGGCAAGTTGGAGGAACAGAAATATGTTCCTGCAGCTGAAGCAAGGTGGGCACAGGCATACATGGTATGAGATGATACAGGATGCTGGATCAAGATATTTGGTCTGAAGTGATGTGGGTTCATTATGGCCCCGCAGTCAGGTGTGTTTGGGATCATCAGTTTCTTCCAGGCCTTGGCTTGCTTCCTGGCCTTCTCTGAGTACCATCTAGTCCTTGTGAGTCCTCCCTTGCCTCCATGTGAAAAGTTCTCGAAGTCCTTTGGCTTCACATCACCTTGTACTTAGTTTTGCAGTGTCTTCCTCACCCTCACTCTCTCTTACCCTCACCATCAGCATCGGTCCTTAGAAATCCCACTCTGGCCTGGACACATTTCTCACCCAGCTAGGTCTGCATATTCACAACTGTGATAGGGCTGGATCTACCCTCAGACAGAACAGAATTCATTTACTCAAAGTAAGTGAAAACTCATAACAAGCTCACTCATACATGATGCTGCATTTGTCTTAACTCACAGGTATGCTCTGGTCTCTAAAAGATTAAGATGTTAAATGAGAACACCAATCCTAGGATAATTCAAATTTTGAGTTAAACTATTTTTCTTCATTTCCATAAACCCATAGACTAAAGGTTACTGAGCAGATTTTCCCTTGCCATTCAATCACATTCCCTCTAATGTTTATGAGCGCTTCTTTGTTTAACTTAAGTTTTATAGAAAGGAAATGGTCAGGAACAGCTTGCCCTCATCCCTCTATATCAGGTCGCAGGCCTGGCTGAGTGATTCCTTCCTTGCAGGACAGCCTGTCACAGGGCCTCAGTCCTGATGACTGACAGGGGCAGAAGTGTAATCGTCCACACCAGATTTACGACTCTAACCCCAGGACATCAAGTCCGGTCCATTTACACAGAACTTGTGCGATTTCTCCTGCTCGGGTGCAGACTCCTGAGTATACACAGGTCCTGTTCCCATGGACTATGAACCCACACCTTCTACCGGAAGCAGCCTCCCCCATCTCAAAAGAGCTTCAGAGTCTGCCAGCCAAAAGACCCGTAACCAGGCAACTCTGCTTGCACAGACAAGATCGATAAAGAACGCACATATTAGATCCGTCCTATCTGCTGTGGTAGGAAGACATGAAAGGAATTAATGGCATGCTTTTCTTGTATGTTTGTTGTGGTTCATAATAAAAGGTTTTATGGAATGAATCAGAACTCAAGTCTTAAAAACTGTTTTCAAGTAACAATGAAATTCCAAGAGCCAGGCAGAGCTGTGTCATTCTCTCCTAAAATCTCAGGAAAGGCCCCTTAAGTGAGGTCTCATGTCATCCTGAGACCTAGTGACTCTGTAAAGAAAAGTGCCGAATTCTCTAGAATAATGGTCCTACTTTTGGACACATGTGGCAGGAATCCTGGCTGCACCGAATGCCAGCTGTGAGACCTCAGGCAAGTTTATGAGCATTTCTAAACACTAATTTTCTCACCTGAAAAATGAGAATAACCCTACCTGTACCTCAGAGAGAGACTGAGAGGATTAAATGAGATGAGGTATGGCCTGAAGTCTGTGGCCCACGTGTTGGAAAACCCTGCTCTGAAGAGAGAGGCCCAAGGCCTTGAACAGGTAGCAAGGGGACAGACTCCCCTCTCCAGGGCAACCCCAGTGCATCTAATTTCAACTCATGAGGGGTCTTAGTGGCTGTTGAGAATTTTCTATGAGCTTTTGTTATTTATATAATAGAAAAATAATTGTTTCTTCAATGGATAGAAAGCGATTTTTCTTTAGGACTAGCCATGATTCTATTAATGGATGCAGTTACTTGGAAACAGTTTGATCCTTTTGAGGTTTGCTTTTAAGCGTTGTTAGGTTGGACAAGAGCAGCCTTCAGATAGAAGTAATTTGTTTTCAATACAGCAGTGATACCCTTCTGAGTACTCTACCCAGTGATTCCGACTGGTGAGAACATGTCCTGTTCCTGGCCTTGTGTGAGGTCTGAAGATTACATGAAAATATAAATGCAATGCATCTTCTAAGCCCACAGTCAGAGATACTATGATTACTCAATAAATGCTAGCTAAGGGAAACCCGGGACCACTTCCAGGGTTGATGCTGAAAGGCCTACCTAATGAGTTAGGCCTACCAGAGCCAGATCAGCAGGTCCTGATGTTCGTGTATCAACTGTCAAAGATGACGGCCCCTCTGGACCTTGCTCTGATAGGTCCCATAGGTGTCGTCACTGTCACATGGTGTGTGAGTGTGGGCGTGTGTGTGTGTGGGGGTGTGATTTAGGGTCAACAAGATCTGCAGGAATCGACATGACCTCAGTATGTTTCCTGAGAGTGGCAAGGACCCTTCTGAGGTACTACAGGGTGTCAGGACAGGATATGGAACAGGTGATTTCAACAGCCTTGGTGGCACATTTAAATATTAGTAAAATATCTGGAGAACACTAAAACTCATTAGTAAATGAACAAACAAGTAAGTCGGTGAGTAGGCTTATAAATGAGAAAAATTTAACTCAACTTCATAGTAAAAGAAGGTACTTCAGTTTGTAAGCTGGGCCACAACCTCCTTTCAAATACAGCTTTGTTTCCTTTTTACATTAATGATGTTCTTAGGTAAGAAAATTTGGATTAAAAAGGAAGGAGTGTTTCTGCCTTAAATAACTAAAGAAAACCCTCAACAATTATATGCAACAGTGGTTTTCAGAGGCTGGACACCAGGCAGCAAGGACAGTGCTCCCTGCGAGGGAAGCAAACCGGGGCGCCCTGTGATCGCCACAGCTTACCGCCTGCAGAGTTTCCAGCCGCCGGATCATGCAACGGCTGTCTGTCTCTCTGGGTTGAGGAGATGGAGCTGGGAGTTTGAGGGTCAAGGGCACTCGAGGGGCTCAAAGGGAGGGCGCCAGAGAGGAGAGCTACAAAAGTGAGCTCCAGAAATCTGCATGTGCACGCCTGTGAGGAGAGCCTGAGTCTGGGGAAAGAACACCCAAAATGAGCAGAGGCATAATCACAGGGGCTCCCAGGGACCAGGAATAGGACATGTTTCCAGCAGTCAGAATCACTAGGTAGAGAATGCAGAAGAAAAAGTAGGACTGGGATTTCCCTGGTGGCCCAGTGGTTAAGACTCCATGCTTCCACTGCAGGGGGCACAGGTTCAATCTCTGGTCAGGGAACTAGGATCCCACATGCCATGCGGCACTGGCCAAAAAAAAAAAAAAGAAGAAAGAAAGAAAAGAAGAAGAAAAAAAAAAAACAAGAAAATGTAGGCCTCCTCTAAAGGCTGCTCTGTTCTAGCCAAACAAAGATTAAAAGCAAACCCCAAAGGATCAAAGTGTTTCCAGGTAACTTAACTGTGTCCCAGAACAAAGGTCAGGAAAACTTAAAGCATCTGTAAAGATCTGTTTATCATCTAATCAAAAATCACAAGGCATGCATAGAAGCAGAAAAATACAACTTTGTTTTCCATACACAGGAAAATATAATGTTCAAAAAGCATAGTATCTTGATTGCAGGGCTGACTACGTGAATCTACACATGTAACAAAATGGCATAGAACTATATATACATGTACCAATGGCAGTTTCCTAGTTTTGCTATTGTACTATAGTTGCAGGAGATGTAACCAATGGGGAAACTGGGTGAAGGATACACGGCACCAGACATACTATCTTTGCAACTTGCTGGTAATCTATAATTATTTCAAAATAAAAAGGTTTTTAAAAGTATGTTCAGGAGAGACATAGCAAATATCTTTTAAAAAATCACCCAAATCAAACTTCTAAAGATAAAAATGTCTGAGATAAAAAATACACTGGGATTAAGAACTGATGAGACATTGCAGAAGAAAAGATTAGTGAACTTGGAGATATAGCAATGGAAACTATCCAAAATGAAACAGAGAGTGAAGGGCTAGAGGACAGGGAACAGAGCATCAGTGAGCTGTGGGGCAACTCCAAGCAGCCCATACGTATATAACCGCAGCCTCCAAAGAAGAGGAGAGAGATGAGGAGACAAAACAAAATATTTGAAGAAATAATGGTCAAAACATATCCAGATTTGATGAAAACTATAAACTCACCAATCCAAGAAGCTCAACAAATACCTTGTAAGAGTGAGGAGTTGGGTACGAAGAAAGGGTCAAGTTGGGTTTTAGATTCCCATCCCCTAAAGATTCCAGTGATAATGAAGTCAACCTGTGGGTGAGAGTTCTTCTGCCCCAGCTAAGACACAGTGCCTTTCCCTGCCATGAAGGTGTCAAAGAGTTCCTGCAGGTTGCAATCCAGCGATTCTCTCTTCCACCCCGAAGTGTGAGAAAGGGAACTGGTCCACCTTTCCACCAAAGTAATAGCCCTCAAGAGAAAGCAGGCTAGGGATTCTCCAGTTTGCAATAATCCGTTACATAACAGATTAGATGTTATATTTGACAGAATTTGTGAGCGCACAAATACACAAGAACGTTTGCATTAAATGAACGTCGAAACCCTCAAGGGTTCAACTTGGTAGCTGACACATTCAAATAATTGCTCAAGCCATTTTTAAAATCCTGTTTGTTGAATGGTCTTCAGAAACTTCAACACATTATTTTTAGTTAATAGTTTTTTTCTTTCTTAGTATTTTCGAATCAGTGCATTTTTAGATCAGTGGTGTCCTAGGCTTGATGAAATGTAGTATTTTTCAGGATAAGAACTCTCGTTAAAATATATGTTTTGACACATTTGTTGACAAACCAGTTCCATTAGTTAATAGTCAGTCCCCAAAATGAAAAGAAATATTGTGTTTCCACATGAAAACACATGCTTTATTGGAAAATAGTATCTAGGAAAAGACTGTCTTTCAAAGGGAGGTCAGATACCCCAACACTAGCAATTATAAGGCTGTGACTCTTATTCGCAAATGATCTTTTACACCATGGTTGTAAGTAGTCTACAAACAAGTACAAGTTGCTATGACTACAGAAGGAAGTATAAATGGATGCTACCCCCAATGCAATTTGGTAAATAGGATATGTTAGCCCCCTGGGAAACACCGATAAATAGGTCATAATGATGTCTTACTATTAACTCACAACCTAACATAGAAATTTACTCAGTGAATGAAACATCGCCTCCACAAAGCCCTTAATAACACAGGTTATGGTGGCCAGCACTGAATTTTTTTTTCCTGATTATTCAGTGCCATTCATCGTCTCCAAGTGGAAGTCCTTGAAGTGGTCTAGCTCACGTCTTTCTAGTCTCGAGATGGCTGCATCGACTGGGAGTCAGGAGAACGCTATCTTTCTCCTGGCTCTACCTCTGCTGTGACTTAGCTTCCTTCAGTGCTTCGTTTACTATCCATAAGGAGGGAGCAGCTGTCCCTACACTTACATTTTAGATCCAAGGGAATGGGAATGATTTCATCTTGTTTTATGATCTTCCTGAGTAAAAAGAGGGTATAATACAAGGAAGAAAGAAGGCAGTGAAAAGTTAGAGAAGTGAGTTACAAAAATTGACAACAGTGGTAAGAAAGTCTATGGAGTTGGCTTTAGGTAGAATTCTGAAAATAGATAATTTTATGAACAGTTTTGGATACTAGTTGAAAGTATAGACTCTGGAAAATATGTTCCATCCTGGCTCCACTATTACATAACTGCGACCCTGGATAGGTTATTTAATCAAGTTGTGCCTCAATTTCCTCATCAGGAGAATGGGGTGGTTGTAAGGGGTGTGTGTGTGTGTGTGCATGTGTGTGTATGTGTGTGTAATGCCTATATATGTGTTAGCTATCAATATCAAATGATCGATAGTTCTCTACTACCTTTATCAAATCTATAAAAGTAGTTCTTACATCATTCGTTTTCCCTCTTATTAAACTACTTCTCACCAAAGTGTTAATAATTAATATATTATCCCTCCTAGGAACATCCACTATTTAAAAGAGGACCCAAGGGAAGGCAATGCTTAACTCAAAGTTTAAGGAAGTTGTTAATGGTGGAATTTCAGCCATCAACAACAAGCCAACTGGGAAAATATTAGATGATGCCTCCTGAATATATCTACTCGATAAGACTGCCCCCACGCCAGGGGTGGGGATGGTGTGTATCTCTAAACCTCTTTAAGTTGTATGTCACATTTTTTTTTTGCATTCTTGTATTCACATATGTATGTCCTTTTCAGAGAAAAAGATCAGTTTTCATCGGATTTTGAAGGGACCATAAACTAAAAATAATTAATAATCCTTGGGACTTCCCTGGTGGCACAGTGGTTAAGAATCCACCTGCCAATGCAGGGGACATGGGTTTGAGCCCTGGTCCGGGAAGATCCCACATGTCATGGAGCAACTAAGTCCGTGCGCCACAACTACTGAGCCTGCTCTCTAGAGCCCGCGAGCCACAACTACTGAGCCCGTGTGCCACAACTACTGAAGCCCACGCGCCTAGAGCCCGTACTCTGCAACAAGAGAAGCCACTGCAATGAGAAGCCCAAGCACCACAACGAAGAGTAAGCCCCCACTCGACGCCAACTAGAGAAAGCCCACGCACAGCAACGAAGACCCAACGCAGCCAAAAATAAATTAAAAAAAAAAAAATCCTTGCCCTCTAAGCTGCCTTAGTGCTTAAAACCTAATTCTCTGTCCATATCTAAGAAATGCACTTCTAGTCAAACACATGCACATGCGCATGCACGCGCGCACGCACACACACACGGTGGTGGCAGCCGCCTTACTCTAGAAGGTTCCAAAGGAAAAAGACTCACATGTAAAACACTTCTCCCTTTAAGGTCTAAGCAGACAGATGCATAAATTTAGTTTTGATCATTGTTAAAACACTCTCTTCCGTTATTCTTTTATTATCTATGCTGTTATTCTTTTCCCTCTGATTAAAAAAAATACATTTAGAATAAAGAGAAAAGTAGTAAGAAGAAAACGTAAATTACTCCAAATCTTACCAATCAAGACAACTACTTTCAGTTATTTTTCTATTTTTATGCAAATACGAAAATATGCACAATCTGTTAAATACATGGAATTGTTGGTCTTTCATCATTTTTCTTTACCTAACATAAACATGTTCCTCCATTGTTAAATGTTCTTCAAAGCATGGTGTTAAAGATGCCTTAGTCATTATGTTTGTGCTGTAACTTCACCAATTCATTATGGCTGTACATTTGTTTCTCCCCTAGTTTGTTATTATTATAAATAAAGCTATGGAGAATATCTTTGTACATAGTTACCGAGTACACCTCTGATTATGTACTTGAAACAAATTCCTAGAATTGGAATTTCTCGGTCAAAAAGATTTAATTTTTTTTCTTATTCATGACTCTCAGTCACTTATTTCTCATTTCTAAATACCACTTATGTCTTCATTAAAGGAAAAATTTAATCATATTTCTAACATTTCTAATCTTATAATTTGTAAGTTTTCAAATATTTGAAGAAATGTATATAAAAGTCAAAATCAAGGCCCTTTCTTCTTAAAACACAAACACACACACACACACACACTCCTAACATATGCTCATTCAGAAAAACAAAGTCGGCATGTATTATCACTGCTGAGACAAGAAATATTTTATTCCAACTGAACACTGTACCACAGCAAGAAATTTCCTCCTTTTAACCACTGGGTGTCCCCTGAACTGTATGTTTAAAGTTAGGCGCTATTACCAGATCTATATAACAAATAATTCAGCAACGTCTCATCTCATAGCTGGTAGTAAGAACCCTCATTATTTTTTAAACGCATTATTTAAAAATTTAGCCATTCAGCTTTCTACTCGGCTTTCACTTTTCAGTGAAATAGATGTATGGTTTCAGACTTTACTGAGTCTACTCAGTGTTTCAAGAAAGTAAGCAGAAAAAAAAGTAACAGAATTGTATTCAGAGAAGTAATTTTTATCCCAAGCACTATATGAAACCAAAATTGGAATGTGAATATGAGATCACTTTAGCTTTCAGTTTCCTGTAAGAAAAGTGTTTTCTTTGAGACTGTATTTGCAGATTTCAGAGTGATATATTTCTGGAATGTACTAAAGTCCAAATATTCTGCATCTTGAGCTCAAATTAGACCACTTAGGAGTATGAGGCTTGATTTGCAAAAGAAGGAGAACAGGGGTGCCTAATGTGAAAAACGAACCAGGAAGTCTACATTCTTAACGATTAAGATAAACATATGTTTAGAATTCACTCCAGAGTTCTTTCCAAATAATGTCTTTCTTATTTGATATTGTAATAAATGAATCCATTTACCTGTAAACATCTGGCAAACAATCCAAGAAATCTGTACCATGTGATGCCATCTTGGTCACACTTATCTCTTTTTGTGTGAATCAACACTGATTTCAACTTTTATTTTTTATTTTTTTGCTTTATCTGATGTTTGCTATATAAATGCATGTACATTGGAAGGGAAGAGCAGTCATCTATGCAGAATCTCCACTTACTTAGCACCCTGTCAAACATAACAAGAACAGCTCCCAAGGGAACCTACAATACCCCAATCTCCAAACAAGACACCTTCCTCAGCCCTCACAATTCTAGAACTATTATCAGCCTAGACCCTTCTTCCAGCCTCCCCACAGATGGCACTGCAACATCCAGCTTCCCCCCCCCGCCCCTTTAGTTGCTTCTTCTTTCACTTGTTCACTGGTTTCTCCTTCCTACATCCTCCACGCAGGCATTTATCAACGTTTGCTTTTAGTTTCTCTCTTCTCTCTCTACACTCTTTTCTTTGATAATTTCAACCAAGAATTTTGGCAGTGAGGGTTAGAAAGGAAGATGGAATGTGAGCTTGAGCGGTTTCAAAAGAAATAGTTTTAAATAGTTTATGATGAGGAAGACTAAACCGATAAGTAGTCTAAAGAGGAGTCATTAAATAAAGAGTAAAAGGAAGGAGGGAATAGTTGAAGGAACAAGGTCCTAGGAGAAGTGGGAAGAAATAGGGTAAGTACCAGCTCCCTGCACCCAAAGCCTCCCATGTGGTTCAATGATCCCTTGAAACTGCAGCACCCTCGATGTGCTTCAGAGCCACCCTCCCTGCCCCCAGGACACGGTAAAGCGGAGTTGGCTAAGGGATGGGGTTGATGGGGGGCATTTTAAAAATAAAGGAAAAAGGAAATGAGAAGAAGAAAAAAGGAAGAAAAGCTCATGTGTGCCAGGAACTGTGTTATGCGCTCTATAAGAATTATGTGTGTTACTCAAAATGTGCTCAGAAGACCACCATCAGAAGATATGAGTCACCTGGGGTGACTGGTAAAAATACTGATTCCCTGATCCCACCTTGGATCTGATAAATCAGAATGTTTGGAGATGGGGTCCAGGAGTCTGAAATTTTCATACTATCTCCAGGTGATTCTTAAGCATGTTAAAACTTGAGAATCACTGCATCATCTCACATAATGTCCTAGAAGATGAGGGATAGAGAGTTTTTAATAATTTTTTATGACACTAAATCAGTGCTTTACACATTTACTAAGCATTCTGTAATAATGCTGATTGAAACATAAAAGACTTTATGATGTCAACTTGCTGAGAGAGTTTGATTTCACAAATGAACTGTTTTTGGAAGGCCATAACAAGCTATTATGTACATTTGGTATATGATAAAATATTATTGACTTTATGACAAGAATCATACATATTCAGTCCTTAGATGACACAGGTATCTTGCTATGGGCACAATTTCAGGTAATCATCCCTTTCATCCCCTTTGAATCAGTCATTCCTGTATCTTTGAGAAGCTAATAAAGTCTAGAGATAAGACTGAAAAAATATAAACTTTAAAACAGGATATTTCAGGACTCATATTTAATTGACTTGTCCATCAGGTTTCCAGGACTTATGATCTATTCTAAAGTCAATAAATTTAACTCCTATTCAATTCCTTTGATATTTTGTTAACTTTGATTCCAATTTCCTATGCTATAAGGTACACTCTTCAGAGACAATTTTGGTGGGACCTAAGATCTTAGGCAATTAGGCTCATTACTTGAAAGTGCAAGAATGAAGGGTATTTTATTGCTGTATGAT
Source organism: Balaenoptera physalus (assembly GCF_965194825.1). Lineage (NCBI taxonomy): Eukaryota > Metazoa > Chordata > Mammalia > Artiodactyla > Balaenopteridae > Balaenoptera > Balaenoptera physalus. The sequence continues at coordinate 99,612,884 of NC_138890.1, forward strand.
ATAATGTTGATATATTTATATGTTCTTTTATAGAGGCAAAATGCTTAACTATTTTTATTAGCCACTCCCTACTACTTATATAACATTTTGTATATCACAGATTCTTAATTTAAAAGCACATTATTTTCATATTCTTTGTTAAAGAGGGACTGTACTTTCTAGCAATTGGCATATGTTTCTGGGTGTTACACAGAGTTGTTTTGAAACAAAAGGACTACTAAGCTTAATGAACTACCACACTTCCTTCCTGTTTTAATGGGAAAGGCTTGGCAATATGTAGTCAACAAAAGAATTTGAGTCCTGGTTAGAAATCAATAAGGGGCTCACTTTTATTGCTAAACAAAGTTCTCTTCATTGCTTAGTAATAGTACTAATAATAAGGCAACAACAATAATAATAGTAGTAATAATAATAACAATAATAGCAGCTTGCATCTATATGGCACTTCGTATGTCCCAGGCACTGTTCTGGACACTTTATATGCTTGGTCTCATTGATCTTCACATTAACTTATGTAGAGGCTATTATTATCTCCATGTTACACATGAGGAAGGTACCCTTAGTGAAGCAAAATAATTGGCCCAAGAACACACAGCTAGGAAATGGCAGAGCTGGGAGCAAGTCCATGCAGTGGGACTCCAGAGTCTGCACTCAGCAACTACAATGTGCTGCTTCCGTGGGAACCATGGAGTGGGTGGCAGGCTAACTGGATTAGGAGTGTGGCTCTTCAAAGCTTCCACAGCACATGAGAAAGAAGATGCTCTCACTATGGTCTCAGAATGGCAAAGAATTTTTCTCCTGAATTTTATAAGCTTCCTGCATTTTTCTCAGAATTCAACCTGAACACATGTCTTAGGATAAATAGGCTATTTGAATGTCTACATAATGTCTGGTATTTTAACTGTAGGTTTTGAACTTAAATTCATGGATTGCTCATGTAGACACATTTGGTAGGCTCCACATAAGAAAATACTAATTCTAATACCTATGTAAATAAGTTTCACCCACTGAAAGGCAAGCAGTAACCTATCACGATGACATACACATAGAAGAAGGCAAATGCACCAGAAATCACACAGAGAAATCCCAGAAAAGAGGAGACATAGAATGCCTCCTCCAAACTGATTATCTCCAAACTCGTAAACCTCAAGCCCGTCTGTTGAAACTCACGAGGAGCTACACACAGTTAATAAACAGAACAGAGTCGGAAACGAAAGCCTATTTCACAGGTTATGCCTGAAGAAAACTAGAAAAGAGGAGAGTTGATTCAAGAAGCTAAAGAGTATCATTATGAGACAACGCCAGGAATTCCTAGTGTAAAATAATCTCGACAGCAGTTTCTACTCATCTTCTCACAGAAGAGGATGGAATTTTACCAAGCAACAAATAAAGTTAGGGAATTGCCAAAATCTAGGCAAAATCTCCACTCTAACTGTAACTGAGCAGGACCCTAGGGGGCCTTCCTGGGAAAGACCACCTCCCACTCCCCCCCACCCCAGTCCTCCACCGGCCTCTTGTTTGTAGAAAAGCTTTAGCCTCCTAGGCCTTCCCTGAGTTCCCAAGAATAAATTTGATCAGAGAAGTGAGAAGATGCAGAAACAAAGGAACAGAGTCAAGCAAGACACATCATTTTCCTGAAGACTGAAAGAGATGGTAAATCTCATAAAATGGTATACTACAAGAAGAAAATTGCAGAAAAGAAGTCTGCATCCTTAATAGGAAACATGATGGTATTACCTTCATGAAACCCAGGTAGAGAGCTACAGATGCAGAGCAGATGGAGATGGGACGATAACAGAGTGAAACATAAAGAGAGGTAAGGGAAGATTAGATTAGAGAGGGGTACAATGAAACAGGAAAAAAAGGCAAAATTTAAACCTGTAATGGAAATTTCAAGGAGCAGAATTTAGATGACAGAAATAAAAATATGGGGGATAAACTTCAGAAACTCGGAAGAACGCAAAGGTAAAGGTCAAAGAGAAAACTGAGGCAGGTGATTAATTAATGTTTAATCTCAGAATTATATGTATGTTTAAAAAGAAACTAAAATAAGAGCAATAATTTAAAAATAGACATTCCAGGAAAAAATTAATAGAAAAACACATATGTAGGCACGTCCTGGCAATTTTTAAAAATTGTAAGAATAAAAGAAAAAGAAACCTCATATGCACCAAAGCAGGAAAAACAAGCTTCCTAAAAATAAATATAAGGCTTCCCCAGACATCTTCTCTATAGCACAAGAAGTCAGAAGACCATGGAGCAACAGGTACAGAACTTCAAGGGAACAGAACTGTTACCCAAAATGTACAATTTTGTACTAATTTCTTGTGTGAAGCCAGCAGAAAAACATGCTTAGGATCCACACAGACACAGAAGATCACCATCCGTGTTCCTTCGCAGAAAAAAATTATCTTAAAAAATATTCTAGTCAATGAAGAAATAAGTCAAAATTTAGAACTAAAAAATGGGAACACTACAGTTGAAAAGGATTTTGGAACTTCCTTCAGTGAGTTTAGCCTTCCAGATCAGACACCCAGGGGATTCTGGATCTCTAGGTAAGCCAGGTGGGACTGCCCTTGGGGCACCTGTTCAGCTTTGCCTCCTTCTTGGCACTGGGACATGAACTTGTCCAGCCACAATCAACTCCCCACAGTTAAAACGGACAAGAGATTGTAATAACCTATCACTCCTTAAAATAACATTTGCTGTGGCACTCTTCCAGAATTTGCTAAGGACGGCTATATCACTTGCTAGTGGGACCACCGACCCAGCAAACTTCTTGAACAAAAAACACAGCATAAAATAATGACCAGATTAAATGCTATATTAAATGCCAAGGTACTTAAATACAATTCTCTATGTATTTAAAAGTCACACACAATGATGACTCTTTTTGATTGGAAAAGATTTATCTATCACAAAGCACACTGTTTATCATTTTTAGTCTAGGCCCTGTTAGGGATGTTCCTTTGTTATCTCAGCTTAAACATAATATATACACATAGAAAAAAGATGTAGGAAAATACTCAAAGATGGAAATAGTGGCCATCTCTCTAGGTACTAGAAGTCTAGATGGTAGTGTTTTTTCTTTAAAATTGTCAGTACTTTCTAAATTTTCTTCAATGGTTATGTTTTAGCTGTATGATCATTAAAAAGTTACTAAAATCAGTATAGTATATATAGTAATTATGAACACACAATATCATCACATTAATTTGAGAATACACATAATTTCATAGCAGCAGTTATAACTTAAGTGGTAAGACTAGGTAATACTTTTGTTTTTTACAAGTACATATTACTTTTGTGATTAAAAAAAGACTAATTTCATCAAGAGAAAAAATGTTAGAAAGAAATTTTAAAATGTTGGAGTCATTCAATAATTATTCATGCACTTTTGAAGGAGGAAAGGTAAACACTGAGGAAAAGAATGCCACCAATGTTATTATGGTAAAGAAAATTTATCAAATATCTTTTCCTTTAAGGCACAATTTCAACTCTATTATCTCTCATTTTTTATCCATAAAAATATATCCATTATGAAATTTGAAGTTCTTAAAACTGGCTCTGTGAAATCATGCCCATCATATGCTTTATTTTTTGTTTGTTTGTTTTTATTTGTTTTATTTTTAACTTTTTATTATGAAATAATTTTACATTTATAGAAGAGTTGCAAAGCTGGTACAGAGAGTTCCTGTATACCCTTTATCCAGCATCCCCTAATATAAACGTCCCATCATATGCTTTAAATTCCATTCCTCAGGACTTCACTGAAATATGTTGCTAAGATGCTTACACTCACCCAGTGTGGCCAGATGTGTCAGTCAAATACATCAAATAGATTTGATTGCAGGTTTGTGAAGGCTACTTTGTTCCACTGTATTTAAAGGTACTAATAAATGTTTTCAGTTTTCTTTTTCCTGCTCTCTAGTCATTTTATCTTTGGCTTGTTAGTCCACGCAACTTTTGGTTTTACAATTCCTCTACATCTGAGAAGGACTTAACAAGTTCATAACGATTGTCATAAAAAACAAAAAAAATACATTCTCATAGACACTTACTCAACTCCATCCTCAAGCATTTATATTGCAAATGCAACAGGACAAATGATATTTTAGTTGCAAGAGTCTATTAAAATTGCTGCAGACCTCCTAGGATCACTTAGTGGTTGAACAGGGGTCATACGCAAGACAGGTAAGAGCTATTTAATGGTAGCAGGAGAAAAAGAGCTCTGAAATTCACACAGCTGCATTCATCCCCAGATATTTTTACATATGACAATATAATAATGGTTCTTGCCTAACCCTAATCATTTTTACTCCTGGTTAAATCTTCCTGAAGTCCTCCTCTGTACCTTTTTTCTTGCATCTCCAAATGAAATGCAGCAGAGCAATGAAGGGAGAAGGAAAAAACACTGAGAAGTACCCCTGAGCATAGAAAGCACATTTTCAAACGGACTTTGTTTCAAAGGCCCGAGTTTGTCCTTGGAAGCCTAACCAATATGTTTGCATATGCTTGGGGACAGAAAGTTATTCACCCTTTGGAGGTACATGCTAGTTTGAAAATGGATTACCAAAAACCCAAACTAAGCTTCTTAATCTCACTTCTTGTTCAACAGAGCAGTAGATGAGAAAATATTTGGGAGAAAGAATCTGTTTTGGGAAACTTTGCTCTGGTAATCTTAAGAGGATGGTAGCCGACTGTGGGTGGTAGGATAGGCAGATTACAAGTCCAGATTGCACATGGTTTTATAATCATGAACATAAAGGCTAAAATAATGCCTAATGTAGGATGGTTTCCTTGAATTGTCTCCAGGGCCATAGTATGTCATCAATGACTTAACTGCACATGACATAAAGAATTAGAGATTCTTTAGAGACAGACCATATTGGAAATATAACTCGACTACCAAATTATCACACCCACACATCTGTCCACCCTATCAAATAGATATGGGCAGAATTTGGTGAGATAATAAACAATCTTCAATCTCAGACTATCTGAATCTCTGCAGTGATTTATGCCACGGAAGCAGGGCAAAGCCTCTATCTCCTCTCTTTTCTTCTGCCAGCTGGGACAGAGCAGAACAGACCGATATGACCAGGCTCTGGCACAAGTGCAAGAGTTGTAAATCTGAATTTCTCAGAAGTGTTATGAAACAATGTCAGACTTGCCTGAATTGCTGATAAAGGATAGAAAAATTCTTTCTTCTCCCAAGGTGGAAGTTCAGCCTTTCAGTTTCAAAAAACTGAAAGTACAGTCATCATACTGACACAGAAGTTTCAAATTCTCCCCTGGCTGCATTGATAACAGGACTACTTATCAGTTTTCCCAAGCCCTTTGTAAATATGAAAATAAGGCACTTTATAGTCCGGATATATAAAAGACCTATCACCGGGCAGTTGTTGCCTAAACCAACAACGCCTGTACATTCAAGGCGTAATATTTAAGCTTCCACAAAATAACATAGTTGTTGAGAATAATCCTATAAGAACTAGGCCACTATCCACTTGATTGTATTGGAAAAGAAGATTTCCTTTTTTGTGCAAATAGTTTAAACTTGATAAATATTAATAGAGAATAATATCTAAAAACATTATTTCCTACTCTGGAGAATAAAGAGACACTATAGTTTTCAAACAGGAAACTATTTGATAGATAACTTATCTGGGAATATATCTAAAGAGTAGGGTTGATGGGGAACTGAGTGATATTATATAGATTTTCATGCTAGTAAAAGGGGAAAAATGTGGTATTTTTCCCATGGAAAAAATTTTTAAATAATATAACCAAGAAGCAGGATAACATCTTAATAAAAGTTTATTTTTACTTTGTAAAGAAATCTTGCCTTCCATGGGTACAAAAACTTACTGCAAATTTGCGTGGTAAGAAATAATCTAAAATATATTTTCATGGGTGTTGGTAATGGAAACAATAATAGACAGCTGTGGACAAAACCTTAGTGCAGAATTCATAGCAAGTTCTAGTCATAATGGCTTTCTTCATACTGAATATATTGAAATATATTGAATATTTCAAAACTGCAGGAAATAAGCAGAAAGAGGAGCTAGATTCCAGATTTCTGGAAACATGTTAATAATATAGAGAAAAATAAAATGATCACTTTTTGCTTTCTAAATTTCCAGCTACCTTTCAGGACCTGGCTCTTTTACAAACTGGAAATGATGATAACAATTTCTACTGAATGAAGATGAATGTTCCATTGAGATTTAAAATGTGAAAAGCAGAAAAAGGAAGGCAAGCCCAGTACCCTTCTGGAGGATAGAACTTTCACATGACTCTTCCATGGAGACCAGGCCATGTTAACAGTGCACATAACGGGGCATCATTCAGTGAAAGGAGAAATTCACAGGCTCAAAGAAAACCCATCTCAAAGTGAGGAGGTTTGGTTTCTAGTATTTCCACAGAATGGATCCAAGTAAAAATAGTCCTTTTCTCTCCCTTTTGTTTATGAACCTGAATGACTGGTTTAATCTAGGTTATCACTGTCCTCCTTTCACAGTGACTCTCATAAAAAAAGATTTCCTTTTCAACTATAGCATTTGGTTTCCCCTCCTACATGTTTTGTTCACCAAAACAAACAAACAAACAAAAAACAGTTAAGATTCACCAATTCCTACAGGGAAAACACCCTAAATAACTGAGTTCTATTCCGAAATGGAAACTACTTCCTCTCCAAGGAACACTTTATTTTTTAAATTTATTTTTAATGATTTCCACTTATAGTGTTGAATCAAATCTTAGTTAAAATTAAATTTGCCAATATTCCAGTAGGAGATATTTGCTACCACATTATTTACTTCAAGACAGAATTCACAATTTAAAAACTAGAGAAAATGAAAACCAAGTATTGTGGAAATTACCTCATCTGATCCTCTCTTTTCTCCTGACTTTGAAGGCGATCCACTGGTTTTTCCATCGGCATGCTATAAAAGTATTTAAAAAGATAATGTTTAATAGAGGGAGGTGACACAAGATAATATAATAGTGACTTTAATCCCAAAAGGCTAAATATATAGACTGTAAAAACAAGGACCCCTTTCATCTTCCTCCTGAGAACTGTTGATAATTCTACACCGACGTAGGTGGCCTTCAAAAATTAAGGGAAGCTACAGACATTCATTTGGGATGTAGAAAATCAGTCTGTAATTAACCAGACATAGATCTGATGGTGATGCTAAGGTGGCATCTCGTCCCCTACAAACTGTCTCATGGAATTTTAAAGCCCAAATTGCCAGCATAAGAGACACCTGGTTCCTCATGGAGATGAGCTGTCTGAGGACCATGCGGAGCCTAAGCCATTACTTAAGCCTCAGTTCAGCGTGAGCTCAAGGGAGGGCCACCCCTTATCAACCGTCACTTTCGGTGGCTCTTGGAAATTCTCTGGAGTTCTTTCTGTCTGAGTGTTTACCAACACAGAAAGATAAACCCTGCATTGGAAAGACCATACCTGCAACTTTCATTAACTATGGCTTTAGCATTTCATTATGTTCTGAAACAGAATTATTTTTCTCACTAGAACACTGGTGATGAAAGGAAGTATTTTTACGTGGTACATGAAAGCTTCAAGTAGCTTACATGTTCATTTGTTTTGATAAGATAAAAGAAGCCATGAAGATTATTGAATATTTTTGAGAAATGAAAAAAAATTGTATGTTCCTGAAAAGGGGGGACAAAGAATTATTTCATTTCTTGCGCATGTGGGACGTGCAAGAAAGTGGGGAAAGGAACCTAAATATAAGAAAATAAAAAGCTCACCATTGGGTTCGACCCCAACCACCTTTAGTTAAATCGAAACATAAAATCCCATTATGTTCTCTAGAGCTGAATCACAACCTGAATATGTAGGTCGTTTAAGTTATTCGAATTAAAAAGAATGGCAATAACAGTAATAGTAATAATTTTTATAGTTCTTTATTATTTACAAGGCTCTTTCATATACACTTTTATCTGATACAAAAAAAGAGGCTCATGTGATTTCATGGATTAAGAAAACTAAGAATAAAAGTCATGTGTTGTGCTTTTAGTAAGGACATACACCTAGTAAATAAGAAAAGTTTGCAGAGCAGGTTTTCTGACTTCAAATCTATTGTTTGTCACTATACTATGATAAATGAAATAAGATAATATTCCCTTTGATCATATCAACAGATATTTTTGTAAAAAAAAAAAAGAAAAAGGCCAAGCAATATTAGACATGTGGGTGAAATCTTTCAGTAGTTCTTTGCATAAAAAACTAGAAAGAAATCACTTTCATGAATGGAAAATTCTTCCCCAAACAAAAGCCTCTCATGGATTAGTGGGTAGACCCCACAGAAAAGCAGGCAGACTACAGCAGCTTGGTGAATGAAGCTCTCTGCAGGGCTTGTTTTACCCAGATGTCCTAGTCAAGAGTTTGTCCACAGTTGAGAGCAATCGGTATTGAGTAATTAATGGATCTTGAAAAAACAGGAGGCATTTAAAAGCCCACATATATATATCAGAGCTAGATGGTAATTGATAAGTTTTAGAATAATTGGTAAGCAAAAGATTCTTAAAGGCTAGACTAGGGGGAAGAATTATTCAACATTTGGAGAGAGAATTGGAGAGGGATGGGTCTACAATGACGCAGATTTACCCCATCTGTCTCCTTCCAGAACTGTTAAATTTAGAACTGTGATATCACATTCATTTCTTATCACCAATTCTAGACCTTTTTCAGATTAGATATAGGGAATACCTAATAACAACAATATCCACTGAGCATACTGTTTTGAGTGCCTCATTTACTTGTAGGAAGTATGATTATTCCATTTTACAAATGAGAAAACTTAAAAAGGCAACTGGCTCTCGTCTAGAGCAAGGTTCCATGCTCTCCGCAAGGTCCCACTCCGCTTCCTGCTGGTCGGCAAACATACATTATGATTTATTACCCTAAAGTAAACATGCAGACAGCCTTTTCTCTCTAAAATACAGGTAGATAGATGTTTTACTTAAAAACATTTATAAAGTTGTTTCCCGGTGGTGTTTCAAAATTGCAGTCCTCCAGGTTAACCAACATCATCAGTTATTTGCTTCCACTGAAATGCTCAAAATCCCTCACAATTCTGCAGTTTCCAAATAATAGTTTGAGAGTGATATATATATATATAGCAAATGCTTTTTAAAATGTTGAGATATAATGACAACTTATAAAAATTATGTATTATAAGAATTGGTATTTTGTAATTTCAAAAGACATATCTGCTCTCAATAGAGTACGCATAATGACATAATGACATAAAAATCACATAATGAAAGGGCAACATTTTTTAGGAACTGTATGGACCATATTTTCCCAGTTTTTTTAACCTGGCTTTTTTATTATAAAAAATTTCTAAGATACAGAAAAGTAGAAAGAATAATACAATGAATGTCAATAGTCCCATCACTTAGATTCAACAACTATTAACTATTGTTGCCGTATATTGCCATATCTGCTTATATTATGAACAAAGATCTATCTATATTTGTATATGTACCTGCGTTTGAAAGTAAATTGCAGATATCCTGAAACTTTACCCCTAAACATGTCATCAAGCATCTCCTTAATTTGAGGGCTTTTTCCTACATAACTACAATACATCATCACTCCAACAAAACTCTAACAGAATTAATAAGAATCACCTAATACCATTCAATATCCAGTAAATAGCAACTTTATAAATGAATCATTGCCCTGACCATTTCTTGGGGCTTATTCAATATTCAGCAGTCTATTAATGATATAAAATCAGTTATAGCTTTTCACTGAGAGAAATTCAAAGTGACTGATTTTTAAATTCATGGAATAACTGAGTACTTTCCACATACTTTCCATTCTGCTGGCGAAATGAAATGTTTGGGAATGATATACGTCAAATTTGATCCAGCTTAGGAACCTGCAGCAAGTCTTTCAAAGAGTGAAGACAGAAAACTTTGTCTACTACTACTACACATAGCTGGTGGGTTGGGAAGAGGTGAGAGAAACATGGAGAAGGGAAGGAGTGATAGGTTGGGAACTGAACCACAAACCTGAAAAATTTGGGAAGGACTTTTCTGTAAGAGGGGAAAGAAACTAACATGTTCTAAGCATCTCCTTTGTGCTAAGCCCAGCACTGGGCATTTCCCCTATGTGGTCTCCTTTACTGCCACAGCAACTCTAGGGACAGCTCGTTTTATGGATAAAGAAATAAGAATCTGAAAGGTGAGATCCTCCTCAGTCACACTACGTATCAGGATTATAGTCTGTGGGCCACAGACCAGGCTAGTTAAAAGCTAGCTAAAAACTTTTGATGCCCATCAAGAAAGTCTCAATCCAATGCTCTAAAAGGGAAAACAACCCCCCAAATCAACAAAACCTTCCTATTCTAAAACTGGTTTGTTTTTATAAAAGTAATCAGACACACAACACTTATAAGTTTCATCCTGTATTAGAAGCTGGAGAGGAGGCAAAGACAGGAAGTGCAGGATGCCAGCCCTAAGGCAGGAAACATTTCATTGGGAGGATAAGGTCCCAGAAGACGGGAAACACTGGAGCTAAGATGAAGACAGACGAAGGAATGGAGTGACAGGAGTTCAGAGGCAGGGAAAATATCAGATAAAGTTTTTCTATCTTGCCTCAAAAAGGAATAATTTTCCAAACTGTCTCCACCTCCTGGCATCACTACATATTTGGTAAGTACAGCTGTCCTTTGTCCTCGTTCTAGAAGATAGCATTAATATGCATAAAATTTTCTGCCATAGCAAACTCATAAACCTGTCAGGAAATCAGCAGGAGCAAGGAGCAGGAAAGCTTGGAGCTGTGCTCTCACCCAGCTAAGGATTTGTGCCAGCGCCAGTCTTCGACTCTGGAGCATTTGGGGCACCCTCCCCATCGTTACCCAGATACACCCCGCTACATGCACAGACAAGGGTATACGTCACAGGCTAAGATAAAAATCAAACTTCTACACATATTAAAAAAGAAAGAAGACAGACAAAAAATGAGCTTCTGCAAGTCCAAGCTCAGCTGTGAAAGAGCACCAAAAGCTAGTGTGCTTCTGAAATGCCTCTGCTTAATTTTTTTTAAAAAAGGTACTGAGTTTCTTTTAGGGGGTGACAAAAACATTGTAAAATTAAATCGAGGTGATGCTTGGACCACCCTGCGAATATACTAAAAAATACTTAGTTGTATGTTTTAATGGATAAATTATGAATTTTGTCTGAATAAAGCTGTTTAAGAAAACAGGAAAGGTTATTTGAAAACAGCTTGAAGATTTTCCTTCTGCAACTTGGAGAATGCCAGTTGAGGTCAATATTTGTGTGTCCAGTGATAGCTGTGGCAAAATCACGAAGCAATGAAATCTTGGTGCCCTCTGGACTCTAGTGCACACAGCTCAGCTCCCTCACTGCTCCACCGCTGCACACAGAGACAAAGGCTTGTCAGGGAGGGGGGGTGTGGGTTGCTTCCTAAGGATCAGAAAGCCTTCATTTAGCTATGGGTCTAATCTTTCAGTGCGGGTCACAAGCGCCCAGAGCACTTTTGGAAACACTCAAACCAGAGTCCAGGGATTTAGATTTAGTTTGTCCAGGGGGAGCCTGGGCACAGATATATTTTCCTAAACTTCCCCAGCTGATTCTAATATGCAGCTAGGATTGGAAACCACTGTTTGGAGAGGAGATCTGTGGGCACCACAACAGGAAGTGGAGGTTTCTGCTCCTCCAATCACCCCACTGAGTCGGCACCCATGGGAGCTTCCCCAGGTCAGGCAGGCCAGGGCAGCTCAGGGCCTCCTGGGTAAACCGATTGCTCAGTGCAGGAACCCACTGCCCTGTGTCCAACCCAACATTTCCTGATTAGCCCTATTAATGGCACACCATGCCTTCACATTGCATATTAGTCTCTAGTTTCTTAGTAAAGCAAACAAATTAGCACTTCATTGTATACGCTCCTGCTTACTGATTATTTCATAAATGTATATTTTGCCTTTTCAGCCAGATGGTAAATTTTTTTAAATATTTATTTATTTTGTTGAGCTGGGTCTTAGTTGTGGCAGGTGGGCTCCTTAGTTGCAGCTCGCCAGCTCCTTAGTTGCGGTAGGCGGGCTCCTTAGTTGTGGCATGCGAACTCTTAGCTACGGCATGCATGTGGGATCTAGTTCCCTGATGAGGGATCAAACCTGGGCCCCCTGCATTGGGAGCATGGAGTCTTAACCACTGCGCCACCAGGGAAGTCCCCAGATGGTAAACTATATTATTTTTTTTTCTAGTCCTATGGTGGGGATGTGACAAATAATTCATAATTGAATGACTGCACTTCCACAAACCTCTAAAAGTTCCCTGCGAAGTACATTCGTTCTTTTCAGGTTAGTAAACAAGATAAAAGATTTTAAAAGTTGAAAAAAATAGCTTGAAAAATTAAGAGACAATGTGCAAATTGGTATTTCCTGCAAAATCCCTTAAAATCTATTTTTGTATGTATTCTGCTTTCTGAAACAAGACTGTTCAGCAAACAAACAGAAGACCCAAGATATAAAGCTGATTTTGCTTTAAGACAGTCTCCCTGGTGTAGATGTGGACCCGTTTGCCCTCAGGTGGATTCCTTGCCCTGTCCCTGGTCAGCTGGTGTAGCAGGGATGTGCACTGGCTCCCTCCAGTAGGGTCTCCTGCAGGACGGGCCAGCAGTGGTTTCAGCTTCTGCAGGGTGATCCTGCTTCTTCCTCTTTCTTTCCAGTCTAGGAATGGTAGCAGCTTCCCGAGCTTTCTAATCTCTGCTTTGCCTCATCCACCCCAGTTGGCTTCCCAGCCTCTCTGTTACCTGGGTAACCAACTCCCTGCATTCCATTCCCTGACAAGCTCTAATAAGACAGAAGGAGTGTGGGTCTGAAAGGCTATGTGACCTTCAGCAAATAATTTAAACTTTCCGTTTTCTCCTTGTAAAATGGAGGTAATGGTGTCTACCCCAGGGGCTGGCTTACTTATGAAACAAGCTGATATTAATGAGGAGCCTGGCCCATTGCCTCGTTCATTTTAAGAATACAATAAAAGTTATTCCACTCCCTTCTTTTTCTCTGGCATCAATCTGATTGTGGTTAATTATGATACAATAAAATGAATATGAGAAGTAAGCAAACGTTTAAGTTTTCATTTTCTAAGGTGGTAAATAATACAGCAGAGAATTTAGTTTTTTACTTTTCATAAGTACAGAGGAACCAGATTCATCTGATAAGTGTATGTTTAGTACTTTGCCCATTTCATGACACTGTATTATATTAGTCTCATATTTCCATATTACAAATAAGGAAACAAAGTACACAGGGAATAGATAATTCATTTTTCAAACAACATATACCAAGCTGGTCACAGGGATAACATTTAATGTGCAATTCCCATGCTATAAGATACTTCGTAAGGGTGTGGTGCATGTGTGTGTGCATATGTGTCCAGTGGCACATAAGAGCTCATTTACTAAAAAAATAATCAGTGAGTAGCCACTGTGGGCTAGGTGTTGTGGGGAGAATAATTATTTTAAAAAAGTAAGTAAGTGTGATGCATTATATCTTTCTTCTTCTCTAAAAACATTTGTTATCAAACCATAGAAATATAGGATAACCTTCTTTGGGCTTCTCATAAAAGAAGACACATATTAAGGATTAACTGCCTAACTATAATTCTGAAATCCCCATATTTCACCTGAACTCCATACACTTTTCTCTAATATTTCAACATTCTGGTGGATATGGCCAGGTGGCAGGGTAAGGGCACACCCTCTTTTTGTCCAGTTTTCAGAAGTAGCATTGACTACCTTTCTGCCATGTTTAGCTTAGGGGGTCCACCTGCAGTAAGGCTTTTTGAACTTCCTCTAAGTCAAAGATGATGCCATGAGAATTTCAATAGTTACTTTGCTGCTTTTATAGCAGTCATTAGGATGTGGTTGTGATTTTTATCTAAGAGAAATGCAAGAAAAAACCAGAAACGTACTGTCAGCACTATTTTTGTGTCCACGGCACCCAGTACAAAATGTGACACATAGTAGGTGGACAATAAGCACCTGTGAACACCTTTGGCCTTTACCGAATCATTTTTGTGTTCTATAAGTTCTCCACAGTCAGAATGAAGTCCATACATTTTAGGAAAACTCTAACCACAGACCCTTTTTCTTCTTGGGTTAAATGACTCTCCCATCTGAGGAGGCACTTACATAAAAGGTACTCATTGGATGGAGTTATTTTACATTTTTGTTAACTGAAAGACACTTGATTTTTTTCCCTTTATGGTAGCTGTAAAGCTTTCTGGGTAAGTTTTTATGAGATAACTTGAAGAACAGAGCTTTAGAATCACATTAATAGGATTTCAATCCTTAAAACAATTTAAAGAGAGGATTCTGGGACGATGGTGAAGTAGGAGGCACCAGGAATCCATCTTCCCATCTAGACGAAAATCTCCCTGGCAGAATCTGTGTGATATAACTATTTTGAAATTCTGGAGTCTATCAAAGACTTGCAACTTCCAGGGGAAGGTTTAAATGGTAAGTTTTGGTTAATTTCCATCAATTTCAGCTCAGCTCAGCAGCAGCTGCCCATTTCCCATCCCCATCTCACAGCAAGCAGTTGTGCATTAGAGCATGCAGCTTGGAACCAGAAAGGCAAAAAGGACTCTGTCCTCCAAATACTGGGGATCTGTATTCTGATCACTGATTGCTCATGCCCAGGGAAAGTGCAGGATCAGAAAAGACCTGAGAAGCTCCTAAGTGTACACTTTTGGCTGAACCTCAGCACAAAAAACAGCCTATGACAATCAAAAACAAAACAAAGCAAAACAAGACAGCAAACCCTGGGGAAGGAGAAGAATTTGATTCCCAAAGCTTTCATATTATTAGATTCAAATGTCCAGTTTTAAACCTAAAAACTCACAAGGCATGCAAAGAAGCAGAGAATTATTGCCCATTCAATGGGGAAAACAAACAAACAAACAAACAAACAAACAGAAACTGTCCTTGAGAAAGAGCAGATGGCAGATATACTAGATAAAAACTTTAAAACAACTGTCTGCAGGGCAGAAGTTGAGACACAGATGTAGAGAACAAATGATGTATGGACACCAAGGGGGGAAAGCCCCGGGGGGGGGGGGGGTGTGTGTGGCAATGGTGGTGTGATGAATTGGGCGATTGGGATTGACATGTATACACTGATGTGTATAAAATTGATGACTAATAAGAACCTGCTGTATAAAAAAATAAATCAAATTCAAAAAAAAAAAGGTATATGGGTATGGTACTTTGATTCATGAATGTAAATAGTCTTCACCAACCCTTATGTGGTACCTATTATCACCCACATTTTATAGATGTGGAAACAGGTTCAAAAAGGTTGACTCATTGCCCTTTGAGAACAAGAACTCTGTCTTGTTTTCCACTTCGAGGCTAGTACTGGGTCTGCCACTTAGTAGGTGCTCAGTGAATGGCCATTGGCTGAAAAGGGACATTTTACTGATTCCAGCACAACGTTTCTCTCTAAATACTGTCTGATTACAACATGACGTTTCTCTCTAAATACTGTCTTATTACAACACCCTTGCTTTTCCCAATACCACATGCCGAGAGAGAGGTGTACTTTAACTATTTTTTTAAGTTCTCACCATAAATCAATGGGATATAAATATTTTTATTCTTTCTGTCAACAAAATTTGTGTATTTTTTTTGGAAAGCATCGTAATGTTAAATCACGCTTCCTGGTTCAAAACATTACAAGTACCAGCTTGACTGGCTATCACACCTAATTGGTTGGACAAGCATTCAATGCACTAAACAAACGGAACATCTCTGTCCGTCATCCAAGTAATAAAGTACAGAGCAGTGGGCTCTCTCTCTCTCGCTGTCTCTCTCTCCCTCTTTCTCTCTCATTCTCAACAAGGGTCTTGATCTCGGTTGCTTCTACTCCTTTGAGTTTTGGATTTTCTCCTTGCCCCCAATCCTGGCTGCCTCTTCTTTGCGCTGGAGAATGCACGTCCAACAACATGCCTCTAAAAGTTTTGGGATTTACTTATGACTTAAAAACAAATACTAGATCTGAGCTCTTTCGATCTGAGTCTGAGTTCATCCAGGAATCCGCGTCCAAGGGCGGAATTCCTCCAGCAACAATTCGGTTCCATTCAACTCGTGAGCGTGAGCTGAGTCTGGTGCGTCTGCTCACACCGACTTGCACGTCGGAGCTCGCTCGCACATACCACCGCAGGGTGAGTCTCAGCCTCTCCCGGAGCCTAAACTGAAGGTCTGAGAGGACGTCGCACCTGGTCCCCACCCTTTCCCCGCCAAACCCTGCACAATAACCTCGCCTGCACGCCCAGAAAGGCAAAGCCCATTCCGTTTCCGGTCCTGCCCAGGCACGATCGCTCCAGTTTACCGTCATGTACCACCAGCTTGCGAATGCCATGGCGACAACCAATTTGTTCTGAGTCGCGCGGCGGAGAACCCGGAGAGGACACGGGGTGCAGCGCAGCAGGGGCCGGGCTCGCACTCCACCTGCCCCAGACCTGGCTGGCGCTGAGCTTTTCAAGCCCCACAGCTGTCAGCGGGGGCGGCACCTGGGCGGGGCCTACATCGGCCCTGCCCCGCCGGGTTGACCCCGCCCCGCCCAATTTGGCGCAAGGCTGGTTAGGGAAGAAGTGTTATTTCTCCAGGCAGCCACGCCCTGCAGCCCGGACTTTACGCGGAAGACCCGACTTTTAGTTGAACTACCCCACCCAGTTCGGGGTCCCGAATGAAATGTATTCCCCTTTTATCCTCAACCGCTTTTCACCCCAGTCTCATCAATCAACTTTTCCCAACGCAGGCCAACTCCAATCTGGCTTGCGCCGTGCCCAATACACTTGGCCCAGGCCCGGCAGCACCCAGCCACCTCCAGTCACCTGCCCAGAGGCGGGTTCTGAGTCCCAAGCCCTTCTCAGGCTCGGGAGGGGGCGCACGGGGCAGCAGGCCAGGCGGGCTACCCCCAAGGAGGCGGCCCACGGCTCCGGGGCCGGGGTCCTCCCTGCGCTCAGCCCTGCGGCTCCGGCGCAAGTGCCACTCACCTCCTGGGTGTGGCGGGCCGCCGCAGCGCGCCGGGGCCGCGGGGAGGCGGCGGGCTTCTGGCCCGGTTGGGACATGGCGAGGCCGCGGGGAACGCTGCCTCAGGGAGGGCGCAGCGGAGACTGGAAGGGAGGCCCGGGCGGGGAGCGCTGGGAGCGAGGGAGGGAGGGAGTGGAGGGGCTGGCGGGCGCGCCCCGTGAGGCAGCTTTTCCGACCCAGCCCCGAACCCGCTCAGGGGTTACCCCACTGGGCCCTCCCCTTCCTGCCCGCCGCTGGCTGCGCCCGGGCAGTAGCGGTCCGGGGCTCCCGGCCTGCAACTTAACACCCTCGGCCCCGAATCTTCTCGCAGTGATGCCCCCACCTCCACCCTAGGACTGCTGGGTTCCCCGTGGGTCACAGAGAAGCGGGGCTGGAGGTCGCGGGGTTCCTCCTTCGACTTGCCCAGACTTGGCTTGCAGTTGTGCAACGGGAGAGCGGGACCCGGGCGTGGCCCGTCTACGCCTCAATACCCCACCCTAAGAATTTCAAGAATTAGACACCTTTTCTGCAATCTGCCCTGGTTTAGCTAGGAGAAGAATTTACCAACTGAAATCGGGCCCAAGCCTGGACCGTCTGGATTAGGAAGCGTATTACAAAACCACATTGGGGTGTGTGTGTGTGTGTGTGTGTGCGTGCGTGCGTGCGTGTGCCGCGCGCGCGCCTGTGTATGCTTTATGTCATTTTACTTTGGGGGGAAATTTTGAAAGTTTAATGATGTTTTATGTGGAGGAAGCCTTAGGTTCCAATCGAAACCAAAGAACAGTCCCAAGTTTAAACCCCTATAGGCTTTCTGGAGACTGCCGAATTTTGTTTTGGAGGGTGGATTGCTTTTGTCTTTGGCTCATTTTAAACAGCACTTCCTGGTTTGGGGCTGTGAAATGTAACAAGCCTGAAGCGAAATATAACAAGCCTGACTAGAAAACGCTCCTCTGCAGCGATTGTCTGCCTGTAGTTGCTGCCGGTTTGGGCTCAGATCTGACAGAAGAAAACTTGTTACCCTGCAGTGGCATTGACAGTTTGGGACTCAAGGTCACTGCTGTCTTCCATGTTGTGTTTTAGACCGTTGGAAAGAGAGGGGGCAGGTTGTAAGGAAAGATTGGTCAATGGTGCATGGCATTTGGCAGAATCGAATTCTTGTTTCCTTCTCCCTTCTCATTTTTAGGGGTTCTGAATTCTGTTTATTCAAGGGATTGGCTAGCCTCATTCCTAATGGGGGCAGCAGGGAGGAATGATTTAAACTCAATTCCTCTTAAAGGGTTCCACTTACGATCTATGTATCTGATATTTCCAACAAACAGGCGGTAGGACAGGAATTTATACGTAGAAATGAATCAACTTGGATATGGGGCCTATGATTGTCCATTCAAGAAAAATTGATTGGTGGCCTCAATTACATTTATAATTAGGGAAAATATGTCATAAGCATGAAAAATGCTTTTATAATTGTGACCAAACACCTACAGTAATTTAAGCAAACACAGAACTAAAGGGGTGAGATAATAGCCCCACCTCCAGGCCCAGGAACTGGAAGCATCTATCTCAGGATCCTAGGGGGCCTAGATTCAGGATCCCCGAGTACATTATTCTGACTCTGGAAGAACTGTTCCCATTAAAGTTTGAGGTATTTTCTAACAGAGTATTTAAAATTGAACTTAAACCAGTTAGTTTTATGTTTTGAAAGGCTTCCATGTAAAGCACAGTGAAAGGAACTATAGAGAGAGCAATATAAAGGTTAAAATACATATTTCCTGCCCTCCAGGAACTTAGAGTTTAGCTGAAGTCATATGGCATTTGTAACACATGATCATTTGGGTGGCACTGAAAGACATACAGTGTGTGAATAAGTACAAATGTGCTTTGGGAATTTGGGGTTCTGTGGGTTTGGGGGATTATAGGAAGGGAAAGGAGGCTTGAAAGGGCTGGCTGGCTGGTGGGATGTGGTCAGAAGAAGAAAGGGTGGGGACAGATCAGGAAATAAAATGGAGCCCACCCACCTGGCTGGAGCCTCTGGTCCAAGGTCCGGAGTAATCAATCCATGTATTAACTTATTTATTAAGCAGCTCCTGATACAGTTGATACCAAAATCTGTAAGAGAATGAATGACTTCAGCCTTCAGGCTTTGCTCAAGAATCAAAACTCATATAAGCAGAACAATTACAGGCTAAACAGCACATTAATGATTGTAAGTAAAGAAGAATTTCAAAGAAGTTGAAGAAGAGGATGACGTTTTCACTTTCTCTTGCAGTCAGTGAGGAATTTGGAACTTTGATACCATGACCAGCATTTGAGCATCCTGGGGAAGCTCGTTTTAAATATATATGACACCTTTTGCTACATTTTTATTTGCACATATTCTAAGTAGAGGCATACGTCTGAGATATTGCAGCTTTGGTTCCAGACCACTGCAATGAAGCAAATATCACAATAAAGTGAGTCACACGAATATTTTGTTTCCCAGTGAATACAAGAGTTATGTTTACACTGTACTGTAATCTATTAAGTGTGCAATAGCGAGTCTAAAAAAGTAATGTGCATACATTAGTTTAAAAATACAAAAACAAAACCAATTACCGTGGTAACATCAAAGATCACTGATTATAGATCACCATAACAAGTATAATAACAATGAAAAAGTTTGAGATATTGCAGGATTTACCGAAATGTGACACAGAGATATGAACTGAGCAAATGCTGTTGGAAAAATAGCACCTATAGACTTGATCGATGTCAGGTTGCCACAAACCTTCAATTTGTAAAAAATGCAATCTTTGCAAAGCGCAATAAAGTGAGGTGCAATAAAACCTGGGGGGATGCCTGTATTTTCTTTCTTTATTTACTCGGTAACAGGATGCCTGCTATGTGTCAGGTTCTGTGGAGGTAACAGGGAACTTCTGCACTCAAGGACCTTACAGTCTAGTAGGAAACACAGACAAATAAATCCACAATGACCATGCGATGAGGGCAGTGGCCAGCAGATGTATTCCAAGAGTGCTGTTGGATCCCTGGAGGGGCTTCTCATTCTGACTGAAGGGTGGGCAGGCTGGGGAGAGGGGGGAGCTCAGAGCTGCTTCCTCCCCCCATCTTTGACTTGAGTTAGTTGAAACCTCCTCTGAATAATCTCCACATTGTATCTCCTCTCCCCCTGTCCCCATTACTGCTGTAGTTGTGCAGGAACTCATCACTTCTCATCGGGAAATGTATAAATGAGAAAAATAAAGGCAGGATGGTGTCCAGAGAAGGAGCCAGGAGAGCCTGGGAAGGTGCTGCAGTGGAGCGGAAGGAAGATAGTGGGAAAGTGGGCGCTAAGGTCCAGGGAGGAGGGCCTCTGAAAGGAAGGGCTGGCCCATAGTATGAAACGTCACTCAAAGGTTGGGTCAGGGGCTTCCCTGGTGGCGCAGTGGTTAGGAATCCGCCTGCCAATGCAGGGGACACGGGTTCGAGCCCTGGTTCAGGAAGATCCCACATGCCGCGGAGCAACTAAGCCCGTGCGCCACAACTACTGAGCCCGCGCACCTAGAGCCAGTGCTCCAAGACGAGAGGGCCACCGCAATGAGAGGCCCGCACATGGCAATGAAGAGTAGCCCCCTCTCACCGCAACTAAAAAGAAAGCCCACGCACAGGAACGAAGACCCAATGCAGCCAAAAATAAATTAATTAAAAAAAAAAAAAAGGCTGGGTCAGACAATGCAGGGAGTGTCCATTTGCTCTGACAGCTGAGAGATTTTTGATAAACCAGCCAGTGGGTAAAATTGAGAAGGAGGCAGGGCATTTTTCCGAGGTACCCACAGTTTGGACAGTGCCCTTCACTTTGGATGGTATTTCTTTCTACACTCTTGGAGGGGAAGTTACCCCCAGAAAACCTTGACCTTCTGGCTGACATCCAAGTGCCCTCTGACCTGCTGAAACTCATCTGTCCTATCTGCCATCTCAAGATTCTCAGCCAAGTTTGCTCCACTCCATAGTAATGTTTTCTTAAGTAAACCAGAAAAAAAAATCTTTGTAAACAGGCAAAGACTAATTAGCAAAATATGCAAAGGCTCTCAGAGTCTCCTTTCCCTTTTAACAGGCATGTATCTGAGTAGGAGCTTCATGCTTCTGACCTGAATTATCCAGAAAAATGGCGTCAGTGGTGAAGTTCTGTGTGTAAAGGAGATGAAGGTGTGTTGGCCAGTAGGAGACAATGTTTAGACCATAGGAGCCTTGCCACGTGCAGTGGTCTGAATGTTTGTGTTCTCCCGAATTCCTACGTTGGAATGGTAATGCCCAAATTGGTGGCATTAGTAGGTGGGACCTTTGGAAGTGATTAGGTCATGAGGGCAGAACCCTCATGAATGAAATTAATGCCCTTATAAAAGATCCCTGAGAGAGCTCTCTTGCCCCTTCCACTTTATGAGGCTGCAAGAAGACATCTACCACTTGGAAGAAGCCCTCACCCTACCATGCTGGCACCCTGATTTCAGACTTCTGGCCGCCAGAACTGTGAGAAAAACATTTCTGTTGTCTCTAAGTCCTCCAGCCTGTGGTATTTTGTTATAGCTGCCTGAATGGGCTAAGACACCTTGCTTCTCAGTTCATTGGGCTTGTGTACGGATGGCAGATGAGGTAGGGGAAGGGGGAAAGAATGGAGATGGAAGGTTGGAGGGGCAGGGGAAGAAGACAAGAAAGAGAATCAACAGGAGATGAAGGAGTTTTTAGTTTTCACCACTACCAAACAAGAACTTGAGTCATACACATACCTATAGGTGGGACCTCAGGTTTTACTTCTCATTCTTCACGTCCCTCCAGATAGTAAAACACCTGCATATACCTTCAGGCCTTGTTCTTTAACATGACACAATTTTCTGCTTCTTGTCTGTGTGGAACACAGAGGGCTGAGTCACAACTCCTTTCCAGGGCTGTACTAGGGAGTGCTCTTGGGATCAACACCTGTCGAAGCAAAGGAAAGATGGGCAAAGGGAGAAGTTCAGCTGGGATACAGATCCAGTAGCAGCCTCACATGATCCTTCAGGGAACGACGAAGATGTGATGCCCTTTAGAGATGTCCAGGGTTGGCAAGAGACAGCTGAGCCTTTATGAGCCTGCATCAACCAGTCTCTGGATATGGTTGAAGAGGGAGGGAGCATGGCTTTAAGGAAGGGAAGTGTCTCCCTCAAGCTGTGGCAACCCCCAAGTAGCTGATGAGTGTTGTCAGCTGGTGGCACTCCCAGGAGCTGGAGTAGGGCTTTTTTATCCCTGAAGGGGATTCAGGTAGCTCATCACATCTGTTACACTCCTCAAGGCTATGTAACATCATAAAACTTTGGCAAAAGAATGGAGGAGAGAATAAATATTGCAAAAGTATGTTGTCAAATTGCTGTATAACAGAACATTAGGTTTGAAAACATTGCCCATTTTATTAAATTCCTCCCCCCTTTTACAAAGGCGTTTGTCTTCAAGAAGGCAATAGTGAAGAACACTTTGTTTCACAGAGCAGCCAGAAGCCATGCCGTCAATACTACTATCTAGATATACAGAAACAACAACTTTACCACTTTTATTGCTAAGAATGGGTATAAAGATAAAATAAGCTTTTTATGTTCTAGTTTTGTCTAGTGGTATTAAAACAAAACAAAACAAAAGAGGTTGCTCTGTAGGTCTGGCAGCTGGTGAGGAGGTAGGTATGACACCCTCTGCTTGCCAGGAAGCCCTAAGCCGTCAGCTTCTTCTGCTTTCCTTGCTGATTTCCCTTAGGTTGCCAACCTTCCGTCCTGCGTGTGGGTTCATGAAAAGAGCTCAGTTCGCACAGTTAGTACGCTGGGCTCTGTGGTGTCAACAACTAACTAGACATGTGTAAATCATCCCCCTCCTTGTTCACACTTCCTGATGGCTCCTCAATGCCAACAGGGTGGCGTTCTGATCCCTTAACATGGCCTCCCAGGGCCTGCAGGTTCTGTCCTGGGCAGCCTTGTCTGCAGCTTTGTGCCTTCACGCCACTGTGTTCCAGCCATGCCTTCCTGCTTTCAGATGTCAGAACACACCCGGCTCTTCCCAGTTCCTGCCTTTGCTCATTTTCCTTCTCCTGAAATACTCCTCCCTTCCCCTTCCCAAAGCTTTAACTTTCCCCAGCACTGCATTATATTGTAACCGTCTAAGCCCATATGAAGCCCCGGATCCTCATGACTCAATACTAAATTCGGCTTATATTTGAAGAAACGGTGGCCCTGTGTTCCAAAAGTAACTAAAATCATTTAATCTTCACTGCAATCCTTTTACTGCAATTGAAAGTGCCTGAATGGGCACACAGTCTGAACACTCAGCAAAACATTTTAAAAATCCTTTCTCTACCTTACTCCCACTGTCTGCCCCCATGCTCAGAAACTTCTATAAACACTTCAAAAATCAACCAGAAGATGCTCTCTTGTTCTAGTCCCCCTTCTTGTTTCCTTCTGCAATGATGCAATTCCTCCTAAAGGGTCCAAAGGAGGTAAAATCATTGTGAATATTAATGTTCTTTTATCCGCCTCATAATTGCTTGTCTATATCTTTCATTAGACTCCATGGCAAAAAGGATCATTTCAATCTTATTCACAGAACGTGAGACTCTGCCTGGCACAGAATATGTTCTCAATAAATATTTGTGGAATGAAGAAGAACACATTGCTGGGTCTTTCCAGGCTAACCTTCCTTCTTCAAAAGATGAAAGGAGTAGACTGGGTAATTTAAAAAGACACTTATAATTGAAATGGTCTCTGACCACATAAGATCAGGAGGTCAGGAGAACTGTTTAAACACTTCGTGATACTATTTGTATTGAATGGCTCCCACAGTTAATAATGACTGTAAGTAAATCAAACACATATAGTACTTACTATGTACTAGGAATTTTTAAAGGACTTTGCATGTATTTTCTCATTTCACCCTTGTGAGGTAGGAACAGTTATTTGCCCCATGTTATAGGTAAGGAAACTAAGGCCCAGGGAAGTTGAATAATTTGCCCTGGGTTGCAGAGCTGCTAAGTGACAGCATTAGCATTTGAATCTGGTGGGCTAGCTCTCTAGTGTGTGCTCCTAACCACTACTCTAAGATTACTCTTTGCTATATACAAACATTGATAATGTACTGGGGATGTGGATGGGCTGCATGACATCTTGGGGGTGGAGATTGAGATTATATTTCAACATGAGTGATTTAATATCTGCAACGATAAAAGTAAATTTTTCTAAGGTACTTTAACTATCTGGTCTTCAGAGTGTGTCTGGAGATGATAAAAATAAT
Source organism: Balaenoptera physalus (assembly GCF_965194825.1). Classification (NCBI taxonomy): domain Eukaryota; kingdom Metazoa; phylum Chordata; class Mammalia; order Artiodactyla; family Balaenopteridae; genus Balaenoptera; species Balaenoptera physalus. The sequence continues at coordinate 99,637,242 of NC_138890.1, forward strand.
ACATCTAGCCAGTCACCAAAGGTCATATATTATATGATTCCATTTATATGAAATGTTCAGAATAGGCAAATCTATAGAGACAGACAGTAGATTAGCAGCTGTTTAGGGCTGGTGGAGCGAGGAGGTTGTAAGGACAGGAGGGAGATAGCTAAAGGGTTTGGGGTTTCTTTTTGAGGTGATAAAAAATATTCTAGAATTGACTGGTGATTTACATGTTTGTGAATATATTAAAAACCACTGAATTGCATAGTTAAATTGGGTGAATTGTGTAGTATGTGAATGATATTTCAATTAAGCTGTTATTAAAAAAATACTTCCTTATAAATCTGTCTTCAACATGATGGCTATCTATGAATTTCAAAAGAACACTTTAAGATCCTTCTGTAGTACAAGTCTTTCACTTAAACTTCTGTCTACCCACTTACATTTGCTGCTCCTCCAAGGGTTTTGGAAAGATACTCAAAACAGGAGCACTTTTCTACTTGGCAGATTCAGGTTGCATGTTAGTTTGCTACTTCAAGCAATGAATGTGCTGCTGGAAGATTATCTTTAAACCTTTAAAAATGGTTATTATGAATAAAAATTTATTTCAAACATTTTAGCGGTGTTTATTCTCAGAAAATTCTTGTTAAATATAAAATTATTTTTCTATTACAATTTTATTTTGGAATAATTTTAGACTTACAGAAAAGCTGCAAAGATAGTACAGAGTTCCCAGTTTCATTTTCCCCAGTTACCATCTTACATTACCGTGATACATTCATCAAAACTAAGAAACCAACATTGGTATATTATCATTCGCGAAACTCCAGACTTTATTTGGATTTTCCCAGTTATCTCATTAATGTCCTTCTCTGTGTGAGGTTCTAATCTAGGATATCGCCCGCTGCACATCTTCTTAGACTCCCCTGTGGCCTGTGACAGTTCTTCAGTCTTTCCTTGACAGGCTTTCATGACCTTGACAGATTTCAGGAGTACTGGTCAGATGTTTTGTAGAATGTCCCTCAATTTGAGATTATCTGATGTTTTTCTCATGATTAGGCTGGGGCTGTGGGTTTGGGGGAAGAATACTACAGTGGTAAGTGGCTTATCATCACGTATTAGGGGTACATGATATCCATGTGATTTATCACTAGTGAGAGTAACCTCAATCACTTGAGTAAGGTGGTGTTTGCTGGGTTTCTCCACTGAAAAGTATAATCTCTCCCTTCTTATACTCTATTCTTTGGAAGCAAGTCATTAAGTCCAGCTCACACTCAAATTATTTTTAAATGTGAAAATTATTCTTATTTTTTGAACTATTTTATAAGACTTACAAAGGTGATTACAATTGCCTGAGAGGGTGAAGTTTAACTGAGGCCCAGCCTCTCTGCTATGAACTAGCAATTGAAAAGTTATAATGAACATACATCCCCTGCCCTGCCATCTTCTTCTGGAATAATTTTGAGACTTGGGTTATTTTTGTTTCTATAAGTGGCTTGGCTTTTCTGCTGGTATAATCGTCATGTTTATGATGGGATTAGGTGGAGGGTACTTGGGTGGTCTGTTGCTGCCTAGTGACATGCAGAGAACTGTGAAGGAAAAGCTACTCTGTTAACAGCCCAGCTCTCCTTACCTGCAGGGTCAAAAGTACCCTTTTGGTTTCATTATATTGTGTTTGTTAATTAGATCCAGTTCAGACTCTAAAGGCATTGGTTACAGAAGATCATACTTTAAGCATGACTTGCTTTTCAAATCAACATAGCATAGTTCTGTGGTAAAAATAGCCTTCTTGCAAAGAAGCGTCATTGCTTTGTAATACTCTTTTGCTGTAATAGGAGTTTTACTTATATGAATTTTGGATTATTTTCCAAGGGGTATCACTTTGTACTATTCAAGCCAATAGCACTTTTATGAGTAGATCAGTTTCCTTTTTCTGTGTTTTTCTGTGTTTCTGTGTCCCTCCAAAAATGGTATGTTGGAGTCTTAACCCCATACTACAGAATCTGACATTATTTGGAGACAGGGTTTTACAGAGATTACCAAGTTAAAATGAGGTCATTAGATGGGCCCTAATCCAGTATGATGGGTGCCATAAAAAGGAGAAATTGGGGCATAGGTGCACACGCAGGGAGGATGCCATGTGCAGTTGGAGTTATACTGCCATAAGCCCAGGAACTACCAGAAGCTGGAGAGAGACCTGAGACAGATCCTCCCCGGCACCTTCAGAAGGAGCGTGGCCCTGCTGACATGCTGCTTTTGGGCTTCAGCCTCCAGAACTATGACAGAACACATTTCTATTGTACTAAGCCAGCCCTAGCTGTTGTTATGACAGCCTTAGCTAACTAATACACTCAGGATGGGGAATGCGGGACACAAGTATAAAGATCCCAGCTCAAAATGACTCAGACCTTCTCCAGGTTTTTCCTGTACCAGGAGATGCCTCTTGTGAATTTGAATTCTGATTTGAGCATTTAGTCTAGAAAGAGTAACTACCTCTTCAACTGGGGTTGTGTTTCTACAACATTCTTAGGAAGAAGGGCTATGATGTCACTTCTCTCCGTGTGGACGAATCCACCTTTTAAGTTACATTTACTATGAGGCTTTGGATCTTCTTACTCAAGTTTTCTTCTTCCATTCTTTCAACACTCTCTTTCACAACTTGTCTGAAGCCCACTGCCTCGCTGGTCTCGGCACTCTCAAGCCTCTCAGAACAGGGCCAGTCAGCGACACCCCTCTGCTCCGTGGTGTCACCTTCACATTCCTGCCCTCACAAACCTGCTCATTTCTCTCTCTGGGTTGAAGTTTCAGCACTTCAGTTAGTATTTTGGGATATTGTTTTTCTTTAAATGGCAAAATCTTTGAAGAAAGGGTCTTTCAACAAATGCTCATAAATCTAATGGTTACAATTTATAGAATATTTATTCAGTACCTCTGCATTATGAACGTATATATGGACACTTGTTCATGACCACATAGAGCCAGGAATCATCACAGGTTGGATATGATATATATATCTATATAGACTATATATATATAGAGAGACACTATATAGATATATATAGATATAGACACTTGTTCATGGTCACACAGAGCCAGGAATCATCACAGGTTGTATGTGATATATATATGTATGTAGACTATATATATATAGAGAGAGACACTATATAGATATATATAGATATAGACACTTGTTCATGGTCACACAGAGCCAGGAATCATCACAGGTTGGATGGACTCTGAAGCCCTGACTCTGGGAATCACACTCAGTAAAGATGGCCTGTTAAGCCAAGTCTGACTAATAGAGCAGTGACTTCATCTATCTTGCCCACTAATCTTTCCGCAGAAGACTGTCAGCACAAGGTAGGTACACTATTCATATCTGTGTTGCAGGAGGTGTTTGTAGCTCTGTATGGGTATGACTATGCTGTAGGAAAGAGGCATCATAAGGGAAGAAACCTCTCTACCCCAATTATGAGGTTGAGCCATCTAAAATTGCCTATATTCAAAATGTTTGACCTACAGAGATGACAACTTCATACAATTTAACCTTATACAATTGCTAAATGGATTTAAGCTAAAAGAAGGTTCAGTATCTTGCTGCTTGATTTGTTTTAAAACTTTTCCCCCATATCCATGAGCTCTGACTCCCACTGCATCCCTGGTTTCTGACAAGGACAGTTCATTATTGTGTTTCTGTCACTGTGTGTTCCTGACCTTAGCGGCTGTCTCACATTCAGACATTTTGTTTCAATAGGCATGGTTAAAGTTCTTCCCCCATGAAAGGCCACCGGTGCCTGGGATTGGGAATGTCGCTTCTCCCAGGATCCGTTGTTGACCACCTTCTCTTAAATATTTGAAGTCAAGGGGCCAGATTCCTAATTCTTTCTCCTCCATTGATCTGTTCTGTGGCTCAGATCAATCAACCTTTGCCACCTTGGTTTCTGCCTTGATAAGACAGTCTGGGGCCAGTGGACAAGTCTGTCCAAAGAGTCATGAGAACTGGATTCTAGTCTTCTTCCCAAAACCAGCGATGAGACCTTGACCCAACTGAGCAGTTTCTTATCTTTCTTAATTAACTAAATGGGAATTATGTTCATCATGCATGCTTCACATATTTATTATGGGTATTTAAACTATAAAATGCTATGCATATGTAATGTGTTTCCTTAGCGTTGCACCTAAACCTCAAGTTATTAGAGGTAATGAAGATTAGCCAAACCCTGGTAGATACAGCAAGCTAGATAATAATGATGGGGATATAATAGCTAACAGTCACTGAGAATTTTCTCTGTGACAGACACTGCTCTAGATGCTTTACTTGAATATTCTCCTATAATCCTTATAACAACACCATAAGTTAGATGTTACTATCTCTATCTTACAGTTAAAGAAACTGAGTTACAGAGAGGTTAAGTAAATTACATAGTACATGGCAGAGCCAGGCATCGTATCCACACTTTCAGTCTGTGGTTGAGACATTTAATGCTCACCAAATATCCACGTGAACCCCCTCATTTCCCAGACTCCCTTGTAATTATATTGGCCTTGTGAATAGATCTGGCCACTTGACTGGAAGTGCAGTGATGTGGGTTAACCAGTTTGAAGCATAAAAGAGTGGTTGTACCTCCTACGCTCTTGATGGGAATGTAAATTGGTGCAGCCACTATGGAGAACAGTATAGAGGTTCCTTAAAAAACTAAAACTAGAGCTATCATATGATCCAGCAATTCCACTCCTGGGCATTTTTCTGGAGAAAACTGTAATTTGAAAAGATATGTGCACACCAATATTCATAGCAGCACTATTTATAATAGCCAAGACATGGAAGCAACCTAAATGTCCATCAACCCAGGAATGGATAAAGAAGATGTGGTCCATATATACATTGGAATATTACTCAGCCATAAAAAAGAATGAAATAATGCCATTTGCAGCAACATGGATGGACCTAGAGATTATCATACTAAGTGAATTAAGTCAGAAAGAGAAAGACAAATATCGTATGATATCACTTATATGTGGAATCTAAAATATGACACAAATGAACTTATTTATGAAACAAAAACAGACTCATGGACATAGAAAACAAACTTATGGTTACCAAAGGGGTAAGGGGGTGGGGGAGGGATAAATTAGAAGTTGGGGACTAACATATACACACTACTATATATAAATCAGATAAACCACAAGGACCTACTGTATAGCACAGGGAACTATATTCAACATCCTGTAATATACCATAATGGAAAAGAATATGAAAAAGAATATACATATACACATATGTATAACTGAATCACTTTGCTGTACACCAGAAACCAACACAGCATTGTAAATCAACTACTATACTTCAATAAAAAAAGAAGACTGGTTATGAACTTTCCATACATTCTCCATTCCCCTGCCTAGGCCTCAAGTTGAAATGATGACATTATAAGTCAAAAACAGCATGGATAACTTGAAAGCAATCTGCCTTGGGGAGCCGATGGCCCTGCAGTGAACTTTGCATAAGAAAGAAATGTTCTTCTATTTGATTGGCCACTGAAGTTTCAGATTTGTTGGTTATTGCATTATAGCCTGTCCTATCCTGACTAATATACTGCTTCTTGAAGTAAATATATTAGTATTTTTTCTTTGCATGTTGAAAGACACTCAATGTTAATAATCAGACAATCCTCCTCCAACATGCTTCCTCCTCAAAAACTTCTTTGCAAAGTTACTTTATGCAATGTGCAAAGTTCTCTCCTCCACTTTCTCTACCCATCAGCCCAAGATATATTTTCCATGTACCTATTTGTCTACCTACTTCCTATCTACCTGATTCTCGTGTCTCTGTGTGTGTGTGTGTGTGTGTGTGTGTGTGTGTAAACTACGTTTGGTCAGTTCTTCTGGGTTTTTAAAAATGTCACTATTTGATTATATCCTCCCCTCTGTTGAATGTCTTGAGTTGATTCTCTAATTTTCTTATCCTCTCTGCAGTCTGGTCCTTTTCTTTGTGAGTCTTCTATCTCATTTGAGGTTGGATAGGGGTAGTTATCTTGCTGTGTGGGATGGAAGAAAGGGCCTGAGGTGCTAACCGCAATCTGTAGATGCTCACCCATCTCGATTGATTCAGCCCATGCCCCACCTCCAAATTCTGAACTTCAACCTGGCATTCAGCCTGGCTCACTTCTGTCAGTAGCTTCTCTATAGGTGGTCGGGTTGTCACTTTCTCCATTCTCTAAATCAGTTTCCACTACTCCACTCTCATCGTCCATTTTCCGGGAATGTGTTGGTTTCTCATGTCTGTAATTGTCTCCTGTTCTATTCTCTTTATCCTTGTGGGCTTATAACTTTCCTATTTGTTTTAAATTCATTTACTCTCCTTTTAGTGGGGCTTCAGGGGAGAGAAGGAATCAAGACACATGTTCAATCTGTGCATTTGGTCAGAAGTTCCCTGTAACACGTTTTAAAAAATAATAGCCCTGTAAGGTATGGAATAGTAGGCTTGTTTTACAGATAAAGATACTGAGTCTCAGAGAGATTCAGTTAATTGCCTAAAAGCTCACAGCTAAGCGCCAGAGCTGTGACTCAGACCTATATTTAACTGAGTCCAAAGCCCACACCCTTCACCAGTACAGAATCCTACCTGCAGTAGTCACCTGGGCAGAGGTCAGATGACCTCTGGCAGGGATGGTCCTAAGAAGACATGATTCAGGTAATGCGAGGTCTAGACAACCCTAAGGCCTCTTCCAACTCTGGCTGGAATATTTGCCTTTGCTTTTTTGATAATCAAAGCAAATGGGTCACAGGGATCTTTTTAAGCAAAGATAATTGATTTATATCATTATAGCTGAAGCATTAAATAGTACTCAATTAAAACCCTAGGGAAGGGGAAAAAAAAGCAGAAAAGTCCACTGAGTAATCCACAGTACCCAATTATACATTTAGCTACAGACACAATCAGCTCGTTGCCACACACAAAGAGGAAAACATATATTTGGGCAAGTCCTCTGTGACGCCTCCACTTAAACGCCCCATGTCATAGAGCCTCCTGACATACAGCACTCAGCCAAATCCACTCAAGGAATGAGCTGTATACCATTTACTTTAAAATTCACACTTGACATATATATTTGTATATGTGATCATCTTGCCTGTATTAAAACAATGCAATGCAAAATATAAGATGTGCTACTTGAAGTATCCCCTGAAAAAAGCTGGTGACAGAAATGGCAGCCATAGGGACCCCAGTAATGAAAGTCTGACTACTGCATCCTTCAGAGGGAGTGCACACGCTTATACATAGTATGAGCTTTTACATAACTTTACTCAGATGTTATCAAGAATAAGTTAATCAATTAATAACTCATCAGGATGAGGCGAACAGAAGAAAGTATGATCTGAAAATTGCAGTACATTTGGAAGTGGAAGCCAACCTGAATATATGAGAAGAAAACAATTCAAGACCATGTAGGTTTGTTCTAAATTTTGAGACTGCTCAAATTATGGAAGTCCTTAAAAGACAGATCAAGGAACATAGATTTTCCCTTTTATTATTTTTATTGTACCTTATATGTTTAATGTAAAAATAACTAAGAAAACATGAACTGGGAAAATAAGACTGAAATAAAATTACCCCCAAATCTTATCGTACAGTTAATTTATTGATGCATAGCTTTAATCTTTAAAGCTCTGTAATGTATATGCTATTTTGTAAATGCATTCTTCACCTAACACAGGATCCTGAATTTTTTTCAGTGTCAATAAATATGTGGCAGAAACTTCAAGAAGATCAGAAAAGGAAAAAATGTGGGGCAGTGATTGGTCAGGCCTCATGGTAGGTGGGCTTCTGCTGGGCCCTGAAGAATATGCAAGGTTTAGGTAATCAGGGGGTGAGACTCTCCAGGCAGGGCAACAAAGTGGAAAACTGCAGAGAAGGGGAAAGGAGCAGGGCTCGCGGCCCAGTGAGGAGACTTCCCAGTGGGAGACAGCTGACTTCCTGAGGAGAAGGGTGAGTATGACTGGGGGAAGCAGGGACCCAGGCAAAGGGAAGGTTTAGGACAACTTTTCTTTATCTTCTCTGGGAACCAAACAGGGAGGAATGGGTTTGAATGGTAGCTCAGAAAGAGAATTGTGAATGTGATGTGCAGGAGTGAGAGGAAGGATTTTCAAGCGATGCTCTGAATTTGTTAAGACCCTTGTTGCTAAGTAACCAAAAAAGCCAACTGTACTAAAACAAAAGGGAGGGCAGATTTGTTCCAAGGATTTAAGGGCCCCCCAGAACGAAAGATTTGGAATGCAACAGGGCCTCACTTGGGACCAGAATTCATAACCGGGAGGCTGCAAGGACGCTCGCCTCCTTTGCTACTGTCGTTCATCTCTGCTCTCCTGGCGGTCCTGCCATGTCCTTTCTCTGCAGGCTGGCTTGCTGAGTTGTCAGTTCCCACAGCAAATCTCAGGTATATATGCTTCATGTCACAGTTCTTGCCACTTAGAAAGTTTTCCTCTCTGTCTCCTTCATTTCTTTATCCAGTCCCTACCTCCCAATGAGGGAAGCAAACCCATTTAGGTCAGTTTAAGTCTGCTCTACCCTTGGTCCAATCAACTGTGGGTTGGAAGGAATGGGGTACAGTAATGAAATCCTAATGGGCTCTGGGATTCCACCCCAGAGAAGGAGGAACTGGATTGGGCTGAGAGGACATTCCACGTGGTCCCTGGTGCATGCTCTCAACTCTTTCTGCTCCAGAAATTAGGGGATCTCTTATGTATTGGGTTAAAAAATCAAGATTATGCAAGTGCCCAAAACGGCTTTGAGTATGATAACCAAAGAAAGACTTTTTCTCAACAAAAGGAAATCTGGACCTCTGATGAGCTTGCAGGTCATTGAAAAACCTCTTAAAAAGGGCACATTGCCCACATGTGACAATCTGAGCCTGAAACAACAGAAATGTAGGGAAAAAATAAAAATCACTATTAACTATGTAATGTAAAGTGATCTGCAGCAAGAAAGACCAAGACCATTATAAACTCCAGAGAGAGGTGATATTAGGCATACAATGGTACACAAAATCTTGCCCTGCATGATGGCTTTATTTTCTTGGTTAAATCTAACCAAAGTATTTGCAGTGTTGTATGGTTTGGGTGTGGTGGTAGAAGCCTGGGTGAGTCATGTTGATGGCCAATTGTGGTTTCTTTTTCTCTACAGTGAAGAATTATGGTTTGCTCAGTGTATCAGCCCGGTCTAAATGCTTTCTGCACATGCTTCAAGAAACAGTTCTTAATGGGTAAAAGACATGCTGAGAGAGGAAATGAGAGCCAGGTCTAAGGAAAACTGAGATGACTATTTTTTGAGTGGGAAGGGTAGATTAAGATATATAGAAAGGATAAGAAAATTAATTTAAAAACTTCTGTATCACAAGAATATAATAACTCATAAGTAAAAGTTGATTCCTATGAGCAACTTTGTCTTGGTAAATTCCAGACAGAAACAACACATTAAAGGATTAATCTGGCTCTGTTAAGAATCTGAGGCAAGCTGTTTGCTGTTGAGAGAATTGGGCTGCTAAAATTTCTATCTAGAAAATTAACTCAATAAAAATGGTGTTTGTGAGTGAAGAAAAACGGAAGTTAGAGGGAAGCAGCCAGGTTTCAAGAATATAACTTAATTTCCAGAGATCCACTTGCCAGCCAGAATATTTAATTGCATGACTGATTCCTGTGTTGCCTCCAGGCCTGAGGGGTCATAATGAACATGGTACTATCCCAGGATGGGAACTACAGGACTTAGGGTTTGGTGTATCCATGACCATGAACACACCATCCCTAACTTGTTTCCCTGTTGCCTAGCAAATGCTGGAGTTGTTTCAAATAACCAGCCATTCTATCAGCACAAACACAAAGGAAACAAATATCTCCATCAAGTTCATATTTCCTGAGGAAATGGAAAAGCACCCATTTTCAGGCATGAACACATCAGGGTGAATTCTGCCTGCCAGTTCAGTCAGATGCGTGAGTCTGGATGAGAGCTTGCCTAGAGTACTACTCAGCTGTGGATCATCCTATGGTCTAGAGAATGTCCAGAATGCTGGCTGAATGGGGACAGATCTAAAACATTCATCAACTGGACAGGGCATTGCTTCTGACTTGGGATCCAGCCAAAATTGGTTTGCCCCTGTCCAAAAGATACGCTATGGTTTAAAAATTTTCAATGAATAATGATGATATATGCAATGTAATAATTGCAACCAGCATTTATTGCACAATTATCATACACAAGGCACTAAGCTAAGTGCTTTTATATGTCACCTCACTCAATTATCAGAATAACCCTAGGAAGTAGGTATTCCGTTTTATTATCCACAGGAAACAGATAAGGAAACTGAGGTTCAGAGTGATTAAGTAACTTGCTCAAGGTTATGCAATCAGTAAATGGCAGAGCTGGGATTTGAACACAGCTGTGTGAAGCTAAAGTTCTTGTGTTTCATGCACTGTGCTGTCTTGCCAAAACATGATGGCCTCCAGCAAATGGAACTGACGTTCACCTTGGCGTTTACTTGGCCCTGTTCTTTACTTCTCTATAGGAATTCTGAGTCAGTATCTATTTGTATGAAAATCTATTTCTAACTATTTTTAATATATATTTTTAATTTTAGAATAGTTTCAGATGCATGGAAAAGTTGCAGAGATAGTATAGAGAGTTCTTATACAGCCTGCATCCAATTTCCCCTATTGCTAGGACTGCATGTTACCACGGTACGTTTGTCACACCCAATGAACCAACATTGGTACATTACTATTAACTAAACCATACTTTATTCTAATTTCCTTAGTTTTTCCCTGATGTCCTTTTTCTGTTCCAGAATCCCATCCAGGACACCACACTACATTTAGTCATTACGTCTCATTAGGCTCCTCTGTGCTATAAAAGCTTCTCAGACTTCCCTTGTGTTTTGATGAACTTGACACTTTTGAGGAATATTGCTTAGGTATTTGAAGAATATCCCTCACTTTGGATTTGTCTGATGATGTTTCTTTTTAGTCCGGGATTATGAATTTTGGGGAGGAAGTTCCATAGAAGTGAGGGGTCATTCTTTTTCTATCTATCTATCTATCTATCTATCTATCTATCTATCTATCTATCTATTTATTTATTTATTTATGGCTGTGTTGGGTCTTCGTTTCTGTGCGAGGGCTTTCTCTAGTTGTAGCAAGTGGGTGCCACTCTTCATCGCGGTGCGCGGGTCTCTCACTATCGCGGCCTCTCTTGTTGCGGAGCACAGGCTCCAGACGCGCAGGCTCAGTAGTTGTGGCTCACGGGCCCAGTTGCTCCGCGGCATGTGGGATCTTCCCAGACCAGGGCTTGAACCCGTGTCCCCTGCATTGGCAGGCAGATTCTCAACCACTGCGCCACCAGGGAAGCCCAGGGGTCATTCTTATAACATCATATCAGGAGTACTCACTATCAACATGATTTATCACTGATTACGTTGATCTTGATTTCCTGGCTGTTGTGGTGTTTGTCAGGTTCCTCCACTGTAAAGTTACATTTTACACTTTTCTATACTCTTTGGAAGCAAGCGATTAGACACAGCCCACACTCAAGGGGTGGAGAGTTATGCTCAACTTCCTTGAGGAGGGAGTATCTACATAAAGTAGTTGGAGTTTTCCTGTATGGGATATTTGTCTCTTCTCCCCTACTTTTTTATTTATTCAATCATTTATTTATATCAGTGTGAACTCATAGATATTTACTTTATACTTTGGATTATATCTAATACTACACTATTTCTTTTCTTGCTCAAATTGTTCTAGTTTTGGCCATTGGGAGCTCTTTCAGGTCAGCCTCTGTTTCGCTTTGACATACCCCCATCGTTTTGTTTTTGAACACTCCCTTACTGTCTGGCACTACAAGATGCTTCAGGCTCATCTTATGTATAACCTGCTGCAGCACTAGAAATTAGCCATTTCTTCAAGGAGTCCTGATTCCTTTTATTGGAAAATGGTATTAGAAACCAAGTTCTAGGGTGGGGGCTGGGTGTGATCATTGCTACTGAGGTGTCATAGCTTCTAGGACAGAGTTAGGAAATATGTGTATGTATACTAACCCATGTTTATATACATATCTATAATTATTACTGTATCTATATTAAGCTTAACATGAGTTCATACTGATATATCCAACTCTAATCCATTCCACAGGGTCCATTCTAGCCTTCTCTTTTGCTTGTCTGTAACTTTCAGCCCCAAAAGTGAGAAAACTGGATCTCATCATCTGCCACTATTCACTTATTTGTTCAATCCCAGCTTACATGTACAGTGGTTCCAGAATTCTTGATCTTCACTCCCATAAGGAATAGCTTTATCAACTATAGTACAGCAGTTATGTGAAGTCCCCTTTGTCTTTAGTTAAAACAGTGCTTTCCAAAGTTACCTAGTTCTTTTTAAAAATTATTCTCTTATTATGAAAACAATATAGCTTTATTGTTGAATGTTTGGAAAATAGAGCAAAGTTTAAAGAATATTTCATAATCTTATATTAACTACTATTAACATTTGGTTCTGTCCCTCTTTCCTCCTCTGTCTCTATGGATATATACATCAATACAGGTACCTCTATATGTTTATCTCTCTACATGGAACTCTTTCCATATACGTATATCTCTCTATGTTTATGTAAATTATCAAAGGAGCATTGTAGTCAGCAGTGGTTATGCAGAAGACTTAGAAATGATTCTGTAACCAGTTTTTAAGTTGAACCTTGATAAAAGCCAAGGGCATAGAAAATAATTCTAGTACATTTAAGTGGATCTAAAATACTTCCAACACATTTCTGTCTGGTGATCTAACTACCTGTAACAGTAGAACTTATGTCCTTTAAGTTGTCTAGATGTGAAACTGCCCTCATCTCTATTAATAGGACCTGAATAGCAATTACATCAAGACTGATCTCTCTAGAGAATGCTGTAAGGGCAACTATCCTGCTTTGTTGACCAAAAAGAAATCCCCAGGTATAGATACCCAAATGTCACGCAGCAGGTGTAGCATTCCTCTATAAACATTTTGGTTCCTGATAGTACATGCTTGCCCACAGCTGAGGACAATCCACTAGCTCAAAGAGGAAGACTACAGAGGAAACTCCAAGAAAAGCCAACTTATTTTTTTCTCAGACATGATTTTGTATGTCATTAAAAACACAGATGAGTGTTTGGCTGAGACTTCACATTTCTATTCCACAGAGCATAGAAGAGCTAACTGTGGCCTCCATAACTCTAGGGATAGATCGTAGTCCTTAAACACCTTGATCACAAGTGTGGGTCCCTGCAGTTCAAGTTTTATGAGCTTCCTGGGAAATCTCTCTCCTTTTGTACACCCTCATTGGCTTAGAGCAATTTCATCTTTCCCAGATGCATAGGATGAATAGGTCTAAAAATAAGAGTTATATAATGTTGGTGGATGATTTATTGATCCTGGACATGGAGCAGGACCAAGAGACAACACATGAATTGAAAAGCAAAAGATGAAATAGTTCTCAAGAAGAATACAGGAGCCACATACCAGGCCCAGTGTGTCTAGAGAAGGGGAGAAGTCCTCAGCAGCAGGCTGGCCCTTTTTGGTAGTAATCTCCCTGGGGGCTGTAGGAGAGAGAAGGAGAGGACACTGAGAAGGGATAGAGAAATGTGTGGTAGTGAAAGGTTGCTCTGCAGCATATGTATGCTTTTTTCAGGAAGAAACCCTTGGAATTAAATGGAGTGGATATAAAATATTGAGACCTGTGAGTTTAAGAGACTCATGGAAAGTGAAAGTTTCCTTGGTGTTGATAATGGCCATGTATAGGTTCACTGTAGGGGGATGTACAAGTTGGGCTTTTTATAGTGTTCTTCTGGCTACCCCAGAACAGAGGGTTTGAGCCCAATGATCAGAAGATAAAGAAAGGAGGAAGCTTCAGCTGCCTTGTATTACCCCAACCTGACACTCTCTGGCACAAAATACCCAAGGTCTTTGGGGCAGTCTCTGGGATCCTCTGAAGGATGTAAAAGGCTTTTTTCCAAAGGAAGAGAAGCAATTGAGGTGTAGGGCCTGGTAAGGCCATCACTTACAGCTGTGCATCTCGTATGTGCATAAGAACACTCCAATGAGGGGCCCTAAATCTCCCTTGGCAACCCTGTGCTCTGCCTGACACTCAGGGAAGGTGGCTTTTCCAGCTGGTCCACCCAGAGGAGAAGGCTGTCTCAGATCTGCATTAAAGCTTTCCAAAACACAGTGGTGACCCAGGGGTCCAATCATCTTTCTCCAAGGCCCACTCACATATCTCTTCACACTATGAACCCTGTATATAAGTTTAACCTTTAAATTTTTAAATTTACTTAGGTGGACAGAATATTACATTATCATATTTTGCTTAAACAGTAAAATTCATTTATATTGTAAGATTGTTTTATCAAATAGAATGTCAACTAGTTACTAATAAAAAATAATAATCTGTATTTAGATGAGAAAAATGAGCTCTTTTATTGGGCTTATTTTGATGTTATTCTTTTGGGGAGATATCTTTACCCTAACTCTCAAAGGTTCATGAAGCCAGGCCAGTCTTTATCTGATTAATGTTACTTTATGGTCCTGAAATTCCTTTGGTTACCGATCCTACAACAGTTCACCAGGGGAAGTTACTTGCAAGATGTGTCCCAAGAAGCTGAATTCATTTACTCCTGGACTAGGATGAGTTAAAATGGAATAATGGAATGCTAGAAAGCCACATTCCAGAAATTTTGGGTTATATGAGACACTCATGAGTTAAAAATCTCTGAGTAGCTGTGTGAATGTTCTAGCTGAGTAGGCTTGGGTAAGCTACCTGGCCTCTGGGTGCCTTAGTTTCTCATTTGTGAAATGGAACTTACCTTATATGGTTGCTATGAAAATTAACTGAGAAAAGAAATGTAAAGTGTTTAGGATTGCACTCAGCACATAGTAAACATAGTAGTAAAACTACATTAGTATTAGTACAACTGATGTTGTGCTGACCTAAGACATATTTGGCCAACCATTCAGTTTCTTTTAAAGATTACTCTTTGTTTACTCCTTGTTTGTTTACTCCTATAAAACCATGTTATCTGCATAGGAAGGATGCTCAGAGAGAAAGGGTATTTATTTACATCATTAAATTGTGATATAATCCTGTTTTTACATGATTTTACATGTAAAATTTTGAGTCATTAATATATGGATATGAATGGCTGATTCATTTTGCTGTGCAGCAGAAGCTAACACAACATTATAAAGCAACGATACTCCAATAAAAATTAGTTTAAAAAATTAATTGAAATTTTATTAAAAAACATTATGAGCAGCTCTTAACATATGAAAAGATGCTCATTTTAACTCATAATAAGAGAAATTAAAATTAAAATTATACCTCATTACCATTTTTTCTACCTCTCAAAACTGGCAAACGTAGAAAATTTCAGTAACGATGTATTGGTAAGAACATAGAGAAACAGGATATCAAATAATTACCAATATCTATCAAAATTCAAGTGTATCTAACTTCTGACCCATATAACTTCTAGAAATGCATATTATAGACATATTTGCACATATACAAAATGGTTCTAGGAGTTTTTAATTGAAGTACTGTTTTTAATAACATTTTGGAAACAACCTAAATTTCTATCAATAGGGTATTCATTAAATAAATTATGGTGCATACAACCATAAAAAAGAATGAGGAAGCTCTTATTGTATTACTATGGAATGTTCTGCAAGGTATAAAAAGCAAAGTGCAGAGCAATATGAAAAAGATGCAGCTATTTGGCTAAAAGGGGAGAAAAGAGAAAAAAAGATATGTATGTGCTTGAATATGTATTGAGTATCTATGGAAGATGCACAGGAAACCACTCATATTAATTGTCTATTAGAGGAGGAACAGGTTAGCTGGAGGACAGGGTGAGAGGAAGAGTTTTTACTGTATATCATTTTACCTTTTTTGAATCTTAAATCTGTAAATATACTGCATATTTTTAAAATAAATAATATAAAGTATACCTCTCATTGGTCAAGAGATGATCCTTACTCTCCCCAACTTTGGTGGTAGTTTTAAACATAGGCTTTGATGAAATCATGGAAAATTTCAATTTCTTGAAGTTTAAGATTTTAGGTAAGAAATGAGGATAGTACTATTATTATTACCCTTTTGCAGATAAGAAAACTTGAGTCATAGAGAGATCAAGTTGGGAATTTAAGTGTTTCTGACTTTCAAAATCCTGCTTCTTACACGTGGCTATGTACCTGGACCAAACGGAATTTGACACTTCCAAGATTAAATATTAGTTATTGAGAAAAACCAGGGTCTTAGGAAGCAGGAGGGAGGATGAGATGATGATAGGAAAAAGTAGAGGAAATTATGCCATTCAAGATTATCTCTTATGAGCCAAGTTGAAGAATCTTCAACCTGAAGCAGAAACAATTTTCTAACTCAGCACAGAAGAAGGTAATTTACTATTTCAAAGAGGCAACTGAATGGCAGTAACCCAGTCTTGGAATAGCTAGCGGAATGGATGGTGAACATCTCTTCCTGATATCCACTCGGACGGAAACAGATGCTTGGGGCTTAGGTCACAACAAGAGATACTTCAGTGCACTACAGAAAAGATTTTCTGATGTAAAGGTTGATTTGGAATTGTAAAGTTACCAAGGAGATCATAGTCTCTGTATCTAGAAACTTTAAAATACAGCTTTAAATCAGCCTAGGATGACTTATACCTTACCCTGCCTCAGCCCAGAGAGATGGAGTCCATGCATTCAAGATTCCATGCAACCTCTTGATTTTATAAATAGTCCACAGTTCCCAATCAACTCAGAGGGTAACTGTATCTAAGTTTTCTTTCAATGTGTGCCTAGTAATATTTGTTCCTTCTAGACTTTCTCATCTCTCCACTCAAAAACAAAACAAAACAAACAGTTTGGATTTGGAAACAAAGAGAATAGCAAAGTCTATATAATTTGATTCCACCTACTATTATTTCCCCATAACATCCCATCATACAAGCCTCCCTTAGGTCAAGATGTTTTAAATCTCATCACGCTGCTGAACATCAAGACCCATTTCCCAGTACAATGTCTCTGCTCACATGGCCCTTCCAGCACTTGAGGCATTCTTTCTCATAGGCAATCTACCCACCGAATGTGTCATATTCTACTCAGTGGTCAAGGTCTCACTCTAGTCATAAAGCCTCTGAAGATCATCCTCTTCTCAGAATTTCTATGATACCTAAAGTCTGAATCACAAAGTTTAGTGCTGAATTACACTGTGATACAATACCTATCCTTCCAAATAGATTGTGAGTTCCTTAAGTAAAGAAACCTTGCCCAGTGCTTTTCTGTATCCCCCAAATTGCTGAGCAGTCAGAATGAAAATATTTGTTTTTAATCACACAAAGTTTTGTACGTTTATTTTCATCCTTGAGGTTTAATGAGCTTAAAAGCTCAAAAAGAGGAAAAAAATTACAGTCCTGGTAGAATACCAGAAATTGGTCAAAAATGTAAACTATGTTGGGTACAACATATCTCATTTCAGAGGGAGTACTACTGACGGTTTTTTACTAATGGGATTCAGAATGGAGATGCCCTTAATGTTCAGGAAATGAGGCTGCTTCTATCCTCTCCAATCCCAGTTCTCTGGTCCCCATTTCAAGACAAGAGTCCATTCTGCTTGACTCAGTTTATCTGAAGTTTAAGTGTGGAAAGCATGGCATATTTTGAAAAAGAAGGAAAGGGAGAAGAAACTAACATACATTAAGCATCTATTTGCAAGGGGCTTGATATACATAGTTTCACATAATCTTTACAACAACCCTGCATTGTAGAAACCGACTTTCATGAAACTTAGATAATGGGCATAGGTCAATGAATAAAAGAACAAAGATTTGAACCACTTTTATTCTTTCTGATTCGATTATAAAAGTTAAACTGATTTAAAAGCACAGCAAAAAGCTAAATGGAACGTGCACACTCTGCTAAAAAAAGTGTGCACATTCTTTCAAAATCAAAACATTGCTTTGTGCCCTTACAGATGATAAGTTCATGATGTAGTCAGAGAACACAACCATAGTGTACACAGTATAATATTTGGTTTGCTCAAGGAACTTATAGTACCAGGCTAGCCCGAACTCAGAAACATTAAGGGAATAAAAACATAATTTCTCTCCATTTGCAAACTGGGGGAATTAGGTTGAGTCCTGAGTTGTTCTAATTGGTTGGAAAGTTAGAGAAGAGATACACACTGGCTGTGATTAAAAGGAGAGGAATAGATTTTAAGAAAGGGGAGATCTGAGATGCTATCTCCCAGAATGACCAGTGTAGACTGTGTTTCTGAGTAAAGTTGAGGCTTCTGCTAAAATTACCAAGAAGCCAGGCTTAGCTTCATGCCAAGACTTTGCTATTTCTGTCCATCTTCTTGGCCTCTCATAATCATAACATTATAATCATTGATTCCCTCCTCTTCTTCAGATTTAACCAGCCACCAAGTCGCAAGAATTCTTAATTCCTAACACCTCTCTCATCCTTTCCTTCTTTCCCATTTCTACACATATTAACATACACCAAACTCACCTCCACACAACCATACTTGAGCACGTTCCTGGCAGGAACTCTTCAGGCTGACATTCCCCTAATACAAATCACCTATCAATCTTCTTCAAACACTGGCAGAATCATCCTCATGTCGCTAATCCCCTTTGTGTGGAGAGTGAAAGACCAGCTCCAGCCTCCATCCCACCTTCATCTCCAGACTCATTCCCCATACCTCCCTCTCCCTAGCACTCCTAATTGATCTGCTCAGTCTTATTTAAAAGCCTCGGGTACCTCGCCAGGGGGTTGAGGAGAGGAGAATCAGCAGTTCTCCAGATACAGTAGAAACACATCTACACGTGGAACTGCTCCTACAGAACACCTACTGAACGCTGGCAGAAGACGTCAGACCTCCCAAAAGCCTGAGTGAGCCAGAACCCCCGAAGCAGCTGCTCCTTTAACCCCGTTCTGTCTGGGCGGGGAACGGACGTCCTCAGGCGACCTACATGCAGAGGCGGGTCCAAATCCAAAGCTGAACCCCGGGAGCTGTACGAACAAAGAAGAGAAAGGGAAATCTCTCCCAGCAGCCTCAGAAGCAGCGGATTAAAGCTCCACAAGCAACTTGATGTGCCTGCATCTGTTGAATACCTGAATAGACAACGAATCATCCCAAATTCAAGAGGTGGACTTTGGGAGCAGGATATATTAATTTTTCCCCTTTTCCTTTTTTTGTGAGTGGATATGTGTATGCTTCTCGGTGAGATTTTGTCTGTATAGCTTTGCTTTCACCATTAGTCCTAGGGTTAGGTCCGTCCGTTTTTTTTTTTTTTTTTTTACTTAAAAGAAATTTTTTTTTCCTAATAAATGTTTTCTTAATAATTTTTTCCTTATTTTCTATTTTTAGAAATTAAAAAAAAATTTTTTAATAAGTTTTTTCATATTTTTTATTTTAAAAAATTAAAAAATTTTTTCTTAATAAATTTTTTAAATAATTTTTTTCTTATTTTTATTATAAAAAATTAATAAATCTATCTTTAAAAATAAAAAAAATTTTTTTCTGAATACATTTACTCTTAATAATTTTTTTTCTTATTTTTTATTATAATAGCTTTATTTTATTTTATTTTATCCTCTTTCTTTCTTTCTTTCTTTCTATTTTTTTCTCCCTTATACTCTGAGCTGTGTGGATGAAAGGCTCTTGGTGCTCCAGCCAGGCATCAGGGCTGTGCCTCTGGGGTGGGAGAGCCAACTTCAGGACACTGGTCCACAAGAGACCTCCCAGCACCACGTAATACCAAACGGTGAAAATCTCTCAGAGATCTCCATCTCAACATCAAGACCCAGCTTCACTCAACGACCAGCAAGCTACAGTGCTGGACACCCTATGCCAAACAACTAGCAAGACAGGAACATAGCCCCATCCATTAGCAGAGAGGCTGCCTAAAATCATAATAAGGCCACAGACACCCCAAAACATACCACTAGACGTGGACGTGCCCACCAGAAAGACAAGATCCAACCTCATCCACCAGAGCACAGGCACTAGTCCCCTCCACCAGGAAGCCTACACAACCCACTGAACCAACCTTAGCCACTGGGGACAGATACCAAAAACAACGGGAACTACGAACCTGCAGCCTGTGAAAAGGAGACCCCAAACACAGTAAGATAAGCAAAATGAGAAGACAAAAAAACACACAGAAGGTGAAGGAGCAGGGTCAAAACACACCAGACCTAACAAATGAAGACGAAATAGGCAATCTACCTGAAAAAGAATCCAGAATAATGATAGTAAAGATGATCCATAATCTTGGAAACAGAATAGACAAAATGCAAGAAACATTTAACAAGGATGTTGAAGAACTAAAGAGGAACCTAGCAACGATGAAAAACACAATAAATGAAATTAAAAATACTCTAGATGGGATCAATAGCAGAATAACTGAGGCAGAAGAAAGGATAAGTGACCTGGAAGATAAAATAGTAGAAATAACTACTGCAGAGCAGAATAAAGAAAAAAGAATGAAAAGAACTGAGGACAGTCTCAGAGACCTCTGGGACAACATTAAACGCACCAACATTTGAATGATAGGGGTCCCAGAAGAAGAAGAGAAAAAGAAAGGGACTGAGAAAATATTTGAAGAGATTATAGTTGAAGACTTCCCTAATATGGGAAAGGAAATAGTTAATCAAGTCCTGGAAGCACAGAGAGTCCCATACAGGATAAATCCAAGGAGAAACACGCCAAGACACATATTAATCAAACTATCAAAAATTAAATATAAAGAAAACATATTAAAAGCATCAAGGGAAAAACAACAAATAACACACGGGAATCCCCATAAGGTTAAGAGCTGACCTTTCAGCAGAAACTCTGCAAGTCAGAAGGGAGTGGCAGGATATACTTAAAGTGATGAAGGAGAAAAACCTACAACCAAGGTTACTCTACCCAGCAAGGATCTCATTCAGATTTGATGGAGAAATTAAAACCTTTACAGACAAGCAAAAGCTGAGAGAGTTCAGCACCACCAAACCAGCTTTGCAACAAATGCTAAAGGAACTTCTCTAGGCAAGAAACACAAGAGAAGGAAAAGACCTACAATAACAAACCCAAAACATTTAAGAAAATGGGAATAGGAACATACATATCAATAATTACCTTAAATGTAAATGGATTAAATGCTCCCACCAAAAGACACAGACTGGCTGAATGGATACAAAAACAAGACCCATATATATGCTGTCTACAAGAGACCCACTTCAGACCTAGAGACACATACAGACTGAAAGTGAGGGGATGGAAAAAGATATTCCATGCAAATGGAAATCAAAAGAAAGCTGGAGTAGCAATTCTCATATCAGACAAAATAGACTTTAAAATAAAGACTATTATAAGAGACAAAGAAGGACACTATATAATGATCAAGGGATCGATCCAAGAGGAAGGTATAACAATTGTAAATATTTATGCACCCAACATAGGAGCACCTCAATACATAAGGCAAATACTAACAGCCATAAAAGGGGAAATCGACAGTAACACAATCAGAGTAGGGGACTTTAACACCCCACTTTCACCAATGGACAGATCATCCAAAATGAAAATAAATAAGGAAACACAAGCTTTAAATGATACATTAAACAAGATGGACTTAATTGATATTTATAGGACATTCCACCCAAAAACAACAGAATACACATTTTTCTCAAGTGCTCATGGAACATTCTCCAGGATAGATCATATATTGGGTCACAAATCAAGCCTTGGTAAATTTAAGAAAATTGAAATCGTATCAAGTATCTTTTCCGACCACAACGCTACGAGACTAGATATCAATTACAGGAAAAGATCTGTAAAAAATACAAACACATGGAGGCTACACAATACACTACTTAATAACGAAGTGATCATTGAAGAAATCAAAGGGGAAATCACAAAATACCTAGAAACAAATGACAATGGAGACACAACGACCCAAAACCTATGGGATGCAGCAAAAGCAGTTCTAAGAGGGAAGTTTATAGCAATACAAGCCTACCTCAAGAAACAGGAAACATCTCGAATAAACAACCTAACCTTGCACCTAAAGCAATTAGAGAAAGAAGAGCAATAAAACCCCAAAGCTAGCAGAAGGAAAGAAATCTTAAAGATCAGATCAGAAATAAATGAAAAAGAAATGAAGGAAACAATAGCAAAAATCAATGAAACTAAAAGCTGGTTCTTCGAGAAGATAAACAAAATTGACAAACCATTAGCCAGACTCATCAAGAGAAAAAGGGAGAAGACTCAAATCAATAGAATTAGAAATGAAAAAGGAGAAGTAACCACTGACACTGCAGAAATACAAACGATCATGAGAGATTACTACAAGCAACTCTATGCCAATAAAATGGACAACCTGGAAGAAATGGACAGATTCTTAGAAATGCACAAACTGCCGAGACTGAACCAGGAAGAAATAGAAAATATGAACAGACCAATCACAAGCACTGAAATTGAAACTGTGATTTAAAATCTTCCAACAAACAAAAGTCCAGGACCAGATGGTTTCACTGGCGAATTCTATCAAACATTTAGAGAAGAGCTAACACCCATCCTTCTCAAACCCTTCCAAAATATTGCAGAGGGAGGAACACTTCCCAACTCATTCTACGAGGCCACCATCACCCTGATACCAAAACCAGACAAAGATGTCACAAAGAAAGAAAATTACAGGCCAATACCACTGATGAACATAGATGCAAAAATCCTCAACAAAATACTAGCAAACAGAATCCAACAGCATATTAAAAGGATTATACACCATGATCAAGTGGGGTTTATCCCAGGAATGCAAGGATTCTTCAATATACGCAAATCAATCAACGTTATACATCATATTAACAAACTGAAGGAGAAAAACCATATGATCATCTCAATAGATGCAGAGAAAGCTTTCGACAAAATTCAACACCCATTTATGATAAAAGCCCTGCAGAAAGTAGGCATAGAGGGAACTTTCCTCAACATAATAAAGGCCATATATGACAAACCCACAGCCAACATTGTCCTCAATGGTGAAAAACTGAAACCATTTCCACTAAGATCAGGAACAAGACAAGGTTGCCCACTCTCACCACTATTATTCAACATAGTTTTGGAAGTGTTAGCCACAGCAATCAGAGAAGAAAAAGAAATAAAAGGAATCCAAATCAGAAAAGAAGAAGTAAAGCTGTCACTGTTTGCAGATGACATGATACTATACATAGAGAAACCTAAAACTGCCACTAGAAAACTACTAGAGCTAATCAATGAATTTGGTAAAGTAGCAGGATACAAAATTAATGCACAGAAATCTCTTGCATTCCTATATATTAATGATGAAAAATCTGAAAGTGAAATTAAGAAAACACTCCCGTTTACCATTGCAACAAAAAGAATAAAATATCTAGGAATAAACCTACCTAAGGAGACAAAAGACCTGTATGCAGAAAATTATAGGACACTGATGAAAGAAATTAAAGATGATACAAATAGATGGAGAGATATACCATGTTCTTGGATTGGAAAAATCAACATTGTGAAAATGACTCTACTACCCAAAGCAATCTACAGATTCAGTGCAATCCCTATCAAACTACCACAGGCATTTTTCACAGTACTAGAACAAAAAATTTCACAATTTGTATGGAGACACAAAAGACCCCGAATAGCCAAAGCAATCTTGAGAACGAAAAATGGAGCTGGAGGAATCAGGCTCCCTGACTTCAGACTATATTACAAAGCTACAGTAATCAAGACAGTTTGGTACTGGCACAAAAACAGAAATATAGATCAATGGAACAGGATAGAAAGCCCAGAGATAAACCCACGCACATATGGTCACCTTATCTTTGATAAAGGAGGCAAGCATATACAGTGGAGAAAAGACAGTCTCTTCAATAAGTGGTGCTGGGAAAATTGGACAGGTACATGTAAAAGTATGAAACTAGAACACTCCCTGACACCATACACAAAAATAAACTCAAAATGGATTAAAGACCTAAATGTTAAGCCAGACACTATCAAACTCTTAGAGGAAAACATAGGCAGAACACTCTATGACATAAATCACAGCAAGATCATTTTTGACCCAGCTCCTAGAGAAATGGAAATAAAAACACAAATAAACAAATGGGACCTAATGAAACTTAAAAGCTTTTGCACAGCAAAGGAAACCATAAACAAGACCAAAAGACAGCCCTCAGAATGGGAGAAAATATTTGCAAATGAAGCAACTGACAAAGGATTAATCTCCAAGATTTACAAGCAGCTCATGCAGCTCAATAACAAAAAAACAAACAACCCAATCCAAAAATGGGCAGAAGACCTAAACAGACATTTCTCCAAAGAAGATATACAGATGGCCAACAGACACATGAAAGAATGCTCAACATCCTTAATCATTAGAGAAATGCAAATCAAAACTACAATGAGGTATCATCTCACACTGGTTAGAATGGCCATCATCAAAAAATCTAGAAACAATAAATGCTGGAGAGGGTGTTGAGAAAAGGGAACACTCTTGCACTGTTGGTGGGAATGTAAATTGATACAGCCACTGTGGAGAACAGTATGGAGGTTCCTTAAAAAACTAAAAATAGAACTACCATACGACCCAGCAATCCCACTGCTGGGCATAGACCCTGAGAAAACCATAATTCAAAAAGAGTCATGTACCACAATGTTCATTGCAGCTCTATTTACAATAGCCAGGACATGGACGCAACCAAAGTGTCCATCATTGGATGAATGGATAAAGAAGATGTGGCACATATATACAATGGAATATTACTCAGCCGTAAAAAGAAATGAAATGGAGGTATTTGTAATGAGGTGGATGGAGTTAGAGTCTGTCATACAGAGTGAAGTAAGTCAGAAAGAGAAAAACAAATACAGTATGCTAACACATATATATGGAATCTAAGGAAAAAAAAAAAAAAGGACATGAAGAACCTAGTGGCAAGATGGGAATAAAGACACAGACCTACTAAAGAATGGACTTGAGGATATGGGGAGGGGGAGGGGTGAGATGTGACAGGGTGAGAGAGTGTCATGGACATATATACACTACCAAATGTAAAATAGATAGCTAGTGGGAAGCAGCCGCATAGCACAGGGAGATCAGCTCGGTGCTTTGTGACCACCTAGAGGGGTGGGATAGGGAGGGTGGGAGGGAGGGAGATGCAAGAGGGAAGAGATATGGGAACATAAGTATATGTATAACTGATTCACTTTGTTTTAAAGCAGAAACTAACACACCATTGTAAAGCAATTATACTTCAATAAAGATGTTAAAAAAAAAATAAAAGCCTCAATGGTGCCAATTATTTCCTCTTTTATATTTTCCATAAACATTTACTGGGTTCCTATTGTATGACTGCCCCTAAGCAAGTCTTTGGGACAAAGAAGGTGAACAGAACATGGTCTCTGCCCACAAGTAAGGGAAATGCACATTACACAGATTTGGGCCTTTTGGTATATTGCAGTGGGTATTATAATGCGGATATATGCCAGGTAAAGAGAGAACACTGAGTGGAGAGTTATTTGTTCTCACTTGGGGGAGTAAAGGTCAGGGAAAGTTTTACATGAGAAGATGCTTAATCTGAAAACCAAGAAAACAAGTCCATTTACAATTGCATCAAAAGAAAAAAAACACTTAAGAAAAGATTTAACCAAAGAACTACAAGGCTTATATACTGAAAACTACAAAACATTGTTTAAAAAAATTAAAGAGGATCTGAATAAATGGATCGAAGACTTACTGTTGTTAATATGGCAATACTATTAAAATTAATCTACAGATTCAATGCAATCCCTATTAAATTTCCAACTGCAAGGGACACAGAATAGCCAAAATAATCTTGAAAAAGAAGAGCAAAGTTGGAGGACATGCGCTTCCTGGTTTCAAAACTTACTACAAGTCTAAGTGGTCAAGAAAATGTGGTACTGGCATACAGATGGTAATATAGACCAAATGGAAGAGAATTGAGAATCCAGAAATAAACCCACACATTTATGGTGAATTGATTTTTGACAAGAGTATCAAGAACATTCAATGGGAGGAATAATAGTCTTTTTTACGAATGGTCTGGAACAACCGAATATCCACATGTAAAAGAATGAATGTGCATTCCTTTCTCACACGATATACGAAAGCTAACTCAAAATGTATCAAAGACCTAGTATAAGAGCTAAAACTATAAAACTCTCGGCAGAAACATAGGTGAATAGCTGTAAGACATGGTATTAGGCAATGGTGTTTTAGAAATGATACCCAAAACATAAGCAATTAAAAATAATAAATAAATTGGGCTTTATCAAAATGAAAAGCTTGTGTGTGTCAGAGTACACTGTTAAGGAATGAAAAGGCCACGCACAGAATGGGAGAAAATATTTGCAAATCATACATCTGATAAGGGTCTAGTATCCAGAATATATAAAGAACTCTTACAACTCAACAACAAAAAGATAAACAGCCCAATTTAAATCCAGGCAAAGGGCTTGAGGAGACATTTCCCCAAAGAAGATATACATGAAAAATGGTCAACAGTATTAGTCAT
Source organism: Balaenoptera physalus (assembly GCF_965194825.1). Lineage (NCBI taxonomy): Eukaryota > Metazoa > Chordata > Mammalia > Artiodactyla > Balaenopteridae > Balaenoptera > Balaenoptera physalus. Next base: position 99,663,846 of record NC_138890.1, read on the forward strand.
TAGGGAAATGCAAGTCCTCTTTGGGTCATAATGAAATATTACTTTATAACCACTAAGATGTCTATAATAATACTTTAAAAAAAGACAATAGCAATTATTGGCAAGGATGTGGAGAAAATGAAATAGTCATACATTGCTGGTGGGAATGCAAAATGATGCAGCCTCTGTGGAAAACAGCTTGGTAGTTCCTCAAAATGTTAATCATAGAATTACCATATGACCCAGCAATTCCACTCCTAAATATACCTGAGAGAGAAAACAGGTGTTCACAGAAAAACTTGTATGCAAATGTTCAAAGCAGCATTATTCACAATAGTCAAAAAGTAGAAACACCCCAAACATCTATCAGCTGATGAATGGATAAACAAAATTTGGTATATCTACACACTGGTATATTATTTAGCCACAGAGAGAAATAAAGTACTAATCCATTCCGTGAACCTTGAAACCATCACGCTAAATGAAAGAAGCCAGACACAATAAGCCACATATTGTATGATCTTAATTATATGAAATATCCAGAATAGGCAAATCCATAGAGAAAGAAAGTAGATTAGTGGTTGTTAAGGGGGGTAAAGGGGAATTGGGACTAACTGCTAATAGGTACTAGAGTTCTTTTCGGGGTGATGAAAATATTCTAGAATCAGGTAATGGTGATGGCTGTAAGACACAGTGAATATACTAAAACCCACTAGAGTATACACTTTAAAATGGTGAATTTCATGTCGTTTTCTTAAATGATTAGAAGATGGTTTTCTTCCCTCTTGTATTTTGGTCTTCAGCTTAGAAGTAACTTAACTGATCAATAAATGAAGGAGGTCTGGGTATAATCCCTCTGCCTGGAATGCTCTTCCCCTGGCTCTCTGTGGCTCATGCCTTCCTATCTTTTGAGCTCAACTTAAATGTCTTTTTCTAGAGAGGTTTTCCCCGACCCCACCATGAGTAGATTCCCACTTCTCACCTTTGTTCTCCAGCACTGCATTCTGTTAGTATCCTGCACAGGCAATTATGTTTATTTGTTTGTTTATTGGGTTTTTATCTCTAATCCGATAGTAAGCTCTGAGGTCAGGGAACATAATTGTGTTAGTAGTGATATGTCCCAGGTGCCTAGGACAGTGTTCCATACAAATTAGTTGAATGAATGCCTAACTGTGAAGGCAGAGAGCTGTGATCAGGAGATCCAGCCTCCTCCAGGTCAGGCCCCGAGTGGCCTGGCATTGCCTTGACTGAAACCGATCCTGTTGAGACTCGTCCATGATATCCTGGGCATAGCTGGTCTAGGGCTCGGCTGTAGTTTAATTTTGTGTTTGCAAAATTTATAGCACTTGACAGCAAAAGAAGTTCATCTCTGCCAAAGTCATCACCAGATAAGGGCTGTGACACACGGCTCAGCCTGGGTCAGTCACGGTTGGGCAGAAAGGGGTGGGGCGGGCATTTCTCTAAGGCAGCAGAGCAGTGGATTTGAAAGACAGGAAGTAAGCAAGCCCAGGCTGCTCGAGTGGAAGCTCTTTAATTCTACCTTTAATGTTACTATCTTCAAGAAAAGAGAAAAGAAAGGCAGGGAGGAAATGAACTTCATTGAAGTCCCAGTGCCAGGCTCTTTCCATATTATGTGTCGTTTAATTAGGAAGAATTCTTTCACAGATAGGTCACTGAATGTGAGGAGACAAGATGTTCCCTCTTATGCCTGTGAAATCAAGGTCTTGTTTGTTCCAGGTGCTAAACTCTTCTGAGTACTTCAGGATGAGATATGCAGTGCAGACTCCAAGTTCAGCAGGAACCAAGAAGGGCCAGCATAGATAAAAAGCAGTTTGTGTGATCATATGACCGTTTCCTTCAGTGACAAGGTGTTTGTTAATTGTTTGTGTTCTAGTAGTGCAGGGAGACGGCATCCCATTCTTGCTTTCTAATCTGGGCTCTGAAGGTTAAACTAACTGGGTAACTTTGGGAAAGCCACTTAACAGCCCAGGTTTCTGTGACTTAGGTTATCTCAGAATATTATTATCCTCACTTTACAGATAAGGAAGCTGGGGCGTGAGTGATGAATGACATCCTAAGGCCTCACAGGTGGCAAACGGCAGAGCCAAGCCTGGGCAGATCTGTCTGCCTGGCTCTAAACCAACATACTTTCAACTACATCAGTCAGTCTCCCAGATTCTTAAAACAAAGAGGTTGATTGGATGATTTCTATTGATATATTTCCTTCCATTGTTAATGTTTCATGTGCTGTCAGGGCATACTTATCACATGGAAATAGAAACCTTATTCAGTACATATGCACAGTTTTAATGCTATGTATTTATAGAAGGGTTAAAACTGATTCTTGCCATCTTTGGGGGCATCTCTTCTGAGCAGCATGTAATTGAGTGACACCCTTTTAAATTCCAAACATTTTAGCCATGGGGGAGTATCTGATCTGCTAACATAATTTATTCATTAACTTTCTTGTCTATAGAGCATTTTAAAACAAGTTTGGGTAAATTGTCAAAAGTATTTAGTGCATATCGTTACAAACGGGGCCTTTGCGTGGTGAAGGATAAATAGATAATTAAGCGGAGAAAAGTTTTTGTGCACTGAAATGGTCACTTTAAAAATCAACAATGCTTAAAAGGATTTACTTCTGTTCTCAATGTCTGTAGAAGAAAGGGTAACATTTATTTTCACTTAAAACAGGTATTCTGCTCCTACGATAGAATCACCAATAGCAATCAACGGACCAACAAATCTTTCCTCTTCACCTTGTAGGATGAGGCACATGTCCAGTGAAGTGAAAAGGAAAGAATGGCAAAAGGCTAAATTTTACCTTCAGCATTCGCTTTATGACCAGGAAACAGGGTGCCTGAGGCATGGGACTTGAAGAGGGTCCTAACGCCTTCTGGTGGTATCCTAGGGGCACAAGGAACTAATCACCTTGTTGGGCCCTTCTCTTCCCTCCCCAAAACCCTGCAATCACAATCAATCCAGGAGACAGTAAGGACATCTACATTTCTGGCCACTGAGCACAACCTTCTTCCCTTCAAGCAGGAGTTTTCTCAGGAGGTATTTTGTGCTTAAATAAGAAAATATTAACACCTCATTTTTTTTTTTTTTTACACTTCTGTAGCTATCCAAGCATTTTCACATGGTGGGTTGCAGAATTTTTGGGTTTCACAGACTAGTAAAATTATAAAAAGAAAAAAAAGTATCAACAGAGTGTCCAACTTTGTATTTTGTCAAATAAGATATTTAAGAGAGGAAAAAAGTTATCCTATACAATCACCATAGCAAAGGAGCAAGGAGGTCATTTCATATAAAGAGTCCTTGAAGTCGCCTAAAATTGACCTTTTGGAAAATTCGCTATACTACCCTGAATTTTCTCACTCTTCTGCAGAGCAGTAAAATTTTCGTCAATGACTTTCACAACCAGCCTCTAAAGTAGGCGAAGCGGGTACTCCTCTCCTCTTGCCTGTCAAGAAACGTGGGCTGAGAATGTGAGGTTAACGAGCCCTGGTGATGCTGACACAGCTCGTCCACAAACCACACGCTGAGGGTCAGAGACCTAGATCCCGGGCTGGAATGCTGGTTTCGCTGCTCACCAGCCGGGAAAGCATATGGGGGGACATTTTAATAATACCTGAAAGCCCTAGATGAGCGATATGCAGTCCGCTTGCCCGGAGGGCCTGGAGTTTTAGTGGCGGGCCAAGGAGCAGGTGAAGTTTCATTGGTTCAGGTGTCTCTTCTTGGCTCACCTGCAGATTAGAGTGACCTCCCCAAGACCGGGTCGCTCTGTGTCTTTCCTGGATTTCCCAGATTACAGCCAGGGTCCAGTTCGCTGAGCCAGCAGAATGCCATTTGTGCCGGTTATTTCTCCCTGGCTTTGCAGACCCCAGAGAACCAGATGTAATTAGATACTGCTCTTCAGAGACTGGCCCTCTTGGAAAGCCTATGAACTCCCTAGTATCCTTTAACAAATTCCCTTTCTTCTTAAAAAAAATACTAGGGAGAGTAACAAAATAAGAGAGAGGGTTGTTGTTTATTCTGAAAATCTAGACCTACATCCCTGAGTATCGGGATAAATTTTGTGGGTATAAATTTAATGTACCATTAGATAAACCAGCTTATATCTCCCCCAACTGTATGGATTTTGGGGGCCTGTGCACACATTGCTTGAACCTGAAGTGAATGATAACCTGAAAATTCTTTGGGGGTTCATATGCGTACTTGGCCAGCAGCAAGGTGACCTCTTTCATTCTTTCTTTCTATGAACCCTGCACTTCTGGAGGAAAAGGGAACAGAAGTTGTGTTGGAGTGGGGATAGAGGCAATCCTACTTTTCTATTTTCTGTTTGATCACTCTTCTTTCAAACTAGTTTGCCTTACTTTTATTAGCTTAGATGATTTCACTGATGAGAAATTGAAAGCACAGAGACATTATGGAAATTGTCCACGATCACAGAGATTGTGGTAAAATAAGATCAGAATTCTGCCTCCTAGTGTTCTATATAATTTTGTTGCTAGTTTCAAGCATTTACCAGGAAAACAGTACAAGGAGAGAATTTTGGACAAAATTTTGATCTATCCTATTTCAGTAAAGATTAAGGGAGAATTCATATTCTATTTTCTACTGTGTGTGTGTGTGTGTGTGTGTGTGTGTGTGTGTATGAGAGAGAGAGAGAGAGAGAGAGATGCAAAGAGACAATATAGAACCTTAACTAGAAAACTAGAAACACCATCATTGTCACATTCTAACTAGTAATCCTAAAAAAATTTTGTTTTGAGATCTTCTTAAGAGAGAACTTTCATGAAAAATGAGATATTTTTCAGAGTAGTAGTGTTGTTCTTTACTGCTGCTCAGAATTGCTGACATAAATGTAAATCCTGAGAACCAAAATTGTATCTCACTTCTGCTTCAAATATTTACAACAAATGAGACAGTCTCACAGGAAATTAACCTTACTAACTTAGAAGGACCATGTGTCCATAAAAATTGCACACAGTAAGTAGCAAAGGCACCAAGAGCTCTTCCTTGCATCTATATATTGCCATGGAAATAGATAACCAAGATGATACCATGATTTCTTATCTCTAGAAGCAATCCTTGTACAAGGGGAATACAAACACAAAGCCATATGAAGGGATGAGAATATTTGCTCACTAAATGATGCTGGTTCATAGTGACTAACCCCATGGTAGACCCTTTGGCTTTGCCATTTTTTTCTTTTTGAGACCAGTTTATCTTTCCAGCTTGTGAAAAGTGCCAAAGTCAATATCAAAGATCTTTATTATTAATGATCATGTTCATAAACAAGAGACAGTGTAATACTATGAGGCTTCATGCTATATGGCTGTGCCTCTAGCCACTTATTCCATGCTTTGGGAACATTAAAAATATCACTTTGGGGTACATTATATTAGCGATACCCATTTATTTTAGGAAATTTGGAAAACACCAAAAAGAAAAAGCACTTGGAATCCTACCATTCAGTGGTAACTATTGTTATAATTCTGGTATAATTCTTGCCAGATTACATGCACATATTATAAAACAAACTAGACCTGTGTGTGTATTTACAAGATTGGAATCTCACTATACTATTTTCCCAGACTGTTCGAAACTTGTTCAATGATATACGCTTCGTCAGTGGGTAGAAATGCTCCGTTGCCTTTCCCACAGAAAGGTGTGCCTAGAAAATACACGCACAGGGTGTGTATCAGAACACTTCCTCTTGAAACGGTAGTGGTTATTTCCTCATTACACCTATAAACATTTGTGGAGAGTGCTGGTATAGCACATGGATAAATGCTAGGTCCAATGATAATCTAGAAAAAGGTACAGAAAGCTTTGGGAGCAACTTAGACGTGACTAAAATAATGTGGCTTAAATTTCATTGAAAAATTAATAAAATTACTGTGATCTAAAAAAAAGCCCTAACATCTCTCTGCTTTTCTTCCAAGAAGGTATGCTAAAATAATGTCAGAGGAGAAAGGAATCTGAACCTTCATGAGGCAAATCAAATGTAGGAGAAAGTAGCATGGGTTTGGATTCAGACCGGCCCAGATTTAAATAACAACAGTGCCACTTGATCTCAATAAGACCTTGAGACTTTCTTTCCTATTCTGAAAAATGGGGACATAAATACTCCCTTAGAGCACTGCTGAGAGAATTAAATGAGACTATGAATGGAAAGCTATTTGTAGAGTGGGTGCCCCACTTAGCTGTTATTATGGCTAGTACTGACTTTTGAAAGAATTAACCCAAGGGCTCCATGCTCAACCCCATGTATTATACTATGAATTTAGCAGTGTCAGTGAGCTTTAATGTTCTCTTTACTGGTTGCTTTGGAACTGATGAAAACAAGGGCTATTACTATGTTTTCGATTCTGTGACCTGTCACCTAGACACAAGCACAGGACAGTTAAGAGTATCAGGTTATAAAAATTACTGAGGCACACTGGATATGATGCAACTTATGAAATACAGGAGATAAAATCTATTTGTGGAGGAAAACCAATTTATATTTCTCATGTAATGAGGCATTTCACTAAGAGACACAGTTGGACGTGACTGCTTTGAATTCAGAAAACAGCACTAAGCGCTCTTTCTCCATCAGGGCTTATGTACTCTAGCTGTTACTGCTGCTCCTGGTAGTGTAGCATCTCCTTCTAGAGGGTTCCACAAAGAATGAGTCAGCAAGTGGCAACTGCTTGTACATTTCAAATCTTGCTTTTTCTTCCTTGAGAAAAAGGCCTGCCCATTCTTGTTTTTCAGTTTAAAATGAAGATAACTCCTGGTTGACTTTGTTTTCAGTGTTTTCCCTAAATAGGCACTTAATGATTCCTACTCTCTTTCTGGTCAATCAGACTCACATATCTGGTGATGCTTCCATCATGCGTCATAGCTGTCATATTTGTGCAGCCAACTCTAGCACTTACTTCTCATTACTATTTTTAGCTCAAAGGTTGATTTGGTTTATTGCCTGTACTTCTGAGATTAAACCTGAATATTAGAGAGAATCATGTGTCCTTAGGAAAAGAATCAGAAGAATTTCTTTAGCATCAGGCTAAGTACTATGTGCATTGTACCCAGCTGATGTCTTTAGCGATGTTAGCTCCAGTTTGCACGTAGCAACTAAGCTGAAATGATTTATTCCTTGGACAGGCTAGAAATTGTCTCAAAAGATTTCTTTTTCTGCAGCAATCAGCCACCACTATATTACCAATTCTTACCAATTCTAAGTCATGAGCTGAAGGTTCATTGGTCATTTTATATTTCCTATGTGAGTCATGATCAATAAATGTTAGAGAAGAAATAGCCTCTGTTCTTAAGCGTTCCTGGCTGCTTTCAGAAGTTAATTTCATTACAGAGATGAGGAACAATCAGGAAGCTATATATAGAACCTAGGAGAACACAACAATCCTTAAGCCCCCAGATAAATGAAAAGTCCATACTGTAGGTTTTTTAAATCCTGAGACCAAACATCCTTTGGAAATCTGACCCAATGATTAGTATACCTAATAGTATAATTCCCTTCATTCTTTCTTTTATTGATCACTGAGGGGTGACTGCATTTGGGCTGGTCACCAGAACTGTGGGACAGAGAGACCTGAAGCTACAGTGATTCTAATCAGCCAGCCGCCAGGGAAAACAACAAAACTTTCACTAAATATGGGCTCCCCACTTGGTACATTTTCTAGGTGCATTCTTCCCTTTCTTCCTTAGTATCTGAACCCTGATTTTCTGTAAGGCTGAAACTTACCTAGAAAACAGTATATTTCCAAATTTCTTTTGCAACTGGTGGTAATCATGTAATTAAGCTCTGACCAATGAGACGTCAACATAAGTGCTGCCTGGACTTCTGGGAAAGCTGCTCAAATGGGACTGACTCAGCAGTCAGACTCTGTACAATTTTACCTTTCCTCTTTCTTATGCCTTAAATGGCCTGTAATGATTGGAGCTCCAGCAGCCCTCTGGGATCAGAAAGTGACTTTTAGGATGGAAGCCAGCTCTGAGAGGGAGGGAGAGAAAGCCTGAAGATGCTTTGGTCCATGACGGCTGTAAAACTGCCAAACCAGACCTTTCATGAGGGAGCAGAAATCAACTTCCATCTTGCTTAACTGCTATAATCTTATGTTTTCTGCTATGGGCAGCTGAACCTCACGGAACTGATGTAGCCATCAAAGCGTCAGACTCTCCGGTGTGAGAATTTCCTTTACTGGGAGACAAAGACTTTTATTTTACAAGACAGATTTAAAATGCCAACACTTTTAGGAGTTTCTTTTCTTAAAAGTAAATTTATTTATTTATTTTATCTTTGGCTGCATTGGGTTTTCATTACTGCACGCATGCTTTCTCTAGTTGCGGCGAGCGGGGGCTACTCTTTGTTGCGGTGCGCGGGCTTCTCATTGCGGTGGCTTCTCTTGTTGCAGAGCGCGGGCTCTAGAGTACAGGCTCAGTATCTGTGGCTCACGGGCTTAGTTGCTTCGCAGCATGTGGGATCTTCCTGGACCAGGGACCGAACCCGTGTCCCCTGCATTGGCAGGCAGATTCTTAACCACTGTGCCACCAGGGAAGTCCCTAGGAGTTTCTTTCAAATCACTTAAAGTACAGATGACTGCTAGCAACTCCCTTTCCTGAGGGCAGATTTTGAGGGGGGAGGCAGGGAGTTTGAGGTGTCTGTGGGGAGTTTCAAGAGGAAGAAGGTGTGGGAGGAAGAGAAAAAAGGATTTGGAAAGGGAGTTAAAAGTTGGCTTTGCCGCTATCACATTTTAATCTTGGGCATGTCCTCCTGACTCCCATGGATTGGGGGCTTCATACCTACCCGAGAGGCCCTAGGGGACTTGGAGGAGGGGACTGCAGGTGTTTTAGTAGCCCCGAGGCACCCCAGAAAGCCTGGCCTTCCTGGCAACAAAGGCAGCAGTAACACTAACAACGACAGTATCACTGAAAGGCTGCCCTTCTGCTTGCTGACTGCCTGCTAAATCCTGGGGTTACTACACAGGTGGTCCCTGATTTACGGTGGTTGACGTTTGATTTTTCGACTTTATGGTGGTGAGGAAGCAATGAGCATTCAGTAGAAACCATACTTCAAAGTTTGAATTTCGATCTTTGCCTGGGCTAGCGATCCACGGTAGATACTCTCTGGAGATGCTGGGCAGCAGCAACAGAGCTACGGCAACCAGTCGGCCGCGTGATCATGAGAGTAAACGACGGATACGCTCACAGCCATTCCATTTCTCACCTTCAGTATAGTAGTCAATAAATAACGTGAGATATCCAACCCGTTATTATAAAATAGACTTTGTGTTAAATGAGTTTGCCCAACTGTAGGCTAATGTAAGCGTCCTGAGCACGTTTGAGGTGGGCTAGGCTAAGCTATGCTGTTCAGTAGCTAAGGGGTATTAAGTGCATTTTCTATTGTACTTATGATATTTGCAACGTACGATGGATTTATTGAGACGTAACCCCATTGCAAGTTGAGGAAAACCTGTACATACATCATCACCCATCTAATCTTCGCAAACTCAGGGTTGATAGCCTTACCTTACAGACGTGAAAGCTGAAGCTCAGAGAGGTTAAGCATCTTGCCCAAGATCACTATCCAGAGCTCAAGTTGGGTGACCAACTATCTTGGTGTGCCCAAGACTGAAGGGTTTCCTGAGATGCAGGACTTTCAGGAGAGCACCAAGCAAACCAAGATGGCTGGTCACTCTAGCCGTCTGATAGCAAAGCTCTGTTATACCATCTTCAAGCCCCAAGAAGCACAGAGTCCAGACAGAGTTCCTTAAAGAGCTGGCTCTAGCTCCCTAAGATGCTCGACTTTTACCTTCAGCCTGGGAATCTGCTCCCCTCTCTAGAGGTGGACTGTGGAGTAGACTTAGCAGGACTGTGTGATGGAACTAAAGTCTCCTCTGGTCTGTCTTCCCAGTCCAAACTAGGACCCCCTGTCCCCAGCTCCACGCACCCAGCAGCTAACAGCAAGTGACAGCCCTGTACTGTGCAGGGAGCAGACCCTAGCGCTCCGTGGGGCAGAGCCCAGGTCCTTGTCCCTCTGGGAAATGTCCTCCAAATCTTTCTCCCTCATTTTTTACCAGATGCAACCACTTCAAACTATTAAAATACCTTTAAATTTTTCCTATTAAAATGCACTAGTTTTTAAAAGCACTATTATTTATGCCCACCTAAAGATGTAAAAGGTACAAATTTAAGATGAATAACTTCCAAATCCTATCCCTTCCTATTTTAGCTTATCCCTTACTAAAGGGTGTCAATGGCATTTTGTGAGTGTGCCTTAATTTAAATAACCCAAATAACAGCCATTTAAGGCAGGGGTTCCTAGCTTGAGGTTTCTGGATTCAGGGGGGACATGAACCTCCCTGAAGTTGTGTTCCCTGGTGTGTGTGTGTGTGTGTGTGTGTGTGTGTGTTTATATGGTAGACGGTCCATAGTTTTCACTACATTCTCAGGAGAATCTGTGACCAAAAGAGAGCGGAGAAGCACTGGTGAAATAGCAAGAATTAACTTAGATGACTTTTAATTTGTTTAGAAAAGATGTCTTTGTTTTATGAAATGATTCACTGTAGCAACTGACCCCAGTGTATTAACCTATGATTCAGGCTATGGCCTTGATACATCAAAGGAAGAAGGCAGAGAGCCATAAAGAAGATGTGGTCAAGGTAGCAGCAGGGAAATGTGGCTGAAAGCTCCAGTGCCTGGGACACTACGCCCCACAGTGACAGAACCGGAGTCCTCAGACCCAGAGGAAAGCCATGGGGTTCAGAGCTGATTGCCTAAGACTTCCTTATCCTCTTTGTCTCTAACATATCTCTAGATGATTGGTTTCTTATTTCTGGTATTTTGTATTTTTGTTTGTTTTACAAAGTACAACTTCTCTTATAAATAAATGAATTCAATAAACAACTGTTGGGTGTTACAGCCCAGTGTCTGAGAGCCCACACATTGGAGTCCTGGGTTCATAGCCCAGCTCCACACTTCGTAGCCATATGACTCTGGAGCAGTGGCCCTGACCTCTCTGAGCTTCCATTTTCTGGGCCCCAGTGGCCTGAAACCTGTTCTCTGAGCCCTCTTTCCCAGCAAAACCTTGAAGCAGCAACCCTTAACTAATAGGGCCACTGAAAATCTCGTAACCATGATCCTCTTAGGCTCCCTGGCCTGCCTAGCTTCTGGAGCAGTGGAGCAGGTTACTTTCTCAGTCAGTGCTAATCTCAGCCAAGCACAGCCTCAAACTACCCTTTTCTATTTGCTTCATTCTCTGCAGTGCCCATTTGCCCCACTGATGAAGCAATCTGAAAGACAGTGGCAGTGCGCTCTGAAAGATGCGTGCTGACAGCATCAGTGGGAGAGGTGGTTACTGTAGAATAAGGAGAGATGAGGAGATGGGACTGACCTAAACCACCACATACTTGAGCCTGCTCAGGGTACACTGAGGCTGACACTGGGGCCTCCCCAGTGCACAGGCTTATTCTCGTGAGCAGCTAAAAGTCAGGAGCCCATTCTCCTTCTTAATGAGGCTGTTTTCACCTTACCAAGCTCAGGGTGGGAACATTAGGATTCCATTCCATGATTTAAAAAAAAATTTTTTTTTCAGATTCAGAAGAAGAAGAAAAAAAGAACTGAGGAAGAGGGATGGCCTGAGGACCCTCAGCACAAGCTAGGCCTGGGCTCTGTCATGTAGCTAATGGTCCACAGACATATTCCTTGGATTTTCCCTGAATCTTTGGACTCTGCTTCAGGTTTATCTGCCTGAACAGTTTTCCCTTCCGCCATAACGAATGAATCATTTCCTCCTCTCATATCCTGCCAAACATTTCAAATCATGCCTCTCATTCTTGGTTAAGTGCTTAAATTGAACTTACTATGATGAAAAAGCAACTGATAGAAAACAATTTTTCATTCTCATTTAGAAGCCCCTTGAAATAAGCTTTTCGGGAGAAGCTGTGGTCATGATACCCTGTCCCAGCTGGATGCTCTTGCTGAAAATCCACCATCCACAGCGAAGCGCTATGGTAGGTAGGGTATCACAGAACCACAGGGTGAAGGGAACCTGATTCCTCTCCTCGAAACAATCTAACGAGTCAGGCATCTGCCAATAACAATCAAGAGGGAAGTGGAAAGTCAGTCCAGGTAAAATAATGAACTTCTGCTGCCATCTGGTGGAATTATCACCTTTAATCACTGTTAATTAAAGGGTCACTTTCCAGAGAAAACTATAGGGCCGTGGTTCTCAAAGTGAGCTCCTTGGGTGTTACTGGTCATTTACTACCTATGACAACTGGTGAGTTACTTAATCTTTTCGGGCTTAGTTTCCTTAGTTATAAAATGTCTCACTCATAGCATTATGAGGATGTAAACAGAAAATGTAGATAACACAAGCAGTAATAATAAAAGATGTAAAGAGCTTAGTATTAAACCTAACAAAAAATTGGTAATTATGAAAACAGGTATAACATTTCATTGAAAGATATTTGTGGATACCTAAATAAAGGAGCTCCTTGGAAAAGAAGACTCTCAGACTCTACTCTAGACCTACTAGATCGAGAGGTACACTTAACAGGATCTCCAGGTTATTTGTGTAGACATTAAAGTTTGAGAAGCACTGTTCTTGATGTTTTCCCCAGAGAGATAAATGCTTATTATTATTGCTATGTTGTGCTTTTGAACACAAAGTTGTTTAATTAAAAAATGTTATCATTGAAGACACTCATCATAAGACAGTATGGATTGGAGGGGAAGAGCCCTGGATTGGGGGTCAGACAGCACTTATTTTGTATCCCATTCCTGTCACTTGCCACCAATGACATGTGATGAGTTACTTAATCTTTCTGAACCTTACTTTTCTTAGTTATAAAATAGAAAAGAAAATATCTAACTCATAGCACTGTGAGGATTTAAACAGAAAATGTAATTAACATAATTTAAAATATAAGGTGCCTACTATTAAAACTAACAAAAGATGTTCAATTGTAAAAAAAAAAAAAAAGTATGAAATTTCATTGAAAGATATCTGAAAAGACCTAAATAAAGGGAGAGAGGAAACCAGGTTCAAGGATAGGAAGACTCAATATTGTAAAGCTGTCAGTCCTCTTCAAATTCATCTCTTCTAATGCAATTCAAATGACAAACTCAACTGGGATTTTTGTTGAACTTGACAAGCTGATTCTAAAGTTTGCATAAAAGAAAATGTCTAGGAATAGCTTAAACAACTTTGAAAGAGAAGACCAGATGGAACAGTCACTCTACCAGACATCAAAACTTACTATAAAACTATAATAGTTAAGGCAGTGTGGCGTGACACATTGAAGGACATAGTGACCAGTGGAACAGAATAGAGAGTCAGAAAGAGGCCTACACATATTTGGGAATTTGATATATGACAGTGGTGGCATTACGAATCAATGGTAAATGCATAAACTAATTGATAAATGGTCCTACAATAATTGGCTATTCATATGGAAAAATTATACATATACACAAAATTTGATCTCCTCTTTATATCATATACAAAGTTAAATTGTTTCCAAATTGATTAAAGATCTAAATGTATAAAGCAAAACTAAGAATCTTGGAGAATATTCATGATCTCAGTGTAGGGAAGAAAATATTAAAGAAAATCACGTAAGCCAAAACTATAAAGATTTTGATACATTAGATTACATTAAAATTTTAAAATTCTGTGCAAGAAAAGACACCATGAACAAAGTGAAAAGACCAGCCCAGATTGGGGGAAGATATCTTAATAGATAATTGACAAAAGATTCATATCAGAATACATAAAGTACTCCTATAAATGAAGAAAATAAAGACAGATAACCCAATGGAAAAATGGATAAAAGTCATGAATGTGCCCTTCACACACACAAAAATACTACATATGTTAGACATATGACAAAGTGCTCAGCCTTGGCACTTAACAGCAAAATGCAAATTTAAAAACAAAAAATTATCTTACAACCACCAGCTTGAGTCTGATGATACCCAGTGAAGAAGCATTCTCTTTGACTGTGGGGTAAAAACTAGCCCAGCATGCCTGGAAGACAATTTGGCATGATCTTGTAAAGTTAACAGCAAAACCTTGTAAAGCCATCAATCCCACTCCTATGGGTTTGTTCTGGAAACACACCCAAGGAGGCATTTAGAAGGACTTTATAGAAGCTTTTCTTGTAAAAACAAAAATATTGGGAAGAACCTAGAAATATACTAACACAGTAGAATAGATGAATACATTTTCGTGTAGTATTGAATACTATACAGCAGTTAAGGCAAATGGATTAAAGATGCACATAACAACACCTACCGGGACTTCCCTGGTGGCGCAGTGGTTAAGAATCTGCCTGCCAATGCAGGGGACACTGATTCAATCCCTGGCCCGGGAAGATCCCACATGCTGGCGGAGCAGCTAAGCCCGTGTGCCACGACTACTGAGACTGCGCTCTATAGCCCGCCAGCCACAACTACTGAGCCCACATGCCACAACTACTGAAGCCTGTGTGCCTAGAGCCCATGCTCCGCAACAAGAGAAGCCACCACTCGCCACAACTAGAGAAAGCCCACGCGCAGCAACGAAGACCCAACACAGCCAAAAAGAAAAAACCACATACCTCAGAAGCATAATGTTAGGCAAAAAAAAAAAAAAAGGCAGTTGTCAAAGATACAGGAAGAAAATAATACCATTTATAAAATGTTCTAACCTGTAAAATATTATTAAAATTATTTCTGTGTATGTACATATGCACCAAGAAATAATATAGGTATGTGAATAATAACCACCAAATTTAGGATAGTAGCTGTTTCTGGTGAGGGAGAGATGATGGCATTCCAGTAAGGCTACTGTATCCTTGAATTCAATAAGATCTGTATCATTTAATAATTTAAGGTCAGTGATACTTTTAAAATAATATTTTCTGGAATTTTTATGTTTGAAACAGTTTAGAAAGAAAGATAATGTACATAAAATGAATGACATATATTAAAATATGGCTATGATAATTAAAGAGGATTGAAATCCTTCCAAATAAATGATTCTGAGATTAAATAATTATATCTGGGAGGGAATTTTAAAAAATTTTCACCTTAAAAGATCTCTTAAGCCTACTTTGTTTTATAAACATGTCTACAGAGCAAATTAATCAACCAATAACTTTTTTCTGGGCACCTATCAGGGGTCTAGCAGCAAGCTGTTTACTATGGGGAGGCTACAAGGGGAAGAACAGCTGGCCTGTAACATACCTGAAATAAAGAAGAAAAAAGAAAGAAAGAAAGCGGGGGAGAGGAGAATGGGGGGGAAGGGAAAGGGAGGGGAGGGGAGAGGGATGGGGGAGGGGAGGGAGAGGAGGAGAAATATCCCAGGCAGGATGGAGTCAACTTGCACACTGCTGTTTTAACAAACACACTACTTCATACATAAAAATGAAGGCTATCCCTTTCAAAGTAGCCCCCTCATGACTTGAGACATTTATCCTGGTGATTTCACTAGTAATTAAAATATTTTTGGAACTCCTCTTAGAACTACTTTCAGGGTATATAGCACTCTAGCTTGAGTTTCTCTAATTGGGAAGATATCTGGGAGATAAATTTGATTTTGGAGAAGAGCCACAAGAGTGGCTAAGTCAGATAAAATGGCTTTTGGTCAATAATGAGGTATGACCAAATAGTAGTGCCTTTTTTTCCCCCAAACTACGAAATGCTATTTGCATGGCACACTAGATAAGATGCATGGGGTTGTTTATGACCAGATGTGGAGACCTTGGGAGTTCCCTCTGCTGCCGCGATCTCTGTGCAGCCGCCCTGAGACCTGAAGTGTACGGTATCTCCACACACCCATAACTAATCAGTGCACGTGACTGTGTCTTAGACACTGGCTGGAAAGCTCTTTAACACAGTGCAGCTGATTGTCCAGCCCAGCCTGTAAAATGACACTGACTATGTGGCAGAACCTGGCAGACGCTCACCAATACTGTTTCCTTTATCTGGGCACAGAGATTTGGGAGATCCTGCGTGCAGTCAGATGGGGGCCACCTGACTGGGTTTTGACCAGTGGACTGTGGGAGCCCTCCTGGTCCTGATCGTAGACCTCCTGCACAACTGTCCCATGTTCCTCCCCCTCAGCCTGTAGCCAAGCATTCTAAGGCGCCAGAAACTCACAATGGAAGGAGCCTTAACTCCTAAATCAGTATTTGGAGCAGAAAGTCTCCAGGGAAGGCCCCAGACCTGCTTTGGGCTATGACGTGACTGAGAAATAAACTTTTATAGAACTAAGTTAATGAGATATTAGAATAATTTTGCCATGTAACACAGCCTAGTGCATACTAATAGAGACAATTCGAAAAAAATAAAACAAGTTCCTAAACTGTTCTAAGCAATGTCAGCATCGTCATAAACCCATAGTCTCTTCAAATGGTATGAATGACAGCATTGATTGTCAAGTATATTGGTGCTTGTGGTTTTACTTAAAATGTGATATTGGGTTGGCCAAAAGGTTCATTCGGTTTTTTCCGTAAGATGGCTCTAGTAGCACTTAGTTGTCTTTAACTTCATTCGAAACAATTTTGTTAGATTGTATATGGCAGCTGTCATATCAGCATGCATTTTAAAAAAGACATCAAAATTGGTAAATATTTTTGTAGCCATTTTAATATTGAAGATGGAAGAAAAAAAGCAACATGTTCGGTATATATGCTTTATTATTTCAAGAAAGGTAAAAAAGCAGCCAAAACACAAAAAAAGGTTTGTGCAGTGTATAGAGAAGGTGCTGTTACTGATCGAACGTGTCAAAAGTGGTTGGCAAAGTTTCATGCTGGAGATTTCTCGCTGGGCGATGCTCCACGGTTGGGCAGGCCAGTTGAAGTCGATAGCGATCAAATCGAGACGTTCATTGAGAACAATCAACGTTATATCACTCGGGAGATAGCCGACATACTCAAAATATCCAAATCAAGCGTTGAAAATCATTTGCACCAGTTTGGTTATGTGCACCACTTTGATGTTTGGATTCCACATAAGTTAGGCGGAAAAAACCTTCTTGACCATATTTCCTCATGCGATTCTCTACTTAAACGTAATGAAAACGTTCTGTTTTTAAAACAAATTGTGATGGATGATGAAAAGTGGATACTGTATGGCAATGTGGAACAGAAGAGATGGTGGGGCAAGTGAAATGAACCACCACCAACCACACCAAAGGCCGGTCTTCATCCAAAGAAGGTGATGTTGTGTATATAGTGGAATTGGGAGTCCTCTATTGTGAGCTCCTTCCGGAAAACCAAACCATTAATTCCAACAATTACTGCTCCCAATTAGACCAACTGAAAGCAACACTCGATGAAAAGCATCCAGAATTAGTCAACAGAAAACGTGTAATCTTCCATCAGGATAATGCAAGACCGTATGTTTCTTTGATGACCAGGCAAAAACTGTTACAGCTTGGCTGGGAAGTTCTGATTCATCTGCCGTATTCACCAGACATTGCACCTTCGGATTTCCATTTATTTCGGTCTTTACAAAATTCTCTTAATGAAAAAATTTCAATTCCCTGGAAGACTGTAAAAGGCACCTTGAACAGTTCTTTGCTCAAAAAGATAAAAAGTTTTGGAAAGATGGAATTATGACGTTGCCTGAAAAATGGCAGAAGGTAGTGGAACAAAAGGGCGAATACACTGTTCAATAAAGTTCTTGGAGAAAATGAAAAATGTGTCTTTTATTTTTACTTAAAAACCGAAGGCATTTTTTGGCCAACCCAATATTATTATTTTAGAATCACACCACGCAAAGTTGTGTGGTAAAACATTCATGCGCTGAGAGCTTGATTTCTCCTAAGAGCTGGATGTTGAGGTCAGGTTAGGATTTGAGTGGGAAAAGGGAGAAGGGAGGGCATTTCAGGTAGAAGGGAAGAGGAAGCACCTGAGGTAAAGTCCTCTGATAGGGGTGGGAAGCAGCTCATTATAAAGAGGAAAAATATTCTCCTCACCTCACTTTCTTTCTTTATTTTTTTACCTAAATAAAGCAATTAAGAATAGCCAGATCTTGTAATCTCCTCCTAGTTTTGAAAGATACAAATTTTACATAATGTCTACCTACTTCAAAATTCTGCAAGTACTTCATACAATTTAAAAAAATTTTTTTCTTGGCCACGCCACCTGACATATGGGATCTTAGTTCCTCAACCGGGGATCAAACCCATGCCCCCTGCAGTGGAAGAGCGGAGTCTTAACCACTGAATTGCCAGGGAAGTCCCTGCAAGTATTTCAAATTGTTATTAAAAGCACAAGCCTTCTGGAAGTCCCAGTACCAATAGCTAATGTTTATTGAGTATTTAACACGTTCCAGGGCACAAGCCCAGTGCTTTAAACTGGGACAAGTAGAATCGGTGTCCCCTGGGAGCTTGTTGGAAATGCAGGATGTCAGACCCCACCTCAGACATACTGGATCAACCAATGTCTGCATTTTAAACAGAACCTTGGGTGATTCATACACATGCTAAGCTTCAAAAAGCACTGCTTTGAATGCTTTATCACAAATCCCACAAAAATCCTACTATTCACTTGTGTCTCCTTACTTCAAAAATCGATAAGTACTTCACATCATCATTAAGAGACTTCTGGAAGTCACAATACCAACAGGTAGCATTTACTGAGTATTTACCATGTTCTGCAAAAACCCCATAACGTAGGCACAGGTATTATTATTGACCCCATTTCAATTGATAAGGAAATAAGGGTCTCAGAGATAAGTAATTTACCCCAAAATACAAGTTTAATGTCTCTGATAATATATACATAATCACACCTATGCCTGGCTGATTCCGGAATCCAAACTTCTACATCCTGCACCGGGGGTCTCTCCTTGTGCTGTGAAGGGCATTGTGGCTGGAAATTATGCTCGCCAGTGACAGACCAACCTGACTGGAAGAACACACCTAACTGGGAAGAACAGCAGAGTAACCTGTGACACCTAGAAAAGTGATTGTGAAAGGAGCTCTTTGCAAAGGTGAATAAATAATTAAATACGTATTTAAATATACGAAAGAACACACATTCATACACAGGTAAATATACTAGAAATTTGTAATTTTAAGTGTTGTCTGAGCGCTTTAGCAACTGAAGTCTAAAAGATGATTTTGTATTTCTTTCGGAAGGAAAATTAAATTATTTGGATACCCCCTCATTTATTAAATTTACCGAGCCAAGAAGACAAGACTTAGAGGAGTTTATTTAACATGACACAATAGTGAATGAGATGAAAAGTGCTGCGGCTTTGACTTACTGCTAACTGTTTTTATTGCTGAGGGCACCTGTCATAATACTTCAATACAGTGGGTCTCAAACTTTAGCATCGAAATCATCTGGGGAGCTTGTAAAACAGTTTGCCGGGCCCCTTCCCCATTCTCTGATTCAGTAGGTCTGGGGAAGGGCCCCAAAGTTTCACATTTCTAGTAAATTTCCACATGATACTGATGCTACTGGGCTGGCATCTTGAGGACCACTAGGGTGGTGTGATGTTGGCATCAAACCCCGAGAACAAGATTTCAAGTTGTGCACACGTGCTGTAAGCATTCCCAAGTCAAAGTCAAACAAAACAGAAGGGCGATTGGGAGCATCAAGGTTTTCCACGCTGTAGGGCTTCCTCAGGGTGAAATTCCGCATTCTTTTTGAGCCAACATCTTGCTGTTAGCTGGATTTCAAGAAAAATGTGAGAAGCAGGAAACGCATCTTTAAAAGGTGGAGGCAGGTCTCAGTTTGCTCTGTAGGGCCCTTTCCTGCCTCTCTTCTCTGCTCTGGCTTCTCTCTTCCTCCAGCCCCTTCCTTCTGTCTTAGCCCCTCATCCTGGCTCTCAGCCATTCCATCAACATTTATTGCACAGGGCACTGGGCACATCTTATCCCTAATCCTCAGGATAACTCCACGAAATAGCTGTTATTCTTATTGCACAGATGAAAAACTGAGACACGGAGAAGTTAAATAATAGACAAAAAATGACGAAGCCAATAGATAGTGAAGTAGGGTTCAAATTCAGGTTTATCTAACTCCAAAGCTCTTCCTCAATTCTCTGTACCACTCTCCTTCGGGCAGTTGGCTGCCCTTTAGGATCATACTGATGCTGGGGCCCCAGATCCATTAAATCAGAATCTCAGGTGGGGTCAAGGGTGGTATTGTTTTTTAAAAGCTCCCCAAATGATTCAGATGTGCTGTCAGGATTGAGAACCACTGCTTTATGGGTATCCGTGTGACTCCATTACAGATCATTACAAACATATACAAACACATACACATGCATATATATATATATAGTTTGTAAAATGATACTGCCCTGGGACTTCCCTGGTGGCGCAGTGGTTTAGAATCTGCCTGCCAACGCAGGGGGCACGGGTTCGAGCCCTGGTCTGGGAAGATCCCACATGCCGCGGAGCAACTAGGCCCGTGAGCCACAACTACTGAGCCTGCGTGTCTGGAGCCTGTGCTCCGCAACAAGAGAGGCCGCGACAGTGAGAGGCCCGCGCACCGCGATGAAGAGTGGTCCCCGCTTGCCACAACTAGAGAAAGCCCTCGCACAGAAATGAAGACCCAACACAGCCATAAATAAATAAATAAATAAATAAAATAAATAAAAAAAAAAAAAAAAAAAAAAAAAAAGAATCTGCCCGCCAGTGTGGGGGACACGGGTTCGAACCCCTGTCCGGGAAGATCCCACATGCCATGGAGCAGCTAAGCCTGTGCACCACAACTACTGAGTCTGTGTTCTAGAGCCCGCACGCCACAACTACTGAGCCCGCACGCCACAACTACTGAAGCCCGCACACCTAGAGCCTGTGTTATACAGCAAGAGAAGCCACCGCAGTGAGAAGCCCGCGCACCGCAACAAAGAGTAGCCCCCACTCGCCACAACTAGAGAAAGCCCGTGCACAGCAACAAAGACCCAACGCACCCAAAAAAAAAAAAATGCTCAATAAACATTAGTCAATGAGTGAATACACAGGGGAAATAAAAGAAACACTATGCAGTCTAGAATGGTGTTTAACATTTTGCATTCAATCTTTATTGTCATTCATAATTTTGTCCAAGATTGGACCCATTTCCAGTGGTTAAACGTTACTTTTTATGTCAAAAGCAATAGAATATAGAACTTTCTCCAAAAAGTGGGTTGCTGATCATGCTGAAGACAAGGCAGCTAGCCAGAGGGACATACACACACACACACACACACACACACACCCCTGAACTGCAGGGTCATACAAATCGAAGGAGAATCTATTTTCCCATAACCAGTCACTAGCCGGAGAGCATTTTGTAGAATGCTTTAGAGAGAAGTAAAGTCTTCTTAGCAAAAAGGATGCCAAATTCTATGTGAGCTAACAGCAACAGTTGATGCAGAGACTTAGATATGCTTGTTAAGGATATTAAAAGGAAGCAAAATCCCAAGTGAACTGGTGTGGGACATAGAAGCACATCAACAGAACCTGGATCATGAAAGAAGAAACAATCTCACGGGGAAAAGAACTAAGACTATTCCTGGCTATGTTAAAGGTTCTTAAGTTCTTCAATGAGGATGTACTTCAAATTAATATCAGAAACTCAGTGATCATGTTGAATTAAAAGGGGATGGGCCACAGAAGGACTAGCTCAGAGACAGTGGCTGGTTCAACAATATACCACACCATAGGGGCCATTGGCCAGGACTCTCTTCCCCCAGACATCATTTAGGTGAGAATTGCCAGGTTTCACCTCCAGGACTTTTTTTTTTTTTTTCTGTATTTTAATGGCTAAACAAGACTCAGAAGAACACATTCTTTCTTTGGGTAGTATTAATGTCACTCAATACCTCTTTGTCTTCCTTCTACTGTTTAACCTAAAGAAATACCTTACTGACATCCTAGCCTTAATATGATGTAGCATATCTTTTTTCTCATTTCTGATAGACAAATTAGAGTGATATTGATCTCCCAGGGTCTATATCCGTGTTACCACATACTCCCTCTCCATTTGTAGTAACTGGCCACAGGGATGGGCACAGGACACCAGCTATCTGGGCCATAGTTCCTCACTTCCCTAGCTGTAGGCATTGGTTCAAGGAGTGAGTACAAAGTCAGGGTAATCAGAGCCCTTCCCTGAATTTTTCAAATTGAGTTGGGCGGAAAGAAGCAATGTTTGTTGCTTGATTAAGATGCTGTATGTAAGCTCAGAGCCGCCAGCATCCATGGTTCTAGCCTAGTGGTAGGAGAGACGGAAACCAACATGCAAATAGAAGCAGAGAAAGAGAAGCTGGTGACATAGAATCCATGGTTCCAGCACCCCCTTGCACCTGTGTCCTTTCTGATTACATAAGCCAGTAAAACCCTCCCCCACCAACTTTGTTTTCTCTTAATTTGGTTTGATTCAGATTTCTGTCTCTTGGAAACAAAAAGTGTCCCAATAAATATATAATCCATCATGTACTGATTTCAAAATTTAAATCTCAGAGGGCAATTTTACTTCTTTTCCTGTCCTGAATTGGCAATGTTTAGAGAACAAACACCGCTCTACTTCATTCATCACACTTCAACTACATTGTCCTTTTCTCTGGCCCTTGGACATGCCAGGCCCCTTTTTTCTTCCAGGCCTTTGTACTTGCTGATCCGTCTGCCTGGAACGACTTTCCCCAGCCACTTTTACACTTGGCATATTTCAGTATGTGAGCCTCATTCAAATGCCACTTTCTGGGGTAGGTTTTCCCTGACCACCTTAAACAAAGCTGTCCAGTAAATTTAATTGGTGACCCTGTTTATTTCCCTTATATATATATCCTAATATGGACTTATCTTGTTTGTTTGTTACCCATCTTCCTCCATAGAACATAAGCTTTACAAGGGAAGGATCCTTGTCTGACATTCCCCGTCTTGTTCCCAGTGCCCAGCTTGTAGTAAACACTTAAATATTTGTGAAATGTTAAAGTAAAATATTGTTGTAATGGTTACATACAATTATTGTTGCAGTAACAGCATTACATGAACTGTATGTGCTTTGAATACTTTTCATGCCATGGTATGTTTCAGCCATTCTCAGCCATCCCTGACTCTCCCATGAAGTTCTGAGTCAGAACACGCCTTTGGATATTCTCACATGTAGACCACAGGGACCCTACCCTACTGTGACAGGTGGAATTCTGCTGTTCAGAGTGGAGAAGTCAGGTCTAGTAGCCTCTCATAGAGTGGGCTGCCTGCCATCCAGAAGCGTTTGAAGCTAAACCCTGAGAGTCCAATGGGGAGTTCAGGGAGAACCTTGGCCGAATGCATCATATACTGCAGTTTTTTATTAAGACACTAGGTGGCAGGTGACTATGCTTTTGGATACAAACAAGAGCAATTAACATTATCATGCTTAACAAACGCTGGATAACTTTCTCTGGTGACATTAATGTCACCAGGAATCATCATCATTTGACAGGATGGTAAGAATTATGAGTAGGGCTTTGGCCTGAGCCTATGAAGAGTAGGATGTATTCTGCAACTTTCAGATTCACAAAGGAAATGTGCAACATGGAAAGATTAAAAGACTAATCTAGGGCCTCCCTGGTGGCACAGTGGTTGAGAGTCTGCCTGCCAATGCAGGGGACACGGGTTCGAGCCCTAGTCTGGGAGGATCCCACATGCTGCGGAGCGACTAGGTCCGTGAGCCACAATTGCTGAGCCTGCGCGTCTGGAGCCTGTGCTCCGCAACAAGAGAGGCCGCGATAATGGAGGCCCGCGCACCGCGATGAAGAGTGGCCCCCGCTTGCCACAACTAGAGAAAGCCCTCGCACAGAAACGACGACCCAACACAGCCATAAATAAATAAATAAATAAAATTAAAAAAAAAAAAGACTAATCTAGTAGGAAGATTAATATCAGTTCCAGGGTAACACCAAGAGAGTTAATGCCTATATAATAAAGCTAAAATTGCTATTTTCACTGTACTAAGAGTTCTGTACCTTCTGGATTAATAATCTAATTTAGTAAAATTGACTGCATCTTTCTCTTCTCTTTTCAACTTGAACACCAGGGAGCTGTTGTTGTCGTTGTTGTTGTTTTTTAAGTCTTTCAAATAGAAAGTGATCAGAGAATCTATCGTTTCCCTGGTAAACTTCTATGCAAAGTCCCGGGCTTGGAGAGCCTTTCTTTTCTGCCAAGGCCACACAATACTGGAGAAAACAGTCTGAGGGACACATGCAAAAGTAGATTGTTCCGGTATTTCTTTTAATTAATCAAAAATAAAATGCTCAAATCATCTGCAATTAAATAAAGAAAACAGAACACAAAATGCAATAAGCACAATAAATCCCAATAGATATATTTCCTTTCCATTTGCAGTCTTTAAAGAGTGGTAGTAAGGAAAGTGATGGGAGGAAAGGCAACCAGAGAAGGAAGAGGGTAAAAGGAAGAGTAAGGGAATGAGAGGTATTGAAGCGGGTGGGGGAGAGACATGCACACAGAAGGGAGAGACCAGAGAGGAAAGGAATGGGAAGAGGCAGAGAGAAACCAAGGGAGTCACATAAAGGAGGATAAATGCTAGAAGGGGGACGGGAAGCAGGGACAGAAAATATAAGGAAAGCAGAGGAACACAGAGAGAGAAGGAGGAAAACTCCAGAAGAGGAGGAGCAGGGGGAGAGGTTTAATAGGTTTTGAGATGTTTTCATCAGCGACTATTTCTCTAGGACTTCTTAATCTTCAAACTTCAGAATAAAAATCACCTGCTATTTGCTGCCCTTTGAGATGGTTATTAATCAGTGACTCATCGTTTACTGTTCTTTGACTGCCCTATTACTTAAGCCTTGGGAGTTTTACTTTAAATAAATGTGAGTGAGCCTCCTTTAGGTTGCAAGGACCAGAGAGAAGCTCGGGTTTAGTCAGAGGGTCAGAGTGTGTGGAAGGGATACGCAGACAAGGAAGGAAAACAGGAACCACATATAGCCGGGCTGTTCAGAAAAATAGGAGCTGGGAGATCTTTTAGGTGAGAACACAGCTCTAGCCACCAGGTGTCCTGTCACTAGGTCAGCACCACAGATCTGCTGTTCTTTCTCCATTCCTGTCATGTCACCTTCCAGCTCTTCTGCTGCCATTCTCCCCATTATCAGCGATTTTCTCTCTGTCTCTGAACTCACATTTGGTAAGGCAGAGGATCCATGCCTGGTCGACCATCATCTATTCAGGGTGCCCTTACTGGTCAGAGCACTGTCTTGAGGCCATATCACAGACTGGCTGGCCTGGGGTTAGGTTCCACTCGTGGCTCATGTAAGTCTCATCAGGGTAGCAGGACCACGGGGTAAAACATGTATGTGAGAGACCTTTCTGTATTAGGTAGCGTATATGGCAGGTATCCAGAAAGGGAGGGAATAAAACCGAAAGGCACATTGGTTGATAGGACCAGTGCATTCCACCCTTGCCCATCAGGCACATCATTATTTTTTTGGCAGGGTTGGGGGGAGCAGATACGGCTTCAATAATGCCTATGTTGTATTAAACCTAATTAAACCTCTACAGGCACACTCACGAACCCAGAGCTGTTTAGCCACTACATCCAGAAGATATAATATGAATCACTTCAAACTTGTCATCTGGAGTCAATGACCTCTGAGTTTCTTTTAAACCTAAGCACAATGAAGCAATAATGCAGAATGTTTTCGGTAGAGGGGAAGGGGAAATACAGGAATTGAATAAGCTCTTTGAGAGAAAGGAGAGAACGAGAAAGGAAAGAAAAGAGATTTCTCTCTGGTGAGAAAGGGAGAGAGGTCTGAGGGCAGGGGGTATACCTGCACCCGCCTCTGTGCCCAAGTGGTGGCAATACATCAGAGATGATGATGGGGCACCTCGGGAGGGGGGATTTCCAGCCTCTGCAAACATTTCTGTACCTCCCATGTGACCTGACTTCAAGTTTTAGGACTTGGAGGGACCACTGTGGGTTTAAGCAATGTAGCTGTCATGGCATCCATGATGGTTTGAAGAATGAAGACCCCAGAAAGGCAGATAGAAAACATCTCTATTTAGCATCTCTATTTAACATCTAGCTGAGAGGGAAAGCAGCTCTCTCATAACTCATATAGGGACACTAACCCCATTCATGATACTACACCCTCATGACCTCATCTAACCCTAATTACCTTCCCAAAGCCCCACCTCCTAATACCATCACCTCCTAATACCATCACATGGTAGGTTTTCAACATACGAGTTTTGGGAGGACACAAACATTCAGTCCATAACAATGATCACCATCACTTTTTCTCATAGAAAAATAGAAGCGGGACAGTATTTATTGTCTTGTTCTGTGGCACCAAGCCCACGTGGCCCAGCTCAGAGGACACAGAGAGAAAGAAAGTAAGTAGAGCCAGGCCATGGCCTGTCTTCCGAAAGATCAAGGCTGTAGTCCTAGAGAAAGGGCAGCTGGAGGAGGGGCTTGTTTCCCCCAGTGGTGGCATGGATGGGACATGACTGTCCTTTTTGGTCCTGAACATGGTGGAAGCTGGGTATAGGGTACTGGCTGGCCTGTGGGCAGATTTAAAGACCTTTCTCAACTTGGATGGAGAGAAGTGTATGGGAGAAAGGCCAAAAAAAAAAAAAAGTCTCTTCTCATGCATTTGGGACAAAGGAAATCTACAGCAAAGACAGCGTACATTTTCCTTTAGGCTGACTGTAGGCTCTCATTAGGCATAGAAGCCAGAGCTTATTTATAGAATTGCACTACAGTTTTGCTGTGTCTGGACAGCTAGTCTAACCATTTCTCATCAAGCAGGTTGTATAAGTTCCTATGACAATTAATTCCCATAAAATCAGTCTCTGGGCTTAACATCTCTGGGGAATGTCAAGGACCATATTGACTCTGAGGGGTGGCAGAGACGAGGTTCAGCTGACTGTGCTGCCGCTACCCCTCCTACACATTTCTCCCCTCTCCTCCTCCCTCCACCCCTCTCTCCCTCTTCCCTTCCCCTTCCATCCCTCTCTCCCTCTTCCCTTCCCCTTCCATCCCTCTCTCCCTCTTCCTTTCCCCTTCCATCCCTCTGGATGCCCGCTGGGATGACTCAATGCTAGTGCTGTACCACATAACTGTTTTGCTCCTCACTTTACTCATTTATAGAGGGATGATGTCTACTTAGTCAGGTTACAGTGAGGCTGAATAAAATAGCACATATGAATGTCCTTGCACAGAGGAGACACTTGATAATTATTTGGTAGGAAATAAGGAAAGAAAAAGGCAGTGGCTTAAGTGCTATCCAATACTTGGCAAGATAAATCACTCGATGGAAGGTTTATTGGGTGGTAGGATGTGAGGAGGGTGAGTCAGAGCAAACTAATGAAAGAGTGTGATGTTGGAAGGTGCAGGCTGTCGCTGTCGCTGCTGACGTTATTTGAGAGAGATACAAGACTAAACCTCCAGTCGGTGGTAATTAGAGGAGCTCCCTCGGCATTTTATGTAGCTGGGATAGTAACCATCATGTCCTGCTTGAGACCAATTCCTGTTTGTATAATTATATCCTGACAGCCGGCCCTCAGCTGTATGGTTTTTACAAAAAGATAATATTTCTTCTATTGTACTTGCTGTAATTAGCATTTCACAAAGGTGATGAGGAAAAGGTGACAGGATGCCCTGTGGTCTCTTTCTCTTCCTTAGGCCAGACGGGTGAATTCTTGGGCAGAATGTGGCATTAGGAAAGAATGCATGAATATTAAAAGGTGTTCTCAAAGTACTTTTCATGATGCTTCCTGATATGGTCTTCATCACAATAACAAATATGAGGTCCCAGACCCTAAAAGTAAAAGATGGTGCTATCCTGATTGTCACCATCTGAGGTGGACTGAACTGTGTGCCCCTCTCCCCCCAGATTCATCTGTTGAAGCTCTAACCCCCAAATGTGCCTATATTTGGAGGCAGGCTCTTTAAGGAGGATTTAAAGCTCAGTGAGATCATAAGGGTGGGGCCTGGATCTGATAGGACTGGTGTCCATAAAGAAGAGATGCCAGAGACGTCTCTCTCCATGCGCACAAAGAGGAAAAGCCACGTGAGGCCACAGTGCCAAGGCAGCTGTCTGCAAGCCAGGAAGAGAGAGCTCACCCCGAACCAACCTGCTGGCACCCTGACCGATCCCAAACCTGTCGGCACCTGCGGGCTCTGGTTGCCGTGCTGTGGGCTGACTGGGCTGAGGTTGAAGCCCCAGCTGTGATCTGTGCGGATCACTGAGGAGGGAAGCAGCTCTCAGCAAAGTGCCATCATATGCACTTGGCTGCCTTTGGTTTTTACTGGCACAGCCGCTGCAATCACAAAGCGCTTTGCAGCTTGGCCCACGATCCTTAGCGCTTCTATGAGTTACCAGTTGCTGCTGTAACAGATTACCGCACTCTTAGTGGATTAAAACAACACACATATTCTCTTACAGTTTGGAGGTCAGAAGTAAAAAATCAATCTGACTGTGCTAAAGTCAACATGGTGCCTCCGGGGGCGGGGGGTGGGGAGGTCCCTCTGGAGGCTCTGAGGGGGAAATCTGTTTCCTTGCCCTTTTCAGCTTTTAGTGGCCACCTGTATTCCTTGGTTTGAAGTTGCTTCCTCCATCTTCAAAGCACATCACTCCAATCTCTGCTTCTGTCTCTTCTGACGCTGACTTGGCCTGCGTCCCTCTTATAAGGGGCGCTGTGGTTGCCCTCAGCTCACACAGATAATCGCCCCACCTCATAATTTGATCTCATCTGCTGTTCCCTTTGCCATGTAAGTTAACATTCACAGGTTCTGAGGCTTAGGACATGGCCATATGTGGGGGAGCATCGCACAGCCTACACACTGCTCTCCCCTGTATTCCGTACTCCCAGGCACAGACCCTTTACGGAGATCACCCCCATTTGCAGCTTCCTCTGGGTTCATTATAGTCTTCCTGCCTGGACTGAGTCTCTCCTCCTTGAATATTCAAGTCTCATGCCACCTCCTCCAGGAAGCCTTCACTCACTTCTCCAACCCACTTTGACTTCCATACTACTTAAAAAGTGAGCTCCATTATTGGGCTCTAATATGTTATGCTGAGTTCAATTCTATTTTGTTTCCAATGTATTTGTCTTATTTCTGCAACAAAATTATACGTTTCCTATCTCAGTTTTGTGCATCTTCCCTGCATTCTTCCTCTCCATTCCTTGAAATAATTTCTTCGGCCTCTAGTCGCCTTCTTAGCTGGACTCACCGATGCCCACAGGTTCTGTGTCACTCCCCAACTAAGTGTCTGAACCCACCAGGGTCCCTGCTTGTTTATTACCCATTCCATCCTTGGCCTTGGTTGTGGGTCAGTCTCCTGCTCTGGTCCTTTCTGAGGTCTTGTTCTGGGAACCTTCCTTGACTCCACTGCCTTCCAAGACTGGGGTCCTGCCTTGTCCTTTGCGTTGTCCTTCCCTGGGGCTTGGAATTCTGCTGCTGATTCCCAGTTTCCCTAGTGACCAGGGCCCAGGTCCATGCACACAAACTCTCCAGACAATACCTGTTTGATAGGAATCTAGGGACCCAGGCCACAGCCTGGCCTTGCGGCTGAGCTCAGTCCATGTATTAGGACCCTTGTACCTCACCTTGAGTTGCCCATGTAGGAATCGTGCTTTTATTTATCTATATAAACATCCACTTTGGCATCTGAGGCATATCTCCCAGCCCCTCTGATGCCACAATGTACATGTCTCCTGTGAGCGTCAGCCACCTGCAGCATCTATCCGTTTCTGGGCATAAGCAGCCAGACCTCATGAATGACTCCTAGATATGTGACTCTCCCTAGCACACCTAACACAGACACAGCAGGTGTTCAAAACCAGCTCCGACTGATTGGGGATTTGGTTTTATTCTCCCTACTCCATATTGGCACATTCAAGACAAAATGTACTTTGTTAGGTGCACATTCTAAGCAGGAAAAAGAGCTGCTTATGTTATCTCCCCTTTGTGGAAACATTAAAATTAGCTGCAATTGCCTTTTGAAATTCATCTTTTGAGAGCCAGCTTTATGTAAGCACTAAGGATACCAAGGTGAAAAACATTTTCCCTGCCTTCAAGAAACCCCTAATCTCATATGGTACACAGACAAGGAAAGCAGAGATTATAATTGGGTCAGCTACATAATTTGCAGGGTCAACTGAAAAATGAAAGGATGAAACCTCTTATTCAAAAATCGGCATAAAAGTAGCATCAGCACTAAAATGTAAAGCTTCTTGATATGCATGTGCTCTCTACCTTTAGCTTCCTGGGGAATAAGCAAGGGCTGAAAGTGAAGGAACTCTGGGTTGCCCTGCCTTTCCCTGTCTCCCATGCTATCATTTTCAGTATAAGTGGTTGGCTGACACAGGGAAGTGACAAGCGTAGGAAAGGATGATAAGATTCCTTGCTCATTCTTCTTTCTTAGAACATCACTGCCTTTTTTCTGTCTTCAAAGTGAGTTCTAGCTGGAATAGAAAGCATGCCCTCTTGGGCTTGTAAATACCACTGCTTACTCAGTAGTAGATGTAAAGCATTGCAAATGTTTTATGTGAATGGGGCAGTTTAAGGAATGGCTGACACAGATACCGCATGGATCTCCTCTGCTCAGGGGTATGTTCCATTGTCCCGTGAGACTTCACTTCGAAACACAGATTCAAAGATGAAATTATTAGGAATTTCAAAATGGTGGTACCAGAACATTAGGTAAAGTACAGGGCCCTCCAGAGAGCAGGGTTGTGTGTAACCATACAGCTGTACACACACAAGGCTGGTCTGGATGAAAAAGTCCTGTGAGAAATTCCATGATCAAGACATACACAGGGTTCCATGGGAACAACTCACTAGAAGGGAAGAAGAGAAGAGGACTTTCCAAGGCGGGGAGGTGGCACTGGAGCTGAAGCCTCAAGGATGAGAAATGCTTAGCCAAGTGGACAAAGGAGGAGGAGAGCATTATAGTCGGAGAGTCAGCAGGTGCAAAGACACGAGGCATTATAAAGCACTGCACGTTTGGGGAACTACAGCTGTTTTATGTAGCTGGAATGCTGATGGGCGTGGGATAGCAAAGGAAGCTGAGACATAAGAAGTCCTAAAGGAACGTGACTGTTAAAAGAAAGAATTTAAACTCTCCAGAAAGCGATGCAACACTATTGGAGCTGTGTAAGCAGAAAAGTGACATTAAAGGATTTGTATTCTCAAAAATTCTCTCTGATGACTATGTGGATGATGGGTTTGAAAGAGGGAAACTATAGCAAGAGAAGTCAATTGGAAGCCATTGCTTTGCCCCAAGAGAGAAACTAAGACTGTGGAGTTCTTTAGTTTTGTCCCATTAAACTTAAAAATAAATCCATTAATTGAAAAAGGCAGACCCATGTTAAGGAATGAGAGTTAAAATATTAACTGAAAAACTCACTAAAGCACAATGCCATAGCAATAACAATTGCTATGGAGTTGGGTTCTTATATCAACTTCTAAGCTACTCTCTTCAAAGCATTGGACAAATACTTTGACAAATATGGCTTAGAGAAATGGTTTTCTAATTTGGTCTATATTCTATTATTATTCAGTGGTCCTTCTGTTGCCATTGCCAAGGGTTTACCGCTGAACAATTTTATGCATGTTTTTGGCTACGCTGGTTTACCTTAAAGCAAGAACTATGAAAAAAAAATCTGCCGGGCAGGAGCTATTCTTCCAACATCATTTGGTTGTTGTATAAGTTCTGCTTATTTAACAATGCAAGGAGTTGGAGAACTGACACAAATCTCCAGTCCATCTTGGCTTCCTCACTTTTGATTTGTCTGTGTCCAAGAGCATTGATTTCCCACTTCTCTATACTTTCCATCGTTAATCCTTCCCATAAAATATTCCCCCATTAAATCTAACTCATCAGAGCAGCATTCTGCTACCTTTTTCATGTAGCAGCGCACGCAGTAAATGATGATATCTGTATGACACACTGGGGTTAATGGACAAGGTCACCTGCAACTGTAGGGGCTGCTCTGGGGGGTTCTGGCTGCGTCAGTCCCCACCCACCTGCTCTGAGGGCCAAGGGAGCTGTTACTTCAGTGCACCTGCAAACTATTTGCCACACAGCAGCCTGCCTCAGCACATAAACTGGGAAACTCTGTAATAAACAGTCTTTAGCCCTTCTGAGTATCATTGTTAACTCGTTTGCTGCTTCTCAAATGTTAATATGCTTATGCAACACCTGGGAGACTCATTAAAGATGCATATTCTGATTCAACAGGTCTGAGATTCTGCATTTCTAACAAACCCCCAGACAACGCCAGTGGGGTTCATGGACCATACTTTGTGTAACAAGGAACTGGATAGCTCATTAATACAACTTGCTCTGGAAACATTATAACATTTTGAAAAATTAATTTTGAAAAATTATAAAACTCATAACATTTCTTGATTTTTACTATTAGTTACCAGAACACTAGAAACAGTATAAAACAGCCTCTTTCAAATTGTAGGTAAAGTCCAACACTCTTATTTGACTAAACCTGCCTTTTTTCCTATTATACATCTAATTAGAAGCTTCATATTATCGTTCTTGGTGACACACTAAAACCTATGTAAAGTGATTATAATCAACAGTTCCTATTATAAGGAACATTTGTCTGGAGTGCAGAGAACTACTAAATTTGGCTTTAGTGAAATCAAAGAAAGATCCTTGTAAAAGAGTTGAGAGCTGATTATTTAGCAAGGCTTTTGTGTTAGGTTGAACATACTCAAAGAAACTCATAATTATGTTAAAAATTATTATATTCTCATGGTCCTTGATTTAGAGAAGTTCTGCCATTAAAAGAATCCCTTGACCTTAAACAAAATATCCTTTCCTCCTCAGACTGTGACTAAAACTTTTTGCTCTCGAAACAGTTATTGTTTCTTTCCAACTGTCAGTGAATGCAGACTCAGGTGATATGTTCCATTTTCAAATGGAAATAAATTTAAAGGCAAATGTAAAAATGACTTTCAGATAAAGTGGAAAGTGGCACTTAAGATAAACTCAATGGCTTTATAATTTTTTTGAAAGAGGAAATGAATTCCCAAGGTTCAAAACATTTTGAAACTTAAACTTCCTATTTTATACATGCCAGTTTTTGAATAACACAAAGCATTGACATGCTATGTGACTGAAAGTGAAATATACCTCTATTCAAATTCAAATTATGGAAAATTTGGGAGTTTTTACAAAAATGTTTATATATAAGACCCAAACACCTTACTTCAACCTCTTTGAAAAGTTTACTGAACATTTCGTCCATCAATTTTTGTAATATGAGCATTAGTTGAATATAAATTGATTCATAGGGAATGAATTTGACATTATTTAGAAATCTACTATCTTTAAAGTAATGTAACTGAACTCATTGTTTCCAGAATCCAAAGGTCTTTGGAAGGAAGGGCAGTTGCAATAATAAGCTTGAAAGGCTGGAAAGAAAACATCTGTCTTTACCATACACGGAAGAAAAAAGACTATGGGAGAAGACAACTTAGTGATTCTGGAGGCCTAAAAAATTACTGCTTTTATTTGGACATAAATTATGAAAGTGAACCGCAGAATCCTATTACCATTTTATGGAGGTCCTCCTTCTAAGCAGAGCTAAAAAATGTGGTTGGGCTTTCTCCATCTGAAGCAACTAGGTGATCAATTTCATACCAATCCTTTCTTTGAAAATCGCGCAGAGAAATCATGGCACCAAATGGATGAGTAGTTTTATGGTCAATAAATTGTTGGGCATGGTGTTTCACATTAGAGAAAAGGGCAATCAGATTTCATGCTTCAGAGTGTAAATTGATTACTCTCTTGGGATCTAAATATACATCATTTTTCTGGCCATTTTACTGTAATTTCATCCAGTTGGTAAGAGCACCTTTTTTTCTTATCTGCACTGAAATAATTAGACTTAGACCACTACAGGTATCAAATGGCAAAACCTGTTGAACTTCTATCTTATTTTAATGAAGAAAATATAAATTTAACATGGGTTAGAACATCTACTTTAGTTGCATGTATAGGCTTTGGTTAATGAAAGAAATAACAGCATTCTAGAAGCTACTGTTTCCCCTGAGGTGATTACAGTTTAGGTAATTACACCCAGATGGTGTCTGGATCATGGAACAAAAGTCTGAACAGCTAGAGTTTCAATAAGGAAAAGAAAGCTGAACTACATACACCTGTGACAAGCACTGTGCTACATACTTTGCACATATAATATTACAAGAAAGATTATATGTTAGAAAGACTACTTTTCATAAGAATTGAAGCTTTTCTGAAACAGCTAAGCAAAGCTTCCAGAATATTTCTTATTTAAATACCATACACAACTAGAACACAAGTAAAGAATGCTCTCACCTTAGTAGTATCAGGAATTTATCTTCAGTGTTTCTCAATCAGCAGTATCCTCTTAACTTGAATATCACTGACTATTTCTTGAAGATAAAACCTCTTTGAACATGTTCACAGAGCTGAAATTGTCAGTAGATTTACAACTTATCATGATTCATTATGCTCAACATTCTTATTAGTTACACATTTTCTACCCATCTTTCTGCTCGAGACACAGATGCATTTAACAAATCAAAGAAACAGCCCTCTTGTTCTGTGCCCCAACTATTCTCTCCTCACAGAGAGGACACTCAAAATATTTACCAACTTACATGAGTAGCAACCAATCAAGAAATAATATTTCTAACAGTTTCTTCTTATACTTACCAGCATGACTATCCTTCCTCTAGTCAAGAAGTCTTCATCAGTCTCCCCAGTGAACCACTTTCAATCCTAGGTCTTTACCCTTTGAAAGACAGAATGCATTATTACGTTGTTGTATAGGATTTGCAAACTCTAGGCACCTGCAATAGACCTTCTGAGCTACAGAGACAATGGCTCTGGCAGCTGTAATGGGTTGCTGTTAAATATAGGTTAATTTTGCTTTTTATACAAAGAGCTGCTTTACTAGCTGCTGTGGTGAATTGAGAATGAGGGTCTTATTTTCCGAAAACAAAACTCTATTGCTTAAATAACCAGAGCAATTATAGAAACAAATAACACTCTATGTTCAGTAATAGCTGAAGCAGCTTGATACAGTAAAAAGATCATAGGCTTTAAACTCTAATAAATCTGGGCTTGAAGGCAGTTTTCCTACCTCGGTGATCTTGAGCGTGTTCTGTAATATGGAGATAAAAATACCTTAGGGTGTTCATTTGAGGTTTACATGGTATGTATAACATATAGAGAGTGCTTAACAGAGTGACTGTCTAACACAGTAGGTGCCTCATGAATGGGACCTCTATTATTCCTCTTCTCCTCTTCCCTTTCTGAATTAACCCCTGATTAATAACCTACTTAATTAAGTAGATTATTGTTATTAACAACTTATTAACCTGCTCCTAGTAGGTTTGTATGTTTCTAGTCCCTTGGTAGGTTTTTATGAGACACCTGGAAGATTGGCCAGCTCTCTGAATGTCCTTCTGTCTCTCAACTTTTAGTTCCTCTACCAGAAACAGAATGCTGAGTGGAGCTCATCATAGACCTGATTGATTGTGGTAATTCTTTCATTTTATACACATTTTGCTTTTCTTTAGCTCCAAACTCCAAGCCCCCGCCCCCCAACCACCTTGCTATGTATGATACTAAGACAAGGGCTCTGAGCAATTTTAGCAGATGAGACTGACACAGGAAGTGGGCAGGATGGAAGGAGAGGAGGCAGCTTGCAGTTCACGCACAGAGTTTGGACATTATTCTATAGGTTGTAGGAAGTTAGTTAAGAGTCTTAAGCAGTGGAGTAATAGGGATTATTCTGTGTTGGCAGATAGGACGAACTGAGGGTAAAAAAACTGGAGGCAGGGAAATCAATTGGGAATAATTCAAATGGGACATGATAAGGACCTAATCCAGGGGGACTGGGGACAGACAGGGGCTGAAGAGTTGAGATCATATATAATAAAAATAGTAAATCAAAACATGAGGTCCAATTGGATATAATGGAGTCTAGAAGACATCCAGTATAAAATAATTGCTTCTTCTGTAGCACACTGTATTAGTGGGCTAGGGCTACCACAGCCAAATACTACTGACTGGGTGGCTTGGACAACAGAAGTTTATTTTCTTACAGTTCTGGAGGCGAAAAGTCCAAGATCAAGGTGTCAGTGAGCTTAGTTTCATTCTGAGGCTTCTCTCCCTGGCTTGTATATGGCCACCTGTTTTGCTGTGTCCTTCCATGGTCGTCCCTTGATCTGTGTTGTCTGTGTCCTGATCGCCTCTTC
Source organism: Balaenoptera physalus (assembly GCF_965194825.1). Classification (NCBI taxonomy): domain Eukaryota; kingdom Metazoa; phylum Chordata; class Mammalia; order Artiodactyla; family Balaenopteridae; genus Balaenoptera; species Balaenoptera physalus. The sequence goes on from NC_138890.1 coordinate 99,700,043, forward strand.
TTATAAGGACACCAGTCATAGCGGATGAGGGCCCATGCTAACAGCCCCCTTTTAACTCAATGACCTCTTTAAAGGCCTATCTCCAAATACAATTATATTCTAGGCTACCAGAAGTTAGCGTTTCAACATATCAGTTTGGGGGGACACAATTCAGCCCGTAACACACATATATTAATGGCAATTAACCGTAACAGTATGTGCGTACATCTGTGCTGGTTATTAAGCGACTGCCTCTCAGTTCCAAACCTACCTGTGATGCTGGAGCTGGGGATTTGGCCAAACACTTTCCACTTTGCCAGCGGCTCGCTATTGAGGCTCTGCCGACAGGGGGCGCTAGAGAAAAATGACAAGGCCTGAGAGGGGAGGAGGGACCCGTTCATTCCTGTTTGCTTCTTGTCCCTGCAGCATCACCCCGAGAACGCATCTGCGCTCTGGCAGCCCACCTAGGTTCCAATATGCAGTTGTCTTTTCACCCTTTCAGAAACACCAACACCGTCCTGCCAGCACCTCTTCCTGGGTTCTGAGGGGCTCCTATTCCAACTTCTGGGTTCTAATGACCCCAGATTCTGCCTTGTGTTTCTCCCAGTCCTGGAGGTGAAAGTTGCTTCCTACATTTACTTTCTCTATATTACGTCTGTGTCCCCATTTGCCTTTTCAGTTCTCCGATGACTGTTAAACCAATTTCCTATATAACATTTTGTCTGTTAAAATAACTGGGGTGATTTGTTTTGTTTTCCTAACTGAACTAACATCTTTCTTTGGGAAATTTTTTCCTCCTTTGCTTCATGCAGTGACGGTATTGCCAGTTGTCTTATATTTACACAAAATAAATATTAGAGGAGTGAGGAATGGCCAGTGTTAGTTATCACCTAGGGGACATCAGAATTCTGTACCTATGAAAAACAGTAAGCAGCAAAAATTCAGCAACCATTATTAACTTTAACAGCTCTGTCTTGCAACCATGACAGAAGGTGCACCATAGGAGAAAGAGTACTAGATTTACGTTAAAGGACCTTGTTCCTATTTGCTCCCTTCTACCTCCATCACTTGCTGTTTTGTGTCTTCTCAGAACCTTGGTTTCTACTCACAGAGTTTACTGAAGAATTTAATAATAAATGCAAAAGTCTCATGACAATTCTATAACATAAACAACTGCACACTATGTGCCTCTTAGCCTTCCTCCTTATTTTCCTATTTGGTACCCACAGTTCTCATAGTAAATTTGGGCAAAAAAATGTATAAAACAATAGTGGCACTAATATTTCTGGAACGCTTATCACATGCTAGACACCACGCTGAGTACTTTACGAATAGTCTCCTTTGATTTTCATAAGAACCCTGTGATGACAATACTATTATTATCTCCATCTTGCAGAAAGGGAAATTGAGGTAGCACTTAGAAAATGTGCCCATGTTAGGGTTCACCTTAAAGATAGTGGAACTAGGACTCGAACCGAAGCACTCAAACTCCAGATCTGTGTTGGAAAGTTTCCTAGCTCACTTAATTTCTCGGAATATGTTTGCAATAGAAAAAGAACTGAGTGCTTTAAGAAGAACTTCTTTCCTTCAAACAGAAATTGTCATGCAAGTCATTCACCAACATTCAACTTAACTCCAACTCCCAGTAACAACTCCCTTTCCCCCAAAAAATGACAGAAAAAAATAAGAATGAAGGAAGAAGAATGATCAGATTCGGAAAAGAACAAAATAGATTTAAAAGTTCTAAGGTGGAATAAAGAGTTTTTGTTTTAAGGCGGGGTGTTCTGAAGGAGGTGTGGACCATTTAACGATTTGAGAACTATATGAATTAACCATTCTAATAGTAATTTTTCAGGCTTCACTCATCCTACCTTTACTTTTCTGTTTTCCCTAACTTGTGATTTGGGGCAGTGATTGTCAAAAACTTTAGCCGTGAAATTTCCTATTTTCCAAATGATACTGAATCATAAAACAAACAAAACAGTATTTTAATACACAGACTTATTTTATGCTTTGATATTCATAATATTTACTTAAACAGCCAATCAATGAGAATGTACATTAATACTTTGATGGTTTCCAGTGTGTTAAAATTAGATATATATCACATTTGAATGTGTTTGATAGTTACTTTTTAATTACATTTTAAAAAATAACTATTTAAACATACTTTAAACACTTGCAACGAATGGTTGCTGGGCCCCTGAAGCACCTCTGAGGAAGTATCACAGTTTGCAAACCACTGATAGAGGGAAATGCAGGCGTCCAGCCGCTCACCGCCATCCAGTACATAACTAGATGGCATTCTCCCATTCCTGAGTACATTTATGCTGGCCCACGCTCCTAGCAAAGGAGCAGGCATCAGGCTCCATCGATCTTAGACACACAGCCACTTATCCATATGCTCAGGGGTTTAATGCTGTGTCCCTGTGCAGCCACAAATTAGTCACTTTCCGTTAGTGACTGTGAATATAAAGGAGGCATTTTCTGAAATATGGATCTTGTTTCAACAATTAGGGATAGAGAAACGAATAACCATTTTTTCTTCATTTATTATGTGTCTAAATGAAATAGCTTCAGTTTGCGGCCTCTATACGTGCTAATGAAAACATTCCACCCCTTAAACCTGCTCCCAAAGTCCCAATTCTAAAATGAGGAGAGCAGATAAAAATAGGGTAGAAAACTTGCCTCTGTTCATTTTCTTCCTTTCTTTCATTGAGGTCACTGTGCTCAATTTATAGAATTATAAAATTTCAGAGTCAGAAAGAAACTCAGAAATCATGCAGACTAATGCGTTTATAATTCTCTATAAGAATTCCCCTACTAGCATTTCTGATGGGCTCTGATAGAACATTCCAGTGCAAGGAACTTACTACCTCATTATTCCACGCTTGGAAGGCAGGAATTTATGTAAAGTTCTCCCTTCCATTGCATATGCCACTGTTTAGCAGATCACTAGTTGATGGACATTCAGGTTGTTTCCAAGCTTTTTTCACAAAAATGTTACAGTAAACATCTTGGTGATTATATTCATAATTCTGGGTTTATTTCATTAGTGAAGGCTCTCACAAGTGGAATTGCTGAGTCAAAGTATATGTGCACCTAGCTAATGCTGGATTACTTTTCAAAAAGGTTGTGGTAATTCATATCCCACCAAAAAAATGGCTATTTTCCCATTGGATTTTATTAAGCTTTTGAATTTTTGCCTATCCACCAACTGAATGTTTATTATCATCTGTGTTTGGTCTTCTGAGATTTTTTTTATTGTTGTTGTTGAATTGTTTGCCTACTTGTCTTTGGATGGTTTATATTATCAATTTGAAAGAGCTCTTACTTGATTAAAGGTTGATCTTTCTACTGATACTCATGGAACTTAGTGTCTAACTTCTTTTTTTGTCATTGAAATATGTTTATTAAACACATAAAAGGAAAGGAAAAAAAATAAAGCTCCTTTAGAATCATGCCAATCAGAGAAAACCGTTGTTTCCAATTTGAGTTTTCCTTTTTAGTGTCTAACTTCTAACTATCCTGCCTTATCTTCTCTGAACAAAGTCATTTCTCAGTGATTCTCTTAAGATGTGGTGCTTGCTCATAAATGAATATCTCACCCTAGAAGTGATCTGTATGGTACAGGGCCTGGCTCCCCAAAGTGTGGTTCCCTGACCAACAGAGCCGGCATCACCTGGAGACTTTTAGACCACAGAATCTCAAGCCCCATGCAGTGTCTGCTAAATCAGGATCTTCTGTTGTACAGGATATCCAAGTAATCGGCATGCACATTAAAATTTGAGAAACACTGTGATAGAGCATGAAGATCTTTACCTTTTGCCCCTTTTCTGAAATTTATATTAAAATTATCATAGCTTTTCAGGTCATAGTAACTATTATCATAGCTTTTCAGGTCATAGCAACTAAGTCTTTTATTCTGCTATCAGATAAACTGCTGTTAAACTGTTTCCCCATCTGTATTCATTTATTAATATTTTGTACCTAAATACAAGATTTTACCCTTATTCTCATTAAATTTCATTCATTAAATTTGTATTCATGTCAACTCATAATTCTGATTTATGACACACTTTTTGGATATTGAATCTGTATTTTAATATAGAGGTTCTCATTACTCAGTTTTGGGGGAAATTAATCTAAAACTTCGAGTAAGTATGTGTGGTAAGACCCCAGATAAGTCCCTTCGTACTCACTTTCCTTTGTCTTATGGACATGTTAAATCCAGTTAAGGTGAATTTTAAGACAAGGCCTAAGGGGAAAGAGAAAGAAGGATATCTTCATAATATAAACATTTAACTGAAGATATTTATGCATGTGGCAGTACTTTACTGACCTTGTTATTTTTGCAAAACAATCACCTGTTGACCACTCATCCTCACCAGCTGCTTCTATGACAGATCCAGGCACCAAGTCACAGAAGAAACTTCGGGATTGTTTTGATGCCTCAAAGCAGCAATGCCTGGGAACCATTAGTGCAATGATGACTTTGGTCCCTGGAATGACTAAGTCTCTAAACAAAGAAAGGAGACATTTAAGAACCAAAGACAACTCCTCTTTTAAAAATATACTCAACCACTGGTCTGGACAAGATGGTGTAGACCTCTTTCTCCTTGCTCATTCCCCTAAATATAACTATAAACTCAACTGGAAATAACTCAAGAGACAGCCAAAGGAAACATGATGGGTGGTAAGAAGGAGGGAAACTTGTCTGGGACCCCAGACAGAAGAAACAGCATAATGGCAAGGCATCTTGCAGGCCCTACCCAACAGGTGATCCAGACTCAGCATTTCCCTGGCCGCCAACCTAGCAATAGATAGCAGCCCAAGTGGACTCATTCCTCCTCTGGGTTGAAAGGGAGCTCCTCTGAAAACATCCTTCTGAAACCAGCCTGACACCCTGGGCAAGGGGAATAGAGCTAGAGACCCTCCTAACAATAAGTGGCCAAGAAGTGCTCTCCTTCATTGTCAGGCTAGAGACTACCCTTCCCACCTCCCAAATACCAAAGCTAGTGGGAAGAACTGGCAAGAGAGACCCATAACAACATGTGACTTGACTGGGGAGCCTCTCTGACCCCATGTACCCTGTCCAGAGACATCATGGAGCTGGGGTGGGGGTATCTTTAAGGGGATCCTACCACAACAAGTGCCTAAAACACCTCCCTACCTCCTCTTGCCAGAGACTCCTTTTCTCCACTGGGACAATTATCAAAATCAGGAATGAAATAGTAGATATCACTACAAATCCTGCAATCATTAAAAAGATAATAATGGAATACTGTGAACAACTTTATGATCATCAGTTTGATAACTTAGAAGTTAATCAATTACTTGAAAAACCTCAAAATTCCAAAATTCAACCAAAATGAAAGAGATGATCCAACTAGCCCCCATAACAATTTTAAAAATTAAATTCATAATTAAAAATTTTATGAAAAATAAACCTCCAGACTCAGATGGTTTAACTGGAGAATGGTACCAAACACTTAAAGAAGAATTAACATCAATTTTATACAACCTTATCCAGAAAATAGAAGAAGGAATACTTTCCAACTCATTTTATCAGTCCATTATTACCCTGATAACAACCAGACAGATACAGTACACAAAAGAAACTACAGATCAATATCTCTCATGAATTTAGTTTAAAAAAAGAAATCCTCAACAAAATATTAGCAAATCAAATCTAAACATGATTTAAAAGAATTATACACCATGACCAAGTGGATTTATTCCAGGTAAGCAAGACTGGTTCATCATTCTAAAATCAATCAATGTACTTCATCAGAACAACAACGTTGTTCAAAAATCAAGAAAAATCATATGGTCATGTCAGTTGACACAGAAAAAGCATTTAACAAAATCCAACACCCAATCAGGATAAAATCTTTCAGTAAGTTAAGGAACTACCTCACCTTGATAAGTAGCATCTACAAAAATCCTACAACTAACATCATACTTAGTGGTGCAGAACTGAACGCTTTTCCTCTAAAATCAGGAACAAGGGAAGGACATCTACTCTTACCACTCTATTCAATACAGTACTGGAACTTCTAGCCACTGAAGTAGGTTGAAGAAAAGAATAAAGACATACAGATTGGAAAGGACTACATGAAATAATTTCTGTTTGCAGACGACATGACTGTCTACGTACAAAATCCCAAGAAATGAACAAAAAAACATTCCTAGAATTCATAAGTGAGTTCAACAGGTCATAGCATACAAGATCAACACACAGAGATCAATCTCATTTTTGTATCCTAATAATAATATGTGAAGCTGAATTTAAATTACAAAATACTTAAGTATACACTTAACAAAATACATACAGGATCTGATGCTGAAAACTAAAAAGTGCTGATGAAAGAAATAAAAAAAGACTCAAATAAATGAAGAGGTATACCTGCTTCTAGATTGGAACAGAGTGAAGATTGCAATTCTCCCCAAAGTGATCTATAGGTTTAATTCAATTCCTAGCAAGACCCCAGCAAAGTTGTTTGTTTGTTTGTTTATGACATAGACAAGCTTATTCTGCCATTTATTTGAAAAGCATAGGCAGAGGGATAATAGACACATAAATCAATAGAACATAATAGGGAACCCAGAAATAGACCCACACAAATATGCTGACCTAGTTTTTGACAAAGGCGCAAAAACAATTTTATGGAGGAACACTATCCTTTCAACAACTGATGCTAGGGTAATTGGACATCTGTAGGCAAAAAGATGAATCTTGACCTAAACTCCATACCTTATATAAAAATTAACCAAAAATGGATCATGGACAGAAATGTAATAAAACTACTAGAAAAAAAAATGGGAAAATTTTGGGAATCTAGGGTTAAGCAAAGAGTTCTTAGACTTGACACAGAAAGTATAATCCATAAAAGGAAAAATTGATACATTGGAGCTCATCAAAATGAAAACTATGTGAAAACCCTTCTTAAAACGATGAAAAGATAAGCTACACAATAGAAGAAAATATCAATATTTTTGAACCACATATTCAGTGAATGACTAGTACCTAAAATATATAAAGCATTATCAAAACCCAACAGGACAAAACCAATCAATTCAATTAGAAGATGGGAAAATATATGAGGGTTTGGATAACAAATTTTGAATATTTATAGTGGAATACTATTCAGCAGTCAAATTGTATTAACATTTAATGAAATACTAAAGCATATATCATGGCAAAATCTCAGAAGCATCATGCCGATCAAAAGAGGTCAGAAAAAAGAACATATGCTTTCACTCTAGAACAGGCAGAGCTAATCTATTATATGGAATCAGAAGATTGGCTGCTTGAAGGACTGGTGGGTGGGATTGTCTGGGAAGGAGCACAAGGGAACTTTCTAAGTGTCAATATTTTCTATCTTGTTTGCAGTGTGGGTTACATGGGTATGTGCATGTGTCAGTGTTCATCATTTATGACCTGTGCTTGTCATTTTATATAAATTATACTTCATTAAAAAGCATAAAAAGACAAAATAAAAAGAAGAAAAACTAAATTTCAAGGTGACTGAAGATGCCTTGAAGTTCAAATTTCTGATCTTCTGGGGACTCCCATAAAGATCTGGTAGAAAACCATCTGGCTCTAACCCAGTTGAGTCATCACACCCAGTGCACAGTCCAAGGACATAAACCATAAAAGGTTAAAAAAAAAAAAATCACTTTAATGGGATAGACTCAGCAACCCCCGCAGTTACCTACATCCTTGTCCTTCAATATCACAGTTTTTGTCCTTCTCCCCAGTTAGTCATCAAGTAGCCTGTTCCTGTCACCACTCAACACCCTGCCCGGTTTATTTCTATTTTGTCCTGAACACACTTGTTATTCATTTGACCACGCTTGTTATTCATTTGACCTTTCTTCCTGCTGTCTTACCAAGTCCCACCAGGCTGTGCATAATGCTGTGAGCCATATCCTCGAGGACTGTAGACAGCTGGTAGACAAATACAGACTCCCTTCAGCTCGGGCAGGCTCACAGCTGCTCTGCTGGCTGGCAAATAACTGAGGAAAGAGTAAGCCTGTCCAAGGTGCAGAGATTAGCAGCAAGCAAGCTTTATTTTCAGCCAAGGGACCTATGCAAGCCTTGTTTTCATGTCCAAGTCAGATGTAGCTGGAGGGGATAGGGGAAAGGAAGACCAAGAGATCCCAAGCTCAACACAAAGGTGTTATTGAATGGTTTCCCTTAAAAACCCTCTCCAGGGTTGCGGCTTTGAAGCATATTAAACTAGCTGACTTACAGCTATTCTACAAAGTAAAGTGTTATAAAAATAGCACAAGTTATATAATCAGAAAGAATCAGGTTCAAATTCTATATCTGTAACTTACTGTGTGAATATTTTGCGGGCAAATTCTTTAGATCCTCTGAGCCTCAGTTTCCACATCTGTCAACTCTAGAAAGCAACATTTACCTGACAGGGTTGGTATTGGATTTAAGTGTTTAATATTTATAAAGCTATCATTGCTGGCACATGGTAGATGCCCATTCACTTATTAACTAATTCATTAATTCCATTCAACAATTCATTTACTAATTAATCCTATATTTATATATTCAACAGTAAAAACTGAGCACCTCGTACATGCTAGGCACCATTTTAGGATGCATCAGTGAGTACAGCAAAGCTCCTGCCCTCATGGAATTTACATTCCATTTGGAGAGATAGGCAATGAACAAGTAAGTGAATAAGCATGTAATATAATGACAGGGAGTGATAAGACCTATAAAGGAAAGTTAAGCAGGGTAGGGGTATAGAAAGTGGCACAAGATGTTACTTTTGATCAAAATCCCCCTTCGTGGAGATTACAATGGAATAGAGACCAGCCTGGTGTCAAGGACCAATGGACTGAAAAATCTGTGACTCCTTTCCCCCTTTCTTCCTAGAATGGTTATTGATATCGGAAAACTTATCAAGCATGCTGACTCCATTCAACAGACAATTATAACTATCCCCAGGTGAATGGACCTAGATCAAAACTCAACACGCTTCTTTACCAACTTCATTCTTCCACAAGCCCCATCAATAACTATATGGAATATTTTCAAAATGAATAGTATTGATACGTCAAATAAATCAACAACAACAACAAAAAGAAGAGCAGAGAATATCTGTGTGAAGAAGAGAGAATCAGTTTCCACCCTTTTTCTGATGAAAGCGGAAAGGTATTAATGAGAAAGTGAGTTAAGCCTCCTAAGGTGTTAAGTCCCAAACGACTGAGCAGCTTCTTTACAAGTCCCCCTCTGCACTCTCCCAGCACCTATTTCCCTGTTGCAGTGATGAGCCCTGCAAAACATGGAGCCAGAATGAGGTCCAGGTTTTAATACTTTCGATATAGCTCTGAACTTGGACCCATTACAAATGACAGCTCTGGCTTCTTGGACCACTCCTTAACGCTTACCATTCAATATCAGAGGCTAAGACACTCCAGCAGTTTGACAGAATTAAACTCACACTGGATGACATCACCCAGTGTAATATCATCATGCAGAAAGGCCCCAAATTCATAACACTGTTCAAAGTTATGGGGGATCACCAGACTGCTAATCAAAAGTTGGGAGCATTGACATTGAACTTTTTGGTCAATGATGATGTTGGCCTAAGAGTCATTTAAGTTCACCGCTTCACTTAACCAGGTTATTCTGTCTAAAAACCAGATAAACTTGGGTCACCTTGTGGTCAGTTTCAGTACTTTATGGCACTCAAAAGAAATACCAGTTTAATATTCTCCCAAAAGTAGTGAAAATTGATGTAAATCTTTGTTGAAGTTGCTTAAAGAAATGCTAAAGAGGGGAAACTCACTATAGGGCACATTGCACATGTCTTAAGGATCCTCTTTACCTTCTTTGTATTTTCAATACAACAGTACAGAATATTCATTACAGAAGGGGCTCCCCTTAAATCTCTCTTTTCTTTTCCATCCCTTCCCCAGCTCTATCTTTTTTAGCCTTTCTCCTTCATTCCCTCTCTCTTTCATCTTTATATTCAATTGTCCTTATTTGAGTTCCACGCCCATTCTATCGTAAACTAATCTAGCTTTTCCCTATCCTTCCAGTTCAGCCACTATTCCCTTTTCCTTGATCTCTACAACAGTAATCTAGGCCATAGCTCCATGATCAGTGAAGAAAAGTTCCTTCATTCCCAGCTAGCACGATGGGAGGAAGTTGTGAATACATGAACGCTATTATTTTTATTGGTCTTGAAAATCATTTCATAAACATTTTTGAGGGTCTACCTGTTGGGCACATGTTCACAGGGGTAAACAAGACACAAGCATTTTTTCCCAAGGATCTTAAGGCTCTCACAGTCTGGGGAGGCAGACAGACAAGTTTATGAATGTGGTTCTCAACCACAGTGCTGTCAACATTCGCAAGTGAGCTACCGATTTTAGATCAAGCTACACATTTATTTTTGTTATATCTGAGGATACAATCTGTCACTGTGATGTCAGTCAGATGGAATTAGACTGAGAAGGTCTTAGACTGAGAAATGTGGTTGAGAGACAGGAGCTACCTGCTTTAAGCGAATGAAACAGGTGAGGCATAATGTCAAACCAGGGCCATAATCAGATGTCTAGTTTACTGGCTCTGAGGAGAAATGGGCTCTGTGCACATGTAAGAGGGTAGGCAGGAAGTGAACCACTCTATTCAAACAGTAAAACAGCGCTGAGGGGGGTCCGATGGAAAAATGCAACAACCGTGGGTGCTTTTATAGGCACCTTGAGATATTCCACTGGAGCAGTCATCATGTTGTCACTACTGATGACTTGTTTATGGCTGTTTTGAGGCTTTTAGTCCCTTCAAATGAGACCTTCCCAAATTCTAGTATTCCTAAATTAGCAGTAAAACAAGTTGAGAATAGCAGTAAAACAAAACAAATTGAGAATCACAAAAGAGGAAATTGAAGATCCTTGTGGAAATTGATGATACTTCTTGAATGCCACACATGTCACATTTCTGTGGCAGAAACAGAACTCCAAGTGAGGAGGTCTTTTACTGTGTCTGTTTCTTTCAAGGGCTGGAATGTTAGGAATGTTTTTTGAATGTGTCTATTTCAGCAGGGAGGTGTTCCATAAAATGAAGTTTATTTCTACTGGTTTGGCACCTAGAAACCCTCAGGGAGTTTCTTCCACTCATTATCCTAAATGTGTAACAGCAGTAGCTGAGGAGGTGACAGCCTTAGGTTTGTGTTCCGGGGGGTGGCTGGTCCTGAGGAGAACTGGTCTGTACAGAGTATTGCTGCTGCTTTGTGCCAGGGCACTCTTCTATTTTTGGCTCTGACACAACAACAAAGGCTGTTTCTGTGCTGATTTCGCACATGTATATTATTCCCTTTCCATGCAACTTCCAATGTCCCTTTGGTTTTTGTTAACAATATTCTTCATAAGTATAGATTTAGTTATGATACATGTTGGCAGAGATCCAATCACTTTAGCTGTCTTTTACCAGCCCTTTGAATTATTCCCTTGTGCAACAAGCAAAGAAAATAAACATTCCCATGAAAAATGAAGGAAACATGCACAGAAGGAAGAAGGAAGAAGGAAGCACCTTACTTCCTGGTGCTTGGAGGCAAAATATGGTGCCAGAATACTCCCCAACCTTCTCAGTATTAAAGGGATAAATCAGCCACCCTTACCTTCTGCCTCTTAACGGCAAACAAACAGTGAAAGAACATCTGTCAAACGTGTATGGTGGTGTGAGAGTCTCTGGAGGGCTAAGCAATCCGCCAACTTTCTGGTGTGGATTCAGCCTCGATTCAGAGCCAGAGACACCTGCTTGTCCCTCCCCACTTACAAACATTAAAGGCTCTCCTCTACACAGAAAAGAGGTTTCCCAACTTGGTTCAGTCAAAAAGTGCCCTTTCTTCGAAAGAAATTCTGACCCAAAGTTCAAGAAGTCTAAATCGATAGAGTCGATAAAACCAAAGCTGCTCTGGTTAAATCAGGAAAATGCATGTCACCTCCCCCTCCCCCCTCCATGGGACTTGGAAGCTCTGCTAAAGCAGGGTTTAATAAAAGATTCAAATCTTTTTTTTTTTTTTTTTTTTTTTTTTTTTTTTAAATTTATTTATTTATTTTTGGCTGTGTTGGGTCTTCGTTTCTGTGCGAGGGCTTTCTCTAGTTGTGACAAGCGGGGGCCACTCTTCATCGCAGTGCGCGGGCCTCTCACCGTCGTGGCCTCTCTTGTTGCGGAGCACAGGCTCCAGACGCGCAGGCTCAGTAATTGTGGCTCACGGGCCCAGCTACTCCGTGGCATGTGGGATCTTCCCAGACCAGGGCTCGAACCCGTGTGTCCTGCATTGCCAGGCGGATTCTCAACCACTGCGCCACCAGGGAAGCCAAAGATTCAAATCTTTAGGTGACTCTAAAACGTCTATATTGTCTGGTTCCAAATTATCCTGCCCGTATCATGCCCTCCCTACATTCCAGATACTGCACACTCTAACATCGACATGAACACGCCAGCAGGTCTCTAGTTCCCCCCTCTGACCCTACTTCCCCATCCCTCCCACCATGGTCCACCAGTGTTTGTTGAATTAATGCGTCAGGGGAGCATGTACATGAAAAGGAGGATACAAGGCAGAGCCTGCTCTCAAGGGACACGTTAGTCAAGAGAAAATCTAAGAACACGTAAGGAAGACGCTGAACAGCCAGCTGAGCAGAACGCTCCCCACCCCGGTTTCCAAAAGCAACAGCCAATCAGAAAACACCCCATGGAGGAAGGGTAGCTGGCAGTTTCTCAAAGGATGAGTGAGGATTGGGTAGGTAGAGGGAAGGTATGGAGGTGAGAATTAGTAATGCCATTTTGTGGTCAGGGAGGACAGGAGACAGTCCGGCAGGAAGGAAGGGCTGGCATTGAGAGAAATAGGAGATAAGTTTGGATAGATATGCTGGAGCCAAACTGTGGAGGGCGCTACAAATCAGGGAGAATTAGGTGTGATCTGATTTTCAGTGGGGAACCATCATCTATTCTTAACTAGGAGAGTGACATGATGAAAGTGGTAAATTAAGATCTTGAGGAGAGGAATAATACGATTCGAGGCATAGACGAATAAAATGAGTCTAGCAGTGTTATGCTGACGAAAGAGAGTGGCTAGAAGGCTGCTTTAATAATGAATGAGCTCTCTTCTTTCCTGCTGATAAAGAGATGTATGTGCCTACACTCAGATTCAGAAACTCCCACATAATTTGCAGCAAGTGCTGACACCAATTCTTGCGGCCATTCTTGTGCGGATGAAAGCAACCCAATGTTGGGTTTAAAACAAATTCATATGTTTGCAAACAAGTACTTTTGGGAAAAAAACATAAAGCATTCTCACTGCTTTACAAACTCAATGACAGTGTCTATTTTTAAACTCCATTTGTATACTCAATTACAGTTGTGGCAGGTTTTTCTTTTAATTTTATCAACTTCAATTTTTAAAACTTCCAATTGTAAATGCGTTGGTTTCTGTACCTGTTTCCTGGCAGTAGTAGGGGTCACGTGTGGTTTGTATGTATTTTTAAGTTGTTAACCCTTTCCATCCCTCTGCCAGCTCTAGACTTTAGATGACTTGAGGCTATTCTTTCTTTGTAAGACCCCTTAGTGCCTAACTCAGTGCTCTGAAAATAGTGACCAGCAAGTGAACATGTAGATCATGATGCTCTCAGAACACATTTCCAGCAGGTTCCATTTCTCTTTGCAGAGATTTCTAGCTTTCTTTCTTAATTGTCTGTGGTTCATCCTGTTTGAAGAAGGGGCAAAAACTGCTTCTGGTTGTTTTCTCCAACTTCATTTCATCACTGATGGATTAGCATCACCCTGTCACAACTTCTCACTCATTTTTTCCCTTCCTGTTTTGCTTTTGGGGCTCATCTGCTTCATTGCCATCTTAATTTGGAAGAGAAGGGATTACATTAAGGGAACAATGGAATCAACAAGTCTAATATATGAATCAGACAAATTCCTAAAGTGCTTTTCTCCAAGGCAGAATTTGTACACAGAAATTCACATTCATTAGGCTAAAGGCAGAGCATGTCAAGCTAGTTGCAGGTTTAATAGAGAGGTCAGACCCTTTTCTCTCTGTCATTCCTACTGACGACATCATTAGAGCTACAGTAAAATAAGAGAATGTCACAGAATGTCAGCCTAGTCATAGTGCAACTCTTCTTTTTTCATTAGTGACTCAGCTGGTTGCTATGGCAACCCCACTCTAGTATCAAGGATACTAGGGCCGATGCTTTTGCCTCTATTTTCAGTTAGGATAAATTGTGCTCCCAACTCATGGGCTCCTGCCATGATATTTATTTTTGGGTCATGATAATAGAGCCAGTTGGAAATATGTCTGTTGAAATTCTAGCCAGGCAGAGAGCCTTCCCACTAAAAGGAAGAGTGAATATAGGATTTCTAGGTTTGATTTGAGCACCAATTATCCTGTAGGAGGGAAGGTATTCCCTTCTGCCCTGTCTGTCTCGTGGGGAGATTGCAGACCTCTCATGTACTCGTTCTTCGCTTTCTCTAAAGCTGGCTGGCTGGCTCCAGAAAAATTAGGCAATCTATTTTCCGTGCTCCTCCCTGACTCTCCCAAGGGTCTATCTATTTAAAAGTTCCTTCTGAGTGGGCTCAGTACCACTTCATGTATCCACTCCCTCATTTATTTATTAATTGCAGAGTAATTAAAATGGACCAAGTATCGTGTTAAACAGCACATTTAGCTGCTGATTAGGGGTCTAGCTATTCACATTAGCTAGAGGGAGGGCCAGAGAGGGAAGCAAGAGTATAAATAAATGCTTACAATACCATGTGATACATGTTTTAGTTGAGGTCTGGGCATGTTTTGAAAGTTCAGAGGAAGGAGAGAGTAACTCTACCTGTGTGAGTTGGTAGATACTTCAGAGAGGAGATGATATTTAAGTTGGGATTTTAACAATGTGTTCTCCAGTTGAATTCCTCACTGATTCAGAGCTGAGGTGAGCCTGAAGGACTTTGGTGACAGCAAAGAGTTACCTGGTTGAAAGTCGGCTTGCTCTTTAAAAGTATATTAATCCTCTTGAACTCAAAGTATTTTGCTGGCTACCAGGGTGAGTTTCTGTTTTAAAAAGGTAAAACTTTGGAAAACAAAGCAAGCTTCAGGCAACAGTCTTTGGAATCAGAGCAGACCCAAGGGAAAAAGTTGATGGATGTGAAGATTTTGTTGTCAGTTAATCTTTTCCCTGAAATTGATATATTGTGAAAGGCATCCATTATATCTCTGAAGCAAACACAAAACGATACTGAACCAAAGTGTTCTATACTCCTTACAGTTGGTGGGGCATAAAAGAATCCTTCATTGCACCTATTTTCAAACAAAACTAAGGTATTTGGGGACCCTGTGGGATTAACAAAAACATCTCTCTCTCTTGCATATCAATCATTGTTCAGAAGTAGAGGCAACAGCCTAATGAAGCCATCATGTAGAAGGCAGTGTTCTTTTTGAAATGTATCATGGACCAGGGTCTCTTGACGGAACCAAAATGATATTTATCATGGACTGGAAAAGTCCTTTCCTACTGAGCCTGTGTCACTACGTAGCGCAGATATTCAAGCAGCACCTTTTAAAATGAATGCTCTCCACAGCCTGCCGACAGCAAAGAGTGTTCCCAACACAGTCAGTGAAACGCAAGAAACATGAGTGACTGTGTCTGCAGAACAGATCAGGACACGGGTCTGTGTAGGATCAAGAGGCCTCACGTACGTCATCTGTCTGGACCCTTGAACGGGGAGGGCAGGCGTGGTATCGAGAGGAGGCTCCTTGACAAACTGTGTTCCTTAAAATCCAATTAGCAATGGAATCCAGCAAGTGCAGCAGCAAGCATCGCCAGCATACTGTAATCTTTTTAAAATAATTTATAAAAATGACATATTTTTGCATAGGTAATATATATAATATGGTACAAAATTCAGAAAGTATCTAAATGTAGACACAGTTCAAGTATGCCTCACTCCCACTCCCGACAGTTCAATATTTCACTTCCTTGGAGAAAACCACCATTACTATCAGTTTCTTGTGTCTCCTTCTAGGGATCTCATGCTTACAGATACACATAAATATTTATGGAAATAGTGTAATACTATGCAAATTTCCTGCAGTTTGATTTTTTTCATTTAACAATATTTCTTGGACATCATTCCACATTCCCAGTGAGCTGCCATTTTTTTTTTTTTTTAATGTGCTACATCGTATTCCATTGAATGGACATATCACAAGCATTTAACCAATCCCATCTTAATGGACATTGTCTTAGTCCCTTTAGGCTGCTATATATAGACTGGGCAGATTATAGAAAACAGAAATTTATTTCTCACAGTTCTGGATGCTGGAAGTCCAAGGTCAGGATGCCAGCATGGTCAAGTGAGGGCCCTCTTTTTGGTACATAGCTCGCAATTTCTTGCTGTGTCCTCACATGATAGAAGGGGTGAGGGATCTCTGTGGGCTGTCTTTTATAAGAATAAAATAATCCCCTTCATGAGGGCTCCATCCTCATGACCTAAGCACCTCCCAAAGGCCCCACTTCCTAATACCATCATCTTTGGGGGTAGGATTTCAACATATGAATTTTAGGGGGACAAGCCATACCAGACATTGAAGGTAATTTTCAATCTTTAGCTATCACAGATAGTGCAATGGGTACAAGTATATCAGTGGTAAAATTTGTAGAAGTGCAAGTGCTGAGTGAAAGAGTGTGTGTACATGTAATTTTAATAATTTTGCAAAACTACCTATGGTTAAAGTTATATCATATTTCACCCCCACCCAATGTGTGTAAGTTTATTTCTCCACACCCTAACTACCACAATGTGTTATACAACTTTTTGCTCAGTACTTCAATTTGAAAGGCAAAAAAATACATTTCATTGTAGTCTTAATTTATATTTCCATTTTTTAAACATCTTTATTGGAGTATAATTGCTTTACAATGTTGTATTAGTTTCTGCTGTATAACAAAGTGAATCAGCTATACATATACATATATCCCCATATCCCCTCCCTCTTGCGTCTCCCTCCCTCCCTTCCTATCCCACCCCTCTAGGTGGTCACAAAGCACCGAGCTGATCTCCCTGTGCTATGTGGCTACTTCCCACTAGCTATATACTTCACACATGGTAGTGTGTACATGTCAATGCTACTCTCTAACTTCGTCCCAGCCCACGCATCCCTCTCCCCGTGTCCTCAAGTCCATTCTCTACGTCTGCATCTTTATTCCTGTCCTGCCCCTAGATTCATCAGAACCGTCCCTCCCCTTAGATTCCACATATATGTGTTAGCATACGGTATTTGTTTTTCTCTTTCTGACTTACTTCACTCTGTATGACAGACTCTAGGTCCATCCACCTCACTACAAATAACTCAATTTCATTTATTTTATGGCTGAATAATATTCCATTGTATATATGTGCCACATCTTCTTTATCCATTCATCTGTCGATGGACACTCACGTTGCTTCCATGTCCTGGCTATTGTAAATAGTGCTGCAGTGAACATTGTGGTGCATGACTCTTCTTGAATTATGGTTTTCTCAGGATATATGCCCAGTAGTGGGATTGCTGGGTCATATGGTAGTTCTATTTTTAGTTTTTTAAGGAACCTTCATACTGTTCTCCATAGTGGCTGTATCAATTTACATTCCCACCAACAGTGCAAGAGGGTTCTGTTTTCTCCACACCCTCTCCAGCATTTATTGTTTGTAGATCTTTTGATGATGGCCATTCTGACTGATGTGAGGTAATACCTTACTGTAGTTTTGATTTACATTTCTCTAATGATTAGTGATGTTGAGCATCCTTTCATGTGTTTGTTGGCAATCTGTATATCTTCTTTGGAGAAATGTCTATTTAGGTCTTCTGCCCATTTTTGGATTGGGTTGTTGGTTTTTTTGATACTGAGCTGCATGAGCTGCTTGTAATCCTTTGTCAGTTGCTTCATTTGCAAATATTTTCTCCCATTCTGAAGGTTGTCTTTTCGTCTTGTTTATGGTTTCCTTTGCTGTGCAAAAGCTTTTAAGTTTCATTAGGTCTCATTTGTTTATTTTTGTTTTAATTTCCATTTCTAGGAGGTGGGTCAAAAAGGATCTTGCTGTGATTTATGTGATATAGTGTTCTGCCTATGTTTTCCTCTAAGAGTTTGATAGTGCCTGGCCTTACATTTACGTCTTTAAACCACTTTGAGTTTATTTTTGTGTATGGTGTTAGGGAGTGTTCTAATTTCATTCTTTTACACGTAGCTGTCCAGTTTTCCCAGCACCACTTATTGAAGAGGCTGTCTTTCTCCATTCTATACTCTTGCCTCCTTTATCAAAGATAAGGTGACCATATGTGCATGGGTTTATCTCTGGGCTTTCTATCTTGTTCCATTGATCTATATTTCTGTTTTTGTGCCAGTAGCATACTGTCTTGATTACTGTAGCTTTGTTGTATAGTCCAAAGTCAGGGAGCCTGATTCCTCCAGCTCCATTTTTCTTTCTCAAACTTGCTTTGGCTATTTGGGGTCTTTTGTGTTTCCATACAAATTGTGAAATTTTTTGTTCTAGTTCTGTGAAAAATGCCATTGGTAGTTTGATAGGGATTGCACTGAATCTGTAGATTGCTCAGGGTAGTATAGATATTTTCAAAATATTGATTCTTCCAATCCAAGAACATGGTATATCTCTCCATCTGTTTCTATCATCTTTAATTTCTTTCATCAGTGTCTTATAGCTTTCTGCATACAGGTCTTTTTCAGGTCCTTCTCCTTAGGTAGGTTTATACCTAGGTATTTTATTCTTTTTGTTGCAATGGTAAATGGGAGTGTTTGTTTAAATTTTCTTTCAGATTTTTCATCATTAGTGTATAGGAATGAAAGAGATTTCTGTACATTAATTTTGTATCCTGTTACTCTGCCAGATTTATTGATTAGCTCTAGTAGTTTTCTGGTAGCATCTTTAAGATTCTCTATGTATAGTATCATGTCATCTGCAAACAGTGACAGTCTTACTTCTTCTTTTCTGATTTGGATTCCTTTTATTTCTTTTTCTTCTCTGATTGCTGTGGCTAAAACTTCCAAAACTATGTTGAATCATAGTGGTGAGAGTGGGCAACCTTGTCTTGTTCCTGATCTTAGAGGAAATGCTTTCAGTTTTCACCATTGAGAATGATGTTGGCTGTGGGTCTGTCATATATGGCCTTTATTATGTTGAGGAAGGTTCCCTCTATGCCTACTTTTTGGAGAGTTTTTATCATAAATTTGTGTTGAAATTTGTCAGAAGCTTTTTCTGCATCTATTGAGATGATCACATGGTTTTTATTCTTCAATTTGTTAATATGGTGTACCACATTGATTGATGTGCATATATTGAAGAATCCTTGCATTCCTGGGATAAACCCCACTTGATCATGGTGTATGATCCTTTTAATGTGCTGTTGGATTCTGTTTGCTAGTATTTTGTTGAGGAGTTTTGCATCTATGTTCATCAGTGATATTGGCCTGCAGTTTTCTTTTTTGGTGACATCTTTGTCTGGTTTTGGTATCAGGGTGATGGTGGTCTCGTAGAATGAGGTTGGGAGTGTTCCTCCTTCTGCTATATTTTGTAAGAGTTTGAGAAGGATAGGTGTTAGCTCTTCTCTAAATGTTTAATAGAATTCACCTGTGAAGCCATCTGGTCCTGGGCTTTTGTTTGTTGGAAGATTTTTAATCACAGTTTCAATTTCAGTGCTTGTGATTGGTCTGTTTATATTTTCTATTTCTTCCTGGTTCAGTCTGGGAAGGTTCTGCTTTTCTAAGAATTTGTCCATTTCTTCCAGGTTGTCATTTTATAGGCATATAGTTGCTTGTAGTACTAATCTCTCATGATCCTTTCTTTATCTGCAGTGTCAGTTGTTACTTCTCCTTTTTCATTTCTAATTCTATTGGTATGAGTCGTCTCCCTTTTTTTCTTGATGAGTCTGGCTAATGGTTTATCAATTTTGTTTGTCTTCTCAATGAACCAGCTTTTAGTTTTATTGATCTTTTCTATCGTTTTCCTTCATTTCTTTTTCATCTATTTCGGATCTGATCTTTATGATTTCTTTCCTTCTGCTAACTTTAGGGTTTTCTTGTTCTTCTTTCTCTAATTGCTTTAGGTGTAAGGTTAGGTTGTTTATTTGAGATGTTTCTTGTTTCTTGAGGTAGGATTGTACTGCTATAAACTTCCCTCTTAGAACTGCTTTTGCTGCATCCCGTAGGTTTTGGGTCATCGTGTTTTCATTGTCATTTGTTTCTAGGTATTTTTTGATTTCCTCTTTGATTTCTTCAGTGATCTCTTGGTTATTAAGTAGTGTATTGTTTAGCCTCCATGTGTTTGTATTTTTTACAGATTTTTTTCCTGTAATTGATATCTAGTCTCATAGCGTTGTGGTCAGAAAAGATACTTGATAACGATTTCAATTTTCTTAAATTTACCAAGGCTCGATTTGTGACGCAAGATATGATCTGTCCTGGAGAATGTTCCATGAGCACTTGAGAAGAAAGTTTATTCTGTTGTTTTTGGATGGAATGTCCTATAAATATCAATTAAGTCCATTTTGTTTAATGTACCATTTAAAGCTTGTGTTTCCTTACTTATTTTTATTTTGGATGATCTGTCCATTGGTGAAAGTGGGGTGTTAAAGTCCCCTACTGTGATTGTGTTACTGTCGATTTCCCCTTTTATGGCTGTTAGCATTTGCCTTATGTATTGAGGTGCTCCTATGTTGGTGCATAAATATTTACAATTGTTCTATCTTCTTCTTGGATTGATCCCTTGATCATTATGTAGTGTCCTTCTTTGTCTCTTGTAATAGTCTTTGTTTTAAAGCCTATTTTGTCTGATATGAGAATTGCTACTCCAGCTTTCTTTTGATTTCCATTTGCATGGAATATCTCTTTCCATCTCCTCACTTTCAGTGTGTATGTGTCCCTAGGTCTGAAGTGGGTCTCTTGTAGACAGCATATATATGGGTCTTGTTTTTGTATCCATTCAGCCAGTCTGTGCCTTTTGGTTGGATCATTTAATCCATTTCCATTTACGGTAATTATTGATATGTTTGTACCTATTACCATTTTCTTAATTGTTTTGGGTTTGTTATTATAGGTCTTTTCCTTCTCTTGTGTTTCCTGCCTAGAGTAGTTCCTTTAGCCTTTGTTGTAAAGCTGGTTTTGTGGTGCTGAATTCTCTTAGCTTTTGCTTGTCTGTAAAGGTTTTAATTTCTCTGTCGAATCTGAATGAGATCCTTGCTGGGTAGTAATCTTGTTTGTAGGTTTTTCCCTTTCATCACTTTAAATATGTCACTTCCTTCTGGCTTGCAGAGTTTCTGCTGATCCCCAAGCTAGGTCTCTTATATTCTATTTACTCCTGATGATATATTGCTTCCATGCACAGTGGGCCTTGTGGCTAGGTTGGTCAGAAACAACCAGTTCATGATAGAAAGCTCAGGCCACATGGTCATCTGATGTCCCATGATCAGGTATTCAACCTCTTTATCAATGCTTATTAGAAAGCCAGAAGTTGTTTCTCAAAATTAAAAAAGTTATCTGAAATTTATTTGCTTCCAAATCCTAGGTCTTCACTGTGATTCTCTATTAGTGCTTGCCAGAGGTCCGTATGCCATCTCTATTTGCCATATACACCACGAGTATTAGTGGAGTTGATGGATCCACTGTCAGGTCGTGGAGCAGATTGCCTTCTCTTAGACTCTAGGTGGATCAAAGCAGTACCCTCAGATGTGGCATATATTACCTCCAAAATCCAAAAAGGCCTGTTGAGCATCACACCTCTTTTTAGTGGCAGGGGTATAAGGTGCAAAAGCTGGTCTTTCATCTTGGAGTAGATATTTCAACACTCTCAAGAGTACTGAACTCTCAAATTTCACTGGAGTAGTGGGCTCCTGAATCGTCATGGGGTTAGCTCCTACTCTCTAGTTCTCATATGTCTTCCTAAGTCATCTGAAGTGCTTGCTATTTTCTGCATATCAGATCCAGTTAGCATATATCATCAATCTAATAGAACAATGTATATTGTGGAATGTGAAGATAATCAAGGTCTCTATAAACTGTATTACAGCAAGGAGCAGGAGAACTGACAGAGCCCTAAGACAAGGCTGTGAAAGTAAACCATGCCATACAGGTAAAAGCAAACTGCTCAAGGTGGTCCTTGCAAATTCCTATGGAGAAAAAGGCATTTGCCAGATTAAAGCTGGAAACCAAGTTCCAGAGACCATATTGATTTGATCTAGTGAAGATATTACGCTTGGGATAAGAACTGGAATTGGGAGTCACTCCCTGATTAAGTTTATGACAGTCTGTAGTCTTTCTCCAAGACCTGTCCTACTTTTGAACAAGTGAAACGGGTAAATTAATGGGGTAATGATAGGTCACTACCCCTACTTCTTTCAAGTCTTTGATGCTGTTAATATCAGCAGTTTCCCTGAGGATTCTATGTTGTATTTTGGTTCACTATCTTGGTAGGAAGTCGAAGGAAGTTCCAGGGTCTGAGATCCAATGTGGGGATTCTATCCATTGCTAAGCATGTCTATCCCAATTATACATTCAAGAACTGAAGAAATAAACACAAGGTGGGTCCTTGGACCTACGTGGTCACTGTTAGTCAGACTTAAATTAAGACATCATCTGTTACCTGCAATCATAGCCTCCACTTGGATTGATGGGTGACAATGGCATTTTGGGACCCCAGGAATTAGTCAATTCAGAGCCAATGTATAGTAATCCCCCAAAGATCTGGGTATTTCATTTTATCCAATGTATAGTCACTCTAAGTCCTTTGGAGAAGGCTTGGAGAATGATTTACATCGTGTACTTCCAATCTTCAACAAGACAAGACACAGATTACCCTCCAGCCAAGGAATTTGGGGTCTATGAATTGACTTAAGTCCAGAAACTAAGTGAGAGGCTATGATTCTCCACTGTGGTGGTGCAAGTCAGCTTTCTAACAGCCATAGCTAGAGTTTTATGTTATATAGATCAACTAATACTCTAGTAGACTTCCCATCTGAAGCACAAGGCACACCAAAGATCCTGTGGGACAAGGCATTCTGGTTACAGTACTTCTTTGTTGTCCTTTATGGTAGACGCACCAGCCCTGTCTTCTGTGGTTAAGTGCTGCGACTTGGTCTCTGGCACTCTGGGTTCTCATCATCCCCATTGAAATTAGGGAACCCATTTCAGTGGCAGAATCCCCTATGATCATACCCTGCCCACACAAGGGAGCAACTATAAAGTTTTCAAGGATGCAGGTACTTCTCTCTCTAATTTATTTCTCAATGCCTCAGTGAAGTGAATATCTTCTGAGTAGGATTGCCAGATTTAGCAAAAAGACAAAACAAAAGAGATGTCCAGTTAAATTTGAATTTCAGATAAATAACAAAAAATACAGCATAAATATGTCACTGCCCCAGCCCTGAGTTTTCCCAGGCCAGAGCTAGTTCACAGCTGGCAGGCAGAGTCTGTTCAGCAGGGCAGAGAACTGAATGCAGGAAATCATGCCACCAGGATGTTAGCAAGCTAAGACTGGTGAACAGGGAACCACAGACCAGGCCAGGAAAGCTTGAAGGTAAGCATCATTGCCACAGGAGCAAGCCAAGAAAATTACAAGGAACTAGGAAGAGATGCTCCTTCCTCCTGCTATGACCCTCAAGCACCCTTTACTGGCAAGGGAGAAAAACTTACAGGAGCCAGCTCCAATATCACCAACAGCACAATGAAGGACAGATTTAGAGCTGGCTTTAATAACTGACAGAGATACAAATGATAAAATTCTGCACTATTAGCATATAAATACACACAAGTCAATGGAACAGACCCAAAACACCAAAATAGACCTAAAAGCATTCTGGCATTTGGAATATGAAAAATTAGGCATTTCAATAAGTGGGGAAAAATCAATTATTCAAAAACTGGTATTGAGAAAACAGAGGTCTATCCATAAAAATAAATTAATCTAGAGCCTTACTTTACTTCTTATACTAAATTCTAGATAGATTGCAATTTAAATGTTGAAAAAATTAAAACATAAAAACATGTGGAATATACGCATATGTATAAAATATCAGAGCAGAAAAAAGTCTCGAGTATAATAGAAAACTTGGAGGTCATTAAAAAAATTTTCCAACACTAAAAAAAGTCTGTAGGGAATTCCCTGGTGGTCCAGTGGTTAGGACTAGGTGCTTTCATTGCCATGGCCCAGGTTCCATCCCTGGTCAGGGAACTGAGATTCCGCAAGCTGCACGGCACAACTAAAAAAAAAAAAAAAAAAAAAAAAATCCATAGAGTAAAATATTGTGAAAAGTCAAAAGACAAATGACAACTGAGAAAAATGTTTGCAACTTATACCACAGACAAATCAGTAAGAAAAAGATGACTAACCTATTAATCACAAAATTACATGAACAAATATTTCATAGAAAAAATGATACAAATATTTCTGTAATACATGAAAAAATGCAATCATAAGGAAAATGTAAATTTCACTCATATTAAAGGAAATATGGCGGGGTGGAGTCAAGATGGCGGACTAGGAGACGCAGAATTCATGTTTCCGCACAACTAGGGCACCTACCAGGCACTAGTGGGGTACCATGGACACCTAAGGGGACAGGAGGAACCCCCAGCAACCAGGTAGGATGTGGGGAGTGGGGGGAGTGAAGGGAGAGGAGAGGTGGAGGCTGGACAGGACTGGCGCCCCGAGGGGTGGCTGGGGGAGGCGAAAGGATCCCACACCTGAAGAGGGAAATTGGGGGACCATTGGGAGGACAAAGGATCAAAAGGGAGTGTGGCCAGGTTTCTCCTGCCCACTTGGGCCCCAGGGAGCCTGCTGAGATCCCAGGCCTGATCCTCTGCCCACCTAGGCCCCCTCCAGCCACGCGGGTCCTGAGGGAGTGGGAGGGAGGGGAAGGGGAGCAAAAATAAAGACCAGACCCCTGAGACGGGCACCCCTGAGGGGTGACTGGGGAAGGGGAGGAGTTCCTACACCCAGTGGGACCCATCCATGGTTGGGGTCCAGCGGTGACAGGGGAGACCCTGGGGGAGATGGTGGGGCAGGGGCGCAAAGGAACGGAAGGGAACAGGGCCAGCACTTTCCCTGTCCACTTAGGCACCAGGGAGTTCGTTGTGCTCCCAGGCCTAATCCTCTGCCCTCGGAGCCTCCCTGCTGCCGCACAGAGCCCAAGCCCCGCCCCTACGCCCCCACCCAGGGCCCTACCTCTACACTCATACACCCCCTCTGAGACCCCCTCCAATACGCTGGGCCTAAACCCCACCCACACACCCTCACTCAGGGCCCAACCTCCAAACTCTGGAACTCCATACTTCAGAGGCCCTCCTTTGGACATGCTACCTATCCCCTTCCAGGCAGGTCCTAAGCAGAGACCCCCGCCCCACTCTTGAATGTCGCTCCGCCTAGGCCCCGCCCCCAAGGCCTTTTCTGGCTGCATGGGTCCCAAGCCTAGGCCCCATCCCATGCTCAAATATCACCCCCCACCCACCTAAGTCCCTCCCCACCCTAAACCCCACCCAAGCCTAAGTTCCACCCCCCACCTAAACTCTGCTCCCATAGACAAGGCTTTTTTTTTTTTTTTCCCTCTTTTAGATTGGGGTTCTCTTTTACATTGTTGATTCATTGCTGTTGATTCATTTATATTTTTATTTTTCCTAATAAATCTTTTATTTTTCTAATTTTATTTTATTCTTTATACTTTGTTATTGTTTTCTCCTTTTGGCTTGTTCCCCCTGCACCACCCCCCCCCTTTTTTTTTCTTTTTTCTGTTGTGGTTTTATTTTACCTTGTTGCAGTTATTTCAATTATATTTTTATTTTTCCAAATTTTTTTTATCTTTCTAATTTTATTTTGTTGTTTATTCTTTGATATTGTACTGCTCCTATTTTTATTTCTTTTTTCTTTTTAAATTTTTATTTTATTATTTTTTTTGCCGTGCCATGCAGCTTGAGGGATGTTGGTTCCCAAGCCAGAGGTCAGGCCAGAGCTCCTATAGCAGGAGCTCCAAGTCCAAACCACTGGACTAACAGAGAACCTCAGACCCCACGGAATATTAATTGGAGTGAGGTCTCCCGAAGGTCCTAATCTCAGCACCAAGATCTGGCTCTTTCCAACTGCCTGCAAACTCCAGTGCTGGATGCCTCAGGCCAAACAACCAGTAAGACAGGAATACAGTCCCACCCATAAAAAAAACAATGAAATGACAAAAAAATTTGTTACAGACGAAGGAGCAAGGTAAAAACCTACAAGACCTAATTAATGAAGATGAAATAGGAAAACTACCTGAAAAATAATTCAGAGTAATGAGAGTAAAGATGACTCAAAATCTCAGAAACAGAATGGAGAAAATATAAGAAACATTTAACAAGGATCTAGAAGAACTAAAGAGCAAACAAACAATGATGAACAACAAAATACTGAAATTAAAAATACTCTATAAGGAATCAATAGCAGAATAACTGAGGCAGAAGAATGGATAAGTGAGCTGGAAGATAAAATGGTGGAAATAACTGCCAGGGAACAGAAAAGAAAAAAGAATGAAAAGAACTGAGGACAGTCTCAGAGACCTCTGGGATAGCATTAAATGCAGCAACATTCGAATTATATGGGTCTCAGAAGAAGAAGAGAAAAAGAAAGGGTCTGAGAAAACATTTGAAGAGATTACAGGCGAAAACTTCCCTAACATGGGAAAGGAAATAGCCACCCACGTCCAGGAAGTGCAGGGAGTCCCATACAAGATAAATCCAAAGAGAAACACGCTGAGACACATATTAATCAAACTATCAAAAATTAAATACAAAGAAAAAGTATTAAAAGCAGCAAGGGAAAGGCAACAAATAACATACAAGGGAATCCCCATAAGGTTAACAGCTGATCTTTCAGCAGAAACTCTGCAAGCCAGAAGGAAGTGACATATTTAAAGTGATGAAAGGGAAAAACCTACAAACAAGATTACTACCCAGCAAGGATCTCATTCAGATTCGACAGAGAAATTAAAACCTTTACAGACAAGCAAAAGCTAAGAGAATTCAGCACCACAAAACCAGCTTTACAACAAAGGCTAAAGGAACTACTCTAGGCAGGAAACACAAGAGAAGGAAAAGACCTATAATAACAAACCCAAAACAATTAAGAAAATGGTAATAGGAACAAACATATCAATAATTACCTTAAATGGAAATGGATTAAATGATCCAACCAAAAGGCACAGACTGGCTGAATGGATACAAAAACAAGACCCATATATATGCTGTCTACAAGAGACCCACTTCAGACCTAGGGACACATACACACTGAAAGTGAGGAGATGGAAAGAGATATTCCATGCAAATGGAAATCAAAAGAAAGCTGGAGTAGCAATTCTCATATCAGACAAAATAGGCTTTAAAACAAAGACTATTACAAGAGACAAAGAAGGACACTACATAATGATCAAGGGATCAATCCAAGAAGAAGATAGAACAATTGTAAATATTTATGCACCAACATAGGAGCACCTCAATACATAAGGCAAATGCTAACAGCCATAAAAGGGGAAATCGACAGTAACACAATCACAGTAGGGGACTTTAACACCCCACTTTCACCAATGGACAGATCATCCAAAATAAAAATAAGTAAGGAAACACAAGCTTTAAATGGTACATTAAACAAAATGGACTTAATTGATATTTATAGGACATTCCATCCAAAAACAACAGAATAAACTTTCTTCTCAAGTGCTCATGGAACATTCTCCAGGACAGATCATATCTTGCGTCACAAATCGAGCCTTGGTAAATTTAAGAAAATTGAAATCGTTATCAAGTATCTTTTCTGACCACAACGCTATGAGACTAGATATCAATTACAGGAAAAAAATCTGTAAAAAATACAAACACATGGAGGCTAAACAATACACTACTTAATAACCAAGAGATCACTGAAGAAATCAAAGAGGAAATCAAAAAATACCTAGAAACAAATGACAATGAAAACACGATGACCCAAAACCTACGGGATGCAGCAAAAGCAGTTCTAAGAGGGAAGTTTATAGCAGTACAATCCTACCTCAAGAAACAAGAAACATCTCAAATAAACAACCTAACCTTACACCTAAAGCAATTAGAGAAAGAAGAACAAGAAAACCCTAAAGTTAGCAGAAGGAAAGAAATCATAAAGATCAGATCCGAAATAGATGAAAAAGAAATGAAGGAAAACGATAGAAAAGATCAATAAAACTAAAAGCTGGTTCATTGAGAAGACAAACAAAATTGATAAACCATTAGCCAGACTCATCAAGAAAAAAAGGGAGACGACTCATACCAATAGAATTAGAAATGAAAAAGGAGAAGTAACAACTGACACTGCAGATAACGAAAGGATCATGAGAGATTACAACTACAAGCAACTATATGCCTATAAAATGACAACCTGGAAGAAATGGACAAATTCTTAGAAAAGCAGAAGCCTCCCAGACTGAACCAGGAAGACATAGAAAATATAAACAGACTAATCACAAGCCCTGAAATTGAAACTGTGATGAAAAATCTTACAACAGGGCTTCCCTGGTGGCGCAGTGGTTGAGAGTCTGCCTGCCAATGCAGGGGACACGGGTTCGAGCCCTGGTCCGGGAAGATCCCACATGCTGTGGAGCAACTAAGCCCGTGCACCACAACTACTGAGCCTGTGTGTCTGGAACCATGCTCCGCAATGAGAGGCTGCGACAGTGAGAGGCCCGCGCAACGCGATGAAGAGTGGCCCCCGCTCACCACAACTGGAGAAAGCCCTCGCACAGAAATGAAGAACCAACACAGTCAAAAATAAATAAATAAATAAATTTATTTAAAAAAAAAAGAAACTTCCAACAAACAAAAGCCCAGGACCAGATGGCTTCACAGGTGAATTCTATTAAACATTTAGAGAAGAGCTAACACCTATCCTTCTCAAACTCTTCCAAAATATACCAGAGGGAGGAACACTCCCAACCTCATTCTACGAGACCACCATCACCCTGATACCAAAACCAGACAAAGATATCACCAAAAAAGAAAACTGCAGGCCAATATCACTGATGAACATAGATGCAAAACTCCTCAACAAAATACTAGCAAACAGAATTCAACAGCACATTAAAAGGATTATACACCATGATCAAGTGGGGTTTATCCCAGGAATGCAAGGATTCTTCAATATACGCACATCAATGTGGTACACTATATTAACAAATAGAAGAATAAAAACTATATGATCATCTCAATAGATGCAGAAAAAGCTTCTGACAAAATTCAACACCCATTTATGATAAAAACCCTCCAGAAATTAGGCACAGAGGGAACATACCTCAACATAATAAAGGCTATATATGACAAACCCACAGCCAACTTCGTTCTCAATGGTGAAAAACTGAAACCATTTCCACTAAGATCAGGAATAAGACAAGGTTGCCCACTCTCACCACTATGATTCAACATAGTTTTGGAAGTTTTAGCCACAGCAGTCAGAGAAGAAAAAGAAATAAAAGGAATCCAAATCGGAAAAGAAGAAGTAAGACTGTCACTGTTTGCAGATGACATGATACTATACATAGAGAATCCTAAAGACTCTACCAGAAAACTACTAGAGCTAAACAATGAATTTGGTAAAGTAGCAGGACACAAAATTAATGTACAGAAATCTCTTGCATTCCTATGCATTAATGATGAAAAATCTGAAAGAGAAATTAAGCAAACACTCCCATTTACCACTGCAACAAAAAGAATAAGATACCTAGGAATAAACCCAGGTAAGGAGACAAAAGACCTCTATGCAAAAACTATAAGATACTGGTGAAAGAAATTAAAGATGATTCAAACAGATATAGAGATATACCATGTCTTGCACTGGAAGAATCAACATTGTGAAAATGACTATACTACCCAAAGCAATCTACAGATTAAATGCAATCCCTATCAAACTACCAATGGCATTTTTCACAGAACTAGAACAAAAAATTTCACAATGTGTATGGAAAAACAAAATACCCCGAATAGCCAAAGCAATCCTGAAAAAGAAAAATGGAGCTGGAGGAATCGGGCTCCTTGACTTCAGAGTATACTACAAAGCTACAGTAATCAAGACAGTAAGGTATTGACACAAAAACAGAAATATAGATCAATGGAACAGGATAGAAAGCTCAGAGATAAACCCACGCACATATGGTCACTTTATTTTTGATAACAGAGGCAAGAATATACAATGCAGAAAAGACAGCCTCTTCAATAAGTGGTGCTGGGAAAACTGGACAGCTACATGTAAAAGAATGAAATTAGAACACTCCCTAACACCATACACAAAAATAAACTCAAAATGGATTAAAGACCTAAATGTAAGGCCAGACACTATAAAACTGTTAGAGGAAAACATAGGCAGAACACTCTATGGCATAAATCACAGCAAGATCCTTTTTGATCCACCTCCTAGAGGAATGGAAATAAAAACAAAGATAAACAAATGAGACCTAATGAAACTTAAAAGCTTTTGCACAGCAAAGGAAGCCATAAACAAGACAAAAAAGACAACCCTCAGAATGGGAGAATATTTTTGCTAATGAAGCAATGGACAAAGGATTAATCTCCAAATTTACAAGCAGCCATGCAGCTCAATATCAAAAAAACCAAGAACCCAATCCAAAAATGGGCAGAAGACCTAAATAGACATTTCTCCCAAGAAGATATACAGATTGCCAACAAACACATGAAAGGATTCTCAACATCAGTAGTCATTAGAGAAATGCAAATCAAAACTACAATGAGGTATCACCGCACACTAGTCAGAATGGCCATCATGAAAAAATCTACAAACAATAAATGCTGGAGAGGGTGTGGAGAAAACAGAACCCTCTTGTGCTGTTGGTGGGAATGTAAATTGATACAGCCACTATGGAGAACAGTTTGGAGGTTTCTTAAAAAACTAAAAATAGAACTACCATATGACCCAGCAATCCCACTACTGGGCATATACCCTGAGAAACCCATAATTCAAAAAGAGTCATGTACCACAATGCTCATTGCAGCTCTATTTAAAATAGCCAGGACATGGAAGCAACATAAGCGTCCATCAACAGATGAATGGATAAAGAAGATGTGCCAATATATACAATGGAATATTACTCAGCCATAAAAAGAAATGAAATTGAGTTATTTGTAGTGAGGTGGATGGACCTAGAGACTGTCATACAGAGTGAAGTAAGTCAGAAAGAGAAAAACAAATATCATATGCTAACACATATATACGGAATCCAAAAAAAAAGAAAAAAAAAAGGTTCTCATGAACCTAGGGGCAGGACAGGAATAAAGACGTAGAGAATGGACTTGAGGAGATGGGGAGGTGGAAGGGGAAGCTAGGACGAAGTGAGAGAGTGGCATGGACTTATATATACTACTAATTGTAAAATAGATAGTTAGTGGGAAGCAGCTGCATAGCACAGGGAGATCATCTCGGTGCTTTGTGACCACCTAAAGGGGTGGGAAAGGGAGGGTGGGAGGGAGATGAAAGAAGGAGGAGATATGGGGATATATGTACATGTATAGCTGATTCACTTTGTTATAACGGAGAAACTAACACACCATTGTAAAGCAATTATACTCCAATAAAAATGTTAAAAAAAAAAAAAAAAAGAGAGAGACCTAGCTTGGGGAGATTCAAGTAGGCTGAACAGGAGGCTCAGACCTTGAACACTGGCTATGGTTGCATCATCTCCTGTCTATCAACTCATGACTTTGGTCACCTGGGATGTTCCTAATGACCAACTATCTGAGAAATAAAAAATATCCTGGTTTAACGTTGAGTCTGCACATTATATTGATATGATGCAATAGTGGAGAGCTATAGTACTGTTCTCAGAAATAATCTTGTAGGACAGTAGTGAAGGAAAATCAGTAGCAGTGGTCAGAACTATAAGCAGTACATTTAGTTGTACATTTTTCCAGTAAGAGACAGCCAGAAAAATGGGTGTATTCATAGGCAGTGGCTAACTGTTTGGATGGATTGTCAGCAACTTGGAAGGAACAAGAGGGAGAGATTGGTGACAAAGAAATCTGGGAAGAGATATGCGGCTGGACTAAAAATGGTGAATGGTCACAAACAGTGAAGATATTTGTGAACCAAGTAAAAGGTCATCAAAGGGCATTCACTTCAGAGGGGCTCCTAATCAGATGAAGAAAATGACACGTTTTGCATGTCAGTCAGCCTCTTTCCCCAGCTATTTCACTGCTTGCTCAATAGACTTCTGAGATAAGTGGCATCTGACAAGTGGCATGGTGGCATGGATAAGGCTCTACATGGGCTTAACAATACAGACTTCCTCTTACTAAGGCTGACCTGGCTAACTACTGCTGACTGTGATGTGTGTGACACACATTTGGCAAGTGAGCATATGAAAAGATGTTCAGCTTCATTTGTCATTAGGTAATTACAAATTAAAACAGCCAGCAGATATCACCACACACCTATTAGAATGCTAAAATCCCAAAACTGACAACCTCAAATGTGATGATGATGTGCATCAACAGGAACTCTCATTCATCACTGGTGGGAATGCAAAATGCAGCTCACTCTGGAAGAGAGTTTGACCGTTTCTTACAAAGCTAAACATAGTCTTGTCTTAACATATTATCCAGGAGTTACGCTGGTATTAGGTATTTACCCAGTTGAGTTTAAAGCATGTCCACACATGAATGTTTACAGCAACCGTATTCATAGTTGCCAAAAAACTGGAGGCGGGCTTCCCTGGTGGCACAGTGGTTGAGAACCTGCCTGCTAATGTAGGGGACACGGGTTCAAGCACTGGTCTGGGAAGATCCCACATGCCGCGGAGCAACTGGGCCCATGAGCCACAACTACTGAGCCTGTGCATCTGGAGCCTGTGCTCTGCAACAAGAGAGGCCGCGATAGTGAGAGGCCCGCACACCGTGATGAAGAGTGGCTCCCACTTGCCGCAACTAGAGAAAGCCCTCACACAGAAACGAAGACCCAACACAGCCAAAAATAAATAAATAAATAAAAACATGTCAATTCATTTAAAAACAAAAACAAAAAAAACTGGAGGCAACCAAGATGTCCTTCAATAGATAAACATAAACTTTGGTACATCCATGCAATGGAATATTATTCCACAATATAATTCAGAAATGACCTATTGAGCCATAAAAAGACACAGAACCTTAAATAATACTGCTAAGTAAAATAAATAAGTTTAAGATGGCTATATACTGTATGAGTCTAATTAAATGACATTCTGGAAAAGGTAAAACTATACAGACAATAAAAAAAATCATTGGTTGTGAGGAGTTTGGAGGAGAGAGGATTGAAAAGGTAAAACACGGGATGGAAAAAGTGAAACACAGGTGAAACTGTTCTTTATGATGCTGTAATAGTGGATACATTGACATGTGTTTGTTAAACCCTATAGAATTATATAATGCAAAGAGCAAAACTTAATCTATACACATGAAAAAATCATTTATAAGGTCAGGGAATCCCAGAGAAGAATGCAGACTGTGACAAGAGAACCTAAGTGTATTACAAATGTATGAAACGATCTCAAAGAAAGTGGTGAAGGAAAAGGTGCTGACCTAAATAACTGTGGAAATGGAGTTTTTTAAGACTAAAGGTCAAAAGAGCTGCACATAAGTATTGACTCTAGTCGATAAAGCTTTTTTTCTCCCATGGGTGTATGTACTGTATTAACAATTTTGATTCTGCTATATGTGTATACTGGAATTAAAACTTAAGTAAACAGATGGCAGATGGTGGGATCTAGGGTTTACACTGCTGGAGGAGAAATATACAGATCAGCAAAACGAGTGGGCTAGAATGATCCATTTGGTAATAAAGACACCAGTAAGAACTCATGTTTAATTTAAGACAGATACAGATGATCACATTTAGAAATATTTATAGATATGTGTATATACACGTGTTAGCACACACACTCATATTTCTTTGTCAGCTGAGAGGGTCTAAACGAAATGACACCCCATTAGCATGAGCACACCTAGCACCCAGATCTTGGTTTCTAATGTCATTCTCCAAAGAAGGAAACAGGGCTCCTTGGAGAAATGGCTGTGTCTAGACTTGGGCAGGAAAAATACAAGATGAGCTTAGAGTGGCTTGTCAGCTTGTAGTACCAGAAATAAGGAAGTGCTCAAAAAGAGATAAACAACCACACTGATGAATGGTAAAGGGGCACAGAAGCCAACTGAAAAAGCTCCTAATAGTCAAAGCTCGAACAATTCAAGCAACAAAATACAGTAATATTAGAATATAATCCAAAATATAAAATATTCATGAGCCCATACTTATACAAATGATTAAATAAATAAATGAGGAGAGACAAATCTCTAATATAGAAGAATTCCAAATAAATTATGTAGATACTTCATCCTAAAAGAGATGGGGCATAACTCCCACTCCTAGGTGTATTCTGTGCATTATGATGTCCTCTCAAAGAGTACAGTATGGAAAGGGGGAAATAAGAGTAACCTTACAGTGGAGAAACCTGACAAATACTACTTCAGCCAGATGATCAAGGGCAGTATCATCAGTGATAAATCATATTGATAGTATATGCCCTTGATATGATGTGATGAAAATGTCAATTTACCTTTGTGCTCTTTCTCCCTAAAATCCATTATGCCAGTCTAATCATGAGAAAAACATCAGACAATCCAACGGAGGAGTGACCTACTAGTACTCTTCAAAATTGTCCAGGTCGTCAAAAATAAGGAAAGTCTAAGAAATTAAGTCTAAGGAAATCTGAGAACTATAAGTTATGTGGTATCTCGGATGGGATCCTAAAACAGAATAAGGACATTAGGTAAAAACTAAGGAAATCTGAATAAACCACGAATTTTAGTTAATAATGGCATACCAGTATTGTTTCATTAATGTAACAAATGTTCCATATGAAAGTAAGATGTCAGTAACAGGGGAAATTGTTTATAGAGAGATATATGAGAACTTTCTGTACTACTTTTTTTTTCTGTAAATCTTAAATGGTTCTAAAAATAAAGTCTATTAATAAAAAATATTGAGAGAAAAATATAAAGATGGAATAAATATATTTTAGACTTATAAAATCTGAAAGAATCCATCAACAGCAGATATCCACCACAAGAAATGTTAAAGAAGATCCTTTAGGCAGAGGGAGAATGATACCAGATAGAAATATAGACCGGTACAAAGGAATAAAAAGCACCGGAAATGGTAACTTATGTGGGTTGAAGTTTTTTCTTATTGTTTAAATTTCATTTAAAAATAGTTAACTGTTTGAAGCAAAAATAAAAACAATGTACTGGAGCATTTATAATATGTGTATAAATTTTATGCCAACAACAGGATAAAGGCCAGCAAGGGAGAAATGAGACTAAACTGTAATAAGATTTTCATTCTATACATATTAAAGGTACACTGTGATAAGATAAAGATATATACTATAAGTCTTAAAACAACCATTAAAATAACAACAGAGTTATGTCTAATAAGCCAAAAAAGAAGATAAAATTAAATAATAAAAATATTCAACTAATCTATGACAAGGCAAAGAAAAGGAAAAGGAAAAAAGAAACAAAGACAGATGGGTCAAAATAAAAAAACAAGATGATAGATTTAAACCCAATGATATCAATATTCACATTAAATATAAATGTATAAAAACAGCAATTAAAGGCAGAGATTGTTAGAGTGCATAAAAAAGGAAGATCAAACTTTTAATGTAAAGACATAAACAAGTTAAAAGTAAATGAATGCAAATGATGTTAACACCACTAATTGAAAGAAAACTGTAATGACTATATTAATACCAAAGTAGATTTCAGAGCAAAGGATATTACTCAGGATAGACAGCATTATATTGTAATGATAAAGGGGTCAATTAATCCACACTATATTCAATTTTAAACATTTAAGAACCTAATTACAGAATATAAGTTCTCACAATCCCACTTTTTCACTTTTAAACAGTTGGCATGATGTAAGGCTTGCATCGTCCATTCATAAAGTCTTGTGCATTGTCCCAAGACTTTGACTCTCAAGTTTTGCTGGTTTTCTCAGCCATTCAATATATTATTCAATTTTGAACAGCATGAGTCAATGCTGATGAATTTTTAAAAGGGTGATATTTTGACACTTGCTGTGATTGTCTTCATACATATTTTATGAGAAAATACAAATTAGAGAGAACAAAGTCTGTATTTACTTTAACTGCAAATGTTAGTCATTGACAGGACCAATCTAGCAGGATTATTATAATGAAAGTTCTGTGGTCTTTTTCATATAAAATTCAAAATGATGTGGTGTCACCATATTGACCAAATATGAAGAGCTTCCTCTTAGGGTGACATGACAGCAGCAGAACCATTAAAATCAGTGCCTCTATGAGTCATTTGATACTGATTTTTTTATCTTCACTTCCTGAGAATTTTCTAAAGTCCCAAACTGCCAGAATGCAGTAATATGATATTTCTATCCAATGGAGATGATATTCCAAAGGTCATTCCATTTCTGGCCAGAAGACCATAGAGCTGAGGGAGGTATGAGAGTTCTTATGTGTGACTGATGACATAGTAATTCAATATTACATTTTTTGTTCCTTTTGATTTCAAAAGACTCACGTTGCAAAAAATTAAGGTTGAGGTTAGTCCAGGACCTATGTCTAGCTATTTGAAATTTACCTGGTTTGCCTACTGATTGTGATTATATTATCAATTCAGAAATTCAAGAGATGTTCCAAAGTTTAATAATATTTGCCAAGGCTTTTTAGGTAATCGGTCATAGCTTTGCTGGCCCAGTGTTTGTTATTATTAATCTACATACTTTTAAACGATTTCCAAAGCACGTAGATGTCCAAAGGACTTCTCAACCATTTTCTTTCCTAACAGATGAATATAGAAGAGGAATTCTCCTTCTACAAATAAACATGATGTAAGGATGACATCCATATATCCTTATATAATTTCATATCTATATTAATCACCATTCATTGACCTACTTTTCTAAATACTTCAAACTAACTGCTGATTGTATCCCTTCAGAGAGTTCATCCCTAGAACTGGATATGGCTCTTGATAACCTCTGTGGTTGAAAAGAAGCTACTCACTGGAAAGCTTGAAGGACACCATGTGACCCTGGTTTGTCTAATGAAGCATTTTTCTTTTGCAGGCTGTTGTTTAATAAGTGTTTGCCGTGTGTGTACGTTACATGATCTGAACAGGGTTTTCAGAGGGCTGAGGGAGAGAACAGAGAGAGCCTCTGCTTGCTAGAGAGGCTGAGAAGTGAGAGATCAAGTGGGAGATAGGGCTGGAAGAGTGGAAGCTGCTATAGGAAGATATTTTAGGGGAAGAGCTTAGATGATCTGTATGGATATAAAGGAAGCTTTTGCTACATAATGTGCAATATAATCCCTTCCTCCTCTCAAAAACATATTTGCAAATATATACATTAGACATCTATAGTTTTGTTGGGGGAAGTATGCTGAGACTGGCCTCAGGGAGAAAGAAGCATGGCCTAAGGGGCTCAGTGACAATCAGATTACTCCTGGAAGCACCACCTCCAAAGCAAAGGCGAAGAAAGTTGCCCACATTTTGTTGCTGCTCTTTCATTTTTCTGCTGCTTTCAAGATGGCAGAGTTTATAGGTAACATGGAGGAAAGAGAAATGAGATGAGGTTAACCTTTTTGAAGAAGAAATGATGAGTCATTTGCCATGAGAGTTGACTAAGTAAGGATTTTTTTTAACTCTTCCTGTGTTGCTCACAGAACCATAACTAAAGTGTTTTAATAAGTTCTCATCTCAAGACCATCAACAACTACTCATACGCATATGTGACTCTAGTAATACAAAGTAGAAGGCCTTTTTAAAACAAGTTTATTGGGCTTCCCTGGTGGCGCAGTGGTTGAGAATCTGCCTGCCAATGCAGGGCACACAGGTTCGAGCCCTAGTCTGGGAAGATCCCACATGCCGCAGAGCAACTGGGCCCATGAGCCACAGCTACTGAGCCTGCGCGTCTGGAGCCTGTGCTCCGCAACAAGAGAGGCCGCGACAGTGAGAGGCCCGCGCACCGTGATGAAGAGTGGCCCCCGCTCGCCGCAACTAGAGAAAGCCCTCGCACAGAAACGAAGACCCAGTATAGCCAAAAATAAATAAATAAATAAATAAAAATTAAAAAAAAAAAAAGTTTATTTTTTTTTGTTTTTGGCTGCGTTGGGTCTTAGCTGCGGCCTGCACGTGGGATCTTTTGTTGTGGCGTGCGGGCTCCAGAGCGCATGGGCTCTGTAGTTTGTGGCACGCAGGCTCTCTAGTTGAAGCACATGGGCTCAGTAGTTGTGGCGTGCAGGCTTAGTTGCCCCACAGCATGTGGAATCTTAGTTCCCCGACCAGGGATCGAACCCATGTCCTCTGCATTGGAAGGCAGATTCTTAACCACTGGACCACCAGGGAAGTCCCAACAGAAGGCTTTTTTAAACCATAGCACAACTGAAGGGGAACAGAGAGTACTTGGAAAGCCTAAATAGGGGCAAGATGGCATGCATATTGTTCTAACAAGGGAAGAATGTTTTCAGATATTTTTACAAAATCTACCAAAAAGAGGTAAGTTGGTTTTATATTTTTTGGTGAAGAAGCCAGCTTCAAATCCAATTCTGAGAGGAGTTTTGGGGGAAGTGAGGCATAGTGACTGAGTCGGATTAGGGGTGTATGGGACAGAGGTCAGCAAGGGTAGGCTTCAATCTGGCATGAAGCCAATAAGCCAGTCAGTAGTCAGGGGAAATTTGACTAGTCTAGCCACTATTTTGAAACTTCTCTTCCTCGGAAGCAGGCTCCATGTCTTAGTTACATTTGTATTTCCCTAAGACCTTACATATTCAAGCACTGGGTAGACTTAAGTTGTATGAGAGTTAGACTTTCAGGTTCTCAAGGAAGAAGATAATTTGATTTAGTAACTTTTGTCAGTGAAAATGGGATCCTAAGTTCCCATCCCAGTCCCATATGTGACTTAAATACATGGCAAATCACTATATTACATTTTTACTCACCTCTTCCTTTCTATAAAGAATGTTCATATTGTTACAAACATCCCTCCACCAAAAGGTTAGACCCTTACTTACCCAGCTATTTGGGGGCGGGAGGGGGTACCTCCTGTGGCATTATCCCAAATTATTGTTAGAATTTAATATCCTTTATAATGTTGCACAGATTTGATATGACAGCTCAGAAAAAGGGTTACTTTGAGGTATGTGATGGCTACACAGAAAGAAAAATGTGTCATCACTCCTGTAAGCCACAGGTTTTCTTCAAATCTCATACCTATGCCTTAACGTTCTCTTCTCTGATTCTGTAATTACCTCTCCTTCCTCGCTTTTTATTCACTTGTAAATACACTACAGTCCAGCTTGCAGCCCCATCACTCCACAATAACTGTTCCTGTCAAAGACACCATTGCTGCCCATGTGGCAAAATCCAATAGACACATCTGCAAACCTCAGCTATTCAAACTTTCACTGGCACTGAAGGTTAGCCCACCTGCCTCCTCCTTTTAAAAAAAAAAATCTTAAATATTTGACATATGGTGGTTAACATGTGGTTATGTAATTTAAATGTGCAAAAGGGCCCATTAAAAAAACAACAACAGTCCATGCCATTGTTGATTTAACAAATAAAAATACACCCAGTTAAACTTGAATTTCAGATAAACAATGCATTTTTTTAAGTATAAGTATATCCCCTGAAATATTGAGGATATAGTATACTAAAAAACTATTTGTTGTTTATCTGAAATTCAAATTTAACTGAGTACCTTGTATTTTATCCAGCAACTCATGCTATCATATCCCATGCCTTGTCCTACTCCCCAGAGGCAATAAATTCTAATTTTTAAAAAGCTGGCTATAAGGAAGCATCAGGCAATTCATGGAAAGCTCCTGGCACAGAGTGCAGACAGGCAACAAATGAAATCTATCACAATAATGATATCATTATATTATTATTTCTATTATTATTATGACTCTTGTAAGAACCTTTGACTAGTCTCCTGAGGTTCAACCTCGCCCACTTCAGCTACCCAAATCCTCTTAAACACCATTTCCAAGTTAATAGTCTCATGATTTTCCTTCAGTCTTATCACTCTCCAACTCTAAAATCTGTAATGAGTCAAAATTATTCACTGAATAAACTATAACCCCTTAACAAAAAAGCTGTTTCTTCTGGTAGTTAGCTCCATATTTCTAAATGATAGTTTAAAACTTCCTGATTTTTGACATTACCTCTTTGCTTCTGTGATGATGAATGAGGATTTACTTCCCTTGCATGATTCCGAGTCCCCCTTCCCCATTTTTTTCAATAGAATTATACTTGCTATGTTAATTGGTATTTCCTTATAAGAGTTAGTAAAATGCTAACACTTTCAAATTCTTATTCCATCAACTACAGGTAATATCATTTGACTTTTTGTGATGTGAGGGAATTAGTGCTCCTGTTCTTTATCTCTTCTTTCCACTTCTACCTCCCACTTTCTGTCTTCTGTACTTGTTCTATTGATAAAGCAAGGTTGATACTATTTACCATCGGTTCTGTAACAATAATTAGGCTTATGTTGATTCTAAAAATTGCAAGTCAATAAAGTGCTTACATTATTTTGACATCACATCAATGCAGTTTTCATACTCTGTTACACTAAAATCTATTGATCTCATGCTTTGACGAGCTCTTTTGCTCATGTGTGATATAAAACCATGCACTGGTTATTTAGAAAATCTTGATTCAATGAATTATGCAGGTCTTCTAAATGTTGATACATTTCATTTTACAATATCAAAAAATAATATTTGTTAATGTCACCACTGATCTCATCAGGAAGGTCTTTAAGTGTCGGGAATCTGTCAGGCTCATAGTAGTGGATACACGTTTTCCAAAATTGTCATTTCTGCTTGACACTTTGTATTTTATCAGTGGCAATAAATACTATCAGTTGTTTTCTTTGAAGCGACAGGCTCATTTCATTCATTTTTAGGAAATGTCTGCCAAAACTCTAAGTTTGAATAACCATGGTTTGTCTATCAGTTGTTCAGTCAAGTAAAAATAGTACTTCATGGCAAAAGCATCTAATTTAGCTCACAAACAGCTGCACAAGT
Organism: Balaenoptera physalus; assembly: GCF_965194825.1. NCBI lineage: Eukaryota > Metazoa > Chordata > Mammalia > Artiodactyla > Balaenopteridae > Balaenoptera > Balaenoptera physalus. Next base: position 99,741,199 of record NC_138890.1, read on the forward strand.
GCTTGTCCCCAAGAACGCCTTTAAACTGTGGTAGATAGAGGATAATGCACACTCGTTTTGATATAAAGAATATTAAAAGGACATGTGCTCAAGGGTCAAGATTAATAAAATTAATAATTTTAACTGCTTTGTCAATGACATTTTAAAATAAAAAAATTTGTTGTTGTTGTTGTTGTTGTTTACTGGCATGCACGGTAGAGAAGAATTCAGTGCCTGCTGGTACCGCTTGGTAGCACCACACTCATTTATGCTAAAGTGTCAGCAGTTTTAACCATCTTTGCTTATGCAAATGTCAAAGCAGTGCAAAAGGCATATCTTAGTATTATTATGAAAATAGTGTTGCTCTCACTGACTCCCTGAAAAGGTCTTGTGTTCCCCAGGGATCCCTGGAGCCCAATTTGAAAGTCATTACCAATTTGAAAGTCATTAATGTAGTCTGGTCCTGGGGACTTCCCTCTGAGAACCCTCTAACTTCCTTCTCTCTGGGCAAAAGTCCTAGACTTCCCTTCACAGTCATGAGTTAGAGCTTCTGTTTTCTGGATCCCATGTCATCTTTTTGTTGTTGTTTACTCCTTGGTTTTATTACCACACAAAAAATGTCATATGGGAGGGAAAGTTTTCTGAGTCCTTGCATATATAAAGTATCTTAATTCCACCTTCACACCTGATGGTTTAGCTGCATATGGAATTATGGTTTGAAAATCATTTCCCCTGAAACTTCATGTTACTCTGTTGTCTTCTAGCCCTTGGTGTTGCTATTGCAAACTCTGATGAAAGGGTGATTCTCATTTCTTTATAAGTTGTTTCCCCCATACCCGCATTGAGAAAGCATTTCAGATCATGTTTATACTCTTGCTGTTTCTATATTTCAACAAGATGTGCCTAGGTGTGGGTCTTTTATTTTTTCATTCATTGCAGGACCTCTTTAGACCTTTAAATCTGTTCCTCTGAAATATCCTTGCATTATTTCTTTGTTAGTTTATTCTTTATTGTTTTCTCTTTCCAGCACTTCCATTAGTCAGTGGTTGGGACATGTGGATATATTCTTTAGTTTTCTTTCTACACTGCTAATTTTATTTGTAAATAATATTTTCTATCTCTTTGACTTTTTCTTCTACTTTCTGATATTTCCACTTTGATTTGTAATCCTTCTATTGAATTTGTATTTTGGCAGTCATATTTTATTATTCAAGACATCTTTCCTCTGTTTTGATTATTCTTTTTTTCACTGCAATCTTTTTTGAAGATTTCTCTGTTCCATATATTAAAATTTCACTTCCTCCAGTGTCATCTTTACCTATTGATTCATCTTGATCTCTTTCTTTTGTGTTGGAGACTTTCTTAAAATCTAGTGATCTTTAATTGTCTATTCACATTTAAGAATGAGGCAATAAAAAGTTAATTGGGTACATGGGAAGACCTTGTCATCTCACAGATTTAGACTGAGATTAATGTCCTTATTCGGAAGGTAGATTTTTTAAAGGAGGTTAACTTCTAGAAGCTGAAGAGTACAGGCCTTCAATTTCTAGAGCGGAGGTTTTGTGTGTTTTTTGGGCCAGAGATTCAGAATGCAGGGGTGGGTGTGGTGGAATAGCAACAGTTATGTATACTTCCTTTCAATCCATTCTTCTGTGTTCAGCCGCTAGCCTCATTTCTGTTCTCTGTGGTACCTGGCACACCCTGGGCTCCAGGATTCTGCAGGGCAGGTTGGATCTCCCCTTAATCCTGTCTCTTCTACGTGTTCTCTGAGCTGTGGCTTCCTCTGTCACACTCAGTCACTCCTCCATCCATTTTCCGTCCTCCAGAAATCATGAAAATCATTGAAATGAAGCCACTGATGGCTCTTCCTGGTATCTTTGTTGTTGTAGGTTTACGTCTTTTCTAAAAGTTTGTTATCATTTCCTAGGTCTTGGTATAGAAAGGGGAGAGAGAGATGTGCTCATCATTCCACCATCCTTAACCAGTAACTCTCTTCTTTTGGCTTCTATGATATCCATTCTCCCAGTTCTCCTGGGCTGTCTCTTTTACTGGCTCCCCCTTCTGTACTGACAGCTTAATGTTAGAGTTTCTCTTTTCTCTATACTCTCTTCCTAGACAATCTTATCCACTGGATCATTTTTAAATGTTTATCTACATGCTGATAGTTTCCTAGTTTGTATCTCCCTCCCTGACCTTACTTCTGGACTCCAGGTTCTTTATCCAACTGCCTACTTGAAATCTCGAATGTTTCACAGATACTTCAAAGGTTAGTTTCCAGTATCCCCCTCTCCACCTTTACCCTATCTCAGTAAAGGGCCATTTCCCTCTGCAGGGCTTTCCACTCCTCTTTCCTCTTCCTGAAATGCTGTTGCCTTCTCTACCCGCCTGGTTACTTTCTTCTCATCCTTAGGCAAAACTTCCATAACTATATAAAGCTGCTCCCTCCTTCCCACACTGTTATTTTGTCTCTTGGCACCCTGTTACTAATCCTCATAGAACTTTTCAAATTTGAAATTATTTATTCATGTTTATTTTTACCCCTTTCTTATTAGGTGGTAAGGCCCACTGCAGGTAGTGACTGTGCTGTCATATTTATCAGTGCTTTTCCAGCACTACCATAGTGCTTGACCCATAGGAAGAACTTAACAAACATGTGTAGAATAGTTAGATACAGTTTGAAATGAATGCTGAGATCTCAAAACACCTTCTTATTTATAAGAAAACTGCCTTAAAGGACTCCAAAAATATTCTAACAACTCATCCTCTTGCTTATTTAATTTTTAATTTTTTAAACTTACTTGCAAACTGAAAATGTAACTCAATTAAAACAGAATACTGTAATACTTGTGAATACAGTTTAGTCCAGAAAACGATATGAGTGCCTTTTAACTGGCATACATCACCTCTTGAAGGACTCTTAGCCATCTATAGGCTTAGAACTTCAAGTGAATTTTCTCTCAATCTGTTCCTTTTGTCCTTACTTGACCCAACTTTATGAAATCATCATGGCATGTTTGATAAGGGCCATGAATGTTCAGTTCAAAATGAATTATGAATCATGACACCACCTGGGAACACAGGAATAAAAAAGAGGCAAGACTTTCCTGTTAAAGCCAGACAGCTCTCTATATTTCACTGCTTTAAACCTGCCCAATAAAATGTCATGAAATAGATCAGATGGATCTAGGGGGTCTCGCTGTCATGAAGAGCCATATTCACCAGGTATATGTCAACTGTCCTGCTACAGATTCTTGGCTTGATTCCCAGTACCCACTTCTTCAGGGAAGAAACAGAAACACAAAACTGGTTATGCAGAGAACTAAGCCCTGTGAACTGACAGAGTAAGATATTATTAATGACTCTGGATGTGATATTTTGGCCAGTCTAGACATGACCACAAGATCCTTCTATTATCTCTGGGTACGAGAAATAATCACTTGGGCTAACCTTACAAATGCTATTAGCCATCAAAGGAAAAGAATATTTTCTATGCTATAATTCTTGGTTCTAATGAAAAAATTCTTAGAAATTATCATTTATCCCAATTTTTGAAGTCAAGTACATATTTGGTTCAGCAATAAGAGCTATTTCTGTGTAGCAATAAGAGCTTATCTTATCACATCCAGAGGAAACCGACTGCTAGGGGAGAGCCTCTTTCTGTCTCTCTCATCCTGCAAGACCCTTGAAACATCCTGCAGGCGGCTCCTATCTTGTGGGAATGTTATTCACAGAAAATCATATCACCTTGTAAGGCCTTTCTCTGGTCTCAGGGAAGGTACAAAGGAAAGTAGGAGGGGCTGGACGGAGGGGTCGATGGTTGCCTGGAGAGGTGGCTATTGACAGAACCACAGGTGGGGAGGAAGCTGCGCTAATTAACTGGATCTGGCTCTACAGCTTCCTTGGTCTCCTAAGCCCAGGATGACACCTGCCTCCCTCAGTGTGTCTGGCTAAGCTTAGAAATGCTTCCTTAGGAGGAGACTGAATAAGTTTGAGTTCTGAAGTCAGACGTCCCAGATTTGAATACCAGTTAAGCCACTTCCTGGCTGGGCAACTCTACCAAGTTAACTTAGCCTCTCTGAGTTTCAATTTTCTTACCTGAAAATGTGCATAAAATCAGAACCTCTCTTTGTGGATTTTTGGTGAGGATTAAGTGAAAAAGTTCTCAGAACTGTGAAAATATAAAATGAGTGCTAAATAAATATTGTTAGTTGCTGTGGGCATTGCTGCTATCTTTCCATCATTCACCCTCCTTCTCCTGGAAACTACCCCATTCTTGTTTGGGTTTGCATAACCACTTTTATAGGGCCTTTGCATCTGGGGTAAAACTCGACATACCCTTGGCTCAATATCCCTCTGGCTCTAGGCATGAGGCACCTGGCTCAGGCCTAAACTGATCAGCAAAGTCCCACCTCCTGGTCACGGTTCTCGGCCCTAGGGTGGGTTTGTGATCTAATTTGGTCCAGTGAGACTTGAGATGATTGCTGGGGAATTCTGAGGAAGAAACATCCTTGCTTTTCTGAGAGAAGTTTCAGAAGGGAGGTGGCATCATCATTATTATTGCTATCTCTTTTATTATTATTGTGGATGACAGTTCTAGGTTTTCTGGGGACACTGACGTTCACCTTTCACCACCTGTGAGCCTGCTGTGAAGGGAGGGAGTCAGACTGCACACGGAATAGATCCAAGGGGTTTACTAAACTTCTCCATGAGCACAGGGACAGGGTTAGAACCTCCACAGATTCCTCACAGGTTAGAGTCTGAGATCACAGCCAAGGAGCTGAGTAACCTGGGGTCCTGTGTTGTATTTCAAGAGCCTTCTAAAAATGTTTCATGAATTTTGGGGGGGGGGAAGAGAAATTAGGAGTTTGAGATTAACATGTACACACTGGTATATATGTAAAATAGGTAAACGACAAGGACCTACTGTATAACATGGAGAACTAGACTCAATATCTTAAAATAGCTTATAATTCTTTTCCATTGAAAAGAACCTAAAAAGGAATATATATAACTGAATTACTTTGCTGTATACTTGAAACTAACACAACATTGTAAATTAACTATACTTCAATTAAAACAAAGAAAGGAAGGAAGGAAGGAAGGAAGGAAATGCTTCATGAATTTTTAACTGCAAGAGGGCAGCAAGTTATGTGCCATTAATGATCTTGAAAAAGCAAGTTCTCCAAGGTCCTTGCCTTCCTTCCAATAACTTGGCCACCAAAGAGGGAAATATTCTGATGTCTTTTTACCAGTTTCTAATAGCAAAAGCAATGGCATCTCAGAGAATACTGCAGTGGCAAAACTTGCTGTTTGAAACCTAGTACCTAATGAGGTACAAATGTAGGCACCAGCAATCTATGGCATGTGGGCCAAGTATGAGACAGACCAGTTTTCATTGTCAGGGGATCAACTGCCTCTCACTTTTTCTTTTCCCACTGGAACCAAAGTTCCCTCTGATTGAGAGAACTATCAGGGGCAGGAAAAGTAGTAGCTGGCAAATGTCTCCAGCCTCAGGTTTGCAGTTGGTTTATCCATCTTGGGGAGACAACCTTGGCATGCCAATTTTCAAAGCTTGCCAACTTTTGTAGCAAAGCACAGTAAAACTAACTGACATTTATATTTTGTTTTGTTGCTTGGTTCCCTGTAATGCTTATATTTTTCTTTAGCTTAACTAAATGATAACCAGGCCCAACATTTATTCATGATTAAGCAGAAACACCAACTTACAACTCATTGGCAAAAGTGAAGACCTACAAAAGCATTTAATCATGCAGATAATATTTATGTAAGGAAAGGGTAAGAATGTAACTAAGCCTGATTCTCAATAGCCTTTGGAAAATACTTCATGAATTTTTAACTGCAACAGGGCAGGGACTTGTCTTTATGACTCAGCTGAAGGATGAATCCTCATAACCCACTGGTTTCATTTGAAGTTCAGAAAAAAGAACACCATCTATTAAATCATCAGTATCAATGGTTATAACACTTTGGGTTTCCCTTGGAGACTTGGTTCTGGCGTATAAATCTATAGCAAGCCCCAGATTTAGGGAAAGAAACATGGTGAGTGCCCTAATGAATTTCAGCAGCCATGATGATATGAGGAAGGGTCGATGCAATGACAGGCTGTGTGAGCAATGGAACACATGTTGGTCCATGTCATAGACTAGACTGAGTACCTGCCTTCAAGGAGTTTATAGCCCAAAAAGTGACTATGTAGGATTAAATCAATGTGGGAAAACAAAACAAATGATGAGCCAAGGCAGCAAGCTGAGGAGTTAGGATAAATCACTCTTCAATATCGCTCCCACTTCTATCCTTGGCCCTCAGAGACAGCAAAGCTAAGCAGAATACTACAAGGTTAATACCCAGGAGGCCCGAGTTCTACTGCCAGCTCTACCCTCATAGCAGGATAAATATTAACTGACAATATGTAGTTTTAAAAACACTATATTGGAAAATAAGATTCTCCCTAAGCTCATATCTGCCTGTGGTGGCAAATTCACACTCGATCTCATTTTAGGGCACTGCCTCAGCTTCTCTAGGGTTAAATGATAGTCTCAGTTCACTCGTGAGTCCGGAATACAGGGGGGCACCCTACTGTTGAGTTCCCCTTAGTCACGCTTTCCGGGAAATGGGCTGTTTGGGCAGAGAAAACATTTCCAAGCTTGGGAGGTGCTTTAGGGCTCACATCTGGCTGCCCAAGCCACATCACATGGCTGTTCTTCTTAGGATGCATGTGTGTCCCAGAGTGCTATGAATGAGCACAGCACAGGTCCCTACTAACTGCCGGACGGCCAAAACCCTGGCCCCTTCCGCCTCAAGGAAGCTTTAACAGCTCTCTCCAATCTACTTCTGCTTTCCCCAAACTTTGGAGCCCCTTTCCCCTTACAGACACTTTGCTGTCATTATTTCCATGAGTTTATGCCTTGAAAACAAAAGCTGAGACCGGGTTTACCTGCCGGGTACCTGTCAACTTTGGCTCTTGGTACCACTACACGAGAGCCTGTTAGACATGGGGACAAAGGCGGAGCTACCTTTTCATGATGGGGAAGGGAAACATACCAACAGCAGCAAGAATGAAACATGAATTCAATTATCAGTAGGATGCCCTGTCACACATCGGTGTGGATGGCACAAGCAATTCAAAGATCTGTGCCTCTTCCACAAACCAGTTTGAAATCTATAAAAAGAGCAGGAAGAAAAAACCCTTCTCTTTGTTGCAGAGACTCCCAGCTCTCCTTGAATATACATTCTCTGCTTCCTTCTTGGGAGCAGAACTGCTAATGTAGCTGGAACCCTGGATACTTGTAGTAAAGACTAAATTTCCCAGCTTCTTTTGCAGCTAAATGTGCCATTGCAGCCAAGTTCTGGCCCATCGGAGGTAAGTGGAAATGTGGTATGTAAATACTATGAGTGTAGAGTGTCCTTAAAGAGAAGGGCCATGTCTTTCTTTGTGCTTCTTCTTTCCCACTGGCTGGGATGCAGCTAGAGTGTCTGAGGCTCCAGCAGCAACCTGGGGCCCTGCGGTGGACACTGCGTGTTGAGAATGGAAGACCAGAAAGATGGGTGTGGTCCAGGCCCTGGTGACCTCACTGAGCTTCACCACCAGTCCTGGACTGGCCTACCTTCAGATTTCTTCCACCCTAAAGAGAAATAACCTCCTATCTTGAAAAGCATAACTATTATTTTAAGCTATCGCAGCTGATGTTCCTCAAGGTAAACTTAGCTTTTCGGAAGAATTCCACAATGCCAACAATTTCACAATACCAGGGGAAAATAGAGCAATTTCACATTATCAGAGAAAACATTTGAGTTTTGAGTTCTCTCTGACACTTTCAATAAGGACATGTACCTATGTATGCATGTGTTTCCTTACGTTTGTAGAAGGGAAACTCGCTTGAGTGTTTAGGGTGAAGCTCTAGGCTGGCCCAGCGCGTGTATGTGCTTGAGTGGCTGTGGAGCTTCTGGGTCTGAGCTCATCCTAAGCAAGGAATGAGTCAGGTCCGCAAGCTGGTGTGGTCACTGGATTAGAGGGAGGAGTATGAGGATACTCCAAATGTAAAACTCAGCAGGTTTCCTAACTTGCTTGGCGTTATACTCAAGCCACAGGTGAGAAGGATCTAAAAGTTAAAACTAAAATACCTAGGTTCCTTAAAATGTTTGGTGAGATTGGGAATTGAGTTTTGGGGTCTGCATAGTATAACCACGGGCGTCAGGAGGAGGGCAATGCTGGTGGTGGGTCACGTTAGGTGGTGGCAGGAGGTGACAGCAGGTGGTGGCAGCAGCATTGGGAGCAGCAGTGGTGCAGTGTACAAGCAGACAAGGCATCACCTCATGGCATCAATAACCCAAGAAAGAACATGGCTTCAAAGGCAGCAAGAGGCATTGCTAAGCGTTGCCGTTTTCCAGTGGCATTGGGAGCCATGGAAGGTGGCAGAGTTGCCTTTTGACAGCAGGAGTTGTCAAACAACCTGGATGGCAGGAGCTGGGCATCCGTAGCAGCAGATACCCGTGGAAATGAGAGGAGAGGCCAGGAGAAACATGGTGGAGGCCATGTGGATGCTGAGAAGACTTACTGTTTTGAAACATTTTAATCATTTCTTAGGGCCCTTCAAAATTATCTAAGGACGGAAGAGAAGGTTTTACAAAAAGTCTGAGACCCTATAATATTAAGCAGGAGTCAGAGCAGAGAAACACTTTTTATTACTATTAATGTGAACTCGTTTTACCCTGAGGTTCACGCAGCCAGGGGAAAACATAGGTTACAATTTTTAAGAGGCTCTTTACAGCTGACTCTTGCTATTTTTCACCGTGCAACATTCAGTTAACCAATATATGGGCTTGAGACAGGCTAAAATGATCCTTTCCAACAACTACCTGAAGGCATTTTAAATTAGATAAGAGAGATTTGCCTTCAGGAAACTAATATTGTCTTATGTATGCAATGTGTAGGAGGCAATAAGTAGGTGACAGGACTGACATACTGCTCTGCTAGAAATGGGAAAAAAACACTCCAAGGACGGATTGTTTACTCCTTTACATTTGAAAAGCAAGAGAAAGGAAGGGTAGGTGGTCAGCACTTGAAAATAAATTTTCTAATTTGCTTTCAGAATAAGACCTTGACTTCTACCTTCTGCAGAAACATTTAATAAACTAAGGTTTGACCCTTCTCTTGCCACCCTACGTAGAACAATGAAGAGTTGCAGAAATCTATTCATTAAGTCAAAAATTACCTTATCATCTGCTATATTCTAGGAGTTGAGATATACGCCATATGAAATTAGAGAGAATTCAAAGATCAATAAAATATAATTCTTGCCCTTGAAGAACTCAAAGCACGTGCAATAAGTAGGGGGAGAGACAGACACATAAATAGATGATTACAATATAATGTGGTAAATGAATCTAAGTGACTATGTGGGTACAGGAGTGACAAGTCCTAGGCATGAATATGTGATATATGAGGATGTGTGATCTTTGAGTTGGTCATGAACAACAAATAAGGCTGTATTAAAGGTAGACTAGTTGCGTAGAGCATTTTATAGTAGGTCTTAAGAAATTACAGAGAACATTGTTTTGGGAGCATGAGAAATAGTACGGTGTGGCTGGAGCAAGAGAAGCATGACTGAGCACTGGGGAATGAGAGGCCAGAAGGAGAGGCTGGGGCCAGCCTGAAGGGCACTGTGTACCAAGCTAAAGAATTTGGACTCATGCCTTTAGCAGTGGTGACTCATCAAAGGATGTTAAGCAGCGGAATGGCATGATCAAATTTGCTTAGCTTGACGGCTGTTCAGTCAACACTTACTGAGTTTTTCTTAGGTGCCCAACACTGTTAGAGGGATAAAAGGAAGAGTACAGCTCAGGGAACTTACAGTTCCATGGCAGAGGCGACCACACAAACATCCTGGGGTCATGGTCCATATAGGATGTGCTGGGCTTAGCCAGCCTGGGAGATGCCGATGAGGTTCAGGAGGACCTACGCTGAACCTTGAAGGACTCATTCAGCTGATGCGTGTCTCTTACTAGAATGGACTCTCATGGAGTCTAGCAAGGGCTCCTGGCATAGAGTAAATGTAAGAGAAGTGCTTGTTAACTTAAATACATCCTTAAAATGAGAGCAGAGACTTATCTGTTTTGTTCAGTGTCTGGAACAGTGCCTGCACATAGTAGGTGCATCACAGGTATTTGTTGAGAAATGAAGGAAGGCAGGAAGGAAGGGTGGGCTGAGGTGAAGAAGAGCATTTTAAGTAGAAGGAACAATATGCACAAAAGCATGGAGGCATGAAAGAACAGAGGGTGTATAGCTGAAAATAAAGTTTGAGTATTGAGGACGAGAGAGTATTGAGGCAAGTGAGGTGCTCTGTGGTTAAAGGAAATACTACTCTAAAGGGCTGAGACTCACCAAGTAGGCCCCTGGAAGCCAGAAGGATTTCTAGAAAGGTGGTACCTTTCAGACAGCTCACTTTGGATACAGCTTGGAGAATGGGCCAAAGGGATAAAACTGGATTCTGTTCTGCTATAGCAATAAAAAGATGACACGGAATGCATAAATCTGAATATTCAGGATGTGGAATAGCTAAGGGCTTGGACATTTATTAGGTGAGAGAGACGAGAGAGGGAGAGCAGCCAGGATACAACACACTTTCTTTTTTGGCTATACAAGGAACACACACACACACATGCGCGTGTGCGTGCGCACACGTGCACACACGTTTGGTGGAGGTGACGTGTTTATTTCGGACACTGTGAGTTGAGGCTCCTGTAGCACGTCTGAGTGTACGTGTTCAGAGGGCTGTTGGCGATACAGATCTGGACTGAAGATGGGAGGAGGGGCTACCATGGGAAGATGACACACGAGCACATATGCCGTTCTTCCTGACTCACCTCTAGCCATAGCAGAAGAGACTAGAAAGTAAAATAAACTCAAATCCGTGCTGGGAAACGGCATGGAATACTCTTAGGGATTAGAAATCATGAGAGATCTTTGAGAGATGAAAGCAGATGGATTGGATTGAAGATGAAAATCACAGCTGACCTAAAACTCGGGGGAAAGTGGGAATAGTTTTGAGGGGGCCTTGAGCACAGGCTGAGCAAATGTGGCGACCAGAAGGGGCTTCTGGAATAATATCAGAGAGGCTGGGGTATCACAGGAATGGCCAAGGGGTTTGCTACTTTTTTCCAAAACTGGATTTAAGGATGAAAAGATGCACATAAAGCAGTGAGATGGAATACAGATAAATAGTTTTTAAAAGAAAGAAAGAGAAAATAAAGATTAGAAAGATGAAATGAGGTGTGTAGTATGTTAAAAATCATGCCATGAAATCCCACGTACTTGCTAGAGAGAGGTGTGTCATAAACGGGGCTATAAATTTTCAATCAGTGAGAAAAGGAAAACAGAATCTCTTTATATAATTACAGCATCCAAAGGGTTAAAAACATATTAGCTGCTTTTAATCTGATTTCCACAAGTTCAGTCCAGAATCTGTTCACCTTCAGAAGAGCCATGGGGTTAGCGGTAGTGGAAGAAATGAACTATCAGTTATAACATGTCTGCTTGGTGCCAGGCACTACTCCCATATTTTCTAATTTAACATTCAAACAACTTTGTTCTTAGTCCAAATCCAGTGCGCTTTACATTGTCCTTTGCTTCCCCTCAGAAAAAGAAGCTCCTGTGTACTTTGCTGTCTGCTGAGTACTTACTACAAACTGAAGGTTGATTCCCACAGTGTGTATCAATAATTTGTAAGGGAATCTTCCACAAGATTATTGATACTCACAGCCATCTTTTAAGATTACAATATATTCTGTTGATCCTTGTTGTCAGGCAAGGCTCAATATCACTCCTTCTCAGGGAGGGTTGATTGGCCCAACACAACGCTTCCTGGAATCACCAGGAATCCCTTATCCAAAGCTTTGTAACAGAACAGCACGGCCATGGGATGCTGTCCACAGGGGTTCTACGCGGTATTGGAGCTTACAGAGAGAAGCCAGTGTTACTCCAACTGAGTCCAACCCTTGAGTCAATCCACCTGAAAGCTTAAATGTACATTTTAAGGTAAATTTGATATAAAGGCCTATTAACAGCCCAGATGTACACTGAAATAGGAAGATGGAGTAATTTGGGTTCTGTAGCTTTCAAGTATGATTCTCTGATCCTCCCAAGATATCCCATGACTAAATTGATACCCTTTAGTATATTCCTTTTCTCTTTTAGCTAGCTAATGTGGATTCTGCTCTCTGCAACTAAGAACCCCAATGGTTGAGATATATACATATATATATACATATATATATATATATATATATATATATATATATATATATATACACATATACATATATATATATCTGTAGAGGAGAAAGAGGTAAAGGAATAAGATTCATGTTGGACATTAAGCTATAATTAAATACTAGGTAAAATGTGTACTAGGTACTAGAGATACGTATTGTTGCCCTGGTGTCATTCGTCATTACTTTATCTCCTTATTTAGATTTGAATTGCCTCAAAGACAAGGACGTCATCTTCTCATCAGAGTAGAGTATTTAAGAACATGAACTCTGCCACCAGACTGCCTGATATGAATCCTGGCTTCACCATTTTCTAGCTGTGTGACCTTGGGCAGGATACTTAAATTCTCTGTGCCTCAGTTTCTTCATGGGTAAAATGAGGATCATATTTGCATTTCCTTATAAGTGTTCAGATTCAATGGGATAATAAACATAAAGAGCTTATCACAGTCTTGGCAATGTGATAGGACTAAATAAAGACTAGCTGTCAATATTATCACATCCTAACTCTACAGAACTTGCTATAATGACAGTGACAGCCAGTGTCAGCAAAGGAGTAGAACAGTGAATGGAAATCATCTTAAATCGTGTAGTATTTTAGCAGCTGCTGAAACACACCCTTCTCACCCTCTGAACTTCGGGGCTTTCCCTGAAGGTTTTTTCCTGCTCACTGATGGAGCAATGGTGAGTGCAGAAACTGTCAACTTGCTTTGACATCCCTAGCCTTCTTACACAACTCACTCCAGCCATACAGCTCCATTTGTATATCCTCCTCCCCAAATCTCTTCTACATCTGATCTCACATGGAAATCATTACAGGCAGAGTGTTTATGCAAGTCTCCATGGTGACAGTCCATTCTCTGGTCTCCACGGTGACACTTGCAAATACTCATAACCTCTCAAATTCATTCTGTTTTATTTGAAATGTCTACTGATTTATCAGCCTAAGCCATGTATAACAACACAAATTTTGTCTTTCCAGGAATAAAAAGAAAGGAGAGAATAAAGTGAAATAATATTTAGGGCATATGGGGATAATCCTCTAAAAAAATGTACAGGAAAACCAAAACCCAAATTTTTATGTCATCCCTTAAATATATAGAGAATGCATAATTAGCACTTACAATTATTTACAAATTATCTTTAATGGTAGAACAACTATAATCTCAGTAAAAACAAAGATGTGTGGGACAAACATCACTGAGTCAGTAATCAGAAGACCTGAAATTTAGACCTGATCTTAGGCTGACCAACCACTCCAGGACTGAGAGGTTTCCTGGCACATGAGACTTTAGTGCTAAAATCAGGACAGCCCAAAGTGTCCTCATTTTCTTCACGTTATTGAGGGGCTGGAGAAAATCACTGCTGTGGTTCCTTCCGGATTGAACGTTTTGTGATTGTACAAAATAGAGCTGGGTGTTCTCCCTAGGAGCACCTAAGTTCACTGTGAACATGGTAAATCATGCTTCATTTCCCAATTATAAATGCATATTGGAAGTAAAAGTGCATTTCTTTTAGAACTGAGTATGCTTAGATGTGATAGAGGTCAAGGAACTAGTCAAGCTGTAAATTCTAGCCAACTGCCTTAAACTACATGTATTCTTCTTACTTGGGTTTGTTCCCTAACATTTTCACCAAATACGGAAAATCTGTTTTGGGGATTGAGTAGGAGTGAGTAACATTTATTTTTCAAAGCAATTGTATTGTTTAGGGCACATCAGCCTTCCATTGCAAAACACCTCTAACCACCAGTAAGAAACTCACTAGTGTGCAGCCTTCCGTGTTCTCCTAATTCTGCCTGAGAAAAGAGAATGGATGTTAAAAGATGCAAGGTCAGTATATCTCTTTGCTTCATAGCAAGAGAGAAAACAACATGCGAAAAATAAGGAATTATTCAGAACAAATCTCCTCTTTTATTTTCCCACAACTGGAAAGTTCACCATGTTATTCAGGAGTGTGGAGATAGGTGAGCTGAGCAGAGATATTTTGAACAGAAACAACCTACTGGTGTTTTCATTTCAGTTCACAGCATTTGTATGTCTTTTGCAACCATTCCTATGTGAAAAAAGATAATTGCTTTCGTAGAAAGCAAAGACTATGTGCAAGTTCTTTTATTTCCCTGAAATGCATGTTTACCATGTGAGGAGAGGCTTCGTTCTTCATAGATAATTCTTTTGCAAATTGGTGACTCTGATGTAAAGCCCTGCTCACCAGCACAGTTTCATAATTGATAGGCTGGGTCGTCCTGTAGGTTTATCTATCTATCTGTCAACCTCTAGCTGTCTGTCTATCTTAAAGAATGTTATTTATAAAACAACAGTTATACAGAGAAAGATTAAATGAAAAAAGACACTTTAATTATAAGGGTCTTTCTTAGAAATCCTTTGGACGTATCTATCTCTGTTTATTCCAATTCTATTTTCCCTAAAACTTTCTAAAATTAATTTTACTAATTTTTCCTCATTATTATAAAATTAATCCACTGCTTATTGTCTTCTGTAGCAGGATGGAGTCTGCTGTCACCTTCAATTTCTTTATTACTCCCCATTCTTGCCCTTGAAGGGAGAGGGCAAGAACATGCAGACACTGAAGTTATGTTATGAGAAGTGGTCAATATTAGCAAAAAGAGTTTTGTTTGTCTTATATAAGTGCCGCCCACTGACGGATTTAATGATCTAGCTTTGTTTCCTTGGGCTAGAAAGAGGGACATGTCTTGCTGGCCTTGATCACAAGGGGCAGCAAAGATTGCAGTCAGGGAAGAGAATGCAAAGGGAAAAACAGCTTTCTAGTGTAAGCAGCTGGTCAATTCTGTATGGTTTGAAAGGCAACCTGCATGGAAATAGGAATTGAATATTTGAACAATCCTCTAAACCGTTTGCATGTTTGTGATCACTTATGAATAAATTTGAGTTCACTCTTGCGATGGATTATACCTCACGAATATGGGAGGAGTGGCACTGTCGAACTATGGTACAGGGACTGACCATGCCAAATGAAATAAGCCAGGACCGCTGTACCACTGTAGACAAATGATGGGCAAACACAGTCTGAACTGTTGGTGTACTTTGTGTATCCTTTCATGAAAAGGAGCATCAATGGGGCAGGTGATCCAGCACCGAAAGTTGCTTTGTGGGGCTGTAAGATAAGAGAATGGAAAAGGTCTCAGTAGAAATCGAGAACTATGATTTAATGTGAAGCCTCATCAGTATGATTCCACAAAAGATCTCCTACAGAAGATGTTGGAGGAATGGAGCCTCTGAACTCTTGTATCATCCAATACAGAATTTAAAGAAGGTTGAATTAGTCCTCGGCAGGATGAAAAGTATACAAGTAGAATGCTGGAATTAGTGGGAGGGCCTGTCACCACCAAATCTGGCCTCCCAGCCTCCAGCACACTTGCCAGGACCCTGGTACAGGGAGTGGGAAAGCAAGGAATCCTGTGCTCCAGAGCAGCAGGTCCGAGACAGCACAAGCTGTAGATCAAGAGCCAAAGGAGGATTATATACCATTGCTTGAACACATTTAGGAAATATTCTAGGAATAGACTGTCTCAAAGAGCAGAAAACGTAGGAAGATTGTGGTGAGATGAGAGGATCCTGCCCTCCACCTGGTCCAAGGGGCAAAATAGGAGAAGGAGGGTTCACATTGGATTGTCTGCTGGCTCCAAGGAGAGTCTCTGACAGAGATGTGATTGCCAACAGCATACACTAAGCACTGCCCAGCAAAGGGAAGACGAGACCTTTCAGTTTTGTTTTCTTAAATTGGTTCAGAAGATTCAGGAAAGGCTGCAGTCTGGCTAGCAGAAGCCACCAATGGCCAGGATCTGTGGGCTTAACTGCAGCATCGATAGACCTTAGGTCTCAGAGGTTTCTCTCTGCTGCCTCCACGAATTCTGAAGGGAGATATAACAGGCAGGCATTGTGTTCAGCTGGGAGAAACAGATTCCCTCTCTCCTGCAAAACTCAGTGGCTGGATCATTCAGTCAGAATATAGAAACTAGTCTTCATATTTCAAAAAGAGGCCATTTTATACAGGAATCTGTTACACAGATGATGAAAGAGCTGAGAAGCCAAACAGGATTCAGTGAGGAAACCTACTGATTAGCAGCTGGAGAAAGCCCCTCCCACTGCCAGATGCAGAGATGAGGGGAGCAGATGGTGATCTTGGGTCCCAAGAGTGGGGACTACTTGGCAGAGATGGAGGTTTCCCTGGGGAGAGAAGGTTGTCTGGGGCAAGTTAGTCCCTCGCCCATTGCTTCTCCTGAAGCAGAGAGAAAGGAGAAGACACCCTCTGGCTCTTCCCCTCCTCTTGCCCCCCGGTATTCAACCAGTGCCTCCCATTAGCTGACTTGCTCTGGAAAGGAGAAGGCAAGGGAGCCTGGGAAATGTCCTTCTCTGAAATACAGAGCAGAACTGAAAAGGGAAGGAGAAAACAGAAATATTATGTGCACTATGGTTGAAACAAATCGGAGGTTTGCTTTTCTTTTCACATGAAGGAAGTCTGAACGTCAGCCGTCCGATGCTATTATGGGAACTCCAAGATACTAGCAGGAAGGCAGGCTGCTTCTCTCTTGCCACCGCCCTCACTGTATAGCTTTCGTTGTTAACATCCCTTTATGGTCCCAAATGACTGCTGTTGCTCCAGTTGTCACGTTCACCTTCTAGCATGAAACAGGATGGTTGGACAGGACATAAAGAGCTTTCCAGAAGCCTGGCCCCAAGACTGCCACTTACATCTAATTAGCAAGTCTTGCTGGTGAAGTAGGCTTTAAAATGTTGTTTTCCACTGGGCAAACTGCCCTTGCATTCTGCCTTGAAGGAAAGGGAAGATTGGATATTGGGCAAACCACAGGCAATCTCTGTCACAGAAAAAGAAAGACTGGCATTTAAGATTGAGCAAAAAATAGAAGAGCGTGGCTGAGCAGCATCTCAGGGCAGCGTCTCAGACACAAGCCCAAGTCTCAGGATACAGAGAAGTCCAAGGCAGAGGAAGGAGGAGGGGGAATGCTGGGTTAGCAGCAGGGGGTTACTATTACTGATAGCTCTGTTCAAATGTGAGTAGAAACTTGCAGAAAGTACTGAACATTGAGTACAGTGTTGATCAACTGCAAGTGAGGTTAGATTCTTTTTGTAGTAATAGAATAGCGTTCCAGATTATTGGGTACATACAAGAAATATCACCATTCATTCATTTACTCATCACTTCAGCAAATACTTGGGCAGGCACTGCACTATGAGCTGGGGTCTCAGAGGTGAACAGACAGAGCCACGACTGTTCTAATCAAGCTTACAGTCCTTTCTGTAGGCTCCTTAATTTCTGGCCTAAAGCTCCCAGATGAATAACCTGTGAGCCACCTATATGATTTGTTTCCTCCAGAGTGTTAACTAATGCAGTATTTTTTAAATGCATACTAACTGATAGCTGTTATGAGTTAAATTTTGTCCTTCCATGCAAAATACATGTTGAAGTCCAAACCCTCAATACCTTAGAATGTGACCTTATCTGGAAAGAGGGTCATTGCAGATGTAATTCGTTAAAATGAGGTCAACTTGTAGGACAGGCCCTTAATTCAATATGACTGGTGTCCTTATATGAGGGAAAGAAGAGACACAGATGCATGAAGGGAAAATACTATGTGACCACGGAGACTCGGACTGGAGTGATGCAGCTGCGAGCCCAGGAATGGCAAGAACTGTGGGCCGCCACCAGAAGCTAAGAGGCAAGAAAGGATTCTACCCAGAGTAGAAGAAGCATGGCCATGCTGACACCTAGATTTTGGACTTCTAGCCTATAGAACTATGATAGAATAAACTTCTGTTTTTTTAAGTCACCTAGTTTGTGACACTTTGTTATTGCATCCTTAGAAAACTAATATAATAACTAACATTAAAATTTTTAAAAAGTTTTACATAAAAATCAGATTTCCTAACCTATAATGGAAAAGAATTGAAAAAAAAAGAATATACATATATACATATATATGCACAACTGAATCACTTTGCTGTACACCTAAAACTAACACAATGTTGTAAATTAACTATACATCACCAAAAAAATAAGATTTCCAATTTCTCTTGGAAGATAGCAGATCTGGCAACACTGGACCCAAATCTTACATTACCACAGTGCTGGAGCTGAGTAACCGCTATATTCTCCAGTTACATCAATTGACTGGTTTACTTTTCCATGGTTCTTACAGGAATTTGTATTTGTACCCCACTGTCTCCAGCTTTATTTTCTGCTTTTGGCCACAGCCTTACCCAATGGACCTGACCTCTGAATTCTGTGTTGTCAAAGGGCAACAAGTACTTACTTAAATGTCATTGGAGATTTCTCTGCCCATCCTATTTAATATTGCTGCCCCACACTCTATTCTCTGCTTTATATTTCCATCTATCTATCTATCTATCTATCTATCTATCTATCTATCTATCTATCTATCTATCTATCTACCTATCTATCTATGTATCTTATCTTCTTTACTTTTTATTGTCTATTTTCAGTAGAATATAAGTTCTCCAGGGGAAAGTATTTGTCTGTTTTGTTCAATGTGGCAGCCCCACTGTCTAGAGCAGTGTCTTGCCTATGAATAAACTATGGAATGCGAAAGCTGTAATGAATCCCATACATTAACTAATTCAATATCCATTTTTTAAGTCTCAAGGAAACTAACCAGGCCAAGAGAGGGTACACGATTTGACAAGGGTCATATAACCAACTGATAGCTGACTGAGTCAGGATTAGGACCTAGGTTTTCTGCCCCCAAGTCCAATGATTGTTCTGTGGTTCCAGGCTGACTCCCTACTGACGTAATCATAGTGTTTGGATTTTAAGTACAGAAGTATCAAAATGATAATAGAGAAATTATAACTTTTATGTATTCCATCTAATTATTTATCTGCTAAATGCTTTCAGAACTGAAAAAATCTTAATTCATGTTTCTGATATCTGAAAAGGTGACGGGAGATTTACTGCCTCTTTTATGATTAGTTGTATCAAAGATTTAATTGTTAGAGTTTAGTAAATACCTTTTTTTGTTGTTGTTGTTTTGTTTTCTATTTAATTTAATTTTTTTAAACATTTTTATTGGAGTATAATTGCTTTACAATGTTGTGTTAGTTTCTGCTGTATAACAAAGTGAATCAGCTGTATGTATACGTATGTCCCCATATCCCCTCCCTCTTGCATCTCCCTTCCACCCTCCCTATCCCACTCCTCTAGGTGGTCACAAAGGACTGAGCTGATCTCCCCATGTGATTCAGCTGCTTCCCACTAGCTATCTATTTTACATTTGGTAGTGTATATATGTCAGTGCTACTCTCTCACTTCGTCCCAGCTTACCCTTCCCCCTCCCTGTGTCCTCAAGTCCATTCTCTACATCTGTGTCTTTATTCCTGTCCTGCCCCTAGGTTCATCAGAACCATTTTTTTTTTAGATTCCATATATATGTGTTAGCATACGGGATTTGTTTTTCTCTTTCTGACTTACTTCACTCTGTATGACAGACTCTAGGTCCATCCACCTCACGACAAATAACTCAATTTCATTTCTTTTCATGGCTGAGTAATATTCCATTGTATATATGTGCCACATCTTCTTTATGCATTCATCTGTCGATGGACATTTAGGTTGCTTCCATGTCCTGGCTATTGTAAATAGTGCTGCAGTGAACATTGTGGTACATCACTCTTTTTGAATTATGGTTTTCTCAGGGTATATGCCCAGTAGTGGGATTGCTGGGTCATATGGTAGTTCTATTTTTAGTTTTTTAGGAACCTCCATACTGTTCTCCATAGTGGCTGTATCAATTTACATTCCCACCGACAGGGCAAGAGGGTTCCCTTTTCTCCACACCTTCTCCAGCAGTAAATACCTTTTTTGATTTCAGCTTCAGAAGAGAACCCAACTGATTTCTTGACAGCTATATTCTGTGTTTCTTGTTAATGAGGTAGTTAAAAGCAAACAAACAAACAACAACAACAAAAAAACACTACATTTCCACCCGCAGGTTTGAAATATAATATAATGCCAGAAAGTCAAATGATGGTTTTTCATTAATTAACCCATCTGACCTGTATAGGAAAATTAAGCCTGGTTGTTGAAAAGAGAATACCACGTCACAAAGAGGCTGGTATGTGTTCACCGCTATATGTCAGTCATGCATTCATTCAGCAAAAATGTAATGAGGTCTTGCTATGTGTCAGATTTCTCTAATGACTAAATCCAGATAAGGTACCTATTAGGTAAAGCTTATGTTCTAGAGCAGTGTTTTCCACAGTTGCCTAATGGGAGGGGTCTCCTTGGCACTTGTAAAACATGCAGATTCCTAATCTCCACCCTAGACCTACAGAATCAGAATCTCAGGGAAAAACTGGGAATCAAGTGTTTAGCAAGCATTCAAGTTCGCTTTTATCAGGCAAGTTTCAGCAAAACTTTTAGTGGGAGATATTGACATCAACAAAGTATTTACACTAATGCATGTGTAATTTGCAAAATAAGTGCTATGGAAAACTGTATACAGCGATTGTTCATTAACTGTTTATTTAGTATAAAAATATTGGCACCTAATATGTGCCAAACACTGCTTTAGGTGCTGAGGATACAGCAGTAAACAAAACAGATAAGATCTCTGCCCTGGTGGAGTTTTCATTTTAGTGAGGGAAACAGACAATGAGCACATACTCAAATGAGATGGTTGCCTGTGGTTATAAGTGCCATTCCCTTTGGGGAAGACTTTCTGTGCCAGGTAACCAGGCTAGGAGGAAAAGGAAGAGAAGGGCAAGAGTTTGGATATGAAGTGCTTCCCTGCCACTCTGTGGGCCAGGCCTCAGGGATGGAGGAGAAGCACTGATGTGTCTGAGCTGATTTCAGAACGAGTTCTGGTCTGTCCTCCTCTAGGCCCATCTGGAAAGAGGGCATGCTTCCCAGGGAAGCCCAGGGGGTAGCACTATCCACTATATCCAACAGGCACTGGGAAGAGAGTAAAATCGGCTGAGAAAAGTGCTTAAAAGATTATATGGAATGTCCTTTCTACTCCATTGATTCTCCACAGCTTTCCCCTGGAGTGTCAGGGATTTAGAAGTTTCTGTATGTCTGGGGGTGAGGAGGTGGCATGTGGAAATAACTGAAGGTATCAGCTGGTGAACTCACTGGACAAGAGGGGTCGCTGTGGACGGGGCAATATGGCTTTGTAGCTGAGAGCCACAGCATGGACTACCCAAGCCAAAAGTCTACTGGGAATCAAAGCCAGGCCTCAAAGCATCAGTAGCACAACCAAAAGCAGAGATAAGAGACAAACGGGCAAGAGGAAACCATAGGGCCTCAACCATGATGGGCTAACCTGACTCAATTACATAAATTACAGTCCCTTCAGAGGCAGATCCAGTTAGGACCCAGAGAAGAGAATGCCTTGAGGGTCAGACTCTGTACCATCCTCTATTCCAAGAGGATATACTAGCCATCCTTACAAGGCACTATCTTGGAAAAGAGGAGAGAGAGACTGTTTTAGGTTAGAAGAGTTTTTTTTTTTTTTAAATTATGAATATTCTCAAACATATAAAGAATAGAATAGTATAATAAATTCCATATATCTATCATTCATATTATAGATTTTTGTCACTCTTTGTTTCCTCAATAAGCCAATTCTCTTTTTTGAAAAAATATTTTGTAGCCAATCCCCATGCCATTTTGCTTCTATGGACTTCAGTAGGCATGTCAAGAAATACGATTTCTAACATTACTACAATGCTATTATCACACTTAAGCAATTAACAGTCATTTCATGGATTATCTAATATGCAGTCCATTTTAAATGTCTCTGATTGTTTCAAATTGCCTTTTTCAGTTGGCTTGTTTAAATCGATACGTAATCGAGGGTGACATGTTACGTTTGGTTGTTATGTCTCTTAAAGTGACTCTTCATCTAGAGCAGCTCCCCTGCAATTATCAGAGTAAGAATTTAAGAACAAAACAAGATCAACTAGAAAAAACAAATCGTTATCCTATTTTGCTCACATGAGTCTGAGCGTGTATATTTTGACCCCAAAACAAGAAGAAGAAGCATTAATAGTCATGTAGCATCTCATCCAACTAGAAGGTGACTTCAGGAAATCTTCCTGGGTAAATTATACTTACTAAAAAGCAGCTAGAACTACTGGACCAAAGGCTCTTATTCAGGAAACATTTGTACGTATTATTCCAAAGGCCACTGGATGAACATGCCCCTCAATTTCTTACTTGCCATCCAATAAATCCTGCAAGACTCATTATCAGCAGCACCTACTCTGACTCACAGACTATTAAAGCTTATTGAGAAATAACTTGGACTTCCCAGAAAACTAATTTACGTCAGCAAGCAAAAGGATAATCACAGCCATAAATCTTAAACCTATCCATGAGTACAGCTGGTTAAAAAAATTCAGTGGTATTTTGTTACTTTCATCCAAAAGAGGACTTGGATTTTTTTTTTCTTTTTTAATAATCCACAATGTCTTAAAAGCCATCCAGCTTTATTGCTGTGCCTTTCCTTCTACTGTGCAGGGTAACATCAAGTCAATTATGGCTGAAGGGCCAAAGTTCATTGTTAGCTTCCCTTTGTTTGGTTTAATAGGCTGTTGGGAAACCAGAGAATAAAGACTCGCAAGGAAAAAAAACAGAACTTAGACAATGGTACACATAAGTATAGAGAAGCCCTCACACGAAAAAGTATTATCAGTCTTCATTTGTGTGAATTCCCATTTTTAGAAGTTGAATCCATTCCCTTTTACTGGTTATTGGTTAATTGCTACAAAAGTGCCTCTGGGAATGATCCCTAAAAATGGTGATTAAAACAATCTCCTGATACGCAGACTTTTCCCCTTGCCAACCCAGCTCATTCCTCTCCATGCTCACGTTACTATTTCTCTGGCCAGTGTCTGGCCAAAGACGGATTATTTATAGCAGAAACACCAGAGCTCAAAGCATCCTGCTTACCTTGTGTTGTCAAGGTAACAACTTAGATTTTTCCCCTTCCATTGAAAGGTCAGATTTCTGATGATATGAGTCACAGAGCTCAGGGGGGATTGTTAAAATTGAGACAGCACTTTGTCAAAGCCAAATTAAAAACCACAGCTTTATAAACATCCAGACCACTTAAAATTGGATTTAAACCACTAGGTGGTTTACAATACATAATTAACCCTGACGCCTCCATGGTTGTGCTCTGAGGACGCGTGGCTCAATCCCCTCCCCACCCATTGCAGAGCTCTTTTCAGAGACAGCAGCGCTCTCAGCTACTTACTGACCCTGTTATTTACAAACATAATTGCTATCTCTCATTTGCATGAGACGATAGAGATTCCTGAAAATGTTTTTTCTTTAAATTTCATATTTAGAAACTTCTAAAACTACTACGGGGAAGGAAATGTTGGAATCGACTTTGAAAAGGAATTGGAGACCAATGGTAATAATAGGTAAGTGCTATTTCAAGCACGTCTATTAACTAACTTAATTCTCAGAACAACATTCTAAGGTGGAAAATGTTATCATCTCAAATCCTTTTTTACAAACAAGGAGGGTGCGACACAGATGGGGTAAGCAACTTAGCCCAGGTCATAGGAAAAATGAAGGGAGAATTTGCTCCCAACAACAGTTCAGCCGATGTCTACACTCTTCATGGCTCTTCCAGAATTCCTTTGTACAAGCTCATGTCTCGAATTGAGACACAGGAAGGCGCTAAGGTGGCATTCTTCTCAGGAGGGAACGAAGGGGAACTGTGCTACTTGTGCTTTCCTTAGATCCTCCAACTCCCCCAATACCCCCTCCAATATAGGGCCCCCCTGACTCCTACCTCCACCCTGCATTGCCCAATAGGACACCTATTATTTTAACACATAATAAATCGGGGATATAAATAGTTCAGTACCTCAATCCAACCTCATTCAAAACAAAGTTTTGAAAATTTAGGTGCATAATGTTAGCACTTTGTGAAAGGGATTGGCTCCTTTGAACTGACTATAAGCAATGATCATGAAAGGGAGTAGATTTTTTAGAAGGGTAAATAATCTTGGGTAAAAACAAGATTTACGATAACTGCTAGTTTCATTTTACTGTGTGTACATGGTTTTTCACAATTAATGGAAGGCCCAGTTTATTCTTGACAATGAACTTTGTGTCAGAGGCTTACAGAGGACAGGCTGAGGGGTACAGGGCATCCTCCAGAGCCCTCTCAGAGGAAGATAACCACAGACCCATTCTTCCTCCCTAAAGTCAAAAGTAACCACCGTTTTCTGCAGCATCTCCAATCTCTAATATTCAAAGAGGGATCAAGAACACCAAGGAGTTTTAGCTAAAACTATTCTTTTGGTTCTCCCCATATAGCTACACAATAGAGGTTCATTCTAATTTATAAAAGACTGTTTAGATCCTAGGAACATGTCACTCATGTGTGTTTGAGATCTGCATAACCACAGATAAGATTCGATTGGATACACCAGTTTTATACATCAAAGAAAAAATTGCTATAGAGTGGTGGATTATTACACAAATTTGGATGAGCCACAGCAGAAGTCACTATAATTAGTTAAAGCCTGGTGTGACCAAGTGGGGGATGAATGAACGTTTATTTAGCTTGTGTGCGCTACCCCTCCCAACCCCTGCCTCCTGCCCTTACTGTGGCCGGCTGCTCTCAGCCCGAGTCCTCAGCTCAGATCTCCGCTCTGAGGGCGCGAGCTTGAGCACTCAGGCTAGTGCAGGAACATCTTGCTATTCCCTCTCCCCAGACTCTGCCCCCCCCATCCACCTGGCACTTTCAGGGCCCTCATCATAATTTGCAATTATGGATTTATTTGTTTGTTTATGGTCTGCCTACTCAATAGTTCGCTCGCTTTTATGAAGGCAGAGGCCACATCCACTCTAATAGCAGCATAGAGGAGTTTGGCTCCTGGCCAAAAACCTGTGTGTGATTTTTCAGGCCCGACCACAGGCATTTACAAAGGCTCTACCTGGAGGGCCTGATGAAGAAAGGCTGCCCTCCACACACCAGACTTGGTGCACAGCCATATACTTGGTGCACAGCCTCTGAAGGGAGCTGCAGTCAGTGACTCAGGCCCCCCTGACCAGTCAAGCTCTTACATGTATTTGTACTCACAGCCAGGCGATCTTTATTTGGAGGCCTCTTTATCAAGACCCTTAAGGAGAGGTCTTGTTGGGTGCCTCTGAGAGCTGAGAGTGGGGTTGAGGGGAGGCCTGGGGGAGTGAAAACTTGAAGACATTTTCTTCACTCTACTCAGTACTCAGTGCTTTTTCTCTTCCAGCTATTCCCCCTCCACCCTCATCGCCCTCCCACCCCATGGCCCTGGGGTCCATAAGATGGCAGGAGTCTTTCGACCAGGACTCTTGAGAGTGAGACAGTTCTCCACGTCTGGGCTGATCCATGTAACCTCACTGGTGTCGTTCTCTGGGGAAAATGGAACAGTGGGGGAATCGGTGCTTCCTCTACTGTAACCTCTTGCTTATGCTATCACAGTAAGTGATGAAAGGCTAGACCATTTTGTTTTGACTTGTCTTAATCAGCTACTCTGATACATGGTGGCTCAGTTTAGCTCTTGACAAACATATAGTAGGTGCTCAATAAATATTAAACAAAAAACTGAATGAATGAATGAATAATCTCTCCAGGTATCATGTATTATGCTAAGTACTTTAGCCAGTGTATAAGCATTTGCTGAACACCTACTATGTGCCTGGCACTGTTCTAGGCTCCTGGGATTCACACAGAGATTTCCTGCCATCAAAGAGCTTACCTTATATGCATTCTATCATTATCCCAGTTAATCCTCACAGTAACCCTGTCAGGTAAAAACTGAAAATTATAAAGGTTAATCATTTGCTTAAGGTCATAAATATGTCAGTAGCAGAACTGTAGTTGAAAAATCTCTTCCTCTGTGGCTATGACCCTGTCATCCCAAACTACCTGGGCAGAGACAAGCTTCTCTTCTGATCTCAGGGGTCCAGAACCCATAGTTACTACAAGAGCAGGGAAATCCTAGCTTATCACCTCCGAGGCATTTGGAAGGCTGGTGGAAGGAAACCCAAGAAGCCCCTGAGGCGCCCCGCTGAGGAAGTGCCTTCTAGCAGCTTCCGCTTTGTCATTGTCCACAGGACTGGCAAGACCCACGCATCCAGAATCCTCTGGATTCTGTTCCTGCCCCCTCAGGAGGCTCACTTGATCCTTCTTAGCCAAAGAAATCTGCAAGTGGCACTTTCAGCGGTGGGCCCATGGAGGCAGGGCAAGGAAAGTAGGAACAAAAGGACTGAGAGCCGGTGATGATTCTTTACTTTTCCTTTGTCAGCAGAATTCTAAAGACGTCTTGGCTGAAGACTGAGAAGAAATGGAATAGGATTTAAGACTACTCCCTTTCCTTAGTTCTGTTACTTTTATTGTCCATGATTCCAATCCTAAAAACTTTGCAAAATGATGCTCAGAATTGTGATTTATTCTTTTAGATTAGGTAATTTCATGGCAAATGCAACCTTAAAGATGAGAATCAAATGTTTTCTTTAAGAATTTGTTTGACAGTTTTTGAGAAAGTTAAACAAACACTTACCATATGATCCTGCAACTTTACTACATGGAATTTACTCAAGAGAAATGAAAACACGTCCACACAAAGACTTACATGCAAATGTTCATAGTAGAGATACCATAGACAAAAAGTTGACACAACCCAGATGTCCCTCAGCAGGTGACTGGGTAAATAAAATGTGGTATATCCACACAATGGAATACTATCCAGCCATAGTAAAGCAAATACCGATACACGCAACAGCACGGGTGAACCTCGAAAACATTATGCTAACTGAAAGAAGCTAGACAAAAAGGACTGCATATTGTGGGATTCCACTTACAAGAAACATCTAGAAAAAGGCAAAACTACAGAGACAGAAAGCAGATCAGTTGTCGCCTGGGTTGGAAGTGGGATCGACTACAAGTGGCAAGAGGGAAGTTTTGAGGTGATGGAACTGTTCCAAAACTGGATTGTGGTGATGGCTGCACAACTACTTACATTTACCAAAACATTTCGAACGGTATGCTTAAAATGGATGAGTTTTATGGAGACATGACACCTCAATAAAGCTCTTAAAAGAGGGAAGGGGAAGAAACTGTTTAGGCATGGTCTTCCTTTAAGATAAAAAAAAAATTAGACTAAAAAAAAAAAGGAGTATCCTAAACACAAACTATATTCTTGGGATATGATTTAAATTTAAAATCTGTTCATAGAGAGATTAATATTTGCTCAAACACAGCTATCATCTGACATTTCAAGCTGGTCTCTGTGTGGGTTGAAATATGCAAGCACATTCGTGTTACTCTCTTTTTGGAATTCTCTGGAGGACTTTTTGACAGGATCAGAGGATAAATTGCCCCCATGCATGGGAAATGAGAAAAGAGAAAAGAGACAAACAGGAACTGTGCTGAACTGGACGTGCTGGTGAAGCCCTTTTAGAGAAGCTGCTGATAGGGCCAGACAGAGTCGGGGAGGTGGGGAGAGTGATGGGTTGGGGGCTGGCCGCACGGTTTTAATCTCCTCCCTACAACTGACCTGCTAAGAGAGCTGAGGGACAAAAGCAGCAGAGCATGTGTCATGGGCCCTGCATTTGAACGATAGTCAACTGGTCCTCAAAGAAATCAGACTCTGGTCAAGGTGGCGTTTTAATAAAAGCAGACAGCTGCCTCGTGCCCTGCGTGTCAGCCGCCCCGCAGCCTCGAGAGTCACTTTTCTCTCTCTGTGGGAAAGCCTGCTAGAGGCATACTGGCTGGCAAGATGAGGTTTCTTTTGCTGTTTTTTTTTTCTACTTTTTAAAAACCAGCTTGAAGCTCATTAAAGTTAGGAATGTGAGTGAGACACTCTTGTGAAATATGAAAAGTGGGGTGCAAGGCGGGGGAAGAAAAGACAAATGTGGAAGTGTGTGAAAAGGTGGGATAAAAGCGTGGTCTAGGGGAGGGCACGAGTCCTGTCATTTTGGCTTCTACGCTTGGGGCTTCTATTCCCTCCACTGAGACTAGAAGGAGTCCACATTGTTCAATAGAGCAGCACGACCTTAAGTGGATGGTTCCTGAACATTGGCACTCCAGACTGCAGGGTCTCTGCAGGTGGGTTTTGTGCTGTGCTCTTTGGTTGCTGGAGTACAAATCCCACATGAACTGTGCAGCAGCAGCAGGCTTCATGGATAGCAAAGAGGATTATGTGATGTGGGGAAGTGCTTTTCTACCCCTTTATTCTCTTTTCCTTTTTTTTTTTTTAAAGGGAAGCATTCAGCGTCTCAGAGAGATGGAACCATGCCTTCACAGCCAAAATGAAAGGGAGGTTTGAGGCAAAGCTCTAATAATTCAGGCCAAAGAGGATTGTGCTGGCCAAACCCCCTACCCCGCCCTTTATTTCCATCTCACATAAAAGAATATACTGTGAACAAGTATTTCTGAGACAAAACAAAATAGAAAAATGGGCAAAGAATATAAACAGATAACTCACAGACAAAAATATATAAAGTACAGTTAATATATGAAAAGGCTTGGCACCCCTGGTAACTAGGGAAATGCAAACCAAAGCAACAATGGGGTATCAGTTTTCACATTTTAGATTGACAAAAATGGAAAGGTACAAGAGTACCCAGAAGGCAGGGAGCAGACCTTTCAATACACTGCTGTGGGAAGGTAATTTACAACAGGCTTTTGGTAGGGCAACAAAGAACTAACTTTTAAAGTTAAAAAAGGACTCCCCAATCCCCCCTCTTAGTAACTTATCCTACAGAAATGAAAAGCACCCGTATGTTGGGTGGCAGAAAAACTGGAAACAACCCAAGACCATGAGTCAAGGAGGGATGAAGAATTATGGTGCATCTATATTATAAAGTGTCATGCAAATATCAAAAGGAATGAGTTAGAGTCACACGTGATTTAATCTGGAAAAAATTTTCATAACCTGTTAAATGTGGAAAAGTTTCTAAGTAATGTATATAGTGAAAAAATATATAGTGAAATATTTAGTGAAAAAATTCTTCCCTCCCAAAAAATGATATGAGTAAATAAGTTTGGATAGATAAATAGATATACAGACAGACATAACTAGGTAAACTTAACTGCCTTAAAAGGGAGGGAGAGAGAGAAAAATACTAACTTTTTCTATACTCATCTCTGGATTGCTCACTTGTAACAATGAACATATATTACTTTTTCATTAAAACAAATTTCTTTAATTAATATTTAATTTAAATAATTTAATTAAAAAGAAATTCTTTAAATTGTGAACTCAGCCCTTTGCTGAGATGCTGCTAAATTTAGAACCATATTTCTGCCAGCAATTAGCTTACACACTACTCCAAATAATATGAACAAAGAGAAAACAACCAGGGAAAGATAAGTGACAATGTACGTCAAGATATTCTGTACCTTTGGAGGCTGGACAGCAATGTAAGCCAAGGCAAGAGGGTAGAATTCTGTGTTGTTTTTCTTGGCGGGGTAAGGGACAGAGCCAGGAACTTGAAGTACAGGATTTGTGTTATGGGTACTGTGAGAAGAAAAAGGTTAAATATACATGGTGGGATTATTAGATCAATCTAGCTAATTGTGTTTTTCCAAATCTTCCAAATTCTTACTGATGGTTTTGTCTTAAAAAAAATACTGAAAGTGGTATATTAACATTCCCTACTCTGATAGTGGATTTGTCTATTTCTTTTTGAATATTGTTTAAGCTGAGTGGTGGATACAGGGGCTGGTTCATTGCTTGGTTGACCTTTACACCTTACACAATAAACATTCTTTGGTATTCATTTGACATGTATAGAAACAAAACAGATTTTCTTCTGGTAAGTTTTTACATGTTTTATGACTATTATAAGTTCAGTATTTTTATATCTTTCTGGTGAATTAAACCTATTATGATTATGTGATTACTGTTTTTATTCCTAGTAATGTTTTTTGCCTTAAAATAAGTTTTGTCAGATATTGATGTTGTTACAGGTGTTCTTTTGATCAGTATTTAACTGGGATGACAAATTTATGCCTCTTCATACCTGTCTTTTGGGTATGTCTCTTGTTAACTGTTTATAGATAAGATTTTTTTAAAGTTTATATTTCTAATCTTTGTCTTTTAAGTGAAGAGTTTAGTTTGTGTACATTTATTGTGTTTACTGACATATTTAAGTTTGTTTTTTCTGTATTATTTTGTTTGTATATTTGTCCCAAGTCTTCACATTTAATAACCTCTTCCCATGTTTGATGCCTCTGGTGTCTGAACTTTGTCTTTTATCTGGATCAAGCCTCTCTGCCTAAGTTTTCAGGTTGACACCTCAGTCAGGTTGACACTCTACCTAACTCTCTTTTAGTTATGACTTTGTTAACTTTCTTTTTATTTATACTTGGTACTACATTCTGCAGCCCACTCCACCCCATTCCACATTGCCCTGGGACCTCATGAGGCTGGTTAGATCCAGTACCTGGGGCTACAGCTTCTCTGGGAGGAGCTGTTAGGCACTTCTTGTCATCCAGGCTCTAGTTATTGGATTCATCTTCACTTCTGCCTTTTGCAGTCAACAAACTCTGACCATTGTTCCTTTAAAATCTCTCTTCCATCCCCTATTTCCATAACCACTATCACAACTTCAGTTTACGTTCTTAGTGCTTCATAGTAACGCACTTAATAGCGACTACAGTGGCTCTGCTAGACACAGTATTTTTCTTCTTATGTCACAGCCATCATGTTTATCTTCTATTATAGGGATCTGGTCATATCACTACTGCACTCAAAAACTTCCTATGGCTCTCCAAACAACTTAAATCTGCCCTCAGTGTAGTATTCCTAACCTACTATTTCAGCTTCATCTAATTATTCTCCAGTTGATTTGCTAGCATTGGTCCTATCTCCAACTTAGATTATAAGCTTCCTCACCATAGGGAACTCTGTCTTGTCCATTTTTTTGTCTTGTCTTCCCACCTTGATTTCTTGCTCACCAGAATCTTGATTATATCTCAAAACTCTATTAGATTGTGAGTTTCTTGAGGGTTGACACTGATGTCTTCATCATTGTATCTTATCATGACACAGAGGACAGGAACAGAGTAGTTACTCAGAGAAGATTAACTTACACACTACTGTGTAAGTAGTTGCTTGTCCCACTGTGGGAAACAGGACTGTCATTGCCATAGTTAATGTTTATATACCTAGTCCCAATATCTACCTGTAATAATACCTGGTAAATTCCTTAATTCAGAACTTTATGAAAGTACTTGTGGCATATGTAGTCTGTTGTCATTTCAACAGGCAAGCATCCCTTTTCTCATGTTAAGAGAACCCCTGTTTTGTTTAGGTATTAAGAGGCATGGCACATAAGGAAGGTGGCCCAGCCCCAAGGGACAAATCATGGTGAGTCTAGACCAGGAATGGTAATCCCATTCACCTCACCAGTGATTAGTTTTATACTTAGGCATATGACTTTGTTCTGACCAATGAGATACAGCAGGGTTGCTGAGAGATTCTCAGGAAAATTTCTAAGAAAAGAGACACATGAAGAGAAACTGGCCTTCCTGTCTTGGGGTGTAATTGCATACAGAACAGATGCCTGAAACTGAGATCACCATCCTGTGATCATAAGGGATCAAGCTTGAAGAAGAAAAATCAATATGCTGAGGATGAGAGCAGAAAGGTAGAAAGAGTCTGGGTTATGAATAAAATCAGTCCTGGAACCAGCTACATCCATATCCTGTTGTTTCTGCCAATTATAGGCAAGTATTCTTCTACCTACAGCATGAAAACAAAGTAGCTTAGAATGTATGAGCACTCACTACAGACTGAAATTACTTGTAAACACATTACTATATGGTTAACTTAAAGTAATTATATAAAGAAAAGCAGATTATAAGGGAGTTGATGTTCATTTTGATACTAATTTCGCCCAATTTTTCTGCACTAAGAAAATGGTTTAAAAGGTTCAGCAGGTGTGCTTAAGAGGACTGTCTCTGGTTTCATTCTGTTCTTCTTGCTGTTCCATGCTCTCCAATGCCATTATGTCCTTATATTAGGAGTATAATTTGCAGATAAAGACAAATCTCAGCCCCAACTCATGTGATTACTCATATTTTATTTTAAATTCTAGATATTTTGCAAGTATGGATAAAGATGAGTCCTCAATACATGCTGAAAACTACCCAGCACAAGGTACCATTACCCTTGTATTGTACTGCTACAAGGGAGCTCAGAATCCTCAAAGAAACCTGAGGGTCTGTTCTTATTCTCTTAGCAATGGTTCAGCCTGTTTGCTTGGCCTTGATGTTCTTGGACTGCTCCTGATCCTGCCCTGTCTTCTACATCTATGCCATGAGTGCTTAGCAGAAGTTCAGATACTATGAAGAGTAAGAAAAGAGTTGTTTTATATTTTGACTCTTTTCTTGGTTAATGTCAATGGATTTCATTGCAAAGAAACATGGATTCTCTGCTACTCCAGTGTAACATCATTAAACCTCCTCCCTGCCGTGTTTCAAGTCCAGTGCCTCAAAGTATGCACAGCATGAGCCTTGGGGTCAGTGGGGGTACCTACTGGCTTAGAATTTCCAAGGGACTGAACTACATTTGAGGTTTATTTTTGCAGCTTGCCCAACTTCTAACCAGGGATTGTAATTCAGTTAGTGAGGAAATTGAACCTACTTCCCCTTAATCTCTCTCTGGTGAAGAGGCAAGATGGAGATCGATTGTGGAGACAAAGGAAAATTTCACTTTGCTCCATACCTGGGAGAGCAGGGTACTTTACCCAGGCTGAAGAGGAGAAAAAGTGAAGAAAAGTTTAAGCCTGAAGAGGAGTGAAAACAGTATAAAATGTTATAAAAAGGTACATAAAAACAATAATTTCAAAGTAAAACTAAATCAGAGTTATAGGTATTTTTACATATAGGGTTGTGTGACTTCTTGAATGGCAACCATTCTCTCTTGATGGTTTTTAAAATAAATCAGTTTTACAAAGCACTGTTTCTCTCCCCTAATTTAGGAAGAATATTTTGGTATACTGAAAATAAAATTATCTGTAGTTTTACTTTATTGATCTTTTAAAGCATTTCTTGATTTTTTTTGTGTGTGGTAAAAATAGGGTCACCTCTAGGGGACATATGAATTAAAAACAAATATTTTCCCACTCCCGAATCAATTGGGCTGTTATTTTGGACTCTAACCTGCCTCACTGCACTTCACTGAAATGTTTGGGGGCATCTCTATTGCTCCACTCCCATAATTAATCACTTCCTTTTCGCTGATTTGGCATGGGGCCTCTCATTAGCTTGACACTTAGTCTCTTCTCGCCTCATATTCTTTAGTTTTATCTACATCCTTACACGTTCTTCAGTGAAGTTTATACTTGTCATTAGGTC
The DNA here is from genome assembly GCF_965194825.1 of Balaenoptera physalus. Taxonomy (NCBI): domain Eukaryota; kingdom Metazoa; phylum Chordata; class Mammalia; order Artiodactyla; family Balaenopteridae; genus Balaenoptera; species Balaenoptera physalus. The sequence goes on from NC_138890.1 coordinate 99,774,857, forward strand.
ATTCATTAGGCTCTGGCACTGGGATGGAAGAGGATATAATTGGCTGGTGGGAGTCTCATGTGAGAGGAAACGGTGAACATCTTTAGTTCCAAGGAGAGAAAAACAGGACACACAAAAACAAACTCTCCAAAGATTCAAGTGAATTGGAGGAGAGCTTTTCAATGTGAGCAAAAAGCTCTGGTGATGAGGTTTCCTTAGGGGGCTAACAAAATAGACAGAGTAGAAAGAGATTTCACTTGCTGCTGATTTGATTTGGTGCAAATCAGGTTTTATATTCTAATAGATTTTTAGGAAAAAAATTGTTTTATTATGGAAAATTAAAACCAAATACAGAATATTAGAGAGAATAATATAATGAAATCACATGTACCCATGGTCCGACGTAAACAATTACCACTCTGCAGAGATCTCTTTTTTCCTTCTAAACAGGGCTTCCCTGCAGCTTCCCTTGGCTAAGCCTGAAGAGAACCAGGGCCTCCCTCAAACAAGAGTAAGTAGCAGCTTTGAAGATCCCTTCCTAAAATGCTTTTTTTTAAAGTGAATTATTTTATTCAAACATTGCATACATAAAGAAAAGTGCACAAATCAACTGTATAGCTCAATGACTTTTATAAGCTGGTCACACCTGCATAACCAACACCTAGGTCAAGACACAGAATACTACCAGCATCCCAGAACGTCCTTAATTACTAGCCCCTTAATTCTAGCCCCTCTGGAGGTGAGTATTACATGGACTCTGTCCCAGTATGTTAGTTTTGCCTGTTTTAGAACTTTATATAAATGACTGAATTGTATAGTATGTACTATTTTGTGTTTAGCTTCTTTCTTTCAACATTGTGAGATTCATCCACTTTGCTTTGTGTAGCTTTAGTTTATTCATCTTCGTTGCTTACAGTGTTCCATCGCCTGAATACATCACAATTTATTTATCCACCCTACTGTTGATAGACATTTGGGTTGTTTTCAATTTGGGGTTATCACAAATGCTGCTACTATAAATACTCCCATGCACATTTCCTATATATGTATTCCTGTTGGGTAGATACCTAGGAATGGAATTGCAGTGTCATGGGTTTTGCTTATAATCAGTTTAAATAAATATTGCCAATGAGTTTCCAACCTGGTTGTTTCTATTTACATTCCCACCTGCAGTACATGAAAGTTCAAATTGTGCCACATCCTCACCAGGATTTGGTATTGTCAGGCTTTTAAATTTCAGTCATTCTGGTGAGTGCGCAAAGACTTCACACTGTAATTTTAATTTGCATATCTCTGATGACTACGGTTGAATAATTTTCCATGGTTTACATCCTGTTTCATGTAAAATGTCTTTTTTGAATCTCTTACCCATTTTTTTTATTGGTTTGTGTGTCTTTTTCTTATTGAAATAGAGGGATTATATATTTTTGATACATATGAGTCTCTTGTCAGACATTTGTACTGCAAATATTTCGAATCAAGTGGCTTGCCTTTTTATTATCTTAATGTTGTTCTTTGATGAACAGGTTTGTTTTTGTTTTTTAATAGCTGGTACTTTCATATCCTATTTAAGAATTTTTTTGTTTACCCCAAAATAATCTCCCATGTTTTCCTCTAAAAGTTTTATTGTTTTTCACTTCATACATAGATCTATAACATCTAGAGTTGGTTTTTGTGTATAGTATGAGGTAGGGGTCGAGGTTCATTTTTTTCTATATGGATGTTCAATTAATTCAGCAACATTTGTATAATGACTATCTTTTCTCTTCTGCACTGCAACATGATATTTGTCATCATTTGTATCCATACATGTGTGGGTCTGTTTCTGGGCTCCCTACTTCTGTTCCATTAGCCTACTTGTATATGATTATGCCCACACCACACTGTCACCATCACATTATAATATGCCTTGATAGTGCATATTATATCTCCTCCAGCTTTACTATTCTTCTTCAAGACTGCCTCTGAGGTGCTATTCCTGGCTCTTTGTATTTCACATGCAATTTGGATCAGCATGTCAATTTGACAATTTACATACACACACACACACACACACACACACACACACACACACACACCCCTCTGCTAAAATTTTGGTCGAAATTTATTGAATATTTGGATCATTTGGGTAGTGGCCTGTTATGTTTTCTATGTATAGCACATGAGAGAGTGGGAAGAGACGAGACTGGGAGGTACATGGGTCTAGTAAGGCAGGGCATAATAGATCATGTTAGGTATTTTGAGCTTTGTTCCAAGAGCAATGAAAAGCCATTGCAGGGGGATTTGATAATCACCGGTGATCCTTATAAGGCCCTCACCAGTGGTAGGCTCTGTGAGGATACAGTTCTGCTTTGTAGATGTCTAAAGCACCCAGAGAGTACATCCAGACGTCATCTCTTATGAAATCTTATCTTCAGCTGCATTTTCCTCTTCATTACTGTCTCAAATGACATAGAAGTGACTTCTAGAGGTCATTGAGTCCATCTCAAAGGAGTAGATTCTTTCTTATTCAGAGCCTCAAATTCATTGTTCCTGAACTAAGTGGCACTAATAAGCCATAGTCAGTTTAATTGCCTGTCTCTATGTGACAGGAGTCTCACCTCTAAGCCCAGCTGTGTGAAGAGAGGGTGGCATCTCCTAGAGGCTGTTGGGGCCTATTATCTAAGTGTTATCATAGCCTGTCAACAAACAGGAGGGTCCACATCGCCTAGACACGGTTATTATTGATAGTCTTGGGATGGAGGAGGGGGTGAGGCTGGAAAGGGCAGGAAGTAAGAAGGTTAGCACACAAATTGAATCTTACGTCTGATATCCACTCCCAGCCACGACTCCTACACGATCATGTTGCCCTAACACATGACGCATCCAGGAGACCTGGGAGTAATGCTCTCTCTTTATTATGGATTTGTGTACTGTGTGTATATTACTTATTATATATTATAGAATATATTATGAAATATAACATTATACAATTTTGGAAATGTAGTGAACTATTCACAAACTGCATCACCAGGAGAACCGTTCCCTTTGTAATAAATGAGGACGTTATTTTCTGTGGTTGCTCATTACCCAATCTGCACATTTAAAAATGGTAACCTTCATGTCATTATGAGTTTCTTTATCCATGGCAGAAGAGGGGCTTGACCTCAGAAAAACCTAACCCTTGTTACTCCCTAGTTACCCTCAGGTCTGCCTCAATTTGGCTTAAAAAGCAAAACAGAAATTGTTATGCCTATGAGTCTCTGTTGAAACCTAGATTTATGTTTGCAAAGGCAGGACAAATATTTGTAATTATCCTCTCAGAATCTCTCATTCCCTTACTCAGTCTGTCAAGAGAGCTTTGGTTAGCTGTGCATGTGTCATATAAAGTAAAGGTGTTTTCCAGGAGTTTTGCGAATCCAATTATTGGGCACAGTTAAGTTCTCCTGAGGTCAGCTCTGTACAAAGGTGGCAGGTCTGATATTGATCCTGTTCACCATATTATGCCCCCTTCCTTTATGCCAAGTTGCTCTTTGGGGTCCTTGTTGTCTTTTTCTGCCTGAAAATCTCAGTTTGTGCCATGTCCATACATTGGAGAAGTTTGAATAGAGTTCAACCTCAAAAGGAAAGAGTTTGGGGTCTTGTCTTATTTCTCCCCAAAAGAACACTGTTCTCTAAGTAAATTTAATAAACTTTTCCTAGTGCCAGGGACTTTGGGAGGAGAAGCCTTTGTCAGCTCACAGAAGGTTCTACTACATCCTTCCTCCAAGATAATAGTTACCACTTACTTCCTGTACATCTGCATAACTTCAAAAATCTAACAAATGGAGCTTTCTCCAACAAAGATCTACTCTAAGGAACCTGCTACCTCCATCTAGAAACAAATATCTGGTGGCTTTTCTGGATTAAAAGAAATATTACGTCTCACTAAGCACTCTGCAGTATGTAAAGCATTTGGCAAAGTGCCTTGTTCACAACCAGTATTCAGACAATGGCAGTTATCATAAGGCTGTTTGTTATTATGTTGGGGGTCTTGCATTTTTTCACTATTCAAACAATGGCTGTTATCATAAGGCTGTTATTATGTTGGGGTCTTGCATTTTTTCACTTTGGAAATATATTGTAGGATGTAACAAAAATAAGAAAATGGTTCATCAATGTTCATTTTGCAAACACTCAGTTTTTTTGACTGTTGCTTTTTTATTCTGGATATCATTAAGTACTGCTGATGACTTCTTACCATTCAGGAACATATCTAAGTTCTGTTTGTCACAGAATACTGAATTTGCAGGAAAAGGGACTAAAATCCTCTAACTCTTTTATAATCACTTCAGCCCTGGGTTAGACTATTGAATTAAGGGCAACCCTTCCCATAACACATTGTATTAGCAAACAAATAGCTTTTTTCAAAGGGATTGTTTTTCCTAACCCCACTTGGTTCTGCTCTGAAGCATAAAGTTGCTTAATAATTATAGTAACAGGTGATATTTTTAGCCATGTGTCCAATTCTATTAAAATTTTATGAGTTAGTCATATTCTATAAGATTCTTATAAGTTACATAAAAGCAAAAAAGGAGGAGGTTATTAACAATGAGTAGAACGCTAGAGAAAAATCTTACATAAAAGTGTTTGTATTTTTTGTTCCTAATGTATAACGTCATACACCTTAATCCTCTGTTTACATTGCATGTTTCGTGCCATTTCCTGATGCCGTCCTGATTCACAGCAATGACCGAATATAAATTAAGTTTCATTCACATGCTTTCAAAAGTCATACTCTGGAATTAAATTTTTAATCTGCTCTTGTCTAAGTACTTTCTACAAGAAAAATGTGCATGTTACAGTTTGAAATAAGGTTCAAGTTAAGGCAGTGATGTTACAAGCAAAGGCCAGCAGGTTATCCAGAGCCTTGTACAGTGGCTTATACTTTGTGAGTTATCCTTGATCTAGGAGTCCTTTGTTCTACAGGCTCTGAAGCCTGATTCAGTGTCTGAGAATAGATCTGTCTCACAGACCAATTCATGAGATACCAACGTCTAAGAACCGGATGGCTAATATATTAATTTACAATGAGACTACAACTGATATAGTGAATAGAATAGTCATCAACAGATCCATATGAGCTTCTAAATGATGCTCAGAAAGTATGGAATTAGGAAATAGTGATTTAATTGTATGTTTAATGTTATTATGCTATGACAATATGATGTATCAATCTATATAAACAAATATCTGCATTCTCTAACCACTAGGGAGAATTCCAGGAACATTCCCCATGATTTTACTATGTTAAGAGAATAGACCATTTTTATGCAGCATTTTTAAACAAGTATGGTATTAGCCTTCTAGTGGAGAGATCCAATCTCATTATACAGAACTGTCTCACATATTACAGATGTTTTGCATTCTGGCTCTCACTAAGATTACAATGATATTCCCCAATCACTATAACAGTCAAAAGCAGCCTCACATACTTTTCAATGCCCCACTTTTCAATACCTCAACTCCTGGTTGAGATCCACAAGTTGGCCTTTGACGGAAAGAATCAAGAATTTAAAAATCTCTACCTTGTGTACAGCATGCCCACTTTTTGATTGGCTTATTTCTGAGATACGTGACTTTGTGTTTCTCTTTCTCTAGAGAATCTCATAGAGGTCCATGTCATAGATAAGATACCAAGGGGCTTCAATTGGAGGCCACCTGGGGATCAAGGTAGAGCCCACCGGGAAGAATCCAAAAAGCAGACTCTAATGGTTGACTTTATAAATACCAATGAGTTTTCGTACACTTTTTAGGTGCAGAATCTGTCCCCAAGAGATCTTATGTAGAACTTCAGTGTAATATACAGATGAAAGTGAGCTACTCTGGTGGAAATGGTGATGGGGTAGAGGGAGAAGCTCTGGCTGCTCAACCTCCCTGGCACTCCCTGAGGCAGCCCATGGGATAATTGTATGAAACCTGGGGTCTTGAGGAACACAATTTCATTGCCTAGGCCCCTGGGTGGTTTGGTAGTGCCCACTAAGGTAGACAATCACATATGGATTTGAGGATAAAATCCTACTTAGTAAGAGAGTGTGTCTCCAACCAGAGTGTGTGCTCAGGAGTCTGCAATGGCAGATGACTGCTGTTGCTGGAATTGGGAATTCAAAGGCCTGGCTCCCTTATTCTCAGAGGCATGGGTTACTCCTGCATTGGAAAGGGGTGCTTCTCCTTTCCTGGGACTGTGTTTCTAGTTCTGTACATTGATCAACTCTAGCTTTAGAAGTGGTACTATCTTCATTTACTGCTCTCCTATCTTTGGAGATATTATCTACCTTTATGGTGGCTTTTTATATCTCTGCTTTGATGTAGTATATATTCTTCTTATTGTTTAACTTCATAAAGGTAGTGTTATTTATTTTTGACTTCTCTAGAAGTCCAGAGGTGTTCTACTATGGCCTCAGGAACCACCCATCTAACTTCTGTGTTGTCTCTAGGTAAATTAGAGGAAAAAATGCAACAAAATCCAAGAGCTCAAAAGAAAATCTTAACTTTTAGTTGCAGTGTACTCTTTGTATAACCCCAATGATTGGCATGATGGAGAGTTTATAAATGAGGATGAGTGCTCTATTTTCCATACAGAAAGGAAAACCTTTGACTGAGGTGGAACTGGGAGAAGATGCACTCTCTCTGGGTGTTCTCCCTGCCTTCATGAAACAAGTTCACTGATATCTCACTCCACTTTGGGTAATCAGTGAAGAAGTTAAACAGTTAGTAAGACTCTTACTAAGAAGATTCTGCTAGAGGGAATTCCCTGGTGGTCCAATGGTTAGGACTCAGCCCTTTCACTGCAGGGGCCTGGGTTCAGTCCCTGGTCAGAGAACTATCCCGCAAGCCACACGGTGCAAAAGAAAACAAAAACAAAAAAAAACCCAAAACAATTCTTCTATACCTTAACTGACTTCTAAGGCCAGCCCAAGGCAAATCATGTTTTTTTTCAATGGTCCTAGCTTTGAACTGTTCAGATTTGGGTGTCTTTTCCCCCACTCTCCTTATACTCCCTCTCCTCTTTTTGTAGTCATTGCCTCCTTACTCTATTCGTTAAGCCACCAAATTAGCTCTCTGAGCATTTTTAAACAGTATTTTATTAGCTATAAAATATTTAAAATAAAATTCTGAACAGATTGTTAGTAGAACTTCAGGCATTAGAGAGTTAAGAACTATGGATGTAATAGTAACTTTCTAGAACCCTGGATATTGCTCCATGTGGACACCTACTCTCTTTCTTCCTCCACTAATTCTATCCCTTCCTAGATTCTTCCCCTTCTCCAAGGGAAGAGGGATTGATGATCTGATTGGTCAACTTGGACAACATTGACTTAGAGTGTTTGTGTTGTCCCTGCATGTCACCAATCCAGCTCTCACTCTTCCATCCAGGAGTCTAAGTGGATTCACAGCCTAGCCTTGGTGACCCTGCAACTGTTTCTCTTGAGACAAAGCAGAAACTGATCCATAGACCAGAAAACTCACTCCTTTCTTCCATTTCCTTATTTCATGCATCTAGCCCAAGATTTCAATTTAAGAAGTCCCATTCAGGACTTAACTCTAACATGCTTACTCCAACTCCTGCCTTCTGAAGAGAGCTACATTTGAATATTGGATATTTAAGCAGCTACTAACAAAAGTGTACTTTACTCTCATTTGGCTGTTTTCCTTTGCATAGAATTCCCCTTGGGAATTTTATTGACAGTACAGAATAGGGGGAGGAGGATTGTGGGAAATGGGCTGCATTAATTGGCAGAGCAGGAGTAGAAAAATCCTAGATCTGTGGTCATAAAAACAATGATGAGTCTCCTAGCTCTATCCTAATATCATGGGCTCATGAGAGTTCATTTTTCAATCCCAGAGTGTCTTGAGGGCCACAGATATTCTCTGATCAAGGAGAAAATTTCTCCTCTTTTTCTCCATAAATCGTATGGGTTAGAAAAAGAAATTTAGAAAACTGAGCTAAACCAAAATGGTAAACCTATCAATAGAAAATGAGAATCATGAATGGTGGAGAAGTCCAGGCTTATCATTATTTAATATCAGTTTACCATCTGTTCCAGATTGAATAACCCATCTGGTGTCTACTGCCAAGAAGTATCAACACATCTTCCAGATGCCTCTGCTGAGAATAATTATTAAAGTTTATACTTGATTTAAAAGCAGACGTAAAGGGGCAAAGTATATATGTTTCATCACAACTGAAATTGTTATGGCTTCACTTTTCAGACAACTCCAATCTATTCATACAAAACCATTAGCTGGGATGAAAGTGTGCTTAAGAGTGACAACTGGTGTGTGTTGGGGGAAACTTAACAGTTGTGATGGTGAGTACAGCCATTGGTAATGGTAACCATAGGCATAAGGGAGGAATAGGCTCAGAGAAATTCCAGCCTCTCATGAGAACCAGAGAATCCTGGTAATGTAAAAAGATGGATAAGAGTCCTCAAACACATGTAGAGACTATTAAACATGCATGTATGCAGATTCTGTCCTAGCTGCTAAAGCTTGAGCACAAGGAGATGAACACAGCACTAAGAGAATTAATTGTCAGTAAGGCTGGAGTCTGCCCCAAATAAAGCCTGGCCTTGACTTCATATCCGCAGCCAAGAGGGTGCACGGTGTAGAGAGAACATAGCACTGGATTTGAAACCATGTGATTTGGGTGTGAATCTTGACTCTGCACTTCACTGGCTGTCTGATTTTTGGCAAGTCACTTGACCGCTCTGGACTCGTTTTCTCATTTTTCAAGAGTTGACACAAGAATCCTGACAGCTGCTTGTACATTATAAATCAAGATAGAGCTGTTTCATATCCTTCTGGAACAAGTCAGGTACAAATGGATTTTGCAATCAATAAAAATAAATTTATTTTTTAAAATAACTAAAATGTTATTTAATCAAAAGAAAAATAGTGAAGATCAAATTTAAGTCAGACAACATACACTCAAACTGATCCACAAAAAACTGAAAAATCTTCATGGAGGAAAAAAGTCAGAATAATTATTTTATAAATCCTCAAATTGATCATTGTTAATTCAACATTTTTTCCTAATTAACCTCACTTTTGCAAAATGAGCAGGTTAACACAGTATGAATTCAATTCAATAAATATTAATTGAGCATTTACTATATATAAAGTTCAATGCTAGACATTACAGAGAAGTGTAGGACTGATAATCATCCTGCAAACACTGTCACAACTATTGCACTTGTCTGTAGTCAGCACCCATTCTTATGGTCGATGCTCGTTCCGTACTGATTCTTAAAGATTTTAAGGATTAGCTCTGATTACAAATATGAATAAAACATAGTTTCTCTTAGCCTTTGTCCATGCCTTAGATTCATCTCAGTTTTCCAAATGTACAGTTGGTAAGCGACACTAGTTAAAGCACAGATAGTTGAAGTACTAGTTAGGTTTGACCAACGTGTGCTGTCTGATTCATTGGTTGACAACAGGAGTTTGGTCATTAGAATCTAACTTAAGTTTGGATTTCATTGGGGGAATCTGTGGCTTCCCATCTTGACCCACGGTTTCTTTAGGGATGTTTTGATTTTCTTGACTGTTTATAATAGTTTCTACTTATTATTAAACATCAAATATATACTGGATGATATAGTAAAGTTCTCTCTATTATCTAGAGAAGTCTGCAAAGTTGATAATACTGTTTTAATAGCCACTTAATGGGCTGACCCAGGGGCTCAGAAGTGACGGGTATATTTCCTAAAGCGTGGTGACTAGGAAGTGCTGAAGGAGTTGACTCTGGGTCTGCCTGACCTCAAATCTGGACATTTTTACCATTCTCCATTGAATGATAAGCACGATTAGCAGATCTTCTTTCCCAGCATGGGCTCTGTTTCTCCCTGAGCTATACTTTTCTCTCCAACACTTTCATTCCTCACCCATCAGATTATACTTAAAAATTAGAAGCCCACATTCACATGGTGAAAAAGAGAAAATTTCCTCTCTCATCATAGGTATAGAGATAAATGACATTTGTCCTATGACCAGGCTGGAACATCTCAATCATTAGAACAGAGTGGGTAGTGAACTCCCGTCACCATCAATAGAGAAGAGCTCTTTCTTCATTGCAAAATCTTTTGCTACAGAATGCACAGAATTCTGGGGGTTACAGGATAGGAAAATATTATGAATATCTATAAATCAAGGTTCTGAATCCTCTAAGGATCATCCAAACCAAAACAGATGCAAGGATAATTCCTAGAAGAGGGGTGGGGGAATGAGCGGCAATTCTCATTGCCTTATTCTATTATATAAGTCCCTTATTATACGTGGGCACTAGACGGAGGACTTTCATTCATTGCTTCATGTAATTAGGTGGCTTAAATGTATTTCTTATCCTCCTTATAGACAACCTTGTGACTCTGGTTCAGTACAACTAACCATGTGCTAACCTGTACTAACCTTTATGGGTCCTGGTTTTTCTCATTTCCTTTCTCTTCTTCTCTAGTACTAGCATGATCGTGTTTGAAAGATCATATTGACAGATTGCTTCCAGGGGATATTTTTAGTACTATGGATAAGAAAATCTCCAGCAAAGGTCAGATCTTTCTGTTTTAATTAAATTGCAGTAGAAGGAGATTATATCATAAGGGTGGCCAGCCAGCTAACTCTATAGCAATATACACAAAGCCATCACAAGTCTCCTTTGTTACCATGTGTGCGTAAGAGTGACGTGGGCACCAGGGCCAGGTTTTAATTTAAAATGAGGCTCGATAATTACTTAGAGTTTTTTTCAAAATTGTTGTCAAGGGATATTTAATAAGGTTTTGTAGATCCACAGTGATTGTGATTATTACTTTTTATTGGTATGATATTTTATTACTTCCCCTTCGGACATGAGTAGGCATTTTTTAACCAATAGGATTTTATGATTAGTCATTGAATGCCACTAATTTAAATCCTTTCAAAAATCCTTTCAAAAGTATTTTTCCACTTATTTACCTTTTCATGTACTCTCCAGATGAGAAAATTATTTGAGTTCATCTTGAAATCAAATACCTTTCACATATTTCCTCATAAGAAAGGATGCTTTAGTGCAAGGGAGAGAGAATATTAAGGACTGTTCCTGAAATGTTATGGCTATGAGGGGGTTGAAATATTGATGCTTTGTAAATAAATACAAACATTGTCACTTATGATACATCTGTTTCTTACTGGACCCCAAGGAGGCAATAACCCAGCTCCACAGACGATTCAGCTCAACCTGCCTTTTAGACTGAATGAGCAATAAAGAATTTTTAAACTGGCTTCCTCAGGTTACAAATTAGATATCAGCATATTTACTTAAAATGCCAGAAAATATTCTCAAAACTGCTTTTAACGGATGTAAAAGAAGGCTCTGATCTCCATTAGAACTACCTGTCATTTGGCTCTTGTAGCTTCACAATAAGTTTGATTTATTAAGCAAAGAGAGAAGCAGTTGAGCAGAATGTGACAAATGAGAATTGGATATTGACTGTATGAAAACAAGAAAGTGCTATGGTTAGTGGCTATGAGTGATTATTTCTTCTGATGAGGAGTTCCTTTTGTTCTAGACTAGAGAGTCTTCTTGAATGGAATATACAGTACATACAGGAGAGGAGTAGAAAGGGAGGCAGGGAGCAAAGAGAGAGAGAGAGAGCACGAATCGAAACGTAAATCTATTTGCCTTTTTCTGCTTATTAAAAATGATGAGAAGGATCCCAACATCCCTTCACTGCTTCTTTCACGCATATTCTTTTTTCTGGTTGAGAGCTCTCTCTCCTCGTGCCATTTTAGCTGTAGGCCTCCCTCCAGAAATGACTATGAAAGGTATCCATTAGCTCCAATGAATTCAGCTTCAGTGACCATCTTGTTCTTTGGAAGGCTATTTGTGGTCTAAATCTGGCCCCCGTCTAACTGCTGTCCTAATTGTTTCTTCCCCTTCATGGCTACAATTCTTGAAAGAGTTATTCCCACTATCTCCATCTGCTCGCCACCCTCTAATCTGCTCTCTTCTAATCTGGTTTATGCCTGTTCCATTTCACTGAAACTGCTTTCAAAATGTCACTGGTTACTTCTCTGTGAACCCTGACAGTATAGACCCCCTGTCCTTCCTACTATAAGCTCTTCCCTTGGTTTCTGTGGCACCAGAACATCTGGTTTTCTTCCTGCCTCTTTAACCACTTCTCTGTCTTCATGAAGTTCTTGTCCTCTGCTCATTTCTTATATGTAATTGTTGCTCAGGGTTCATTCCCAGGCTATCCTCTTACCTTCTCTGGGTGATCTTATCCAACCGCCTAACTCCAATTCTTAGTACTGTAAATGTCAATGATTTCCAGATCTCTGTCTCCAGTTCGGCCTATCGCTGGAGTACCAGATCCATTGATACAATGGTCCACGAGTCATATCAACTTAGATGTATCTGTAGGCGCTAAAAAGTCAACCTGCCCAGAACACGATTCCTCCTCTCTCTTCCAGCCACATCCACTCCAAACACACTCTCCCTGCCCCTTATCCATCATGATTTACAACAGCTTACTAGGATTCAACCCAGACTCCTCTGTACCTTGTTTCTATATTCATTTCCCTTCTTCCCATTTCCACTGAACTACCTCAGTCCAGGCCACCAAGTTTCCCTGCCCAGACTCCCCATTGAGTTTCCTAATTATTCTAACTCCTGCCTCAATTTCCTGCAAACCATGCTCCACCCTGCGGCCAGAGTCAACTTACTTTCCTGCACATCTGATCATGTTTTTTTCCCCACTTCAAGCCGTTAATGTCTTTCTAAAGCTCTCAGGATCAAATGCAAACTCTGTAACATGACTTACAATTGTCTGCTTGTTCTTGTGGCTTCTTAATTCTCCAGCCTCTTCTCCCGATAAACCCAGCATCCACCCCCCCATAAAGTTCTTCCATAGAGCTCGGCTGCCCCTTACCTTGAAGGAGCTGCCCATGCTTCCCCTGCTTCCTGGAGCGCTCCTGCCTGCCTCTTCGCCTAGTAAGCTGTTTTTCTCCCTTTAGGCCTCAGCTGTATTTTCCCTCTTATAGTTTATTGTGATTTCCCTCCCCCTCCAAAATATGTAAGGGTGTTTGGCACATGGTAGTTACTGAGTAAATCTTTCTTCAATGATTGAATAAATTTCAAAGGCTAACTTCACAGCAACTTTCTCCCCAGATGTTCTCATTATGCGCACTTACTTTCAAAGAGATCTGTTGAACTAGTGTTGTTAAGTTGATTGTCTGGTGCCACCAATGATAGGAGTTCTATCAACACTGATGTCTGAGTTCTCAATCTACTATGGAAATGAGGTCTCTAAGTCACCTGGGAAGAGACTTCACTAGGCAGATGTTGACCTGCAGGCATCTAAATGCAGTCTCCTCCCAGATGACTTGGAGACCTGGATTGGGTTCTGTTAGACAGATATCCTGCTCTGTGTGGATCCTATCTGGTGCTCACTTTTTACTTCTTCAATTTCTACTATTGTTCTGTTCCCTCAGTTACATCCAATTAGCACCTTACTTCATTTCTCACCACCTTTACTACTATCACCAGTCATGCCTTATGTACCACCTCATGTGTTCAATTGGTTCTATCGAGGATGCTGTGAAATAGTCATTACTTCCCCTATTTGATAAGGAAGAAACTGAAGCTTGTAATCATAAAGCTGTTCAGTGGCCAAGTCGGGCTCTAACTCCAACGTCAGTACTCATTTTACGGTTTCTGGAGGGAAAAGAGCCTTCTTAATATTACATCATTGTCACCAGTCATGCTCATGACATAAAGTAAGTACTCAGTGAGTAGCTGCTTATTGGATAAATGCCAGTAAATAAATTACGATGTTAGAAACAAGAAGGAGTATTCTTTTTACTTTATGTTAATCCATTTTAATGTAAATCGTTTCTTAATGACTATGTGTAGGTATATTAAGTACAATCTGCGACCACACTCAAATAATTAACCAGATGAAACTGCAAAGAGTGAAATGGTTTGAAGTTTCACCTTGACGAATAGTAAGGACCAATGACTTTCCAGAAAACTGACAGAAAACCAAGAACCGAGTGTGACAAGAAGACTGGAAACAATTAATGGGACAATTTTCACTTTGCATCTAAATCCTATCATTTGGCCAATGTGCATTTCTTATCAAATGTGCTTCAACTGATGTGTAATATTTAAGATACATAAATTTGATGTGGGGTAAAATGAGGCATAAAATGCACTTATTTTTTATTAGTTTTTCACAGCAAAGAATTAAACCAATATTTCCTTTATTGGAGGTACAATTGGCTCCTATTGGACCTTTTCAGGATAGATGATATTCTCACTTATTTAGAGATAAGGGCATGTGAAGGGGATTAATACTTTATTTTCATAAAGCAAATTAAAATAAGTTATAAAAATGGTGAACTTTTAGAAACTACAAATGATTTAAGTCTCTTAAAAAGAAAAGTGAGATATTGGTCTAAAGTCATCCATTATCTGGAAAATATACTTATATCACTGCTTAAAAAGGAATGCTTAAATTAGCAGTGTGAATAAGGGGCATGAAAACGGGTGTTTGAACATTTGGTTTGTGTCTCTGAGTAGCACAAGCTCTGGATCCCATGCCTTCGAGCCTAGCTGTCATCTCCAGCCTCTGTGCCTGAAGGGCCCTTCTTACACAGTTTGCTTGATGAGGAAAATCAACAAGCCTTCCTACCCTCCCACTTTCTCATCCTCTCTGATGCTCTTTGTCCTCATTTTAGAACCCTTGATTATATGTTCAAATCTGGCACTTGCAACCTGGATAACTGAATCAAATTGGGAGAGAAAATGAATATTTTCACCTGCAAAGACTAGGAAGAAAAGACATGCAGGTTTTTGTGTTAGCATATCTTAAAATAGCCCAGGGGTGGTATTGAGAGCATATACAGCCTGTACCATCAACCTAGGAACGCTGGACACCATCGTTGGATGTTGAAAAACTATGGGTCAAAATATAATGGTGACTATTGTAAAAGTAATTGCTGATAATAATGTTTGTGAAAGCAAATTGTCAAGGTGATTGTTGAATTATTCCGAGAGGTAACTATTTTGTAAGAAGGCTTCACAAAGGCACTATTTACCTAGGTTGATGGATCCATTTGAAAGTAAAAAGAATAAATGAATGGGCCAAATACAGAGCCAGTCTAGAGATCCTCATATTGTGTGTATGTGTGCATGTATCTCTAGCTCTCTCTACCCATATATCTCTCTATATATGTATTCCCTGATGTAAACTACAAAAATCTCATTAAACTGATAAAATAATTATCCTGCCTAGATTAAAGAGATCCTGCAAATTTTCAGTAGAATTTGTACATGTTTGCCTTATGAAACATAAAAAGTAGTCTTTTGGGTTTCCTGATACTGTGAAACTTCTGTTTTTTGACACATTGATCTACCATTTACTAGATCGACAACGGTGAGGGAAATAGAGATTGATGTCTAGCTGGGATCTTTGGACTTAATTAAAAGGGCTCTAATAATAGATTTTTTTTTTTTTTTTAGCTGTCCACATCATGACTGGCATTGAGATTGTTTCTTTCTACGCTAAGGCAAGAGATGTCCACTTATTTTGAGACAACTGTGAAGTGTATATGCAGGAAGATGTGTTAATAGAGTGTGTATGTGTGTGTGTGTGCGTGTGTTTTTGAGAGAATGTGAGAGGAAAGAAAAGTATCATATTGCACAATTATCTTCCTGTCTATTGGAAGTTGGACTAATTTGCCATGAATATCAGGACTGTCCTGAGGGATACCCACGTGGGTAGTCTTTCAGGCTAAGCACAGAGAAAAGGCTAGCCAAGGAACCGATGTTTTTGAAATGTGTTTATAATTTTCCTTGGAGCTTCCATTTAAAATGTTTCAAGTGTTTGGATGAAATTAAAAAAGAACAAGAAATGAAGAGGCAGAGTGATACTGTTCTGTCCTGGCTTTAAAAATTCCTGAGCGTAGCTCTAGCTAAAACATCTTTCTGAATGATTCCTAGCATCACTTTAGAAGTGCTGCTGGGAGTGATGGTAAGTGGTCAACTTGGCATCAGATAACCATGACACTCTTTCAAGTTAACATTGTTAAGAAATAATCAAGTCAGGCAAACAAGCATGAACATGGGGAAAAATAAGTTTGGTGCTATCCGAAAATAAAAACAAAAAACCACTGGCATGAAAAAAATCAACAAAAATAAATTTTAATGCAAAATGTAGTTGCACCTTAAATTTACCCATTCTAACACCAAATGTGCACCCAACAAAGCAGCTTCTTTATTTTCTATGGCTGAAGTGATTTTCCTTATGAGGTCCTCACCAGCAGGGAGAAGACTTGCCAATAAATAGTATTTTACTTTCTTCTAAATGTTCCATAACAAGTAAAGGAGGGTTTAAATGGCCTCTTCTGGATGACTCCCTTTTCCTGCCCAAGATAAAGCGACGGAGTTCTGGTATATGAAGGGAAACTAATTGTGACCCTATGGCAGGGGTAGCTGGAGTCTTAGATCCACTGACCGTCCCCTGGCTCCTCACCCATCTACTGTTCTACTCTCTTCCTGCACTGCTGACCCTTAAGCTGCAGTTGGTTCAGTCTGGCCATTCAAGAAAATGAGCTGCCCCCTACCCTTGGAGGTGTAGCCCTAGAAACTTCCCCCCGTTTCACAATCTTTTTTGCAGCAACCTCTTATTTCACCCCCAAACATTTGCCAATCCACATCCCCTCACTGGAGGGTGTGGGAACTTCCAGGACCCCTCCTTGTCACTCATGGACCAAGTGGATTTGCCAAAATAATCTGTGTGGTCAATAGGGCACAGCCTGACCACTACTGCAGCTCCTTCTCCACCCGCCAACCCCGGGGCACTCAGCCCCTTTGACCTGCTTTGCAGCATCTGCTCATTATTTAACAGGAAAAGCAGCTGGGCCTAAAAGCTGCTAAAGTCAATATCCAGGTTCCCTTCTCGTGATTTGGTGTGAGATGGAAAGGAGAATGTCCAGAGATTTTCATTATTTATGTCTTCCTGCAACTAGAGCTGGTGCTTAATCTTAGCGGGATTTAGAGACTTCAGTTCCTCAGCGGCAGAGGGAGAAAAGTACCATGGTAATAAATCCTTATGAATTCATTTAAGATGAAGATGCTATTACGAGAGGTAAAGCTGGGGAGGCATGATCCCAGGTCCTGTCCTCAGCTACTTACTCACCCTGGTGCTTCATTTCCCCACAGGTTGGGATGAGGGTTCATTCTGACAGACTCACCACTGGCCAGGAAGAACCGTCAGATTCTGGGCAACCAGAATGGCCAAGGGACTCTGGGAGGTAACAGAAAGGATGTACAGGGAGTACCTGAGAGAAAGAAGATGACTGTGGTCAGGAAGGGGGTGGGGAGCATTTGAATTTAAGAGGAGGAACTGCCTGGGGTCTGGTTGGGGTCTTGGTCTCCGGGAATGAATGCTGTATTTAGGGCTTCCTCCAGGGGGGCAGGGGTAGAAGTGGGCTAGTGACCATCTCCGCTGCCATGGGGAGTAGACAGCTGCTGCCTGTGGCCCAGAGCACCAGCCAAAGGGCAGAGGACAGGTGAGGCCTTGCTCCCTCTTCTCTTCTTCTTGTCCAACAGCACAGTTTTTCTTATTGTTATTGTTTTTAAAACAGGCACAGAAAGGCTAAATATCGCAGTTGTCTCATCCCACAAGGCAGCCTGGTATAATCCAGAAGACCTAGTTTCTGGTCTCAGTGTCCACACCATCTCCTTAGGCAAAGGCATTCTCTGAGAATGAGATCCTAACCAGACCCCAGGGTGGTTCATCTTCTTAAATTCAATCTCCCCCCTACCCCACTTCCTGACCACGGTCTTCTTCCTTTCTCTCAGGTACTCCTTGTACATCCTTTCTGTTATCTCATTGAGTCCCTTGGCCATCCTGGTTGCCAGCATCTGAAGCTTCTTCCAATGTTTGGGGGAATTTCTTGGTGAGAGGAAGAGCCACTTCCCATGTCAGAAGGCAAAAAAAAAATGCCAAATATTCAGACTTCCTTGAAAGCTGTAATTTAGGCCCATGACAGGGGCCCCAGCCATCAAGATCTCTTGCACAGACTTTGAGTTGGGGGTTGACACAAGTTGTACTTAGCAAGGAAGTTCAGGAGGGGAGCCTTCCCGGGCCCCCAGAAGAAGGGCTTCGGGGGTGGCATCTCATGTCTGCTGGGGTCAGCGTTCAGCAGCGGTAGCCTCACGTATCTGTTCTGCATTCTAATTTGGACCTTCTTCCTGACAGTGCAGCCCTATGTGGTTCTTTAGGTCCAGAAAATTCTGTGAGCTCCCTAAGAACATTTTAGTACTTTCACTTTCTGCTTGAAACAGCCGTAGCTGGTTTCTAATTGCATCCAAAAGCCCTAAATGATACATATGGCTTACTGGACCTTTTATGATTCGACCACTACTTTCCTCCCTAGATTTATCTTGTAGTGTGACTTCCCACCTCATACGCTGCAATTTAGACATATTTAAAGTCTTTCATCTTTTCTTGCTGGCTCTTTCTTTCCTCCAGAACTGTATAAACTCTCTGCCTTCCGTCTGGAAAACCCCTCTCTGCCCTCTGCACCTACTCAGTCTTTGAGTCTCGTTTTGGCACCACTATCATTGCGACAGTTTCTATGGCAGAATCTGCTAGTTCCCCTCCTCCCTCTACATCACTAACAGAACCCCAATTTTACACAGACTGCTGTGGGCCCAGTTAGTGCTACTCACCTCCTTAGTCGCTCTGAAACTATGAATGGCTCTGTGACTCAGTCCTGGCCAACGAGTTGCAAGTAGAAGTCGGCCAAGTGGGGCCTCCAGGATGTAAAGGGTCAGACTCAGTCTACAGATGCCTCTTTCCCTGCTCCTTCCCTTTTTACCTGTAATGCAGACCTGATGTCCAGCATTGAAACAGACGTTTTGTGGCCATAAGGATAAGAGCCACACTGGAGGAGAAGGAAATCAGAAGGAGCCTGGGTTCTCAATGACTTCCTGGTACAGTGGCATCAGATATGAACTGCTTACCTCCAATTTCTTGTTAAGTAATACAAATAAATCTCTATTTAGTTAGGTCACTGTTGTCAGCCTTCTGAGCGCAATCCTGAGTCCCTTAGGCACTCTGGCTAGGTGCTCTTTTTAGTTGTTCTCACAGCATCCTTTACTGCCCCTATGAATTTCCTATTTACTTGTCTGTATCTTCACTCTCAATGGTAAGCTCCATGAGGACAGTGATTAGAGTGGGTTGAATTGTGTTCCCCTAAAAGTTGTGTTCTGATTCTAACCCCTGGTGTCTGTGAATTGGGATCTTATTTGGAAATAGAGTCTTTGTAGATGTAATCACGTTAAGAAGCATCTTATTGGATTAGAGCCCTAAATCCAATGACTGGTGTCTGTATTAGAGAAAAGAGAGGGAGACTTGGATACAAAGACACATCCAGGGAAGAAGGTCATGCGATGCTGGAAGCAGAGATTGGAGTTATGCTGCCACAAGCCAAGGAACACCCGGGGCCTCCAGAAGCTGGAAGAGGCAAGGAAGCCTCACTCCTAGGGCCATCAGAGGGAGTGTGGTACTGCAGATACTTTTAGATTTCTAGCTTCCAGAAAGGAGACAGTATAAATTTCTATTGTTTTAAGCCATATGTAGTCAGTAAATTGTTACAGCAGTCCTAGAAATCTAATGTCGTGCCCATGCCTGCAGTATTAAGATTGGCACCATGCCACCTTATGTTAGAGTCACCAACCCTAGTATTTCTCTTAGAGCAGGTCAGCCCTAGAGCTATAATGTGGGGTGGATCAGAGCCAGAAGAGATACTTCGTCTGCTTTGTGAGCTAACAATTTGTTAATTCTGTATTCTGTGTCTTGGCATCCTCACAATGAAGTCAGCATCTAAGAACCCGGAATCCAAGGATGGCAAACAGATTTTATTTTGATTGCCTAGAGTACTGTGTTGCACAGGATTCTGAAGCTGCATTTGAGTCATTTATTCCACTTATTCAACAATTATTTATAGAATGCCTACTATGTGAATACGTGAAGTACTGTTCTAGGTTCTGGGAATCCAAAACACACAAAAGAGCAAAATCAACCAATCTATCAATCCTTGTCTCCATAGAGCTGATCCTGGAAAGAGTGTTCTGATGAAGTAAAGATGTCTTCCATAAACATGGGAGGGAAGAATCGAGGCAGTTTACCTTCAATTTGCTATCTTTCCAAACCCTCAGCCTTGGATTTTCAGGCAGTTCCACAGTTGTATGTACCTTTTCTTTGTTTTCATATAAAAATTTACTCCACTTGGGTCTGCTGGCAGCTCTTTCTTATTTTGATGTTGAAAGAGCACAGGAGTGGCGGACCTCAGTTTGAAGAGAGGGGCTGAGTGCTTGGTGCTAGATGAAACAGACCGCTAAATCCCAGGGGAAGAGTTAAGGACATTCTCTTGCCTAAATCAGAATCTCAAGAAATTCAGAGTGTACCTCAGTGAAGCAAAGAATTTCATTTTCCATTATAGAGTAAAAGCTAGAGGTTGGAAGGTGTTGTAGATAACTTTAAGATAATAGCTGTGGATAGTTGTCCAGAATAAGGCTGGTATGAGGTTAAATGTGTCTTTAGCTGAACTTCTGAGAAATAATGAAAAAATGCAAGCTAAATTTAAAGACTTAACCAGTCCAATATGCAAATGAAAAGTTCACACACACACACACACACACACACACACATACAGCACATTCAATTTGAAAGGATAACTTAAGGTTTTATCTTGGTCTCAAAGAATCTGGCTCTAAAATTTGGTGAGAGTCAGGAATCCACTGGAAACAGATGCTGTGTAAGCAAATCCATTTTCCAGATTAACAGAATGTCAGTGTCTGTAAATCCTAAATTCTCCAGTCTGTGTAGAGCAGGCATTTTTATATCAACATGCCAGACACCTCAATTCATGTTATACCACCTCCTTTGACCATACTTGAGGTCTTTTTTTCAGTCATTTGAAGCAAAATTATGTCTTTCATTGTAATTTGATTGTGAAAAGAGAAAATGGAACATAATTTTGGCTGGAGGCTGAGAAAATCTGAGCACATTATGGTAGTCTCAGGAGGACACTTTGGTTCTGACACAGACAGACAAGAGTACAGCCATTTTGGAAAAGGACTGGGGACCGGCCTTGGGCAATACAGGCCTTGCAAGCTAAAGAACAAAGACCCTGGGGGCCTGACTCCCAGAGAAAAACAACTAAGCTTGCAGGGATAAAAGATTAACTTTATCTCAGTTATACTGATGAGTATACCTAGTTGCCACAAGACAAGAAGCTCAACTATAAATTTTCACCTTATCTGTTCCTGTGCTTTCTTGCATAAAATTATCACGCATCTCTTTCTCCTCACAGAAGCACTCCCTATTCCTGACAGCCACCATGGGGCCACCTGCTGCTGATCAAAGAAGTGCGATGATTTCTGGAAATTATCAGTGATCATGAGATAAACCCTCTCATTTTTTATAAAAGCAACCTGTCCCTTCTACTCGAGGAGCTGTCATTTTTTTTTCCACCTTCTTCCTTGTGCACAAGCTCTTTTAATAAAAAACTTTACTTGCCTAAGAGTCTTGTGGAAGCGATATTCATTTCTATGGTATTGCTGTCCAAGAATCTGGAAAAGGCCTGGTAACAGTTCAAGGTGAGGTATGGCTTGAATTTTCTGGTAAATATTCTGGCAAATATTCTATTCTCTGTCAGCTGATATCTGAGGAATAGGACTCTGGGAGTTACTGATTCAACATTCAGAAATTATGGAACTGTGCAAATTTGACCTGTCTTCCACCTGGCTTGCGATATCAGTCAAGTCACTTACGGCTACTGCAACCTTCAGGTCCTAACACAATTACAAAGACCTCCAAGTCTGTCTAATTCGGCTGCAGACTTACTGGAAGGAATGTCCTCTCTCCACGACCTCAAAGCCCTTTTCAACTTTGTTATGTATTTTTGTGCGAAGAGGCCCTGAGGTCAGCCCAACCAGTGACAACTGAGCACTGAATCTCATTAAGCCCTTAACAATGTGAAACTCTCTGACCAAACAATTTGTGACATCTGCATACACTAATTTATGGCTGCTTTAAAAAAAATATGCACTTTCCCTTTGGCCATGTAACCAATGACTCTTAAAGTAAGCTCCAAGGCCATAAGTGGATTACTAATATATTTCACTCTCTCGAAACGTACATCCTTTCTCAGTTCTTAGTAAGGAATACACAAAACTGTAGACTTTTATTTTCACATAGGACTTAAGGCTGTTTATGGCTAAATTAATGGGTGAGCTATTAGAGTTACTTAAATTTGATATTTGCAAAATTAGCACATTAACTAAGCATACCGAGGACTTAAATTCAGTATTATACTATGAAGACCACACTGTGCTATCAAATGTGGTAGAGTTTGAATATTACATGCATACACATAATTTGAATGTCAGAATCCTGGTATTGCTGTAGCACCACTGTTGTCTTAAAATAGATGTCATTTTAGATGCTGTTCTTTTTGCCTTTCCATTCTAATTTATCATTATTTTAGCTCCATTATTATCTGTTTATTTACTGTGGTAGCTTGGTTAATGCTACAGTGTATGGTGATACATATGTGCATCAACAATATTTTTGGCCTATGACCCATGATTTCTGTAATGACTAGACGTTATGCATCTATGTTACGTGGTTTCAGTGTGAATCATCCCTTCTACCATTTCTAAAATCAGAATGCCTTCTCTCTCTGTCTGTTTTTCTCTCCCTGTATGTATTTGCTTATATAGTGATACTTCCTTTTCTTCACCTAGTTCTTTTTCCTTTTGAGAAGTGGGAAATGGGTGGGGGGGTAGGCGTGGCAGGGGAATCTTGGGTCCTGCCAAAGAAGGCCACACTGAAGAAGTCTGAGATATAACAATACAGACTTGAATGCAATGTAATAGAACGAGGTGGAGATAACATAGATTTATAAAAAATTGATACTCATGTTTTATATTTTAATTCACACCATCTTTATGATAATTTTAAAGTTCTTGGAAACTTTATACAAACACAAAATACATATATCTATTTGCTCCTTTCTCCCCTCTTATTTTGTGAGGGATGCTCCTTTACAGAGATAGTTTTCAAAAGACTACATATCACCACCAAACTAGAAAACAGTGTGTGATGTAAATCATATGTATACACATAAGTGCATATTATTTGTATAGTATCTTGATGGTTATTTCCAACGCATTCTATTTTCTCCATTAGAATGAGACAAGGGGTGGTCTTATCTCAATTTGTATCTGACTCCTTAAAGTCACCTAGCTGAGAAATCACCCAACTGGAATAAAGTGACCAAATTTTCTAAAGGCAAAGTTGGTTTCTAATCTTTAAAAATTCCTAGATAAAAGAAAAAAAAAAATCACCTTGGCAGTTGAATCCTTTTTGGAGGAAGGAGGCCACTTCGAATTTTACTTTTTAGTCAAGCGCCTGACTGTCATACACCATCTCACCACACAAAACATAATCATGTTCAACATATTGTGACAGGTGTTTTTGAACATCTAGACTCTCAAATTAGAGTTGTACAGGCTACATGATGATATTGAGGACAAACACTTGTTCTTGTGGGAGTGCATTTAATCACGCTGATGTACTTTACCACCTATTTAGAAATTTGAAATCACTCAGTGGTTGAGCTGCCACAAAAATTACTTTTAGACACAATACTTGTGAATGAATCATAGCTATGGTCTCCCTGTCACCTGCTGCCTGCATCAGTAGTGGAGTAAGAGACAGAGACAGAATTCTTTCGTAATGGCTTCTAAACAGTACATGGGCTTTTAGCATCAGTCTCTTTATTGAAGTCAATAGTTGGGGAGACATTTTCTGGCATAAAATTTAAGTTTGTGTGTAAGTCAAGCACATATTATTTTTAGCTTAACTGGAACTCAAAAAGAATCTGTTCTAGAAGAGATCCCCTTTATCTTTTATTTTCTCTAATTAGCTTTGGAATGCCAATAAAAAGATGCTTTTTCTATCCTTCTGCTCCATTTGACATATTCTAGGGGAGGACGTTTTGGTGTGGGCAACATACTAACATACCCAAAATTTACTAAACACACAAACAACGGCTCTCTTTTCATCCTCATTCCTAATTTTCTTCATAATCTGTCTCAAAAATTATCTGTTTCAAACTAACTAAAATCAACTCTAATTGCACTTTTAGTTTTTAAGTCTTCAGTATTTTTATCAAATATTGGTCTATAAGTGATGTAAAATAGTTTTATGAATATAGTGATTTATGACCCAACTGGGTTATAATTTTTGCATGTTTGTACTCATTACCATGGGATTGGATGCAATAGGCACACCCCTTAGGCTAATGCTTCTTGGGGTTTGTCTTCAAAATAACACATGGGCATGGGTAGAATGCAGATTCCTGAACCACACCAGACCCACTGAGTTAGAATATCCAAAGGATAGGGCCAAGTAATCTGCCTTTTAGCCAGCATGCCAGGAGATTTTCATGAACACTAGTATTTGAGGACCACTGCTCTAGACAGTGTTTCATCTAGATACACTTAGCCAACAGACAGTAACTCTTTAATAGGAAGGAAATTAGCATTTATTAAGTGCCCAGTGTAGTGTATAGGTTACATCATTTAAGTTGCACACCAGTACTTTGAAAAGTGATATTATCCACAATTTGCTCAAGAGAACATGGAGCCTCAGATGTTAACGCTCTTTTCTGTTCCAGGACCCAATTCAAGGTACAACACTGCATTATAGAAAGATGGGCTTATAAATAAACAGTGCTAAGGAAACTGAGTAGCCATTTGGAAAAATATAAAACTAGATCTACACACAAGAATGAACTCCAAGAAAATTAGGGACAAATACTAAAAACAATATTATACATACATGCAAAAATAAAACCATACAAATACTAGAAGAAAAACATGGGTGAATTTCTCTTTAATCTCATTGTAGGGGAAGTTTTTCTAACTATGTCTTAAAATCTAGAGGGAATAAAAGAAATGACTAATAAATTTGATAACAACAACAATAAGTATTTGTACGTGGCAAAAAAAAATACAAACCCATAATCAAAGTCATAGGAGAAAATATTTTCAACATTAAGAGAAAATATTTTCAACATATATCATAGACCAAGGACTACACCCCTAATGTAAAAAGAATTCTTAAAATTTGAGGGACAAAGATGGACAGCAAATAGGAAAATGGGGAAAAGACATGAAAGACAGTTTACAGGAAAAAAATAATAATATAAAATAGCCCTTTAGCATATGAAAAGATGTTCAAAATTACTAATAATTAGATAAATAAAAATTAAAACACTAAGATAATATTTTTTGCTTATAAGATCAACAACTATTAAAATGTATGACAATGCACTCTTTTGGCAAGGCTGTAGGGAAACAGTTTTATACACTGCTGATGCAAACATTAACTGGTACAACCATTCTAGAATTTGGCAATTTCTAACAAATCTATGTATGCATTTACCTCTTGACCAAGTGATTCCACTTTTAGGAATTTACATCTTCAACAATACAAAAATACATGCATACGAGGTTATTCATTGTTGCATTGTTTGCACTGCAACATATTGGAGACATCATAAATCTCTTATAGAGTACCTGAATAAATTATGGAGTACTATGCAGCAGTAATCAGAAGGATGAGGAAGAGATTTATGAATTGATATGGTGTGATTTCCAGGATATATTGTTAAATATAAAAAAACAAAATGTAAGAGTATCTGTGGTAAGCTATCTTGTAAGGGAAATGAGATATGAGATAAAATGTATTTATCTGCTCATCTGTGCAAAAAAATACAGAAAGGATAAAACAGAAAATAATGAGATAGGTTATCTACAAAGGGTGGGTGGGAACAGGATGGAAAGAATGGGAGAATTGAAATAGAAAAGAGGAATGATCAAAGTGACACTGCTCCAAGTGTACCCTTTCATACAGTTCTGGCTTTTAGAACCATGGTAATGTTTCACAACCATTAATTTAATCTTATTTTATGTCAAAAATTTAAATTCATTGATGTGAATTTGTGAAAGCAACTCCAAACAGAATACAAAGAATAACAAATGTGCCTAACTATAAAACAAATCAACAACAAAAAAAATCACACTGAAGGGGGTAGGGGAAAAAGAAAAGGAACCTAAGTAACTTTGTAAAACAATATTTTCACAGTAACTCCAAGGCTAAAGACAAAAGAAACTATATACAAATATAGTACTCTAGTTAGTAAATTTGTTTTTTACAGGGTTATGGGTTAGAAAATCTAAAACTACTTTATGTGTATTCTAGGATTGAAAAAATAAGTAAATATATTTTGGATAATGGGATCCAGGTTTTTCTTGTTGGAGAAAAAATTACAAATAAGGCAAGGAGGAAGGCTAGAATGAACCCTGTGGAGACGAATTGGAATTGGAGGTACCAGTTATGAACTCAAAGGTATATACACACGCACACACACAGATGGATATAGAGATAGATATAGATTCATGTATATGTGTGAGTATATCCATCCTTACCTATATTTCCTAGCTCTCTTCACTAAAAAGGTCTAGAAGCAAGGAGACTCCAGTAACAATGAGCACCTTAGCACCTAGATCTTGACAAAATTCAAAATCCATCATGATTAAAAAACTAAATCCCATAGCAAATTAGGAAAAAAACCCCAAAACGTCCTTAGCTGGACAAAGATTATCTATAAACACCTATCACATACATTATGCTTAATGATAAGAATATTGAAAGTTTCCCTTTCAAGATAGGAACAACACTTCTATTTCACATTGCACTGGAAGTCCTAGTTGGTATTGTAGGGCAAGAAAAGAATATATATAAGGATTAAAATGAAGAGCAAAAATTATTATTTATAGATGTATGGTTTTGTACATTAAAAAATCTAAAGGAATTTATAGTTGGGCAAGTAGCAGGATAAAAATATCAATGCACAGAAATCAATTTTCTTTCTAAATGATGAAATATAAAAAGAGTAAGATAAATAGAGATAGCATTTACAGTATTATAAAATATCAAATATCTAGGGGAAAAATTTTATCAAAGTGCGTCCAAGATTTCTGCACATAAAATTATATGACACAATTTTTGTAAGATCAAATACCCTGGAATAAATCTTCTAAAGCATATGTCAGACTTCTACAGAGATCATTCTAAAACTATAGGCTTAAATAAATAACTGATAAATATACTATGTTCTTCATATCAATCTATAAACCCAATGCAATCCTAATGAAAGCCCCAGCAGTATTTTTGTTAGAACTTGAAAACCTGTTTCTAAAATGTAAATGGAACAACAAATGGTGGCGAAGAACTAAGCCACACCAGAAGAACAAGTTGGGGGTACTTGCTCTATTAGATGTTGTCTCAGTCCATTTGGGTAGCTGTAACAAAATATCACAGTCAGGAGAGCTTATAAACAACAGAAATACATTTCTCACAGTTCTGGAGGTTGGAAGTCTGAGATCAGGGTGCCAGCATGGTCTAGTGAGGGTCCCCTTCTGGGTGGCAGACTTCTTGTTGTATCCTTACATCGCGGAAGGGGCTAGGGAGCCCTGTGGGACCTTTTTTAAGAACACTAATCCGTTCCTGAAGGCTCCACTCTCATGACCTGATCACCTTCCAAAGGCCCCCAACTACTAATACCATAACCTTTGGGGCTAGGGTATGAATTTAGGAGGGAGACACAAACATTCAGACCAGAGCAGATGTCAAGATTCCTAAAAATCTATAGCTGGCAATGTTATATTTCTTGATCTGCGTCATGACTACACAGGTGTTTACAATATACATTAAGCTATACATCTAGGTTTACTCACTTTATTGTGGAATAGATGATTTCTATTGTGTTACGTTTCACAATAAAGGGTATATTTAAACAACGAAATTTGTTAAAAAAAAAAAATGGTTTTCTCTTTCTGTCATTCCAACCAAGATTCATTTGTGGGTATTAAGTATTTGGACTGCAAATGGCTCAAAGCCATGTAATACGTGACTTGGTATTTTGACTATATGCTCTTTGACCTGAGTGGAATCAGCTATGGCAATCTCAAGTACAGTGACATTAAGATGTAAGAAGGGACTATGTAAAACCTAGGACTTTTACCAAAAGGAAAACACACACACACACACGCGCGCACACACACACACACACACACACACACACACACACACACACACACACACACACACACACAGGGTATAGGGCCTGGTCCTTGAATTCAGTAACTACTCTTAGCATGAAACCCTATTCAAATATATCAGAGAGAGTATGTACTGCCATTTTTGGCTGAACAAAAGAGCTCACAAGTAATAATGGGAGAGAAACAACCTAGGGAAATACTTTGTCTGTTTCAAAGAGGAAGTGAATTTATTAAAAAGCCAGATAGCATGTTTCTTTTACCAGGATATTTTCTGCAGTTCTTTTTCAATGTCGGGAAAAATGTGTTGATGTCTAGCCTGGGTACTTTTTCTATAAACACTCTATCCTTGCCTTCCCAGAAAATGTGTCACATACGTTTCCCTTAAGTACTTTGGTAACTTGTCCTCTCTTCCATTTTATGCTCCTCAATCACAATTAACTTTGTTTCTACATCTCCTCCAGATTTTTCTTCCCACCTTCTACTTTTTCCTCCCTTTTCTCCCTATCACTTTCTGAGTCTTCATGTTAAAATAGAATGGTTAAAGAGGCAAGAGTTTCAGAAAAAAAATAAGAGATGGAGGTGAAGCAAAAGTCAAGTGATCATAGAAGGTAAAACAAAGAAAGATAAAGGAGAAGAGACATGGAAAGTTCAGTCTTGGGTAGGGGAGGTGAAAGAGGAAGGAGAAACACAAAGATAGATTGGGTAAATTGGGTGAAATTTACCGATGGGGGTCAACTGAGGCACTATTATCTATGCTCCATTAATCCACTTATGACTGACAAAGCCATTTAGAAAATCCTTTAACACAAATCAGTATCCGTATGAATGAAGGGAATCGGAGTAACAGCCATTTTCTCTAACTGGAGGTTTACTATTTTCAAGAAAATACTTTCAGAAGAACAGGAATTAATACTGTGTTTCCCTCCCAGATAAGATCAGGGATTCACAGAAAGGACTGGTATTTTTCCTATAATGTGGTTCCTCCAAGGAGCAATGTGCTCTGAAAGTTACTTTGGGATTTGAAATGGTCTATGGTAATAACCTTTTCTAAATCAAAAAGCAACCAACCCACAGGATTTGATTTCACCAAAAAGGACACGACATTTTCTTAAACTTTTCTAAACTCACCCTAATATTTCACTCTGTATCATCAATGTACAAGAGAAAAATAAAGCTGAGTTCCAAAACACAAATGAATTAGAGAAAAATATAAATTATCAAATGGAATTTTGTCTCCATGAATGAAATTTGGGCACTTCCATTGTTATCAAGCTCCTACATACATGTGTCAACCATACCACTTTCCCCAGGAATGAAATATTCAGAACCACGATGGGTAGGGATTATCATGCTAACAAACATATTATCAAAATATTGGCACTGAGAGGCATGTTAGAGAGACGCTCATTCAGACCTTTTTAATTTTTATTGAGAAATTGATACCTCAGAGTGAGAATCAAAATAATGATAACAATGAATATTTACTGATTGTTTACTATGTGCCACCAATTTTAGGGTGTTAACTAATATTTAATTTAGACCTTATAATGACACAATTAAGTAGGTACTACTAATATCCCATCTTATAGTTCACAGATAAGGAATCTAACCTGTAGAGAGAGGTACTATTTAGGTAAATGATAACGCTCCATTCTAATGTTAAGTTGAAGATGTAGTTCAGTGACTTGTACAAGATCTCTACAATATTTACTAACCAGCTGCTTGAAGTCAAGTACTGGGCTAAAGCACTGAAAATGAAATGGTAGACACAACAGAAAGGATTCCCTGACCTCACAGAGCTTACAATCTAGGGGCCACAGGCAGTCAATTAAGGAAGAAATAGTGTAAAACATTTTAAGTGCACTCTTAGGGTCAGTATGGGGAGAGTATGGTAAGCAAAGAGCAGACATGTCTAACCTGGTAGGAAAGAGTCAGTTCTGGGGAACAGGGTAGGATACAGTTCATTCACAGAACTGAAATCCAGATCCCTTGAATCCCAGGCCAGGGCTCTTTTCAATACCTCATGTTGTACTGCTTCGTTGTACCTCCATTAGAAAAGGCCTAATCATTCATTATTAAGGTTGTTTACCTGTGCTGCTCTGTTTGGTTATTAAGCAGTTACAGTCAGTATTGGCCACACCCCAGCAGATGGAGTGCTTATCTATTTCTATTTGGTTATCAGCTTAATCAGTTGGTATATATCCGCACTTAACAGAAAACTTGACTTTGCAAATGAAAGTATGCATGTATTATGCCCATGATAATTATTAAAACATGACCCATAGTAAATGATATCCACTAATGGTTTAGTCTTGGGTAAAACCAGCCCCAAATTAGGATAAAATATATATTTTTAGTTTAATTAATTTAGTCTGCAGCCCCCAAATAATATGGATTAGATGGTAAAAGCTGATGAAAGACCCAGACCTGTTCTACCTGTACTAGGCCATTCTGGAGGGCCACTAAGAATCATTGTGTCTAATCACTTCATTAGGATGGCTATAATCAAAAAGATGGACAATTGCAAGTGTTGGAGAGGACGTAGAGGAATTGGAACCCTCTTGGAACCTTCCTGAAGGGAATGGAAAATGGGACAATCATTTTGGAAGGCGATTCTGGATAGTTTCTCAAAGAATTAAACATTTAGTTACCACATGATCCAATAATTCCACTCCTATGTACCCAATAACTGAAAACGTACGTCCACACAAAAGCTTGCACATGAATGTTCACAGTAGCATTATTCATAATAGCCAAAAAAAAAATGGAAACAATCCAAATGTCAATGAACTGATGAACAGATAAACAAAATGTGAGATATCCATACACTGGAATATTATTCAGACCTAAAGTAATGATCTACGCTAAAACATGGAGGAATCTTGAAAACATCATATTGAGTGAAAGAAGCTAGACACAAAAGATCACATATTATATGATTCCATTTATATTAAATGTCCACAACAGACAAATCCATAGAGACAGAAATCAGATTAGTGATTGAAGAGGTTGGGGGCAAGAATGGAGAGTGACTCCTACTGGGCATAGGGTTCTGGGGGAAGGAGGGATGTAATGTTCTAAAACTAGGTAGTGGTGAGAGTTGCACAACTCTGGGAATATATGAAAAAGCCCCACTGAACTGTACACTTTTAAAGAGTAAATTTTACAGTATGTGAATTATACCTCAATATAACTTCTATCTAAGAAATTTTGTCTAACGACATACAGTTTATATGGAAGTCATGAATATAGTTAATATTTTTATATAGTTCTCTCCATTCAAAACAAAGTATAAAACTGAGGAAAAGATAATTCAAGCCTGAAAATACTTTTACCATGAATAGGCAGCTACTTTTTGCAAGCATGGCTTTTTCCATCCCATTGCCTCTGTTCTCCACTTCATTTCCATTCACAGATATAAACAAGGCTACTGGATACCATGTTCCATTCTTATCTACTTCTTTGGACTTGAGTGTTATTTCTCCTCTGATCATGTTCTCCTTGCAATTTTTCTGTCTCTATGCTCTCCATGTCTTCAAGGAACTCTTCCCATTCTTTTGTGCTTCTCAGAACATCCTTCTTCCGGGCTAGGTCATGAAAACATTCGTCAAAGTGCAGCTAATACGCACGATATTGAAAGTCCAAACACTCGAAACATATCCTCGCACTGGGTCAGAGCCTCTTCTACTTCTGTGACATCAGGGCCATTGTCAGCACTTTCAATGTTTAGCTGTTACTGTGTATATTTTCCACCCCTTTTGGTTGGATAGGTCTGGAATTGTTAACCAAACAAAAGAAGGCTTGTTGCTAAGCCTGGAAAAACCAAAGCTGTTCACGGACAGCTTCCTGTTTGCCCTGCATGATGTGGGCAGAGGGTAGGGCAAGGCCTCATTCTGCTTACGTCTGTATGTACAGAAGATGAGGAACGTTTTTTGTCTTGCTTACTCAGACACACTCACTCAGAGCTGCTTCCAGGACCCATCTGTGGTAAAATCTGAAAATGTGCTATGCACAATTACACAAGCAAACACAATGTCCCAAGACAAATATGCCCTATTAGCAAGCAGGCCAGAACTGAAGTAAAAACAGGTGTTTCTTATATTGGGTGTGATTGCCTACATGTGTGGCTACTCTAAAATTATTTCTTAATTACTTCAAAGGTTTAGCTCCAGCAGAGAGGGAGAGAGAAAACTCTGCCGGAGTCCTGAGGGCTCTTTGGTGCTCTGCCGAATTAAAGCTTAAGCAGCTGAATCCTGCTGTAATTAGTTAATTTTTTTTTAAAAGAGCCATCACGGCCCATTTTTCCTAAGCCAGCAAATTATATATTTCAACTACTATATTAATTTTCCTCTCAGTAAGCACAGGCTTTATTGACCCAGTTACCCATTTTGATAGGAACCTCACTTGACTTTGTGTCACATGGTTGATATGCAAGATGCCCCTGACCTTGTGATCTATATTATATGACCAAAGGAGAAGTGAATTATACAGAAAGAGATAAAAGGAGGCATTCTGCCATGTTTGCATTGCCAACACTGGACCACCCTAAGCAGGCCTGGAGAGCAGTCATTTATTTCCAGTAAGTAGGAAAGACTGATGATTTTATTTGTTTCTCAGCCTCAGTATTTTCTGTGGATAAAGCAGAAGAGACAGTGTGGAGAGCCAGGAGCCTGCTTCATCAAGAGGACTAACCGTATACGGTATAGGAGCACTAACTATATTTTTGGTATCACATTAGGCACTAAAAAATGAAAAAAATTGTAAGTTGTAGTCTCTGCCTTTGAGGATATTAAAACTAATCTGGTACTCGAATGCATAAATGAAGGTGATGAATAATAAATGCCAAAACATGGGCCACATCCTCATGTTATAGGCATTCTCAGTACGGTGAGATCTGAGGATGTGAGCTGGGTAAAGATAACACGGCAAAATGGGATAACCTAGAAACTTGTCATTTTGTTGAAATAATACTAAAAAAAGGATTAATTCTGAAAGTGTTTATGACATCCCTTAAATTAAGGAAATTAAAGATTAAAAGGGTAAAGTAATGAGGCCTATTTCCCACATATAGAGGAAACTGGGCTCAAACCAGCTGGGTTTAATTCTAAGGCCCCATGCTCTTAAATGCACAATATTTTCCTTATTCTAAGAGTATGTTCATTCTTGTTTCTTTGGGCTATAATACATTTTCTTTCATTAAATTCTGGTGATAACGGCAACATTTGCTTAAGTGTCTTTACTTGGTAAGAAACTACAAGTTGGCAGCTCTGTTTATTTACTCTCCTCTCCAATTCTTTAATTTTACTAATCCAGGAAATCCCAAAGTCTAGTAATTACTTCTCTAGATTTAAATTTCTGTAAAATCTAGATAGTAAATATTTTAGGCTTTGTAGACCATATGATATCTTTAGCAATTACTCAACTCTGCTATTGTAGTGAAAAGCAGCCCTAGATAGCACCTAATCAAGTAAGTGTAGTTGCTTTCCAATAAAATTTTATCAATGGACACAAATATGAATTTCATAAAATTTTCATGTGCCACAAAATATTATTACTCTTTTGATGTTTCAACTATTTAAAAATGCAATGACTGTTCTTAGCTCTCAAACTGTATACAAATAGGTGGCTGAGCAGATTTGGCCCTTGGTCCGTAGTTTACTGACGGGAGACTGGACAGGCTGTTAACCCATGAAAACAGGGAATAAGACTTATCTTGACAATTTCCTTTCATGTAAATATATATCATGAAAGGAAATTTAAAATCAATTTTCCAGAGCAAAATCAGTAACATAAGAAAGATGAAATGCATTAAGTTTTAAAGCCCAACTGTAAGCTGCACAAATGAGTTATAAACCCAGCACAGAGAAAAAGTACAGCTCCCTACCTAGGTGACCTTCGTCAGGTGCATGTCCCAACAGAATCCCTTTGCTGGGAGGGTTGGCTTCCAAATGGAGGACAGTAACTGATCTATTCTGAGTTTGGGGAGACAAGGGACCATTCGATCCCTTAAAGGAAACATGATTCAGATAGGAAGGGAAAAGAGTCAGGAATTCTAAGGGACTCACTTGTATGAAGTTGTGCAGGTAGGAACACATGCTGAGTTCGAAAGACAATTCATAAGTCATAGGATGGGATTTGGACTCAGGAAGAATTAAAGATAAAGTTGCAAACATGGTTAGTGGAGAGCTTAAGGTGGGCTAAAAATGTGTATCTTACTGTGGAAGGCAGAGGTTAAAAGGGAATTGTCAGGAGCTACACCTATTATGTGGTTGTTTTGTTTAGTCTATACAGCATTTTTATAAATTTGAGGCAATCTTTCAAAATCCAGTTTCTCTTGAAAAATTAGAAGATCTGCCAATACCAGCCCAGCATTCCTGTGACCTTATAACAATATGCATAACCCAGCTTTCCACAGTTCCAAACTCTTCTTACTGATTTATTTCTATCTCATTTCATTCATTTTTGCTATAGCCATATAGAAACTTCTCTCAGATCCTTGAAGCTATCATGCTGTCATTTGCCTCCAGGCCATTACATACACATTCACACATTCACATTCACACACACACACACACACACACACACACACACATTCATCATCCCTCTATAGCCCAACATCTCCTACTTATCCTTCAGGGCTAACATTAAATGTGGCCTCTTCCAAAAAAGCCTTCCATGATGTGCCAAGTCTTGGTCAGATATTTCTAGAGCATCCTGTATCCAAGGGTGATTTTTCTATTGACCATGACAGTCTGAGCGGGGTCTGAATGTGTAACTGTTTCCAGTGTATATGGGGTATGATTCATCCATTCACGGACATTTATTGAGGACCTATAGTGCCAAGTACTGTTCTGGGTACTGGGGATGCAAAAGTATACAAAATTAAGTCCCAGTTTACTTGGAGCTTAAATTCTAGTGCAGGGTGACAGATATTAAGTTAATAAGTAAGTAGTATGCAAGACAGTGACAAATGTTATGGAGAAAAGTAGAGCAGCATAAGGGGGCTGAGCGCTCCTTCTGTAAAGTGTTTAGGGCAGGCCTCACTGCCAAAGTGACATTTGAGCAGAGACCAGAAGAAAAGTGAGGGAGCAAGTCATGCGGACATCTGGCAGGAGAATGTGCCAGGCGGAGAGAAGAACAATAGCAAAGGCCCTGAGGCCCACCTGACAAGGAATAGGTCCATAATAATCACCAAAACTTGCTTTCAAGAAAGAATTTGGAATGTTTTTGTGTTAAACTAAACTCACTGGTGAGAGTTAATACATTACCTTTCTTGGTGAAGGTGGATTAATAGGAATCAAAACTTTTAATTAAAAGAATCAATTACGTATGGCAAACTGAAATGAATCAGCAGAGCTCGTGGAGACTGCAACATGAGGATCCAGTATCTCTGAAATGATGTAATTGGGTAAAACAGGTATTACCTTGGGAAATAACTTGGCACAGGCTAATCTCAAACTGTAAAAAATAAACGAGCTTCAAAGTATCATCAGGCTGTATTTATTTATTGTTTACACCAGCACCCCACTTATTCAGAGGTCATTTATCTGGAAACTTTGACTAGACTGATCACAACTGGGAATGAAGAAGAAAAGAAAGTAGTTCTCGGCAGCTAAAACAAATGTCACAAAGCCCGCGTATTAAGCTCGTGCAGCACTCTACTAACCATGTCGTGGAAAAGCGTCCCCCTGCTTCTCCAGAGCACTGGATTCCAACCAGAAAAATTATATGTGTATGTATGTATGTGTGCATACGTGTGTGTTTATATGTATATATATTTATACTTACATATCGCAGAATTCTAACAAGCTTGGTTATCTAGAAGCAGCCATTCTAGAAGGTTTAAAGAAGTCTGCTGAAGTCAGGTACTTTGACAGTGAATGATAATGATACCTGACAGTCTTGTAACAATGGTAGAGAAAGGAAAACATTAAAAAGTAGTGGCAAGAGTTTAGAGGGCTTATCAACCCGGGCCATGTGGTGAGGGAAACAGCTTCGTGCTCATAGAACCTGAGGAGGTCAGTGTCTGTGTAGCTGCGCCTTAGTTATTTAATTTTCATACTGACAACCGTGATACACAGAGGTAACGCGTGTCATGCTATAGACAGTCTGCTCTGGTTTAGAGATTGCGGAGGGGTGAAAAACAGTACAGGATGATTTCTGTCTGGAATGACTATAGAAAATCAGGAGCTTAAGTGGCAGCCTGCGTTAATTCAATCAGCACATATTCAGGACTGCTTCCACATGTTCCAGTGACAGAGACAAAATCCCACCCTGACGGAGCTGACACAAGAACATCAGCACGCAGAAGGTGTCTAAAGCCAGATGATGGGGTGAAATCACCAAGCTTTGGATCTGGGATGTTTGCTTTAGTGGAGTGTACATTCTCGGCCGGTGTTGGGTAGGAGGGCCATCATTAAGTTGCCCATATCTGCATCCTAAGGAGAAAGTTTGTACAGGAGGCAAGATGCTCCTTAGCTGTGACAACTAAGTGGCAGATGTATTACCTGCTTATTCTGGTTTCAACCCCTCAAGTGAAATTCTCTTAATTAGTAGAACCATGATGTCAAGCTTTATTATCTGTATCTTTTTATAAACAACTTCATCTTATTTCCAGGGGTTATTTACAGTTTGCCTAGAATAAAAGTCACATATTGGTCACTCTGTTTATTTATGACCGTGAATGAGGCTTACAGGAGTAATTTTTTTTAACGCACAATTTCTCTCCTATAAAAAAGAACTGCCCACTTGTTAATCTCTATAAAAGAGGTTGGAGGTAGCTTCTCCCTACAACTGAGCAGGGGCAGGCCTAGTTCAGGACCTACTGCAGGTTGGGCTGCCTGAGACCCTGCCTATTCTCTTTTGGTTGCACTTCAGTCCGTTTCCAGGGTTGGCTATCTTGCCATATCATTGTACTATTTTTTTAACATGTATTATCACCATATGCCTGTATTATTACTTTTAAAATATCATTATTTCAATTGGCTCACTTTTAGCCTAAATTCATTTAGAAAGGACAATTTATATCACTATCACAAATGGAAAGTTAGCATCAGTTGTCATAAATAGAAGCTACTAATAAAATAAATGCTCTGTTGCTTGCCACAACCTCTGAACCAAATGCCTGCTTTCACTTTATTTGTAAAAGAGATTAGCAGGAGCTTTAAAAGCATACTGGCACCAAGCTAAGCCATTCTTCTTGATGATTATTGGAAGGATAGAAAAGGGAATACAATATTCCCTTTGAGATTCAATATTACTTAATTCAGGGGTCAGTGGACCACCTAAAATCATTTCAATTGCCACTGGTGAAATATTTGGGAAATAGGGGAATTTTTCAAAGAAACAATGTCTATTTAGTGTACCAAGGAAGTGGACTGGACATTTCAGTGCTTTGTGTGTCCCATTAGGCTCAGCACAGAGCTGGGAGCAGGAAAGACACCCCATAATTGCCACCTTGACATCTACAACTACAACTGCACCCTGCCTCTGCCAGACATCCACAAAATTGCTTCTTTTGGTTGCAAAGATTTGGGCACAGTAAGATGGCTGAACTCCTGGACAATAAAATCATAGTGTTGGGTCTGTTGACAGTGAATCAATCACCAACACCTCTTTTGTGTTATAACGACATGAAAGTAGCACTGTAGAATTTTTAAAGGGAATTAACTTTGGATCTATGTTCCAATATATGCTTAGGAACTCGCTAGTTTCAGACCTTGGCCAGGTTATTTAATCTCTCTGGCTTTGGTTTCCTTGTCTGTATTATGGGTCTGATAATACTTTTCTCATAGAGATGTTATCAGGACTAATGAGGTAGCACATATATTATGGTTGTCACATAGTAGGGCTGCAGTAATTTGGAGCTATTTTTTAGGATACCACATAGATAGTCTACAATAGCTCCAAGGCCTCTTCTTACATCATAGTTGAGAAAGAAAAAATTATATTTAGAGAATTAGGCAAAGTCAAAAAAGCATTTCTAAGGATACAAATTGGAGAGAAATCTTGAAGAAATTATGCAGGCATTCCAGATCAAAAATCCTGCTCATTAGAACTAAGGAAGGCCGGTTTGCATTGTTTTTTTATTGTCTTGATTCATCTGGATGATTTCCAGAATTCTCTCTTCTGCAGCATGGATACAGCTGTGGACCAACAGATGCATCACTTTGCCCATTGTGTTTCATGGATGTTTTTGCATACTGAAGAATTATTTTTAGATTTAGGTTTTTAGTTGCTGCCAAAGTCTTCTGATTAGATCAACATAGTGCTTTTGATTGAGTCTAGTTACCTGAAAGGTCAATGAATCATACCCCATATACACTGGAAACAATTACACATTCAGACCTCGCTCAGACTGTCATGGTCAATAGAAAAATCACACTTGGATCTCCCCCAACAGTGCTTTATGGTGAGGCCCCAAATACCTCCTGCAGCTGCATTGACACATTATTGTAATATAGCCAGGATAGCCATTTTCTTTTTTATATTGTTCCACTCTTGATTTCATAAAGGAATTCTATTCCCTTAAATAGAATTAAAATTCAGAGTTTCCTTTACTTACAGTCCTCTCTAGAAGAACTCTGTTAAGGTTCACCACACATAGGTAGTGGCAAAATAAAGTTAATCTGGAAAATAATTTCGTACACCAATTATAAACCTTACTGCTTCTCCTTAAATACAATTAATAACTGTGCTTAAATCAATGCGAAACAGGATCAAAACTGGATTTATGCATATACGTGGTGAAAAATAACAGATAATTATTCAACTGGCATTTAAAATTTTTTTTAATTGAAATATAGTTGATTTACAATGTGATATTAGTTTTAGGTGTACAGCATCGTGATTCAAAATTTTTAAAGATTATATTCCATTTAAAGTTATTATAAAACAATGACTATATTTCCCTATGCTGCACAATATAACTTGTTGCTCATTTATTTAATATATAGTAGTTTGTATCTCTTAATCCCATACCCTTATCTTGCCCCTCACCCCTTCCCTCTCCTCTCTGGTAACCACTAGTTTGTTCTCTATATCTGTGAGTCTGTTTCTGCTTTCTCATATACATTTGTGTTATTTTTTTAGATTCCACATAAATGTTAACATAGAGTATTTGTCTTTCTCTGTCCAACTTATTTCACTAGGTATAATACTTTCTAGGTCCATCCATGTTGTTGCAAAATGGCAGAATTTCATTCTTTTTTATGGTTGAGTAGTATTCCATTTTCTATACATACCACATATTCATTTTGTTTTATACTTTATTTAAATTTATTTTGTAACATTTTGATATTTTCAGTGTACAAGTCTTGAACATCTTTTATTTAATTTATTTCCAAGTATATTATTTTGGGTGCTATTATAAATTGAGTTTTTTGTTTCATTTTTTTAATTGTTCATTCCCAGTATATAGAAATATAATTGATTTTTGTATCTTCAACTTCAATAAATTCCCTTATTCATTCTAACCAATTTATACATACCTTAGGGTTTTCTTTTCTTTTTTATTTTGAATTTTATTTTATTTATTTTTTATACAGCAGGTTCTTATTAGTTATCTATTTTATACATATTAGTGTATATATGTCAATCCCAATCTCACAATTCATCCCACTACCACCACCCGCCCCCCGCCACTTTCCCCCTTGGCGTCCGTAAGTTTGTTCTCTACATCTGTGTCTCTATTTCTGCCTTGCAAACTGGTTCATCTGTACCATTTTTCTAGATTCCACATATATGCGTTAATATACGATATTTGTTTTTCTCTGTATGACAGACTCTAGGTCCATCCACGTCACTACAAATGACCCAATTTTGTTCCTTTTTATGGATGAGTAATATTCCATTGTATATATGTACCACACCTTCTTTATCCATTCGTCTGTCGATGTACATTTAGGTTGCTTCCATGACCTGGCTATTGTAAACAGTGCTGCAATGAACAATGGGGTGTGTGTGTCTTTTTGAGTTATGGTTTTGTCTGAGTATATGCCCAGTAGTGGGATTGCTGGGTCATATGGTAATTCTATTTTCAGTTTTTTAAGGAACTTCCATACTGTTCTCCGTAGTGGCTGTATCAATTTACATTCCCACCAACAGTGCAAGAGGGTTCCCTTTTCTCCACACTCTCTCCAGCATTTGTTGTTTGTAGATTTTCTGATGATGCCCATTCTAACTGGTATGAGGTGATACCTCATTGTAGTTTTGATTGGCATTTCTCCAATAATTAGTGATGCTGAGCAGCTTTTCATGTGCCTCTTGGCCACCTGTATGTCTTATTTGGAGAGATGTCTATTTAGGTCTTCTGCCCTTTCTTTCATTGGGTTGTTTGTTTTGTTAATATTGAGCTGCATGAGCTGTTTATATATTTTGGAGATTAATCCTTCGTCAGTTGATTCGTTTGCAAATATTTTCTCCCATTCTTAGGGTTGTCTTTTCATCTTGTTTATGGTCTCCTTTGCTGTGCAAAAGCTTTTAAGTTTCATTAGGTCTCATTTGTTTATTTTTGTTTTTATTTCCATTACTCTAGGAGGTGGATCAAAAAAAATCTTGCTGTGATTTATGTCAAAGAGTGTTCTTCCTAGGTTTTCCTCTAAGAGTTTTATAGTGTCTGGTCTTACATTTAGGTCTTTAATCCATTTTGAGTTTATTTTTGTGTATGGTGTTAGGGAGTATTCTAATTTCATTCTTTAACATGTAGCTGTTCAGTTTTCCCAGCACCACTTATTGAAGAGGCTGTCTTTTCTCCATTGTATATCCTTGCCTCCTTTGTCATAGATTAGTTGACTATAGGTGTGTGGGTTTATCTCTGGGCTTTCTATCCTGTTCCATTGATCCACATTTCTCTTTTTGTGCCAGTACCATATTGTCTTGATTACTGTAGCTTTATAATATAGTCTGAAGTCAGGGAGTCTGATTCCTCCAGCTCCGTTTTTTTCACTCAAGATTGCTTTGGCTATTTGGGGTCTTTTGTGTCTCCATACAAATTTTAAGATTTTTTTGTTCTAGTTCTGTAAAAAATGCCTTTGGTAGTTTGACAGGGGTTGCATTGAATCTGTAGATTGCTTTGGGTAGTATAGTCATTTTCACAATATTGATTCTTCCAGTCCAAGAAAATGGTATATCTCTCCGTCTGTTTGTATCATCTTTGATTTCTTTCATTAGTGTCATAGTTTTCTGAGTACAGGTCTTTTACCTCCTTAGGTAGGTTTATTCCTAGGTATTTTATTCTTTTTGTTGCAATGGTTAATGGGATTGTTTCCTTAATTTCCCTTTCTGATCTTTCATTGTTAGTGTATAGAAATGCAAGAGATTTTTGTGCATTAATTTTGTATCCTGCAACTTTACCAAATTCATTGATTAGTTCTAGTAGTTTTCTTGTGGCATCTTTAGGATACCACAACTTCTTTATCCATTCACCTGTTTGTTGATGGACACTTGGGTTGCTTCCATATCTTGACTATTTTAAATCATGCTGCTTTGAACACTGGAGTGCATATATATTTTCAAATTATTGTTTTTGGTTTTTTGTATATATACCCAGAAGTGGAATTATTGAATCATATGGCAGTTCTATTTTTAGTTTTCTGAGGAATCTCCATACTGTTTGCTATAGCAGCTGCACCTATTTACATTCTCACCAACACTGTACAAGAGTTCCCTTTTCTCCACATCCTCACCAACATTTGTTATTTGTAGACTTTTTGAGGTTTGACAGGTGTGAGGTGATATTTCACTGTGGTTTTGATTTGCATTTCTCTAATAATAAGCAATGTGGAGCATCTTTTCATGTGCCTGTTAGCTAGCTGTATGCCTTCTTTGGAAAAATGTCTATTCAGGTCATCTGCTCATTTTTCAGTTGGGTTTTTTGATATTGAGTTGTACGAGCTTTTTATATATTTTGGATATTAATCTCTTATTGGTCATGTCATTTGCAAATATTTTCTCCTGTTCAGTAAGTTGTCTTTCCATGCTGTTTTAATTACTGTAGCTTTGTAGTATAGTCTGAAGTCAGGGAGCATGCTACCTCCAGCCATGTTCTTTTTTCTCAAGATTGCTTTGGCAATTCAGGGTCTTTTGTGATTCTATGTATATTTTAGGATTATTTATTCTTGTTCTGTGAAAAATGTCATGGGTATTTTGATAGGGATTGTATTATATCTGTAGATTGCTTTGGGTAGTATGGATATTTTAACAATATTTATTCTTCCAATCCAAGACCATGGGGTATCTTTTCATTTCTTTGTGTCATCTTCAATTTCCTTCACCAGTGTTTTATAGTTTTCAGAGCATAGGTCTTTCACCTCCTTGGTTAAGCTTTCAACTGGCATTTTTAAATAGCTGTTTCTGCTATGTTTTGAGATTCAGAAACAATGACTTTGAGGATTTACATTTCATCATACTTTGGAGGCCCATTTTTCTGTGTTCATTCTTTCTTAGCTGAAATAAACAGTTGTTTTTTTTTTTCTCTATAGTTGTTGGGGGTCATGGTTGTTCATTGGCTGA
This sequence comes from Balaenoptera physalus, assembly GCF_965194825.1. Taxonomy (NCBI): domain Eukaryota; kingdom Metazoa; phylum Chordata; class Mammalia; order Artiodactyla; family Balaenopteridae; genus Balaenoptera; species Balaenoptera physalus. The sequence goes on from NC_138890.1 coordinate 99,817,551, forward strand.
AGTCATTCCTTAGCTACTTGTTATTTCTGTGACAGGATTTTTAAAAATACATCAATTTCCTCACTTTCATTTATTCATTCTTTCAACAGACGTTTATTAAGAACTATGTAGTGGTAAGCACTGAGTTAGATTCTTGAGTTATATGTAGGTAATAGGTGGTACGCAAAGATGTATGACTAGGTCCTTGCTGTTCAGGGGTTTGCAATCTAAGCTTATGTAGAATTCATATAAACAGTTAAATACATGCCACAGAAGTAAATGATAGGTGCACTGGAGTACTGCAGGGAAAGAGTAGAAGAATCAGAAGAGAGGACATAGGTCAGATCTTGGAAGAAAGGCAGAATATCAGTAAATGAAGAAGGAGGGCATCCCAGCAGGAGAGAATTTTCTTAATATGAACTCCTTCAGTTTAGTCTGATTCAGCCATCATTTGCTGAGCAACTGCTAAGGATAAGATACCTGGGACTCTGAGAGATAAAAATATGAATATGAAATAATCCCTGCCCATAAGAATGACCAGTCCAGGAGGTCCAGCATCCAAATAACAGATAGAAGTCCCAGAAAGAGAGAATAAGGAATACTGATGGCAAGAAAATGAGTTTCCATATTGTCCTTCAGATTTCCTGACACACATGAGTTTTCAGATTGAAAGATACACTAAATGTCCAGTACAATGGATGAAAATAGATCTGCACTGAGGTACTTCACTGTGAAATTTCAGAACACTGGGATAATTTTAAAAAGAAAATGTTAGACCTCCAGAAATAAAAAAAAACAAACAACAGGAATCATAATAACTTTGAACTTCTCAACAAAACATTTGGCAGTAGTATGAAATTAGAGTAATATTTACAATATTCCAAGGAAAACATTTTTCCAACATGAAACTATACGTCCAATTAAATTCTTAGTTAAATGTGAGGGTAAATTGAAGGCATTTTCAGACACGTACTACACTTTTTCAGAACTGTATTTTAAAAAGTACTCTATAAACACAAGGGAAAATACCAAGAAGGCAAAAGAGACAGAATCCAGGAAATTGGCTCCAACTCAAGAGGGTGGTGAAGAGAATCCCTGATGATGATGAAAGTGTACAAGATACACCAGGCATGAAGAGAAGAATCCTGTCCAGACAGGCCAGGCGGCTCTGGGAGAATATCCCCAGGAAGATGAGATGGACAGATTAGTTGATGCAGCTGAACATAACAAGAGGAGAATTAGACAAATGGGTGAGAATTTAGAGATGAATTGGTGATAAACACATAGAACACTAAGCAAAGAACACACCTGGCAAAGTGTATAAGAAGGGAAAAGTAATCATAGTAGACAATATGCCTCATGGGTGAAAAGACTTTACACAGTCTAATCATGTAAACACTGAATATGTGTTTAAACAGGATTGTGATATAACTGTATGAAGAGACAAAAGTTACTGCATATGGCTGGAGTGCAAATGTGGTTAAAGAAAACTAGGTGCTTTTAGGCTAGATAATGCTTAAAATGGAAAAAAAATTAAGAAAGAGGAAAGTAAGATAATATAGGGATGTGGAAATAAAATGAAGGTAAAATACTGAAAGCTAAGAAAGCAGAAAGGGTTGTTTTGGAGGAACTGGAAATGGGACAGACTAAGGAGGGCAGAGGACTCCTCATTTCATAATGAGTCCAGCAGAAGTAGTTGATCTAATTATGTGTATAACTTAATACAAATAAAATGCCAAATATTTTTAAAGGTATTATTTTTCTTCACCATTTATCAAGGAGTCTAGGTCTAGGGAATGGTTGCATTTTTAAATGGCATATGAATCAATTAAGCAGCAAACAGAAATGCTTTTGAGGGTCTCTGCTGGCCTACCTTTTTTGATCAGTGATACGATCTTTGTGTCCCTGTGTCTTAGACAAGATTCCTTCCTCATGTGAACATGACAACCTGGGGAAGCTCTAGATATTTCGAGTTTCTGGGTTGATCTTTCCGAAGGGACTAAATGTACTAAGAGCTTTGAGAATTTAAGCACTGTTAGAAACACATCCAAATATTCACAGCTTGTTCTGATCTGAAAAGGCAGCAAGCAGCAGAAGGATCTATAGTTCCTAGGATATATGTAAAGATATCATAGTCAATTGAGGGCAGGGAAACTGTTTCCAAGCACAGTGCTTGGTATTTGGTGAAAGCATAATAAACATACGTTGAATGAATGAATGAATGAATGAATGAAATATAGCAAATTCTTTTGGGACGGTTGACAGGATGGTCTGCATATGCCAGAGTAAAACATTTGGTTACTTGCTATCACTTCTTTAAATTCAGCAAGGCAAGGACTCAGATGAAGTTATAAGTCCAAGGGACATAATTAGAAACATTTTATGCACAAATTTCCAGTTCCATTTGGAATTACACCTAGGCCTTTAAGATTAATAGCCCCAGGCTTCCCTGGTGGCGCAATGGTTAAGAGTCCACCTGCCAATACAGGGGACACGGGTTCGAGCCCTGGTCTCGGAAGATCCCACATGCCGCAGAGCAACAAAGCCCGTGCGCCACAACTACTGAGCCTGCACTCTAGAACCCGCAAGCCACAACTACTGAGCCCACGTGGCACAACTACTGAAGCCTGCACGCCTAGAGCCCATGCTCTGCAACAAGAGAAGCCACGACAACGAGAAGCCCGCGCACCGCAACGAAGAGTGGCCCCCGCTCACCGCAACTAGAGGAAGCCTACGCGTAGCAACAAAGACCCAACGCAGCCAAAAATAAATAAATTAATTAATTAATTTAAAAAAAAGATTAATAGCCCCCACACCTGTTAATACACTCTCTGTAACACACCCAGCGCCGCAATAGTAGAGCAGTAGTTTTCAAAATGATGTTCTTTATATAGGGGCAGTCCTATCCCATGAATATACTCCAGACAGATGCCCTGAGTTGCTTCCTGGTCCCTCCTCTCCACTCAGCCAGGAGGGCCCTGCTTTTATCTTGTTTTACAGATGAGAGTTCCATCCAGCAGGACATCTCTACCGCTTAAAATGAAACCACTGATGTAGACATGTGCTGTTCTAGCAGAGCAGCCGTTCTACTTCTTGCTGCGTATTTTCTGGAGAGATTGGAACAGATATGTGGTCTCACCACACGATGGAGAGCATGTGAGTCAATTTAATTAGAATCTCAAAGAACAGGGCCCCTCAGCTGACATCTGGGTTTTATATACATGTGCACGTGTATGTGCACACATACACCTGATTAGGCACCCAATGGGTAAAATACATCTTTATTTATCTGTAAATAAATGTAATGTCTATCATAAATCCACATCTCTGTCTAAAAGCAGAAAATTTGATCAAATTTTCCCAAGTGGATAGTAAAATTATTGCTCGGCTATTTTAATTTCAAACTCAGACAATTTTAAGGTTCTGCCTTTCTCTATTTTCTCCCCTGAATGATATTTAAATTCTAAATAGTGCTTGGCAGGGGTGTGCATGTGTGTGTGTGTGCATGTGTGTGTGGTCAATAGGCATTCTTTATTCTCTGCTGGCATCAGCTGCTATCTAAATTGTCTTGCCTACCCTTTGGAAATAGGCCCTTATGCTCCTTACTTCTGCTACTGCCTGAGGCCCTAACATGGGTTCAAGCTTCTTAGAGTCCACTGGTGTTCTCAGCCACTTCCAGGACCCCTTGGGGCTGCACACTTTCAGCTGTCACCATATTACTGGAAGCCTGAAAGAAACTCAGAGAGGTATCTCATGCTTTCTCATGCCTTAACTTTTTAATTTTATTCCTCTCTTGCCACTGTCCTGTGAAACACATACGCAAGGCTCTGCCACCCTGAATTCTCAAATGGGAATCAGGCATTACTGCACTCTGTCCAGGTCTGTTATTTAGCCAACATGCACCAGAAATGATCAGTTGGTTTGATTGTGTATCTCTTCTAATTGGCCAATCTTTGTGCTATGTTAAATACTTAGAATGATGACTATACTCTCAAATCTCCGAAATGATAGAAAGCTCAGTCACCTCTTCTCTCTCTTAGATGTTGTTCTGATGGGGACAGGAGCTGAAGTCTCATGCCCATATTCCACTGTTGCTTTTTCTTCAAGGTAACTTTTTCCCCTAGCCTAGATAACCTTTATCTGGTCTCCAGGATAGGGCACTCTGACTCTTTCTGTATTCTCTTTCCATTCTATTGTTTATAGCACAAACTTTATGCCCAATTTCCTTCGGGACTTGGCCTCTTGCAGCTCAAAAGAAACTGGAATATCTATACCCTTGACTTTATAGATTACCTTCTTTGTAGTGAGGTTGAAATTTTATTTTTAGACATTCAAAAGCTGAGCACTGACTGCTTATTTTCCTTTTGTATTCTTGGTATAAAACCCCACATCTTCTGTGAAGCAGTGCTTGCTACTGACTGAATAGGAGAGGGTGTTGGACCCTGGCTAATATCTCAAATTTTATCCTGTCACACCCGTAAGAGTGATGGGCCTACCCAGTCCTTTCTTTTTTCAAATATGGAAGAAGGCCAAGAAATTAGAGAGAAGCAACTGGCCATGGTACCCTTCAAAGTCATGTTAATGGTAGAGTACTTTGTGATGTAACCCAGGGTCATGAGTAAATGGTTCTTATACCATAATAAAGAGTCAAGTTAACAACAGAAGGATGGGTTTCTTATGTAGACTCAATGAAGGGTTCTGGTAGGGAGGTAATCCTAGGAGTTCTCTGATGTTCTTTTGGACACAAAATTATTTTGCAATTCCAAATAGAATCCCAGCACCCCTTACTCCCCACTCCAATTTCACATAGAACAATGAGAACTGGGTTCATCTTTTCTCAGAACCCAGCATGTTTCTTTTCATTTTACAGAAATTGAATCATATATTATAAACTTGGCTTATTAACTCTACAAAATAGGCTGTGACCAGACCTACTTATGGAGAGCCACTAAATACACATAAGTGGAAGACTCCCACAGTGCAGGTGTAGAATAAAGTAAATCACAAAAGTGTGTCATAATAAGAATCTCTGGACCTAGAACCTGGACATAGCCAGGTAGCACGATTGCTACGTATTACATTACATGGTAGAATAAATTGTTTCTGGGGATTGAAATGGCCTGGAAAGCATAAAAGGAAATAAGCCTGACCACTGTTTGCCCTGGGCCTCTCAGACTTGTCAGATTTCTCACCTGCTCAAGCTGCTGACCACTGCCTTATCCCTGGGGGAAGAAGAGGAACACCAGAGGCTATACTTGGTCAGAGGCATCCTTGTCAATATTGTTCTCATACCCTTTTGACGCTGGATACAGCTTGTGAATAGAATTCATTGGTGCCTATGAGTTCTATTTCTGTCATTTTTGAACCCAGTTACAGTCTTCTCAAATCTGGGCCAAAGATACTGTGACCTTGGGCAAATTGCTTAGTCTATCTAAGCCTCAGTTTCCTCATCTATAAAATGGATAATAAAGATAGTTTCCTTATAACATTTTTTTTGGTGAAATTACATGAAAAAAATTCATTAGGGGCCTTAGCAAAGGGTGAGGACAGAGAAAGTACTTTGTTAGCTACTATTATTAATGTTATTAATCTGTCATTTTCCACATGGAAACTGATATATTTCTATGTCAATAATTATTCATTGGCATAATTTTTTAATGATTAGATAATCTTCCATTTTTTGAGAGTCCTACGGTTTATTAACTAGTCAAATATTGGGGGTCATTTAGATTGTGTTTATTTGTTTGGCTATTATCCTTTCAGGTAAAGTTAGCTGATTAAATGCATGTGTCTACATGCACTCCCTCCCCAAACCCCTCAAAAACTACAGGGAAGGAATTTTTTTAAGGCATAAACTCATTGTAATGAGAACAGGAGTGGAAGCAATAGCAATAAAATTATGGAAGCAGAAAAGCAAATACTTTGGGGGACCCAAGAAAATTGAATCTTAAGCCAGCAGCAGGGAAAACTAAGAACTAACCCTTTCTACATCTCAGAATTCCCCTAAGGCTTGGGAATTGATGGCACCAAATGGCTCTGGAAGCTGAGATGTAAAGAGATGCTAAAATAAAACGGATTACTCTAAAGCCTGCTTCTGAAGCAACTATACCCCTAGATCCCCTTATCACTACCAGGAATCCACTCTTTTGCCACCCCAGCCAAAGACTAAAGGTTTCTTCCCTACAGAGAGTAAAACAGGGATTTACCAGGACACAAGCACAACTAAACGTGGAGTTTTCCTATGGAACTAAGTGAGGCATAGTGGATGCTGAGTTCCCCAGGGTTCTTTTCCCTCTGCAGCCACCCCCTCTCCCTCCAGACTGGGGGTTGGTGGTTGGAGTCTTCTCTGTGGCACCTGACCAACCCAAGAGGAAAGACTTAAAAGACTCCGGCATCAGTTTTCTCACCTCGGCTATCTACTAGACCGCCCTATAGCAAAGTTCTCACTTGTCAGTCCCCTTTGAAAGGATCACAACTTCCAACCATCCTTTCCTTGCCTCACTCTTAAACAAGGTCTGGCAATCAAGGATCGCCAGATATCTGAGGAATGCCTTTGCTTTGACAGAGCAGAAACAGAAAAAAACAAAGAACAAAAAAACTTAGTGGGCTGCACAGGGGGAGGAAACTTCAAAAAAGCAAAAAACTGACATGACTATTCTCAAAGATATGAGGACATTTTGCAACGATGAGAGAAAAACAAGGACAAATAAAAAGGAACATTCGTAAAACAAAAAGGATCTCTTGGAAATTAACAATATGATGGCAAAAATGAAAATGAAGGACTCAGTGGAAGAGCTGGAATATAAGAAAAATTTTCCAGAAATAGTAGTAAAAAAAAGAAAAGATTTTTCTTTTATCTATTATAGACAATGATTTGGTGGAAATCTTTGAAAGAAAGATTTTAAATTATATAAGCCAGCAGATTTTGCAGCATGAGATAAAATCAGAAAAGAATTCAACTTCTAAAAGGTCTTTAAACTTTAAAATATAAAAAACAGGAAAAGTTTATTCCCAAGTGCCAGAACATCTAGGCAGACAGCGAGTACTAGAACTTTATTAGTGATCTTTCTAAATAAAACAAATTTTATGCCTAGCACCTACAAAGTGAAAAATCTGTCACACGAGGCATATTGGCAAATCATGATCTTAATGCACCTATTTTCAATGAGAGCTGAAAAGGCCTAAGCCAAAATTGAAGACCAGTGTAAAAAAATAGCCTCTTTACATAAATCTCTCCAGCTAATCTTCACAAGCTCCAGAAAGGGTGAGGTGGGGTGAATAAACTCTCAACTCCTTCTGGCTACTTCTATGACTACTCTGATTCAGCCATGAGAAATTACTGACCAGCAGACTTAACTTGCTTTTTACCTTCATTCTTCATACTGCTAAGATTCACGTGGAAGGTCCTTGAAGTTGCATATGTTATTAGGTGATAAGAGTATTTTGACAAGGTCAAGTACACCCTAGCAAAATGAAATGGAGAATTGAGGCAGTTAAGAAGTCCTAAACCTAATATTTCACTTTCCCTAAAATATGCAGGAATTGAGACTAAAACGTTCTTAAAATTCTCTGCTTTATTTTACTTCTAATCTTAATCCGTACCTATGCCTTACAGAGGGAGGCAGAGAGCTGCAGTTGTCAAGTAAATCTGATCTGTGTGTATTAATAACCATCCCATGATGCTCAGTAGATTTCCTTCCTAGCATGCTCTGGGACACACTAATTCAATCACAATCTCTGGGTGTGGGCCCATGGCATCAGTATTGTTTAAAAGCCACCTAAATGACCCAAATGTGCAGCAAGAACTGACAACCACTGATAATCACATCTATAATTTGGGCTAAAAACACTTTGAAACTCATGCTTTGGATTAGCTATTTATATTTCTTTAAAAGTTGGTAAGCGCTAAATATCTACTTTCTTTGAAGCTGTACAGATATAGTATCCAAATAGGTGACCCTACTTTGTTCACTTAAGTGGTTTATAGTTGGCACTTGGCTCTCTCTTCTGGTTTCTCAGCAATAAGGTTCAATAAGGTGGGAATTGGGATGGGGAGAGAGGACCAAGAACATATTTCTTGGAATGCCTGGCTGGTTTGAAGCAAAAATATCAATATAAATAAGATTCCTATTGGATTGTATGGATAATAATCCTATACCTAGTTATGCATCTTAATAGGAAAGACTTTAAAACTACTGTCAGGGCATTAAATTTGGTTCTAACGTTAATAAGCTCCGGAAACAAACATGGGCTATTTTACTCTTTGTGAGAGGGCCAGAGCCCTACAGCGATGTGAGAGCAAAATGATCACTTCAACTAAATAATTGTCTTCCTAATTGGCTCCAGGGAAGTTATATATATATATTTTTTCCCTTTGAGTAATTACTCTGTATTTTTCCCCCAGGTTCAGTGGCATTTTCTCTAAAGAGATAATAATATAGCTAGCTTAACAGTGGAAAATAACCTCAGGCAGTCTATTTGAAAGGCTAAAAAAAAAAGAAGAAAGAAATGAGAAGATAGAGAAGACAAGGGGATGAAGAGGGTGATGATCACAATGACAAAAACAAAAAAGGAACAGAAGGAAGAGGAGCAGGAGAAGGAACAGCAAAGTGGGAGTCAACACTGGTTAAGGGCCTTTCAGGGTTTCTTATGACCTCCAAGGGTATTTGTTAAAGTTTGCAGATTCCTACACCCCACACTCTCCAAGAATCAGAATGGGAGGAGGGATGCTTAGCAATTTGCATTTTAAACAAGCACCCCAGGTGAGATTTATGTAAAATAAACCGTTTGAAAATTACTGGCCTAAAATATGCCTGGTACTAATGCCAGGGAGGCTGTCCAATTTAACTCATTTATTTTTCGAGCTCCCAGTCTTGCCAAAGCAACAAAGGGTAATAATATTTTAAGATAATATAAACCTAGGGACATAGTGTTTCTAGGATTACTCTCAAACCATGGGCAGTTCTCTTTGATTCAAGGCCAAGAAAATGACCAGAGAGGACAGACCAGCAGTCATGACAGGCAGCCTTTACTGAGCACTTACCATGCTGCGCCAAGCCCTGTTCTAAGCGATTTACATGATTGAGTCACCTTCAGTTCTTATAAAGAGTAGTCAGTATTATTTCCCCTACTGCACAGATGAGGAAGCTGAAGTTTCAGGTTAAGTAAGAAGACTCATATCCTCAACTGCTCAAACTCTTAAACGTCAAAATATTCCATGCAAAGGAAGACAGAAGTACTGCACGCCTGAGTTCTCATTTTAGCTCTATCAGATTAATTATGCAAACTCTGGTGGCCTCACCTGCCTCTGACTTAGGTTACTTGTCTGTAAAATGGGATTGGTGGTATTGGTGTAGTGAGAAGCTAGTAGATGTTAACTCCTTATCAAGAGTATAAGGTACCATATAAATGCCAGTTATCATTATATTCCTGTAATCATGGTGCACGTGGGCCAGATCTAAATCTTCCCACATGAAGTTAGAAAACAGAAATGAAGTAATTTTGTTACTATTCAATCACACAGGTAGAATCATAGGTTGGTTCTAATAGCAGGAGGACAAGGTGGAGGGGTGAAGTAAAGTTTTTAAAAAGGTGCCCCTTTGACTGTTTTCTCTGGGTGCCTCAAAATCTGACCACTGCTCCTGATACTGACTGTAGAATACACTGGCTCAAGCTTTCACACAATACATTTTCATCATACTTAACAGATCAAGTCAACATAGTGCCTCATTTTTTTAAAGTGCCATTTTTAGAGACTGTGTTTAGAGGAGCAACTTTCTAGTTCCTCCCAATACCCTTAACTCAGCGACTGTTTATTCTCCACCATGAAATCAAATGCCAAGCGCTCAAAGAGGAAGGAGCTGGTACCCAAAGTCAAATGTGTGATGTCAGCTGCATGAGCCCAAAGTAAATTACCTCACTCTTCTGCATCTCAGTGGAGTAGAGTTAATCAAATCTGTCTTGCTTCTCTCAACAGGATTATGGGGAAAATCTACCGAGAATATGCAAGACTATGATAGACAGAAGTAAAAGAGGGAGGGGAGCACACTGGAAACCAGTGAGTAGGAACAGAGGAGAGAGTGATACGCGAATTGGGTGCCAGGGCCCGGCAGGTTTAAGCACTGAAATCACACAACCAGTGTGCTTCCACACCCACGCAACCTCCTCCCCATTGAAAAGACACTTTTATAACAAACTGTGGGGGCTTCCCTGGTGGCGCAGTGGTTGAGAATCTGCCTGCCAATGCAGGGGACACGGGTTCGAGCCCTGGTCTGGGAAGATCCCACGTGCTGCGGAGCAACTAGGCCCGTGAGCCACAACTACTGAGCCTGCGCGTCTGAAGCCTGTGCTCCGCAACAAGAGAGGCCGCGACAGTGAGAGGCCCGCGCACTGCGATGAAGAGTGGCCCCCGCTTGCCGCAACTAGAGAAAGCCCTCGCACAGAAACGAAGACCCAACACAGCCAAAAATAAATACATAAATTTAAAAAAATAATAATAAATGTTCAAGTACCATTGGTGTCTTTATTTTTTTTTTAAACTATACTCCATGTTAAGAGTATGGAGGGGGATTTTTTTTTTTAATTGTTTATTTATTTATTTATTTATTTATGGCTGTGTTGGGTCTTCGTTTCTGTGCGAGGGCTTTCCCTAGTTGCGGCAAGCGGGGGCCACTCTTCATCGCAATGCGCAGGCCTCTCACCATCGTGGCCCCTCCTGTTGCAGAGCACAGGCTCCAGACGCGCAGGCTCAGCAATTGTGGCTCACGGGCCTAGTTGCTCCGCGGCATGTGGATCTTCCCAGACCAGGGCCCGAACCCGTGTTCCCTGCACCGGCAGGCAGACTCTCAACCACTGCGCCACCAGGGAAGCCCCAACAATTGGTGTCTTTAAAAACAAACAAACAAACAAACAAACAAAAAAAACTGTGGTATATCCAAAGTGCTGTTTTCTCAATAAAAATAACTATCATTTACTTGCACTAGGTATATTATATAACTGCATCAGGTAAGTTACTATTATAGCCCTTTTTACAGATGAAGAAACGAAAGCACAGAAGGGTCGAAAACATGTCCAAACATCACCAGCTAATAAGTGGCACAACTGGGATTCAAACCCAGGCAGTCTGCTCCAGAGCCTGTTCTTACCTCTGTGCTTATTGCTTTTCAAAACAGTGTCCATGTAGAGTTTGGGGCCAGTCTGTCAAATGGTGTCAGTTTTCCAGTCAACTTTCAACTAACCTTGCAAATAAAATTAAAGGCCCTGCTTCTGCTTTCTCGAGCGATAGAGTACCAGGAAGGAGAAACTGGATCACCAGCCACGACACCCCACAAAACACTGTCTCATGCCCATTTTTCCCAGCTTTCCCAGTGCCAAACCCCACATTTCCCCATGTGTAGGTGTGACCCCACCCTAGAATCCTGATTAATCTGGACTGGAGAGTCAGAAAACCATGAGCAGCCTTGAATTGACCCCTTCACCTTGCTAACATACCTTCCACCTCCATCCCCACCAACACACCCACCCACAAGTCCATCTCTTTCCCAAGTTCATGGGCTGGGAATGAACTCTTGCCACCTATTAGTTTCTTCCTGGGATGTAACAACCCAGACCTGGCCAATTACACCTTTTCTTAAGCTATTGGACCTGCTGTCCTTTGCCTCTTTCTTGTTGTGAGTAAAGAGCTATGGCTGCACTGTGGCCAGTTCTGGACAATACAGGAAAGAGTCTTCAGGAGGCTCCAGGGAAAAGGTTGCAGACACAAATACTCAGAGGAGATAGGCAGATACCATAGCTGAACGAGTAAGTCAGGCATAAGAGAAAGTTGTCTTTAAATACTTGATTCCTTCTGCTGTGCTTTGTTTTCCCACTTTCGATACAGTTAAGGATACCTGAACTCTGTCATAAGAAAACAAAAGCGGGGGTAAACGTAATGGCAGAAATTGACACTTTGTCTCAGTGTCTGAGAATGGCGGGAATTTAGACCCATATTTTCTAGTTTTTAAAAGAAGCCAGAAAACCCTATTTGCATTAGACATCTCCTGAGACTGAGCGTAGGAAACCAGTTCAGAATTTTAAAGTAATGTGCTATGGACTGATTCTGCTTTCACAGATTTGCTTTCTCTTTCCAGTCAGAGAGGGGTGGTCAAAGAGGCCCAGGAGAGCAGCTGAGAACTGAGTCATCTGTGTTGGGTGGCAATTTAAGACCCTCCTCCATCCCCCAGCATCAGCTTTAGGATTGGTCATCCTCAGGCTTTCTTTCTAGCAGGGCCAGTGAGGGATAAACAACAATGGACTGAACCTAACTTTTCCTTTGCTTCTCATCGCCCTCCAGTGAATGCTGGAATTAATCTGCTTATTGTTTAAACAAATGTAATCCAGGAAGGATTGCACTGAAGCTGCTGTAAACAGGTAAGGAAAAGCAGGCCTCAAACAATTGTCTCTAATTGTGGTTATAAGAGTGGGCCAACCCTGATCTCAGACATGACAAGCAAGAAATACAATCAGTAAGGCTGAAAAGCAATCTCCTGGAATGTGGAAAAATAAATAACGAGGATCATAAGTACAAGTGTCCGTGGAAGTGAAATTATTTTTATTTTCTCAAAAAAATAAATTTGGATATTATTAATTTACTTTGGTTCTTTTTATCATGACTTCAACAATTATTTTTGCATTGAAACAGTCTTTCTCAAATAGTAACTTTATCGTGGAGGATAACATGGCCAGTGCCACTTTACTCAAGTGATCAGAGATAGCATCACTAGTAATTAGACATGTGGATATCTGTACCTCCTGATACCAGGAATGAAAATGACAGAACATCACTTCCTACTAAAAAATGCATAATTCCAATCTAATCATGAGAAAATTTGAAGAAGTTCTGTAGAATAGTTAATAGTACTGTATCAATGTTAATGTCTTGGTTTAGCTAATTGTACTATAGATACATAAGATGGGAAAGCTGAGTGAAGGGTACGTAAGAGTTCTATGTACTGTTTTTGTAACCTTTTGTAAATCTAAACTTTCAAGATGCAAAGTTAGGAAAGATATTATCTTGTTTTTATAACCTTACCCCTAAGTCTTCTTTAAACAATTTTTAAGGATTTAAATTTATCACATGCTATATTTATATTATTTTGTCTAAATTAATTAATTCAACATTGATATTTGCTTTTAAATGTTGAATGATGCTTAAATGCATCAATCACAGGACAGATAATATGCAGAATGGGAAAATATGAATTGTCAATGACTATTCTTTACTTGCTTTCTGCCTACTGAAGGGCATGGTGATTGTTTATGTTTCTAAACACTTTTTCTCCTTTTATTATGGGAACTTCCTTTTGTTTCTAAACACTTTTTCTTCCTTTATTATAGGGACCTCCACTTCACCCTTCCTTTGGGGAATTGCTCTTTCCTTACTGAAAACACTGAAATAGTGATGCGGCTACAAGTTGTAGTAAAGCTAATACCCTCCTCCCACTTTCAAATACAACGTTGGCCACATGGCCTACATCTGGCCAATCACAACACTAAAACTTCCTGGCCACAGTGATTGGCCCAGGGCAAACATATCACCCAAACCTACCTAGCACCCAGAGTTTTGCTCTGAGACTTTCATGTTGAGGATGGAAAGGAGGTCCTCGTTTTCTCCTTGGTTTATGAACTGGAAAGCTGTGATCCCAGAAGTACCAACAGTTGTGTATTTTACCCTTTGGAAAAGCCTGAGAAACGAGAGCTAAGAAGACGTAGAAGCTGAGAAGTGAGGAGAGAGGGGGTGGGGAGGACACTCGATAATGCTGTTTAAGTCTCTGATTCCAGTCTTCTGGGCCAGTTCTTTCTTTTTTCAAGCTTTAATAACATAAGCCAATGTATTTCCTTTTTCTTGTTTAAGCTAGTTTTAGTTAGGATACAGCTCTTTGTCTTTTGAAACCAAAATAATTTTGATTCATCCAAGATGACTTTTGTTTTGATAGACAAAAATGTTACATGTATCAGATGATTCTGTTTATACCACTGCTACTTGGGACTAATTCAAGGGGAGGGGACAGATAATATGGGTAAACTTCAATTAAGAATAAATTTATTCTAAAAGGGAGACACCTGAACCAGTGTCAAAGCTCACTGAGGGATATCAGAAAGCAGAATAAAGATCAGTACTGAAAGACGAGAGAGTCAAAAATTCTCAGTTCCAAGAATGAAAAAGAAGTAAGTTCTATGAACTAGATCAGTGGACTACCATCAATTTCAGAACAAATTATTAAATTTTTGGTTTTTATTACTCACAAAATAAATTTTGATCACTGACACCCAGCATGACATAGAGTCAGTCCTATAGCCACTATATATCTGGACTTCTGCATATCATGTGACAAGGTCTTTTTGCTTTCCTTTTAAGCAGTCACTGGCAAGATAAATTTGTAACTGATTCTAAAGCATAATGATTATTAAATCAGTTAACTTGTAGGGAAGTTTCTAATGGTTCCATCTTAATTAATTAAAATCTTTTTATTAATAACTTGAATGAAGATACTAATGGAAAGTTGACTACATTTGTATATAGCATGAAGCTAGGAGCAAATCAATGGATGAAAAAATCAAGATTCCAAAAATCCTGAGAGGCTGAAACTCAACAAGGAAAACACTTAACCCCCTGCCTCTATATACACAGATAACAAAAACATAAAAACTGTGCAAATCAGGGTGGAAATGTAACTTAATAGCAGCACATGTGACTACAAATAGAGATTCTAGTAAATTATTTATTCAATAAGAAAGAAGTAAAGCTAACTAAGTTTTAGGCTATAGTGGCAAAAGGATAGTTTCCAAAAAGAGGTAAAATTCTTGCTCTAATCAACACAGGTTTGGCCAACTATATTACATTTAATTCTAGGTGCCATATTTTTAAAAGTATGTTAAAAAGACCCTGTTCAGACAAGAGTAACCAGGATGCAAAAATCATTAAAAAGATTGGGGATGTTTAACCTAGAGTAGAAAAAACTTAGACAAGACATAATAATCTGTCTTCCAGATCAGAAGAGCTGTCATAAAGAAAAGAGCTTGAGACCTATCAGTGTGGTACTATAGGGCAAAGTTAGCATGACTAGAGGCAGATAATGAGGGAAGATTTATGTCATTATAAGGAAGGGCTTTGTAACTATTTGAGCCAACCCAAACCAAAGAATGGGCTGTTTTGGGAGACCCTGAATTACCTAACCACCTGAAAGAAATATTCCTTTTCTTAAAAATTTTAATTTTATTGGAGTAGAGCTGACTTACAATGTTGTGTTAGTTTCAGGTGTACAGCAAAGTGATTCAGTTATACATATACATATATTCATTCTTTTTAGATTCTTTTCTCATATAGGTTATCACATAATATTGATTAGAGTTCCCTGTGCTATACAGTAGGCCCTTGTTGGTTATCTATCTTATACATAGTAGTGTGTGTGTGTTCACCAAAGCTCTTGATTTATCCCTCCCCCCTTCGACGTTTCCACTTTGGTAACCATAAGATTGTTCTCAATATCTGTAGTCTGTTTCTGTTTTATAAATAAGTTCATTTGGATCTTTATTTTTTTATTAGACTCCACATATGAGTGATATCATATGATATTTGTCTTTCTGTGTCTGACTTACTTCACTTAGTATGATAATCTCTAGGTCCATCCATGTTGCTGCAAATGGCATTATTTCATTCCTTTTTATAGCTGAGTAATATTTCATCATATATATGTACCACATCTTCTTTATCCACTCAAATCAATAAAATTAGAAATGAAAAAGAAGTTACAACTGACACCACAGAAATACAAAGGATCGTAAGAGACTACTACAAGCAACTATATGCCAAAAAAAGGGACCACCTAGAAGAAATGGACAAATTCTTAGAAAGATACAATCTTCCAAGACTGAACCAGGAAGAAAGAGAAAATATGAACAGACCAACCACAAGTACTGAAACTGAAACAGTGATTAAAATACTTACAACAAACCAAAGTCCAGGACCAGATGGCTTCACAGATGAATTCTATCAAACATTTAGATAAGAGTTAACCCTATCCTTCTGAAACTCTTCCCAAAAATTGCAGAGGAAGGAACACTCTCAAGCTCATTCTATGAGGCCACCATCACCGTGACACCAAAACCAGACAAAGATACCACAAAAAAAAAAAAAAAATTACAGGCTAATATCACTGATGAACATAGACGCAAAAATACTCAACTAAATACTAGCAATCCGAATCCAGCAATACATTAAAAGGATCATACACCATGACCAAGTGGGATTTATCCCAGGGATGCAAGGGTTTTTCAATATACACAAATCAATCAGTGTGATACACCACATTAACCCATTTATGATAAAAGCTCTCCAGAAGTGGGAATAGAGGGAACTTACCTCAACAAAATAAAGGCCATAAATGGCAAACCCACAGTTAACATCATTCTCAATGGTGAAAAGGACAATTCCTGAGGAGTGTCAAGTATTTAGGGATGTGTTTACTAGATCAGTGCTTCTCAAACTTTAATTGCATGTGAATCAACATGGACTAATTAGAAAAACTGATTCTGATTCAGTAGTTTTGGGGTGGGGGCTGAGAGACTAAATTTCTAACAAGCTCCAAAGTGATGCCTATCATTTGGTATATGGACTACACTTTGAAAAGCAAGGAACCAGAGAACTGTTAAGGTTACTTTTTGATACTGAGAGTCTATAATTTTCATTAAAAAAAAATACACTTCAGGAACAAAGAAAGCAGTTATGTACTGTGTTTTCCATATGAAAATGGCAGTGTTTGAGCACATAGAGGAAGCAGGAGCATTGCCTGGAAACAGAAGCAGCCATACTCCAAAACTTACTCAGTAAATGCATATTTTTAAGGAACCTGTTCTAAGGTAAGAAAAATTGTTAATAAATACTTGTATATGACTACATTTAATTATCCACTTTCATTAGAAGTGACGAGTCATGTTCAATAATTAGAATAGCACTCATTTCTTCAATTTTAATAATCCAAATCTATATTAAATTCAAGACTTTAAGTGTTTGTCTAGTTCATTCAACAAAAGTCCTTTATAATTATCCATCCACTCCAGAGGCTTTCTGTGTACTGACTTTGCTTTATTATTCTCTTACCTTCATTTCTATAGATTAGGGCTTTCCAGCTGGTAGAATTATAGATGTCCCTCAAGATATTTGGTCTTCTTATCCTTTGGGAAGGTCAGGCAAGTAGCTTGATTCTGGGCTCCTGGGAAGAAGACCCAACCAGGTTGGCAATTAGTCAATCATGATTAGTGAGTGACATCTAGCACTCATTAGTCTGGCCTCAAGACATTGAGCTCAACCAAGCCAAGTGTCTATCACATTGATATCAACTTGAGCAACTTGCTGCAAGCATATCCATTTTTATCTTAGGAGAAGGATCTGTGGATCTGTTGGAGAAGTTCACGTCTTAAGTGCTTCACTAGCATAGCATGCCCACCAAAATTTGGCCATGGGAGGATAGACAATGAGAAAGAAAGAGGTTTTTGGTAGGTGTATCTTTAGGTGATGACCCCAATATCAGTTTTCCCATACATTAAATACTTTTATCCATTTGTGGCAAAGTAGGTGCATGGTAACATCTCTAAAAGGTACGTGTATTTTTCAATTTAGAAAAATGATTTTGTAATACTTGACAAAGTTTAGGTAAATTCTAAATCTATAGCATCCTCTTATGAAATTCCAATGGTAAATTTGGCAAGGAGCTAAAAGGAAGAGTTGCTACATTTAAAATCAAATGTTGCAAATTGTTTAATGGTTGTAAAACTTGTTTCAAAATTTTTATTCTCTTGTACGAAATTTTTTTTTCATTGACAGCAACCATCAACAATTCAAAAAGCCTTACATGAAAATGTTTTGATTAGAAATGGTATATAGGCTTTCAAGCATAAAACCTGAGATAAAAAGTTATATTGATGATGGGGCTTCCCCAGTGGCGCAGTGGTTGAGGGTCTGCCTGTCAATTCAGGGGACACGGGTTTGAGCCCTGGTCTGGGAGGATCCCACATGCCGCGGAGCAACTGGGCCCGTGAGCCACAACTGCTGAGCCTGCGCGTCTGGAGCCTGTGCTCCGCAACAAGAGAGGCCGCGATAGTGAGCCCGCGCACCGCGATGAGGAGTGGCCCCCACTCGCCACAACTAGAGAAATCCCTCGCGCAGAGACAAAGACCCAACACAGCCAAAAATAAATAAATAAATAAATTTATTTTTTTAAAAAAGTTATATCGATGGAAGTATATTCACAGTTCTCAATTTAATGTTATCTATATTCAATTTTAATATATTGCTCCAAATATTGTATTTTATTTTCTTGTCAAAACTGTATCATATAAAAATATGTAATGAATATCTTTACTAAGTACTAAGTACAGATATTCCCAAATTTCCTCCAGTTTTACCCCAGTGTGTCATACAAATATTGTAATTTTCTATTTGGGGGAACACTGCTATAGGTAGATTTCCCTCTATAATATGTTCCGTTACCAAATATCTTCTAGTATACAGACTAATTAATTATATATTTGTCTTAATATATAGCTACTATTACCCAAAGAAAACAGGTAAGTCTACGTAATAATTGGAAAATGTTAAACCTAAGTTATTTCCTCACTCCTTCTCCTATGCCTCTTGAAAAAAAACCTGGAATATTATACTGGAGGGCTAGCAATGCTCTTTTTCTTGACCTGAATGGTTACATAGTGTTCACGCTGTGATAAATCCTTGAGCACCTGGTTTTGTGCATTTTAGTGTACATAGTTTATTGCACTGTAACAAAAGGATTAAACATTTTGTTTTCTAAGACTAAAGAGATACGGTCATCTCTGAACATATTCTTGCTTCCTGTTCATAATAGCCTTGCTCTTATTACTTTCCAAGAAAACCTAATAAATGATTAACTGTATCACTGGGCAGTTGGGAGCAGTCATGAAAGGCATGACACTTACTTAATAATTCGTAATAGAAACACAGTCCTCCTCGGTTTCTGAATTATCCTGTTTTCTACATAAATTAATCAGATGAATCAAATGCTGTTAGAACCAACTTAAAGGTGATAATTGGCTCTTCTAATTCATGATATAAAATATGACACTGATGGGCCTGGAGGTTATTACTATCATCCACATAGCAGGATAAGACTAGCCCTTGATATGACAAAGTTAGGATGAGTTCTACATCTATTTGCACCCTCCAGCCTTGGTAAACACTCATTTCTTCTGCATCCCAGAAACTGTGCCAAATAAGGTCCATCAGATAAGATTCAGAGAATTTCAAAATAAATTACTGACATATATATATATATATATATACACATATATATATACATATATATGTGTATATATATATATACAGTATATCGTTTGGATGGGGATATTATCTTTTTACTGTGAGAATTTAGTTTGCCGTATTAAATATATCAACCAAATGTTTATTACAGGTGTGTAGGGTACTCCATTTAAGACAAATTCTTCATTATTGAGACATTGGCCTCGCTAATGATTTACTTGAACTGTCAAACTGACAGTAGATATTTAATAATATTTATTAAGTAATATTAAATATTTTAAATAAATAATATTAAATATTTAAAAATATTTAATAATGAAACACCATTATTAAATATTTGCCACAAGTTTCTTTTGCTTTGCTAGCACACAGCATCTGTCTGTTGTGAGAATGAAACACCCTAGAGAGCTTGAGGCCACAACTCAGGGTGAGGCACGAAGAGAAAAGAAGACAGTTCA
This sequence comes from Balaenoptera physalus, assembly GCF_965194825.1. Classification (NCBI taxonomy): domain Eukaryota; kingdom Metazoa; phylum Chordata; class Mammalia; order Artiodactyla; family Balaenopteridae; genus Balaenoptera; species Balaenoptera physalus. The sequence continues at coordinate 99,837,315 of NC_138890.1, forward strand.
CCCAGCCATCAACATTCACACATGTGAATTTACAGAGCTGACAGACGAATTATCAATCTGAGACCATTCTACAGCACCTCATGTGACAGTTACATTATAGTAATAGACTTAACTGCACCACATGGCTTATTAACGTTGGAATTTGTTTTTGTTAAGAAGCTTTAGGTTTAAAGAAATTATCAATCTACTCCACATTTCTGCAAACATGGAGGCAAATGCATTTCTCAGCCTTATCCTCCACCAAGCCTCCATCTCATTTGCTTCCGGTAAAGAGTTATCTCTTGCTTCCTTTCTCCACAAGCTCATATGCTTTCTTCCACTCTTATCTCTTTTCTTCTTTTAGAATAGGCTGCGCCCCCCGGCGGCTGGGAGCTTAAAAAAAGAAAAAGACCTTTCGCAGGCAAGACTTTGAATCCCCTGCTATTTTACTTTTGGGCTGAGACCGTCACTTTCCCGCGAACTCCGACGCAAGTAGTCACGATCATCACCTAACCGTACTTCTCCCTTGAGGTCAATTTCTTATTTTTCCATTTTAAAGAGAGGAAAGGCACCAGTCAAAAGAGAAACAGTTTGGTTCTAGGCGGTTGCGGGAGGACAACAGTTTTTGGAGCTCAGAAGGGCAGCTCCAGCAACCAGCGCTTGTGGCGCTGTCCATCCCTCGGTGCTGAATGGAGATCCTGGCATTTCCCGTCAGGTTCAACCCCTCAGGATCAGAAGAGGTTCAGCCACAGTGCACTGTACCCATTTCCCTGTTCTGGGATCGGGGGGGAGGGGGGGTGGCGCGGAGCATCATTTAGACGTCTGCTTATTCTCTTTCCACGGGAAAACACTCTTCCATAAAAAGAAATTGTGCATTTTATGGGAAAGTAATGGCATAGCTTCAGTTCAACCCCAAAGTGAAGAGCTGAAGGAAGAATGGAAAGTTCAGAGCGAATGAAACCTGCTCTTTCTCTCCCTGAGTCAACACAACAGCACTTGGGTCCCTACATTCCCTTGTTTATAAATAAAGGAAATAATTTTCTGTTTTTAAAAATCATGTGAATAAAAATAAATAAAATTTTAAAATCACGAGATTAATCATTTTTTCTGATAAGGACTGTAAAGTGGGTGATAGTGGGTCCTGCAATATCTGGGATAGAATTTTAGATATTGTTTTACTGAGGTTGAGAAACAGAGGAAAGAAGGATGTAAACTTGTTAACTAAGGTGGTTTTGAATGGTTAAAAATACGTTTTTAAAAGTATGGCTTTAGCATTGCCTTCCAGAAGTGCTCATTTTCCCAGGCAATTTAGGTTAGAATCCGGGCAGTAGAAGCTTCCCTTCTCCTCTCTGCCCTCCCAGCCTCTGTCCGATCTGAAAGGCTGAAAAGCCCGGTTCTTCACAGCAGGCGCCGATATCCACAGGGCCTTTATAAGAATCCTCCTCCCTCCCTTCTCCTCTTACACAAGACAATCAAGTAAAGATAAAGAAAACGGACAGAAGGGAAGGAAAGTGTGCTGGACTCCAGATCTTTGATTCCTGGTAGTTATATTCAAATGGGGCACTTCTCTTTGAGAAGTGAAGGTGTTTCTCACGGCTACAGAATTTACAATCAGAACGGGAGCAGACTTAACCGATACGAGCAAACGTTTCCTTCCTTTTCTTCTCTGCTGCTTATTTTAGCCGCTTCTCCATCCCGCTGGGAATACCATCCAGATCTTAGTCCAGGTAGATCTGACGTCAAGAGATGGCTTTCGTAGATTTGACGTGTAAACACTGATTTCCATTCCGACTCGGAAGGGCTGGGGCTCCACTCTGCCGGGAGACCGGGAGACCGGGAGAGCGAAGCGCTGCACTGAGCGCTCGCCGCCACCCAGCCTCTCCGGCGCGTCTCTCTGTCTTGTCGCAGAACAACCGGGAGCGAGAAGTGGTCCAGAGCCGGAGGGTGGAAGGGGCGATCCTTTCTGGCTTTTCTATCTTGCTTCTCATCCCCCCTCTCCTTCCCACTCGTGTGCGAGCGAGTGGGAGAGCCATGGAGCCAAGAGCCTGGGCTCTGCAGTGTACTGCTTTCGCTCTCTTTTGCGCTTGGTGTGCATTGAATAATGTAAAAGCGAAGAGGCAGTTTGTGAATGAATGGGCGGCGGAGATCCCCGGGGGACCGGAGGCAGCCTCAGCGATAGCCGAGGAGCTGGGCTATGACCTTCTGGGTCAGGTAAGAGTTTGCACTTTCAGAAAACTTTCCGGGGCTCGAGGGGGCTGGCGGGACTGGAGCGTAATCTCCCGTGCGGGAGTTCCAGGCTGCACTCTCCTCAGCACAGTGGCGAAGAGCACGAGCTTCTCCAGCTCTCGGCCCCGGCGCGCTTGGAGACGGCTTGCCTTATTTATTGTTTGGGCTGGGCGCAGCCAGGCAGAACCAAGCCGCTGCAGCTGGGTACAGCTTAGTCTCGTTGTTGTCCGCTCTGGAATTGAAATCCGTTCCCGCGCGGTATGGAAGAAAGATCCCTCCACGCTTGTTCACGGAACTTGAGATGCACGCAGGCTCTTACCAACCGGTGCCCAGAGGAGAGGCAGAGCGCTCTGTCCCCTGGGACTCAGCGGGTCTGCGTCAGGAGCTGGCTGTTTCATTCTTTTCAATATGGCAGCATCAGATCCAAGTCCTGATGCAAGGGGTCAAGCAGGCTTGGAGATGTTCGCCGGCAGCCTTCGAGGATACGCCCAGGGCATCGGGAGAGTGTCAGTGGCCGGGACTCGCGACCCGGGGGCTCGGGGGCTACGGAGTGATAGATGAGGTGGGTGAAAGACATGGGACCAACTCTCCGGGCCTCTACCGGGAGCTCTGGATTCTCAATGGAAACTTGCAAAGTCCGAGCTTCACAACTTTGCTTGGTCAGTTCCCCTGAAGGGTCAAGCTGCCGAAGTGACTGGGGAAAGGATTTCTTTCTTTCTTGTTCCCCAGCCAAATGCGTATTAGCTTTCCAGGGGTTTCACCTTGTGAAAAAAACTGTTGCCCGTCCAAGCAAGGCCTTGGTTAATAGACAGCTGGGGGGTGGGGGGGCGTTAAGGCATTATGTAGGGGGCTCCTTAGCTGTGCGCCGCAGAGGGTGTGAGTTCTAATCTGAGCTTTCCTTTCCCTTGGCTCAGAATCAAGCCCTCATTCCTTGCCTTGTAAGTTGCTGTGCATGGAAACGGGGGGTGGGAGGGAGGAAAGAGTTGTAAAACATTTTGGCGCGTTTTTTCTAGAGGTGGTGGTAGAGATGCAGCTGAAGTCATGGATGAGTAATGGGGTGTGGGCGTTGGCAATTCCATAGATCCAGATGCACTGGGGGATGTGCCTTTCCTTGCCAGAGGCTTCATTCTCCAACTTCATGACCAAACTGTCTGGAATCCCCAGCAGGAAAGTCAATACACATATTGAATTCTCTTCTCCGTGTCCCAGTAGCAGACCCATACTTTTGCTTTTACCCAGTCCTTGTTCTGTGCTAGGTTCCATGTTAGGGGCTGAGGAATAATAGGAGGAAAATAAACTTTCAAGGAATCAAGAGTCTAGAGACTGGTTTAGAAACAAATGACTGCAATTGCAAGCAATTGGTATAGCAATAGAAGCTGTTCCTGGAGTCTCAATACTTGTTGACTGAAGGATTGAGGATGGAAGGGAATTGGGGAGGGGTGAAAGAAGACAGCCCAAGGAGGAAACACTTGCACAGGTTTAGGAAGAAGAATCAAAGGTTGCCCTGGAGAACATGATGACATTGGAGAAGGCACTCCAGGCATAGAAAACAGCTTGTGGGAAACCAGGGAGATAAAAAGAAAGTGACTTACTTATAAGTCTGGAAACTGCAAGGCATTGTTGGGATCTAAAAAGAGAGTGAGTAGTGGGCGGAACTGTACGGGTGGGTACTGTGGGCATCATGGAAATCTTGTGTGTCCTATGAGGAAAAAAAAAAACTGGGAACTTAATCTTTGGGGCAGCTAAATAGCATTGGTAATTGTGTGAAAGGAGATTGGAGGAGAGAGCAAAAAATAACTCCATCTTGGGGCTTCCCTGGTGGCACAGTGGTTGAGAATCTGCCTGCCAATGCAGGGGACATGGGTTCGAGCCCTGGTCTGGGAAGATCCCACATGCCGCGGAGCAACTAGGCCCATGAGCCACAACTACTGAGCCTGTGCTCCGCAACAAGAGAGGCCGCGATAGTGAGAAGCCCGCGCACCGCGATGAAGAGTGGCCCCCGCTTGCCATAACTAGAGAAAGCCCTCGCACAGAAACGAAGACCCAACACAGCCAAAAATAAATAAATCAATAAAAAAAAAAAAAACCTCCCTCTTAATTTTCTCACCTTATTAGCCCCAGACATACATCCAAACCCGGACCGTTCATTATGCAGACTGTCTTTCAAAATCACAAGTCTCAATTAATAAATAAATAACAATAAATCAGTACTCTTGGTAGGATCTTCGAGGAAGGGGTGGCATAGTCACAAGAGGCTTTAGAAAATAGTGGGAAAACCTATCTATACTTGCATGTGATTTGCATATGCATATTCCCAGTTAAATGGCATTACTAATAAATGTTTTTAAAATAATAATTCTTTGTAAAAGACTGATAGTGCTTTCCTGGTTCTGCTTATTTCTTCCTTTGTTTACACTTAACTTAGCGTCACTATCTTGAGCTCCTTAAGGCCTCAAAAGCTAGGATTGGGGGCAGGGGTGACAAGAAGCAAAACCAGTTGATAGCAGAAACAGAGCTAAGCACTGGTGATCTTTTCTTATGGCTAATATTCTCTCTCCCCAACTCCATGTAAAGCTTATAGCAGATTCACCCCCTGAGGTTCATGCTTGGAGCAGGGACTAAGCATCTCTATTAAAAAATTCTCTAGGTGATAAGAAACACCAATTTAAAGAATGTAGTTCTTCTGAAATAACCCATTGTCAATTGTTTGGCTCAGTTTAAAAACATACAGGGCATCTAGAGAATTTGGTAGGTTCAATTAAGTACGATTTTGAATAAAGGGAAACTAGCTTAAAAGAATAATGAACTTAGTTCTAAATGGACCAAATGTATTGATAGTCACCCAGAGAAGTTTACACCCTCTAAGGTGGAACACCTGTCCTAAATGTGGCATGCTGGCTTCTTCCTCAAAGCCTTGAACTATTGGAAAGTCAGATGGTCACTACTAGTAGTATAATAATTATCACTATGGAGTCAATGGCTATATTTCATAATAACAACAAATTATTCTAGCTGAATGTGGCACTGCCTATATATCGTACCAAAGGGTTTGCCTGCCTTCCACAAATTATTGTTCTCTGACAGAATAAATCTGACAAAATGAATATTTTTTAAGAAATGTCTGTCTACACAATAACATCACCTAGAAAAGCAAATGTAGTTCCTCTGAAATATGTGAAGCAGAAGCATCATCAGCTCCCAAGTATGCTGTGAGCCCAAGTCACAATATCATGAAGCTCATCTCACTCAACGCACTGAGAGGGAAGGCTTCTATCAGTGTCTTCCTCATGAAGAAAAAAGTGAACTTCAATACAAGAAATGGATTTAACAAAAGCTGCCTGTCTCCAAGTTAGCTGTGTTTCAACCTAACCTATAGATACTTATTTTGGAAAGAGGATTTTTATTTTAATTTTTTCTCTTATAGATTGGCTCACTTGAAAATCACTACTTATTCAAACATAAAAACCATCCTCGGAGGTCTCGAAGGAGTGCCCTTCGTATCACTAAGAGATTATCTGATGATGATCGTGTAAGTGTTGTGCATTTGTCTTCAATATATATATAAACACTAGCTCACAAATCCAGTCTAAGAGCATGAAAATGAATATTGAGAATCAAGTGGCAGCACTGATGAACTGTTTGACAGTACAATCAATCAACAGACTTTTATTATATGCCTATTATGTACCAAGCACTTTGATATCTGATGTGATGATGCCAAAGAAATATAATACATAAACCCTGTTCTTAATAACATTTCAGTATAACTGAAAAAACATTCTGTCATTCTGTCTGGTTTGGTTATGTAGGGAACTAGTGCTTTTGAGGGAGTTTTAAATCCATGTCTTCATGAGGAAAATGTTTCTATAAGTATTGTATAGTCTGATCCAAAGCATTTGATCTCTTTTTATCCTGGTTTGTATACATATTCAATGATTAGGCAACAGCAGGAAATGTCTAGAATGAATATAGGTAAAGTGTGGAGCCAATTTCATGTACGTCTAATGTACCTTTTGATTCTGAAGTCTGTTTTCAAGGTCAGCAAACACACCAATAGAATGTTGATATGAAATAGAAATTTGAAGTATTGGAATCTGCATACACAATGTTGCCTTTTCTCAAGAATGTGCCATACTGGTGAAAACTTATCCTGGCTGGCCTGATATCTGTGTACATGATTTCTGTTGTCTAGGACATTCTAAAGAATTCTGGAAGCTTTGTGAGAGATAAAACACATGCTTTCAACTTCCCATAAAGAAAAGTATAAGTGACAGAAAGGTGCTAGAACTGTTGAAAGTACAGGAATTCGTGAACCCTGTAAAATAATTTGCTATTTTATTTCTTATGCAACTGATAAAATTTAAAAAAGAAGAAGAAGAAAAGGAAGACAAATTATGAGAGTAGGAAATGACTGGGCCTGGGTTACCAGTGTTCAAACATGAAAGAAGCAACCAAACCGAGACCAAGAATGCTGTATCAGGACCACAGACAGCAACACCACAGCTCACAAACAACCATTGCTGGCTTTTACCCAAGTTAATGGCTAGAAGTGAGAGACCTAATCAGAGGCCCTGAACATTACTTTAAACGTTTCTTGTCCAGTGAAATCTTCTCTTTTCTGTCCCAAGGCAGATGGCTAATTGTATGTGGGCTTTGAAAGTGGGGCAACTTCTAGCACTCTGGCTAGGCTTAGTCCTTGGGCAAAACAAGAGAGAGATTTCCTTGTCTGCCTAAATGCATGCCTGACATTAATGCACAAGAAAGTCAAACTGACCTTCCTTCTCATCTTAAGAGGAGGAAATTGGATAGAGTGGAGCAGACCTGTTACTATTACTCAAGTATCTCACTAAAATGAACAGATGGCCCAGTTCTATTCTTTAGATGTTTCCTTAATAATTGATTTGCGGGAGAAATCTCAGAGCATAATGAAGAAGAGCTAAGAATTTACTCTCCAGCATAACTTCATAAAAAAGGAGTCTATATAATCCTATGAAAAGTTATCCCCAGAATAACTTTAGTTCAGGAAAAACCCTAGAACACACTGAAGCTCGCAGTAGGAGGCTAGACTAGATGATTTTTAATTCCCTTTTCAAATCAAAAGGATTATTTACAATTAAGTACATGATACTTACTATATACATAATAGAAGGACACCATTAATTTGCTCTGTTCCACTTGGTCTCCTCTTACAGAGATTAATATGGCATTTGGAGTTAATGACATTAATCATAACACTGTTTCCAACAATTGGATGTTTATCTGATCAGATGACAGAGTGCCTCCTCTTATATTCCATTTTTTAAAAATTGCTTTTGATTTTCATTTTATTGCTCCTTTTTTTGGATAGGGATGATATTCTTTCAAATTAGCACTCTGAAATGCAGCAATAAGCTATCTTTATAAGTCTGTTAATGAAATCTCCAACTGTAAGTGACTCTCTCCCTCAAAGATTAGTACTTGTTCCCTAGCAGCCAATTCCCAAAGACCAACTCAGAAGACAGGCAGTATATTCCAAGCATTGAGGTATTTTAAGCCAAAACACTTAAGCTTGAAAATACAGGCACTTTAAAAATAAATTATAGTGACTGATTTCCAACTCTCAAGTCCCTCCCAATGTTTATAATAGGTTTGCAGTATATTTTCTAATTGGAAATTCAGGACAGTCTTAGTGGACGGTTTTATCCTTTAGTTGCAAATTATTTTTCAGTTTTTATTTTTGGATCTGACTCATTAGTATTCTCACATTAACAATATCCTATCACACCACGGACTATCACCATGTGTACAGAAGAGAGGATATGTTTTGGGTAGGAAAGAGTCATGTTGCTCAGCAAAATTAGAGCATGGTATTATCTCATAATGAATATAACCACAAGGCAGCCCCTCACCCTCTCAGGGCCTCAAGTATAATAGGATTATGCTATAAATGTGGGGAAGGTAATTTTTGTACTGTCAGGTGTCTTTGCATAATACATGAAACTAAATCAATGGTAAGTGTGCATGTCCAGTAGTGCTCATTCATCACCCTGGATCTGTTTCTCATATTAAATACGCTTAAGCAGAAGGTTGAAGAACAGAGGGGGCAGAATTTCAAATCTGCAAAGACGTAGCGCCTTTCTTGTCTTTTGTCACATTTGCAATTTCTATTTTTGTATATAAAGAAAGAGAAATTAAGCTGTAAGAGCAACATAACAGCAGTCTCTGGGATCTCTTAGCTTGTTGACTCATTCCATGAAAGTGGACAAATTTTCTGCCACAGAACCCTGGAACCTCAATATAAAAGTGAGTAATATGGTCCATTTGCTGATGAAAGCAGGCTGAACTTTTACTTCCACTGTAATCACAGTGTAAATAATTTGAGGGAATCATCACTTCACTGACTGCTTCTCCTCCCCCTAAAGGTACATTTTACTGTAATAGAGGAAATGTTCATCTCTGCAGTGGGCAATCCCTTCTTCTCACTGAGCTGCCAGTTTGATCTATAGTCAAACGAAAACACTGTGGAGCTGCCTGAACTCTGATGGAGAGAGTACTAGAGCTAGTTAGAGGGAAGATGATTACACCAGAGGTGGCTATTTGTTGATTTTTTTGCTCTAAAACTCCTTGTAGGTGCTATGGGCTGAACAACAGTATGAAAAAGAGAGAAGTAAACGTTCAGTTCTAAGAGACTCAGCACTAGATCTCTTCAATGATCCGATGTGGAATCAGCAGTGGTACTTGGTAAGTACCTACAGGAGGACTGTGTAGGACCTGGGTTATTTGTTATATCTGCATAATAGATTTTTTTAATGGTAGATAATTCAGCAGAGGGCTGTGTTACCTAGAGATTAGGGTTGATGGGACCTTCCATGATCTGGATCTTCTGTTTTACTATGTGAGGATGTCTGAAACACAGATCTTTATCTACTATGAGAGGAAGGGTTTTTGCCTTTTGTCTTCTTAAGTTTAGCTGGAATAAGTACAGAAGAATCATGTCTTGCAAGTTAGGGGTTCCAAAATAGTACTCATGGCAAAGAACATATTTGATCAAAGTTACTCTTGAGAACACTTTAAATCACCCAAAGAGTACAGTGAACATGATTCAGTACATACAGCCCTGAGAGGCAATTCTTACACGCTTACAGGTGAGAATTTCCGAACTAGGCTAAAGGACGGAACACAAGGAAAGACAAAAGGCATCTATCTGCAGATGTCTAGACTTGCGAACCAGTTCTACCCTTAAGATAGTTATCAAATCCTTGTTGGAATGTAGCCACTGAGTGGAGAAACTGTAAGTGCCTGCAGAATGCTCACCTCTGTTTTAATGTTAAGCCTCTATCGTAGTAATACATGTTAATAGAAGTGTTTATTGTTGAGAATATTATAAAAGAATATTTTTAAAAAAATAAAAATATTTTATTTATTATAAAAGATGAATTTTCATGACAACCATAAGCTAAGGCTTAGACATCCTTGTTGCATAATGGATGGGAAAGGAGATCAATTCCTCTTGAAACTCTCTTAACCTAGGCAATACCCCCTCATTGCAGCAGAAGAGACTCATTAGCTAACACTGGTGCATTTGCTATGTGTCAAATACTATTCTAAATGTTTGACATGAGTTAACTCATCTAGTTCTCACACAACATTTTGTTGTAGGTATAGTAAGTACACCCATTTAACAGATGAAGAGACAGAGACATTGGCAAGTTGAATAACTTGCCCAAATCACGTAATTATACTGGAGGGGCCATAATTCATGGCTCCAGAGGCCATACTCTTAACAACCACACTCTATGATTGTTCTTCTGACTGACAGAGTCCTTCTTCTCCAGCAATCTGTGTGTAGTTCCAGCCACCTGTGATTCAGCTTCATGCTGGCCTAGGAAATTCTTGTTTTGCCCCACCTCTTTCTGAGGAGCATCAGCCAGGGGCCAGTGCATTCACTGACACTTTTGATTGTTGTTATTTATAAATTTCTTGTTGACCTCTTCACTAAAAAGCTGGCCTTCCTCTAGTGCATCTCTCTTGAATGCTTGGGGATGTGCTCATATCCGTGTTCCCCTTGCTGTCCAGCTCTTCTTCCTTACAGTCCCACATCCAGTAACTAACAGAAAAGTTATCTGAAAAAAAACCCCAAATCTTCTCTCACAGATACTTACTCCCTAAATCACTCATACTTGGAAATAGGCAGTTAGATTGCAAGTCTTGGTAAGACCACAGCCTCCTGGGCATTCCAGGTTCTGCCTTTTCTTTTAGAAAATTTATAAAAACATCCATGAATAGCTGTGAACCAGACAATATAAAGTACATTCAGTGTGGCAGTGGAGGCTCAGGATTCGGGGGGAGATGGAAACATGGGACATCAAATAAAGCTTTGGTAGATGAAAAGCTTGAGCATGCAATTATAAATGAAAGCAACTTAGGGATGAACTTCTTCAAAGCCACGCAGCTCAAAGACAAGGGGCACAGGGTGAGTCATCCTTTTGAGTGACTTCCCATTGGAACAACTCGAAAAAGAGCAGCACTCTGATGATTCACTTGGTCCTACCCTTAACTTTGTTTGTTTTATTTCACCTAATTGCCCGCTTCTAAAGAATAGAGTGACCCCAGGAAGAAGAAAGATGGGTCTCCAGACTGGAGCTTCAGTTCTTATTTTGCAGCAAACAAATCATGGTTTTACCAATGCTTCTTTGTTTTTCTTTATCAGCAAGATACTAGGATGACTGCAGCCCTGCCCAAGCTAGACCTCCATGTGATACCTGTTTGGCAAAAAGGCATCACAGGCAAAGGAGTTGTTATCACTGTACTGGATGATGGCTTGGAGTGGAATCACACAGACATCTATGCCAACTATGTGAGTCTAAGCCCTCCCATTGCTGCAACTTAGGGAGTTGTCTACACTGACACACAGTTAGGGCTTTGCTTCCCTCAAGCAGGAGGCTACTCTGATGTCAGCCCTGGTAATGACGGGCCATGGTTTTGCCACTTCCCTCACCCTTCTACCAGTGCACATAAACTTTTTTTTTTTTTTTTTGTATCACTGGGCATTGAAAGAATTCGCTGGAGCCAAGGATTGTACAAAAGCATGTGTGTTGGTGTAGGGGGAGGCACTTAACATCAGCTAAATTATTAAAAGCCATTCAAACTCTATGCCACACAGTATTTGGGGACGTGAAAGCAATCAAATCAAGCCTGACGTCTGAGACCATTTTCACAGTCTTCCTGCTCACATCCCTTATGGGTCAATATCTCTCACATTGTGAAGTTATGTGAATGTGATTCCTTCCATGCAAATCAAAGCATGCACTACACAATACAAAAATGACAAGCTGAGAAAAGTTTACTAAAAATGGGAAATAAGTAAATGAAAATTATTTACTTAATTGGTTATGAAGTTCTCCATAATATTTTAGGTCTTTAAATCAGTGTTTCATCTTGAATATTACCCCTTGTCTTCCTCTCATCCTTTCTACTCAACCAACATTCCCCAGCTAAAGAGCAAAGGAAACAGGAAGGAAAAGAAGAGATGAAAAAGATTAGGAATTATTAAAAGATATGGAAAATATAGAGAAGTAGCAGTAGTAGTGATACAATTCCTACGTGGAAGATGTTTAAGTGTAGCAATCTGATTGCAAAAGGGGGTGGGACCTGGAAGCTTGTCTTGAATTTCAAGCACAGCCTCTTTAATTAAATTACATGTTTATTTTAACTGAGGAGGCTGAAGGAGATCACTGTAGACCTGAGCCCCAGCCCACAGCCAGCTCTTTGCACGTGTATTCTTAAGAAAGATGAGCGTCAAAGTGTCACTAACTAGTGCTCTAACTTAATTAAGTCATTCAAATTCTCTGGGCCTCAATCTTCTCATTTGGAAAATGAGGTGGTTGAACTAAGTAAACGTTGACTCCTTCTGTTCTAATATCCTATGAGAGTCTATGAGCTATAGCTTTGGAAACATTCACTGAGAATTGGATGATGGCTCACTTTTCTGTGTACGTCACCTCTGCCTGGTTTATGGGTATGATAAATGATCAGCAACTGGGCCAGAAACTCTAAAATGCAGACTTTCGAGCTATCAGCCAGGATGAGAAAAGAATAGGGATAGAAGACTCGGAAAGTACTGCTTTTTTTATGATGCTACAGTGTTATTTTTGTTTTCTCTTTAGGATCCAGAGGCTAGCTATGATTTTAACGATAATGACCACGATCCATTTCCCCGATATGATCCCACAAATGAGAACAAGTGAGTAAATGTGGCTTTGGGGGTGGGGGTAAGTGCTTTAAAATGCTTTTATCTTACTTGAGAAAATTACACTATAAATATGATCCACATTTTAGCTCTCAGAAAATGTTCATGTACACCATCCATACCACAATATTTTGTTGCTTTTAAAACAGAAACAAAAGGTTCTATTTATATATATTCCTTTGGGCTTATAGAACCATATTTCAATTAAACTTTCTTCTTACATTATGAAATGTTCCTCTCAAATGTTACTGAATAGTTATGGCTTTAGAAAAAATTGTTTGAGACATAAAGAATAAAAATCTGAGTCCATCCCCCTGCCCCCAATTCCTCTATGAATCGTTTATTACTAGCAACATGCTTGGTGTTAGTCATGAAGAGAAATATAGATGACCAAGGTAACAAATCCCCACGACTTCCTATGGTGGCCACAACCATGCTCACTAGTTCCCTCAGAAGAATATGGCAAGACACCAGACGAGAAATATACCATGGGCTTGGCCCTCAAATCCAACACAGTCTCCAGGGCATTGGGCTAATTAGTAGCCTGTTCCAGAGTTTCTGCTGGGCATTCTAAAGCTAACGGGAAGAGAAAAAGGACATCTTCTGATTCCTAAATTAACTCTCCATAGCAGCCACAAGGTGATAAGTGAGACCAAGAGCCAGACCCACCAAAGCAAGAGGCCAAATAAAGACCCAAAGGCAAGAGACATTTTAACCTTTTTTTTCTTAGCTCCAAAGGAACTTCACCCTCTAGGCACACAGCCTCAAGTGTCCATGCCCATATGAAAACTCATCTTTGTGCATAATGATGTCTCTCACAGACTTAAAGGAGACATTCACACTTTCCTCTTCATTTGCTCCACCCAAAAGAAACTTGCACCAAAGCAGATGAAAGCCAAGGCAAAATGAGTGCTGCTACAAGTGGGGATGGAAAGAGCAAGTGGTGAAAAGCTCTTTGTGGATGCCACGTAAAGTGCTTCCCTTTTCTTTCTTCCTCTCTCAGATTATTAACCAATTAGGGTCAATAGAGTTCTCTCTCTCTCTCTCGCTCTCAGTTTCCCTCTCCCCTTTTCCCTTATTTTCTCAGAATTCCCATGTGGCTGGTGCAGTAATGTTGACCTAAAGTTGTTACTTTGGATTGTCCTCCAGAAGGCCAACAAACCCCAGGAAGGGAGGCTGGGGCTCAAGGATTTGGCCTCAACTTCCAAGTGTATATTTCTTCCTTGAGGGGAAGGGGAGGCTTGAGGAGGGTTCTTTCAGTACCATTTACTTCTTTTAGGGTTTATCTCTTAAAGGGGTTAACAGCAAACAGCGCTTGAGGTTAGAAAATTCCAGTAACAATACAAAAGGAACCATGAGAGGGCACCCTTGGAGGAAAGTGGGATGTCTCAGGAACTTAGAGCAGGACACCCCAGACAAATGTTCAGCCATATTTCTGAGTGAGGGCAGTGCAGGACCAGGAGGAACACCTGTTCTTTTAGAGCATGACCTTGTAATGTTAGCCTGCCTGGTAGTGATGGCTTTGCCAATTACCAGGAGGGAGGATGACCTTGAGGAAATCACTCATCTCACTCTGCCTCTATTTTTTATTTCATCTCCTAAAATGGTGACAAGGTATCTGTTCCCTACCCTCCTAAAAGAAGCTTCCTAAGGAAATGGGCAATAAGTGCTCGGAAGAAAAGGATACTCTTCCTAGAATGAAGTAAAAATGACAACTCTCATTCCATCCCCTTGATCAAGACTAAGAGGGAAATCTGCTCCCGACCACACGGGCACAGCTGAGGAGACTGCTAGCTGAAGATGTCAGCCTCCTTCTTAGGCAGTGTCCGGCCCAGGATCCAAAGAGAGTGATAACTTGTGTGGTAGATGCATGATAGGTGAATACCTGGTGAAATGACATTCTCTAGAGTTTTGTACTCATGAGAAGGGGAATTCAGATGTCCCTCTTCCCTCCCCCCAAAAAAAGGGACTCTCAACGTATGGTACTGATAATAGCCACATTTCCCCCAATTCACAGAGTTCCAAAGGCCCCAAGGAAGCAACACATATAATTGTATGTATTTTGTGTCTGAAAACTCTGAGCTTCCAGAGCATAGCAGACCGTGGACCTTGCACATAGCAGAGTTAGCGTAGCATGGCCAAACAAGAGAGCACAGACTTTGCAGCTAGATTTAGATCAAATCTTAGATCTTCCACTTAATATTTGAGTGATCTTGAGCAAATTATTTAACTTCTTTGTGACTAGTTTTATCATCTACTAAAGAGGTAATAATAGTACGTACTTCACTGGGTTCTTAGGGGGTTAAATAAGTTTATATATGTAATTGGCTTGGATAGTGCCTTGTATACAGAAAAAGTTAAATGTGTGCTATGATGATGATAATGATCAAGGCTTTTCATTTAGCAACTAAGGTAGACCTCCTTTCACTGAGAAAAAAAGCATGACAAGAATAGAATCATCTGATAAGAGCAGAAGCAGAGACAATTTTCTAAGCCAATTCAGAATCTGCTATTTGAAAATTACACAATAAGCAGCTATGTCTCAGGGTACTCTTGACTATCAACCAAAAAGCTAGCATCCCCATCATTTATCAAAAGGTATAATAAAAAGTAGAGTTACCCTTCTAGCATATTGTCAGAAATAAATCCCTTAGGTTTACAAAATGAATGGCCCCATTTTGTCTTGGCCTTTATAGCAGTTAGAGACCTATTATCTCCCAATTCCAAGGGCATTATCTCTCCAAACTATCTGTGTTGCTGCTGTTCTTTATTACTATGTAAATGAGGTTAATAAAAGCTGCATTTGAATTCTCCTCTGCAAATCAAATGAGGAATCACTAAATAACAAAATCTTAAAAGTGCAGGTAACTCTTACTACTAATCTGGCATGAATTTGTGCTCAGTATTTCAACACCAATTACAGATTATTCTTCTATTTTATAACATGTGTGGCAAGGATATTTTAACTAGTACAATAGTAGTCTTTAAATTATCTTCTGGAATAATTTTTTAAAAATCAATTTGTTTAAATGCCAGTTATAACCATTGTTCTAAGATAATAGAGTGTTCTTTTATCTCAGAGCCTGATTTAAGGAAAGAAAACTGCAGGTCTAGGAAGAATGATATAGAACCATTTTGACAAAGTCTTTTTTTCTCAAGGTGTGGAGGTGAGAAGTGAGGATAAGAGGAGGCAAAGATATCAACCCCTATTTGTACCATGATCCTGAACCTTTTAAGAAAATAGTACTATGTAAAGAGAGATAAACACTATATAAAGAGAGATAAATAATAGGTAGTGTCATATTGCATCATTTTTAGGACAGAGGTACAATGCTGGAGATGTTTGCCAACAGGTTGATTCTGTAGGCTCTACCTGGAGACTTTGCTATCTTGGACGCTGTCTTCCATCTTGTGTAAATGGAAATACAGGTGGTGGTGACTTCTGGTAGCATATTTCCCCGATGATGGCAAATGAATTTTCCCTTCCACAAAAGGAAAGAAGGCTAATCCACAGGCATAAGGTGCCTTCTATGTGTTCAACATGCATGCATTTCTCAGAGAATGGGTGTGTTGGTCAGGAGAGCTTCAGTTGCAAGTGAGAGAATCCTAACACAAAGATTAAGTAAAATGGAGATATTAAAATATTTTTACCCAAGAGATGTTCAGCTTCAGGCATTGCAAGATCCAGAAACTCAAATAGTATGCTATCAGGACACCAATTACTCTGTATCCATCTCCTAGTGCTGCTCACCTCTACTTAGCTTCATTCTCAATAGAACACTGCCTGGTAGCAAGATCCACATGGCTCACGTGGAACTTAAAGAAAGAATATAATTCTTTCCCCCAGAATCTGCATCAAATTCTTGAAATGCTCTCTGGGAGGACAAGCCTCATGATAGGGAATCACAAGAAGTGTGCGAGGGCCACTTCCCAAAAGGGGGAAATGCTAGAAGACCAAAAAGAAGTGGGTGTCTGCTACATTAGGGAAGACCGTGAATTAAAGATAATTACATTGTTCTGACTTAGGACTCCTATCCAGTATTAACATAAAGGAGGAACATCATTTAGTGGAAGGAGAACAGGAAATCATCTTTGGTATTTTAGGAAAAAAAGATAAGAGAAACAGGCTTATTTTATTTTATTTTTTTTTCTTAGGAATTATTTTTTCTTTAATTCATAATACAAGTATTAAATAAATCAAGTATCAATATTTAGATTTTTTAACTTTTTTAGTGGTTTGAGAGATGGCAATTTTTAAAAATTAATTAATTAATGTATTTATTTTTGGCTGCATTGGATCTTTGTTGCTGCGCGGGGGCTTTCTCAAGTTGCAGCGAGCAGGGGCTACTCTTCATTGCAGGGTGCAGGCTCCTCATTGCAGTGGTTTCTCTTGTTGCAGAGCACAGGCTCTAGGCATGTGGACTCAGTAGTTGTGGCGGCTCATGGGCTCTAGAGTACAGGCTCAGTAGTCATGGTGCACGGGCTTAGTTGCTCTGTGGCATGTGGGATCTTCCCAGACCAGGGATTGAAACAGGCTTATTTTAAATGACCCAGTCAATTTAGGATTTTTATATTTCATGCTGGGCTAAATTAATTGATGTCTAGTACAGTAGTGTTCAAAGGGAGCTGGCTGACAGAGTTGCTCAGAGCTAACCCTTCCTCTTTTTCCCTCTATGTCAGCATATCTGGTCAGTGGCTCCTCCAAAGCACCAATAGCCTTCATGCTGCTCCCAGGAGCTTCCACAATGGAATAAAGTCATGAAGTAAACAAATTCACATTAAAGTTTCTCTCAACTTATTGACCCTCCTGAGGTCAGGGAAGTGATGGGAAAAGACAATCACTATCCCCAGAATTTCAGAACTGATACTTTAATGGTGGACTTTGGTCTGTTTTAGAGATGGATTTTTTTTTTTTTTTTTTTTTTTTTTGCCCAAACACTCTGAAATCATAAATTACCCTCACTGTCCCTAGTTGCAAAACTAGTCTTGTTCAGGTTTCTGGTCCCAGTCAGAGTTGCAGGAGCACCCTGGTTTTCCAAATAGCCTGTAGCATCTTGTTAAAATTTCAAAATCCTCTTGGTACCAGGAAACCTTCAGATGTTTTAGTCTGGTATATGGTTAGAGGAGGAGAGGAGGGCTTGAGAGGGGGCTCTGTTTTACATTCCTACTAGGACTTGTACAGGTTAAACTAATCCAAGGAAGTCACTAGTGAGGGGAAGTGAGGAGTCACTTTAACACCAAAATTCTGGTGCAGAAACCATTTCTTTGAGATGGTATCGATAGCTAACACTTCCTGGGTTCTTACTATATACCAGCCACTTTTCTAAGTGTTCTGCATACAATATTTCATGGGATACCACAATTCTCTGAGGACCAGTAACTTACCCAAGGTCACATCACTAGTTTGTGGCAGAAGCTAGAACTTGAACTCATATACTTGGGCTCCAGTACGTGTTCCCTTCACCTGATACCTACACTTCATCTAATACTGATGGGAAGAAAACCAGCAACAAGCCTGACAAAAAGTTAACATATCCATGTACCATGGATTCATATGCAACACCAATGTTTGTCCTCATTTACATTTTATAAATCCTATTTTCTAATCCTCAGACATGGGACCAGATGTGCAGGAGAAATTGCCATGCAAGCAAATAATCACAAGTGTGGGGTCGGAGTTGCATACAATTCCAAAGTTGGAGGTAAAGCAAAGGGTTGTTCCTGTAGTTTTGCAATTTAATTTGAGTCTTGCATTACCTGGTGTAAATGGGGTGGTGCGGGGGGACTTTTCAACAACCAGAGGAAGAAATGAACTCCATTTCATGTAGCAAAATTTGCTACATGACTTGAATGTGATTTGTAAGCAAATCAATGGATCTGGATTCTTAGAAAATGATAGCTGAATATAGCCCATACATCTTTGTTGGGGGGAAAAGGAAATGTTGAATAGCTTTTGAAGCAAATCTAATTTTCTCTGTGTTCTGATTTAGAAGAGTTTGTTATTGAGTGCTTGCTAAGAGAACAGAAGGAGGAGGTAAACTTAGGCAAAGATTTTCCCTGCCTCTCAATTCTGTAGTCCTTTAGTTCATAACAAAGAACAGTTAAAAACAATAAAAGGAATACATATTTCTTACAGTAAGAAGCCAAAGGTTATCTGTGGTAGCAAAAATTTAGAATCTCTGGTTGTTTCAGTCAGTGTCTTTATAGGTAAGCATATGGTAAGTTCCATCAGGGCAATTTAATAAAGGAACTATTTACAAGAGCTAAAAGAAACCAACAAGGGACTAACTGATGTAAGCAGATGTTACCACCTTTAGACTTAATGAAGCAAGGGGAGGGAGTAGTCACGGAAACTGGAGAGAGAAAGCTGTGACCACATGAGACAGCCACTGGACAGGAGCTGTGGCCATGAGTACAACAATGGAGCTGCTTCTAACCAGGGGGGATCCAGGAATAAGTACCTCACTCTCCCCTCACCCCCAAACCTCCTGCTGCTGTTTCAGTTGGCTGAAACCAATGGGAAGACAAAAGAACCCACTGCTGTCATCCATGTTCCCATGAAGAAGGGTGCAGAGTGGATCTGCAGGGGCTCACAGAGAATAAAACACTTGTCTCTCCTCTTCACACTAGCCCTGCCTCAGGCTTTCATGGTTATACTATGAACTTAGCATTTAGTTTATTTTCTAAAACCACAACAAAAAAGATTCATTGTAGAACATGGCAATGACAGTAAAACTCCTTTAAGCTCTACCTGAGTATACCTTGAATTTGGCTTTGTATTCCTTTTCAGAAATCAAATAAATATACATCCTAGCATATAGAATGCATCTCTCACTATTACAGCACACTCCTAGATTTTAAGGGTCATTCTTGATTCCTTTATACCAGCATCGTCAAAATGCCATGTTAATTTAAAGAAAATGGAGGCAGAAGCACAAATTACATAATCACCTAGAAAAAGAATGCACTTTTTAAGTAATGATGAACTAAGTAGCTATAGTCTGTGAGAGAATCATCTCATCCCTTCATTTTATAGAGGAGGAATCAGAAGCAAGATTCTCAAGGAAACCAAAACACACCTACTGTATGTCCATCATTTACCTTCCAAGACATTATCCACATCCTGGAAGTTAACAGGATGGATTTGAGTGCCAGATTTCTGGGATTCAAGTCCCAGCTTCCCAGTTGCAAGTTGTGTGGCCTTGGGCAAGTCCCTGTCCCTCTCTGGCCTCAGTCTCTCTCCCTGTAAAATGGGGAGAATTACAGCACCCACCTCAAATGGTTGTCATAAGGATAAATGAGTTCATATGTTTAAGGCCTGTACAATGGTAGCTGCTATAGTATATCCTCAAGGCACACAAGCTGTTATCATCCGCATTTTACAGCTGAAGAAACTGAGGCACATAGAAGTTAAGTGGCTTGTCCAAGATCACAGAGCTAGTAAATAGCAGAGCTGGGATTTTTTTCCCAAATGCATTTTAAACAATTTTTAAAAAATAAATATAACTTCTACTAGTCATGTCAACTACATGTTCTTTTACCCAAGCTCCATAGTAAATAATAGTGTGAAAATCTAAAGCTGTGCACTCCGTTGCATCATTAGCCTGAAGCCAGGAATAACCAGGTAGCTGCCTGTATCTGTCTAAACTGCTTTTGCCTTCCTGGCTCTTGAATACATGAGTCTGATGATGGGTGACAGCCTGTTGGAAAGAATAAAGAGCCACTGCATCTGCCTTCTCCTGATGAAAACTGATTCCCCCTCAGGAGTGAAATCCATGGCAATGATTTCATCCTTGAGATTATTTAGAAGAAAAGGAAGCATGTTCCTTGAAAATGTTTCTTAGCAAACACATAAAAGAATGGCCTCTGGGTTATTTTTAATCAGTGCTTAGAAACAAGAGTTCTTTCCCTATTTGTGAGTTTCCTATTGTAAGTAGATCTTTTCAAGCTGCACAGTTTCCCGTACAGAGTCCTTTGTAAGGCACTGACTGGGCCACAGCCATTCGTGGTATAGTCATGAGCAGGCATGTTGAGAGAGAGCTGTTTGATGCCTCTTTCTGAAAGCTATCCTGTCATTTTCAGGTTATCAGGGCAGCAGAGGGAGGGGAGACATTTTGTAAGTGACAACAACCATGGCCACAGCACAGCACATAGAGTTATCTCTAAAGGGCAGATAAGGAAGCTTATGGAGGCGGTGACTTGATCTTCCTGCTGTGCTTTTAGCAGCTCGGTCACAGGCATTTAGGACGTACACTCGTAACCTGTTTTTGACTCTTTTGGGAGTCCTTTTAAAAAAATGAATATTAAGAGCATCGTGCCATTCTACATGTACACACTGACATCAACATATGTATTTGTCTGTTTCGCTATTCAGGGATAAGAATGCTCGATGGCATTGTGACGGATGCTATTGAAGCCAGCTCAATTGGATTTAATCCTGGACATGTGGATATTTACAGTGCGAGCTGGGGCCCTAATGATGATGGGAAAACTGTGGAGGGGCCTGGCCGACTAGCCCAGAAGGCTTTTGAATATGGTGTCAAACAGGTGAGATGCTTAACACAGACCCACTTGAAATGAAACCTGACCATTTGAATATGAGGAGAAGGGAAGAACGCTTAGTTTATATGCAAAGAAATGGTTGTGAACTTCTTGTTATTGTTTATGATTTGAAGTGCATTTAGAGAGCCAAATCGTTCTTCAGAGGGATGGAAGTTAAGGGTTAAGAAAGTTTTCCCCATCTGGGTCTGACATTCAACAGATATTCATTAGCCTTAGAATATTTACTTTCAAAAATACTCTGGATATGTCCTTTCTCATTTTCCTGCTGCTTTTGGATTTCTACACGAGGTAAACTACTACCCAGACTTCTTTCAAATACTCTGAAAATGCATCCTTAAATATAGCAATGTGTCACCTCCCTCTCTGCACGTGCCTGATGAATACTTGTGCCTTGGTTGTGTTGCTCTGTCACTGGGGTTTAGTGCATTCTCGCCAGGATTCTAAGGCCTCGTTCTGCACAGGAGGAAACAAAAGTAGAAATTTTGGAGAGCACAAATTGGAAAATCATAGAAAGGGTAGCCTTGACGAGTTCCATTCAATTGAAGAGTCCCTTTTAATGCAGCTGCAAAGCAGATCTGAATAATGCCTGATTTTGTCATTCTATCAGTCAGCCAGAAGATTCAAGCAGAAAGAAAGAGAGGAAGTTCAAAGATTCAAGCGTAGTGACATAAGCCAAGGGAACAGTGAAAAAATTCGAGTGAGTGCTGAAGGCCAGATTATGAATCCACATAACAAAGAAAAAAAAGAACAGTCCTCACTCAGCGCCGTCCCAGAGAGGGCCCGGATGAAGGACTGGCAAACCAGAGCTCAGTGGCTTATAACACACAGTCTCGTGAGAGTTCCAGCACCGATGCTGGAGGACCTGGAGTTGAAACAGACTCCAGATTACTGTTTCTGAGAACTTCATGCATGCATCTATGTATTTGTTGGGGATTTTACTGGGATGTGACAGTGACCCCAGTGATGATGATAGACGTGATATGTTTTGGCTTTTCCTTTAGGGGAGACAAGGAAAGGGCTCTATCTTCGTCTGGGCTTCTGGAAATGGGGGGCGTCAGGGAGATAACTGTGACTGTGACGGGTACACAGACAGTATCTACACCATCTCCATTAGCAGTGCCTCGCAGCAAGGCCTATCCCCCTGGTACGCTGAGAAGTGCTCCTCCACGCTGGCCACCTCGTACAGCAGCGGCGATTACACCGACCAGCGAATCGTAGGTTGCTTTTGTCTAACTCTCTCTGCTTAGGTAGGAGAACGCGGCTTGCCTCCAGAAGGATCCTTTGGTCAAACTGATTTGCTTAAGCTTCACGTCTCAGTTGGGGAGACTCACACTTTGCTCACTTGAAGGGTGGGTATATATCGGGAAGCTTTCTCTCCCAGGGATAATGATGCTTCTGCCAAAATGATGTCGCCTCTCAGTCATTTTTAAACTCAGCCCTGAGAAGCCACCAATCTGTCATTACATATGGCCGAGACTCCAAATGTCTGTTCAGCTTGTGTGATGCCTCCCTGAAAACAGCCTTAAAGGAGATTTTAGGGTTGTTGGAGCTCTATCACCCTTGTACTTGTTGATCCTTTAATAGCAGGGAAAATGTCTGGCTTGCCCTTTAGCAGATGATAAAAATACAGAGCATACACCAGCTATGTCTCCTAAGGATGGACGACCTACAGGAAAATAACAGTCTAAGTTTCCCCTGAGGTGAACTTCTCAGCATCCGAATAAGCAGCTTAGGAAGGTTATATGCTCAGAGAACATCTCCAGCCTGCGCGCTTGGCTGTGCCTTCACTTCCATGAGTCAGACTACCAAGGGCAATTATTGGATTTCCCTTCAAGGGCATGATGAGGAAGGCCCATTCGGGGGCTTTGAGAACAAAGAGAGGCACTTCTTTTTTAATAAATTTATTTTATTTATTTATTTATTTTACTTATTTATTTTTGGCCGCGTTGGGTCTTCGTTGCTGCGCGCGGGCTTTCTCTAGTTGCGGCGAGTGGGGGCTACTCTTCATTGCGGTGCGAGAACTTCTCATTGCGGTGGCTTCCCTTGTTGAAGAGCATGGGCTCTAGGCGCACGGGCTTCAGTAGTTGTGGCTCGTGGGCTCTATAGCACACGCTCATTAGTTGTGGCACATGAACTTAGTTGCTCCGCGGCATGTGGGATTTTCCTGGACCAGGGCTCGAACCCGTGTCCCCTGCATTGGCAGGCAGATTCTTAACAACTGTGCCACCAGGGAAGCCCGAGGCACTTCTTTTAATTTAAAAATTGAAAGCCTCAAACTTAACTCCTGACACAGAAAGAACCAACCAGCTAAAGTATGTAGATCTTAATCTCAATTAAAAAACAGGTCACGATCCAATTAGATTGTGGGTAACCTGCCTAATAATTAGCCTTTGGAATGTGTGTAAAATTCATATTAATGGCATCTCAACAAAATTGTCAGAACTACGATCTTCATGCAGGATCACTCTTCTGGAACTGCCTGTTTCTGCAACCTACTCTAGTTTAGACAGTAGAACTACGGTCTCAACTTAGAAGCCCTGGCCTACCTCTCATGCCCATATCTTCAATTACTCAAAGAGATAATAACATTCTACCTAGGGGTTCTTTACAGCAGGTATATCTTATACCCTGCTGTAAAGGAGCCTACCAGACATGTGCCCCACTTGCATTCACAGCCCCTGGCTCTTGATGGCCCTGTGGGTGTTCCGAGTGGCTTTTCAAAAAATGGCCTGTGGTCCATTTCAGAGTCACCACTTCATAGACGGTCCCTCATCTGAGCCACTCTGCTGTGAAGCAGGAGGAAGAATTCCCATCTTTGTAAAGATCCCTCCTTAGGTAAATGAGCCATAGAAGAGACAGCTGGTGGATTCTATTTGAGACGGCTGCACTAACATAGCCTTTGTCTTATGCAAACCTCTTCCTCAGCACAGTCATCTCTGGGGCTTACTTGCGTCAACAGGTAAAAAGGGCAACCTTGCTTCCGCAGCCCCCAGAGGAACAGGGCCACCAGAACTTGAGATATTCAGCGACTCCAAGTGGGAAGCCAAAGGAGGTGATAATAGAACAAACTGTTTTTTTGCACCTCCCTCCCACACATTGAAATCGCTAGCTAAAAATCATAGTGTGAGAGCCTGGGTGGGTGTCTTGTTAGCAATCCTTTGGCCCAAGTACTTGTTCAACCAACAACACTGTGGTCCTCAAGGCAGACTAATCGGAAGTCTCTTTGGTTTCTTCCCTTCATCTCAGCAACCTCTTCACTAAGCTAAAATTAGCCTGGGTAATTCCTTATGTGCAATCACATTGTGTGAACATGCTTTCGCAGACAGGATCTCATTTCAGCCTCAGAATATGAGTCAAGAAATATCAACCTCATTTGACAGATGGGGAAACCAAGTGACTTGCCCATGGGACACATCTACTGAGTGGCAGGTTTAGAATTTGAGCCCAGATCTAAGTCCAGCCCACTTTCATTTCAAAAAAACTCGCCATGTTCATCAAAGTACAAATGTGACACTAACTCATGGCCATCAGATTACATCAACAGTGAGTGCAAGCTACACACTAAACACGTTTTGTGCAAATAGTTCAAGTGGCCCAAATCAGGATGGCTTTACCTCCTCGTGCTGAAGAGGCAGTCAAATGTCAATCTGAAGGCGAAAGGGAATTGTGCATGAGGCAAAATTTCTAAATATGCCAGGCCAAACACAATGGACCTGATGATTAATGGGCCAGCATGATTCACAGTGATTTTGAAACAGTCCCTTTTTTACAGACAGCATTTCATTTGGGAATCTCAGAAGAGGAAAAAAAATTCGTAGTGGGAGGACTTCATCCCCAGAAAAGGCACTCTGATGCCAGAATTATAGACAAGTTGCATATAGAGGAGAGTGAGCTAAAATATCAGCAGATGGCAAACATCCGCCTGTAGTTTAGAGGAGGAAGTAGGGAATCGAATCAGCTGGGCTTCCTGATCCTAACAGATGCAGCCCTCGGTGGGGTTAACCCCCGGGGACAGGATCACACTCCTCACATGTTCTCCCATGTTTCTTTCTTTCCTGGTGCCCCTCAGACGAGTGCTGACCTGCACAACGACTGCACAGAGACCCACACAGGCACCTCTGCATCAGCACCCCTGGCTGCTGGCATCTTCGCTCTGGCCCTGGAAGCAAAGTAAGGCCCAGAAAGCGTCTAATCACCCGTAAAAAGCTGTTTCTCTTTCTTTTTCATAGCATATATTTTTTTCTGAATATATGGTTACAGTGGAAAACTACAAAAAATAATAAAAAATAAGCTCTCTTCCTGTCAACATCTCAATGTAGATTTAATACACACACTTACCTTGCAAAATTGGAATCTTAATTCACACACTATTTTGTAATTGTTTTAATCCACCTATATTAAGAGCACTTTCTCATATCTAAAGCAATCTTCCTTGACTTTTAAAAACTCATGCTCTCCTCCCACTCAGTCCTCTCCAGTCCTCCTACCACTCAGCTATAAGGCCTTCTCACTTCTGTTTATTCCCACCAAGAAAGACTCTGTCCAGATAATTTCTTGTGGGTAGTGTTAAGAATAATAAGTTTAAAAAACATCCTTTTGTTTTAGATTATATAAGCCCCACCCTAGAGCTGATATAACACATCAGGGGACATGAGAATTAAAAACAGGACTCTTATCTTTTTGTAGTATACCATTATATAAATGCAAATTTTATTAAGGCCATTTCATGCTCAAACACCCTTGTCCACAGATATTAGTTATCATTTCTGATAATTTCCTTAAGATAAACACTTACGATTGGAATTTTTGGGTCAAAGGGCATGCATGTTTTAATGATTTTGATACATATTGACAAGTTACTGTCTATAAAGACGGTACCATTTTGTATTCCCACCAGCAGTATATGTGTGAGAGTGCCAGTTTCCTAAACCCTTATCAAACCTAGTTTTATTATCTTTTAAAATGTTTGCTACTTTGATAGGTGAAAACGGCATCTCATCTCTATATGCTTTTATTTCATTACTAATGAAGCTCAATATTTTATATTCTTTTGCCATTTATCATCTGTGATTGTTTATGACCTTGATTTTGTTTTATGGCCTTAGTTAGAAAAGTTACTAATGCTTGGTTAGTTTGACATTTACCTTTTAATTTTATTTACATGTAATTTTTAATGTAATGAAGTTAATATGTATACAGTTATCTTTGTCAGTCTCTTTAAGGTTTTTTTCCTTTTTATGCTCGGAAAAATCTTTACAACTCCAAATTATATACACATTTATTTATATGTCTTTTATTATGGTTCCTTTACCATATTTATGTTCTAAATCCCCCTGGAATTTATTTTAGCGTATGTTACCAAAAAAGAGATTTAGCAACATTTTTCCCTTCATAATAGTTATTCAATAGTCTAATACTTCATACAGAGGAAAAAATGTTCTGATGTTGTGTGGTGAGAAATCTTTAAATGTTAAGTCAGGTGCTATGGTTGCATGATAGAGGAAGTGTTAAAACTTGTAAATTACTATTATCCTTCCTAAAAAGGAAGTTATCTTAGAAGAACATCCATATTCTCTACAGAGAGGACAAAGCAGTTCCTTCATGTCATGTTCAGTAGATGAGGTGAGGTTCACAGTAGTAGAAGAACAGAACTCCTTGGCCCGGGCCATAGCTGGAAAAGCCCTGCAGTTCCTGAGGAGAGTCCAGCATCGTTCCAGGAGCCCTGGAGCCATCTGTGGAGTTGTGGTTTAGTCCCTGGTACCTCAGCTATGAAACGGCCACAGCGGTTAAGAAAGATAGGCCTAGTAAGGCTTGTATCAAGAGTCTACCTACTTGGAGGGGCTGGAAAGATACTGATAAAGGAAGAGCAAATCCAGATGCCCAGTCAGAAACTGGGAAATCTGAAGCTCTTGAATCCAACAGAAAAGCTATGTTCAGAATCTGAGTCCAGTTGTAACAGGAAGGGGATGGACAGAGGGCAAAGTCTAAAGACACAAGCTATGACTGGCATCAGCAGACCCAAACCAAATTTGAGGAAAGATAATCTAAGCAGTGAAAAGTGCAAGGAACACCTGGCTTCAAGTTCTAGGCGTATCACTAGCTATGTGACCTTAGGCAAATTAAGAGGGCTCAATTTATCATCTGTAGAATGGAGGGGTCAGATCAGATCATTTTTTTCAAACCTTTTCCCTTTATAAAATCCTCCAGTTTGAAACTGAAGGTATCAGCATATATAGATCATCTAACATGAATTGCTGAGGTTGGTGGTAAGAGGACCAGAGTGAAAGAAATAAGGTCCTATAAAGGCAAGTAGTTACACACAGGTAGTGAAACAAGATCATGATATTTATGATTTTAGGAAACAAGCTTTTAGCTCCAGGGAGCTTTTAAAAGAAAACCATCCTTAAAATCTTGTCTTCCCTACCCAACACCTATCAGATGCATGCAAATGTAACTAGCCAGACCTAGCCCATCCTTGTCTAGTGACCAGAATAGTAGAAACACCCATCTAGCTGTAATGTTATTTTGACTAAGAACTTAAATTTTAAAAGTGTAATCTCTAACTTCTAAAATTTCAAACCTTCTATTTCTGTATAAGGAGAAAGTGATCTAAGAATGATCTAGCCTCATTAATCTCAGTTAATTCCTAATGGACTATTTATAAAGCAGGGACTCCATGGATTGTTATGAAATACATGGGGTCCATGAACTTCTTTGAAACTAGATGCAGAAATGTTTGAGAGTGCGTGTCTGGCATTTTGGGGGGAATGGTTTGTAGGTTCCATCAGATTCTCACACTGCTCATGATTTAAGAGACATTAAGAGTCTATGATCTCCCTGGTGCATGTAATAAGAATTTAATTCTTTTCATTTTGATTCAATCATCAGTAAGATGGCCATAATCTATCTTAACATTTATAAACTTCCTGCCAAAGTACATACAGATTACTGGGATGTCTGTTCTCAAATGGGCAGTTTTCTTAGCTCCATTCAACCGTCTATACCAAAATGACTATTTCAGAAAATCTGAATGCCAGAATTTCTAGAAGAGTCCCTAGACAATCAAGATTGGAAGAATCATTTAACCATGTGCTTCTCCTCAAGGAACAACTATGGAGACTGAAGAACAACTCTGGGCTAAATTTATCAAGAATAATAACATTCAGTATTTATCAGGCTCTTACCATGGCCAGACACTGTGCTAACCTCTTTATATACAATACCAACTCTAATCCTTACAACAGTCTTGTGACACAGAAATTATTAATTGCATTTTACTAAGGAAGACACTGAGACTTAGAGAGGTTGAGAAATGTAACCAAGATCCCACAAAAGATTCAAACTTAGGTCTGTCTGACCCCAAAGCCTGTACTACCAGCAGCTACAGGACACTGCCTCCTATAGTCCTGTGAGGGAGGGGAAATACCATCCCCTCAAAGAAAGAGGAGTTAAGAAGATTGAGACTGATAAAGAAACATCTTAACTCATGTTTATGAATTCTGAATAAAAGGCTCCTGTCATGCAGACTACTTACTATGCTGCATTAAATATGGGAGTCTGGGGAATGGGAAGAGGAGAGGGAAGGAGAAAGAATGATTTCTGGCTCAAAGAATACTTTCTGGATCAAATGTATAGAGGAATATTTTCCTTCCCTAGAAGAGTGTTTCTCAAACACCAGCATACAGTCATCACCTTGGATGTTTATTTAGTTTGCAGATTCCCGGGTCCAATTGCCAGCGACTCAGATTCAGAAGTTTCTGATATTCCAGGCAATGTTTATGCTGGTAGTTACCTTAGCCAAAATTTGAGAAACAGCTGCTATGAAGGGTTACCTTACAACTGTATTTTCCTACAACCTCTTTGGGCTGTGACTGTGAAAAGGCCCATTAGGATACTTCATAGGCATATCCTGGAAATATATATATATATATAATAATAATATACACACACACATACACACACACACACACACACACACTAAGAGAGACAGGAATTCCTTGGATAAATGCCTGTGGTACTATTATACTTAAGAAAGATGGCAGACAGTAACCTGTCTTTTGAGGGGAGAGCAAAGAATCAGAATAATTTTTAATAAAGAGCAAGAAGTGAAACATTGAATCCCTTCACACCTTTGGCGGTATTAAACAAACAGATGAACCAATCTTCTGTTTTCATTAAAGGTTAGAGGATGGGAAACGTACTTTCAAAGTTGCATGAAACCTTTGGATAAATCACATCAAAGAAATCCTTGACTCAGTGGATTGTGAAATGTTGGAAAGTCTCTAGGTTAGAAAATCTTCAACATTTAGGCTTATCTAATTGTGATTAGCGGCTAAACCACGTAGCCTTTAAGATTTTTCACCTTAGAATTTTGTCTCCAGATTACTTTACCTACACTCTTCTAATTAGAAGCAATGCTTAATTTCAGTGTTTAATTCCAAAGCCCTTATTTTCTATAAACACATCCTTGATTAGCAACCCAATGTAGTTTTAAAAAATTTAATTATTCTGGATGCCATTGAGGAGTGAGATGCTAATTAACAGAGGAAGACTGTCAGGAATGAGATGCACTATTGTTAGAAGCTCCTTTTCATTTATGAAATGCAATCACTCAAATGAAAAATAGGCTTAATTTTCCTAATTGCATGACAATGAAGCCTCTGAATATTTTGCAAAGAATAGGTAAAAGAAAATTAAAAAACAATAAAATCTGCAACTAAATAAAAAACAAATTCTCTAACTAATGTAGAAAATCAGCTTTGTGTTTGATTATCATGATTATCAAGACCATGACTCCTTACTACATATCCTCATCCCAACCTACACACACACACACACACACACACACACACCTGCCCACACTGAGAGTCCAAGTGGGAAATTGGTGTGTTGCCCAGAGACCCCCTTGATAAGAGGCTTTTACCTAAAACTCTCTTTAAAAGACTGGAAGCAAGAATTTCAATAAAGTGCCATATGGGCCAGAACTAGTTTCCACATTCAGAAAATAAGCCATTTCTGCTCAGCTAGTTAATTATTCCTCAGTGTGAGATGGCCAATGTGGAAACAAGATCTACAATGAAGTATATATGATATTGGGCAGATTGGAGTTCTGAATAATATGGAATTTTCAAGATTGTCATACTCAACAACTCATCTTACAGATGAGTCCACTCAGGCCCAGGGAGATGAAGTGGTTTGCTTAAGCTCACACAGGTCTTTGGCAGTAGAATATAATTTAATGTGCCTTCTATTACTCCCTATTCTGACCCCTAATTGTCTTAATTAGTTATATGCTTGTATTCTTTCTTCCAACTTTATTTTAGGTATAACATAAAACTGCCTAGACAGTTTTTTTCAAATATACATACAAAATCATGCCCTACCCTCAGATATTTTGATTCAGTAGGTTTAGGCCTTTATCAGTCACTCTCTGTGTTGTTTGTCAGGAGCTCAGCTGAGCAGAGAGAAAGCATATTGAACTGCCAGGGGTCAGGGTAGCTTTAAAGCAACAGACCAAAAATGAAAGAGTTAAGCCTTTCATCACTTACTGTGATGGTAAAGGCCAGAGTCTAAAACCAGACAAAACACTGACTCTCCCTATTCCATTTTCCCCCATGGAAAGGTGCACCAGCTGATGGTCAGCTGAAAGCATGGACATGGGGGTTGTCTCACTGTTGAGGAAGCCCCAACAGAAGGCTCTGGTAGTTTTATGGACTCTGGGGTGGGGTGGGGTGAGGGGGAAGGCTCGGAGTGGAGAAGTACTGGGTACTGAGTCAGAGTGGGGAGAAGTATCTTCAAGGTTCCTTCTCCTCCCCGCATTAGGAGGCCTTGGCTGAGGCGCCTGAAGAAGAGCTTTGTCCAAGGCCTCAGATAAGGAGACCTAGGAATGAAGGCGCAGGGCCTAGGAATGTAAATATGGGAAGAGCTTGATGGGGGAGGAAGGCCTGAGTCCTTGACTGCAGCTCCCTTCAGAGATGGTGATGCACGGGCTGTGCACTCAGGCTGGTGTGGAGAGAGGACAGCTTCCCCCTGAGGCCCACCAGATAGAGCCTTTGCAATGCTTATGATGAGGACGAGGCTTTTAGCCAGCAACCGACTCCTCAGTGTTTAGGAATGTGTATTGCCTCTTGCTTGTCACCAGGGGATTGTTAAACCAGTCCATTATGGGCTCTGGGGAGAAGATAGCAAGTTGAGCCAGATTCCCCTGATGGTTGTTTCACAACCTAGTGGTAAGATAGAAACCTTGAAGACTCAACACTTAGGCATTTATTATTTAGTAAATAATGCTTGATTGGCTTGATAGAAACAATGCAGGTCTCAAAGCTAAGGAATAGCTTGAGATCATGAAAGACTCTAATGACTAATAGCAGTAAGTTTTAAAATTGTATTTAAGGCTAGTTAACACTTAGACACATTCAATCATCCAACCAACCGATATTTACCCAGCATATATACCCTGCGCCTGGCATTCTTCTGAATGCTTGGTACACATCAGAGAACAAGATGGATAAAAATCTCAGCCCTTCTCCCAGCTGATTCTAGCAGGGGAGACAGACATTAATAATACACAAAGCAAATGAGTTGCTCAGTATGTTAGAAGATGATAAGCACTATAAAAGAAAAATAAAGTATAGCAAGATAAGAGAGCTCAGGAGTATTTGGGGAGAATTGAAATCTTAAATAGGGTGATCAGGGAAGGTTTCATATTCATTATAACAGACCTGACAATCCCATGCATCTCTGATTTATCTTTATATTGCTGCTAAATTAATTTTGCCAAGACTCCTCATTATACCATTTCCTTGCTCAAAAACCCTCGATGGCTCCCCCTTGCCCAAACGATAAAGTATAAGCTCCTTTTCCTGGCATTCAAGGTCCTCACCATTCGGCTCAGTACTCCTGCTCACCTCTTCCTTGCTCCAGTAAACCAGACTGTTCACTGTACTCTGGCCACATCCTATCCTTCCCCCGTCAGAGGTTTTGACCCATTGCCTCATCCCCTGTTCTCTCTCTTTCCACTTTCTGACATTCTACCCACCCTTTAAAGATCAACTCAAATATTTCCTCCTAGAAAAGGCTTCCTAGATCTTTCCATCCCAAAAGAATTCTTTCTCTTCAAAGTTCTACAATACATTATGCTATGAATACAGCATTCAACAGATATATTATAGTTATTGAAAGACTTAGTTTCTTTACTTGATTGTACACTTCTTAAAAACATGAACTACCTCCTTGAATATCCCCACACTATTCAGCATGGTGCCTTGTAAGAATGATCTCAAGTAGCTAAGAACTTCTTGACACTTTTGCTATATAAAGAAAAGAGATAAAAAAATATGTAAGAGTAGGTAGCCAGCCCATGTCTAAATCTGAGTCTTCCTAAGAAGGAAGTCAAAAGCTCAACTGTGGGTTCATAATGCTGAAAATACTAAGGCTGTTAATGAACAGCAGAAGATTGGAGGGCACAAAGGAAGTGCTGTCATTTTTAATTTTTGCTCCAGTTAAATGTAAGTACATAGGAATCAGGGGCCAAGTTCTACCTTTCTACAATGCTGAAAACCAATTTTACTCATGCTAAGATCTTAACTTATGCGGTATGAGGAGAAGTTTTCAAGACTGTATTTTTAATTATGAATGAAAGACATACCAATAGTGATACGCACAAAAATTACATAAGTACAGTTGCAAAAGATACCTCATCATCTCTGGATGGAGATGATTGTTTTTAGCACTTGCTTTTGCAAGGAAACTTCTTTTTGTCCCTGAAAGATTTCTTTGGGTCACTTCCTCTCCAGTCCAAATCTCACCTGGCGAGATATGCAGCACTTGGTTGTCTGGACCTCTGAGTATGACCCACTGGCCAATAACCCTGGATGGAAAAAGAATGGAGCAGGCTTGATGGTGAATAGTCGATTTGGATTCGGGTTGCTAAATGCCAAAGCTCTGGTGGATTTAGCTGATCCCAGGACCTGGAGCAGTGTGCCTGAGAAGAAGGAGTGTGTTGTAAAAGACAATGACTTTGAGCCCAGGTAAGTGTCTCTAGGAATTTTAAACAAATGTGTGCCCATGGCACTATTTGAGTATGACGTTTGTCACTCTGCCTAATTTTTCTCACCTACCCTTCTGAAGTAGATGGAGATGGCATTTGTCAGTGTTCCCTGTGTGTCCATGAGGAATCACAGAGATCAAAGATTTGCAAATCATGTTAACATATTTGTATTTTCCTCTCATAGCCTACCAACCAGATAGCAGTAAGTTAATGTGCACCATTGTTTTATATATCACTAAGAAAAATCATTGCCAGTTAAACTATTACCAACCATCAGTTCTTTAATATTCATTCCAAATTCAAAGATGTTACAATTTTTTCTAACGCATCTTAGAAATGATGAAATGCAGTACTTGCCAACCAGTGTTACCCCAAACCTACTTCCAAAAGAACCTCGCTTCATACCACAGTGCTTTGTGATTCATGACTTCCCTTCTGTGAAGGATCTTTTATCATATGGCTTTCAATTAGACTACACCTCTCCCACTACATCTAGCTACGGAAGCAGAATCTCATATCAAGGCAACTGCAATTATACTGAAGACCCACTCACACAAAATACCCAAGGGTGGGAGGCTTGGAGGGCCTGCATTAGGGAGAGAAAATCATTTCTTAAGAGGGTATATTTCAGTATTGGACCACTTTTTGATGGGTATAAGGTAAATCTGCTTGAATTCAATGCCATGGCAAATAGCATTGTATTTAAGTATCTGTGTCTTCCTTAACATTTTGTTCCCTTTTTTCCCATTTTATTTTATTGTGTTAAGAACTCTTAACATGAGATCTACCCTCTTAAATTTTAAGTGTACAATACATAATTGTTAACTATAGGTACAATGTACTACTGATCTCTAAAACTTATTTATCTTGCTTAACTTAAACTTTATGCCCAGTGATTAGGAACTCTCCATTTCCCCCACAAGCCTCAGGCAACCAACATTCCACTCTTTGATTCTATGAATTTGACTATTTTAGATACCTCATATAAGTAGAATCATGCAATATTTATCTACCTGTGACTGGTTTATTCACTCAGCACAATATCCTCAAGTTGTATCCATATTGTCACATAAAGCAGAATTTCCTTCTTTTTTAAAGCTAATATTCCATTGTATGTATGGAATATTACATATTCTTTATCCATTCATCTGTTGATGAATATCTAGGTTGTTTCCACATCTTGACTACTGTGAATAATACTACAATGAACATGGGAGTGCTAATATCTCTTTGAGATCCTGATTTCAATTCTTTTGATAAATATCCAGAAGTGAGACTGCTGGATCATATGGCAGTTTTATTTTTTTTAGGAAACTTCATACTGTTTTCCATAGTGGCTGCACCATTTTGCACTCCCACCAATTGTGCAAGGGCTCCAATTTCTCCACATGCTCACCAACACTTGTCTTTTTTTTTTTTAGTAATAGTCATCTGACTCTTGACAGGTGTTTTGATGTGGGTTTTGATTTGCATTTCCCTGACGATTAATGACGGTAAACTTTTTTTTTTTTCACATACCTGTTGGTCATTTGTATGTCCTCTTTGGAGAAATGTTGATTTAGGTCCTTAGCTCATTTTTGAATCAGGTTGTTGGTTTTTTTGCTATTGAGTTGTAGGAGTTCTTATATATTTTAGAGATTAACCCTTTATCAGATATTGTCTACCATTCTGCAGGTTGCCATTTCAGTTTGTTTCCTTTGCTGTGCAGAGGCTTTTTAGTTTGATGTAGTCCTACTCATTTATTTTGTGTGTGTATGCTGCCTGTGCTTTTAATGTCATATCCATTAAATCACTGCCAAGACCAATGTCATGAAGCTTTTTCCCTATATTTTGTTCAAGGAGTTTTACAGTTTCAGGTCTAATGGGTGGGTTTATTTCTGGGATCTCTATTCTGTTCTATTGGCTTGTATTTCTGTCTTTATGCCAGTACTATACTTTTTTTCTTTTGAAGTATAGTTGATGTACAATATTATATAAGTTACAGATGTAAAATATAGTGATTTACAATTTTTAAAGTTTATACTCCATTTATAATTATTATAAAATATTGGTTATATTCCCTGTGTTGTACAATATACCCTTATAGCTTATTTTATACCTAAGAGTTTATACCTCTCAATCCTCTACCCCTGTATTGCCCCTCCACTTCCCTCTCCACACTGGCAACCACTAGTTTGTTCTCTATATCTGTGAGTCTGTTTCTTTTTTGTTATATTTACTAGTTTGTTGTGTATTTTAGATTCCACATATAAGTGATAGCATACAGTATTTGTCTTTCTCTGACTTATTTCACTTAGCATAGTACTCACCAAGTCCAGCCATGTTGTTGCAAATGGCAAAATTTCATATTTTTTTTTATGGCTGGTTAGTATTCCATCGTATGTGTGTGTGTGTGTATCACATCATCTTTATCCATTTATATGTTGATGGACACTTAAGCTGCTTCCATATCTTGGCAATTGTAAATAATGGTACTATGAACACTGGGGTGCATGTATCTTTTTGAATTACTGTTTTTTTAATTTTTTCTTCAGTACCATACTGTTTTGATTGCTGTAGCTTTGTATTATATTTTGAAATTAGGAAGTGTGATTCCTCCAGCTTTGATCTTCTTTCTTGGGGTTGATTTGGCTATTTATAGTCTTTTGTGATTCCATATAAATTGTAGAATTGTTTTTTTCTATTTCCAGAAAACCTTATCATTTTCTTGTGCATTAAAATTACTTTATACCTAATCCTGAATTGGGTTCTACTCATAATAGAGAGAGACAACAAGCCTAGCTGAGTATCTCCTCAAGAGTGTGGTGTACATATTTCCATAAAATGCAAGGAAGAAGAGGTACACTTTGTTCAGTGATGATTCTTTAATGTATTTAGAGCCCTGAAAGCTAATGGAGAAGTTATCATAGAAATTCCAACAAGAGCTTGTGAAGGACAAGAAAATGCTATCAAGTCACTGGAACATGTGCAATTTGAAGCAACAATTGAATATTCCCGCAGAGGAGACCTTCATGTCACCCTCACTTCTGCTGCTGGTAAATTTCAAAAAAAAAAAATCAATTTCTTCTAAATTATGTGTTTAAGTTTTTCAGTATAAATTAAATGATTTCAAATCAATGATTGATTTGTGTTTATATATAGACCTAAGTCTTCCCATAGATACTTCCAAGTCTTAAAAAATATGTTTGTTTGGTTTTTTTTTTTTTTGCATCAGACCTCTGCTCTCCTCATTCAAACTGATCCTTAGATAAGCAAAGAGTGAGGCCTATTCAAATAATACCAATTAATAAATCCTTCTGAGTTATGCATTTTCAAACTGTGCTCATTATCCCAGGTCACTGATCTATCATTCATTTCTCTCAGGTAACACATTAGTGAAAGTTACTCTAATAATTAAGCTGACAGATACATCAGTCTCATCCAAGGAATTAAGTGGAAAAACTGAGAATTCTGATCCATGAAAGAGAGTGAGGAGACTAACAAATTTTCCACAATTATATGATTAAGGCATATGATACGATATACGGACACTTGTCCTTTCCTGAAAGGTTACTAAGTCAGACAAGATCGTAGATGGTAAAGAGCTTGTGAAACATAAACCACGATCCAACCAGGAGAAGCTGTCCTAATCCTTTTTCATGTTTTAGTAGGATTCAACTGACTAAATTTAATTCCCATAAGTGATGTATGAGAAAGATGAACTATCTCTATAATGCCCTTCCAGGATATGAACTTCCTAGAGGTTTGGAGTAAGTTCTGTTAATTCTGGAATTATGCTTCCTTAATACCTTGGAATTGGCCTGAAATATTGGCAGAATGCTTTTTCATTAATGGCCCTATAGTTCATTTGACACTTTCTCTTAAAAATATTATTTATTGATCTATAGAGAACTTGGATTTGAAAATTTAGAGTAACTACTCTTACTAGTAAACCACTCTTACTAGTAGATTGTATATGACAAGAGATTAAATTATATATGGCTTTATTTTATTATGTCTATGTTACATTATAGACTCAGGCACCTATTAAATTTTCAAAAATTCCTCTTAAATTTCAAAATGATAGTTCCATTAATATGTATGTTAGGTCTTTGATGCTCTTCTTTAATGTAGTTCATAAACATAGTTCTCTGAGTTCTCCTTATTCAGATAAACCTTACTCAATATATTCATCCATTATTTATTTTTCTACAATATTTATTGACAACTTATTATATGTCAGGCAATGCACTAAGTACTGTGAATAAAAACTTTTTTATTTCCTGAGAATGTCTCCATCCTGGTATTATACTCAAAGAGAAAATTAAGAGGGCTAGTTTTTCCCGGCTTCCATTTTCAGTTATCAAATGCTAAAGTGTGTCTTACTATCAGATCTGTTAGGACACTTGTTAATTCGTGATTCTTGCATGAAAACAGGAACCAGCACCGTACTGTTGGCTGAAAGAGAGCGGGATACATCTCCTAATGGCTTTAAGAATTGGGACTTCATGTCTGTTCACACATGGGGAGAGAATCCCATAGGCACTTGGACTTTGGGAATTACAGACATTGTAAGTATGAATGAAAGGATACAGAACCACAAGCTCACTTTTAAATACTCTGAAGCACTTCTAAAGTTAGTGCATAAGAAAGGACCCAAAGGAAATTTGATCACTCCTTATAGAGGTAAGGAGAAAGTTTAGTGTTTCAAGCTTTGCCCACTTGGCTATATAGAAAATAAGTTTTAAAAAATCAGGCACCAGCCATATAAGAAGGCAGAAAAGATATTTTGATACACAATGTGGCAGACTGTGGGGCAAATCCAAGTATACCCATGAACACAGCCAGCCACATGACCTACTCAGCCACCAGAATCAGCTGTATTCACAACCATAGTTAAATGCTACACCAACTTTGCTATGACACTCTGCTGGGGTCATATGACAGAACTCTTACCAATATTTACTGCAGTGGCTATTTAAAAGTAGCTTACTTGTTAGATAACATATCTTATTTAATATGACTTTTTTGTTTTTGTTTCAGTTATGAAACAAAAGCATTTCTCAGTTTTCTTTCTGCTTGCTAACACTCTGATTTTCATCTATAATTGTAACACACAGTCCCAAAAATAAAGTGTCTGAGCAAAAAGCCAAATACAGTTGAATTATTTATTTTTTTATCATTTCGCCAGCATTTTCTATAGGTGAGCATATAAATGAATGGTTTTTCGGGTCCAAGTTATTCTGAGATAGCAGTGTTATAAGTACCAGTAGCACCAGATTCAATGTCTAGATAACTTTTTAAAAATAAATGATTTTACATTCCTGGAGATGTTAATTAAATTAATAAAAATTCTACAGTCATTGTTACTTTTTTTTCTCTGAGAATAGCTTTCACCTAAAGACTGCTAAAATTGTGATTTAGCAATGGAAGTTGTAAAAATTTCTGCTCTCATAGGGAGAACAAGAAAACATTCTTAGTTTATGGTCCTGTTCCTAACCTTGGCCTCCATTCTTTAACTCAGTTTCACCATAAGGAAACTAAGAAAATCTGTTTACCAAGATGGGACTATTTTATACCAAGTCTGCAAAATCTGACTCTACAATTTTAGATGTTTTTTAAAGATATTTTAGATTTTTTTAAAAGATATTTTAGATTTCAGCATTATTTTTAACATAATTGTTAGGCCTGTGAAAATTATTACTCTTCCCATAAGTATACAGTTCTTAAGGACTGATTAATGCTGAAGGCTATTTAGATTACTCTGCAGACATTTTTTTTTCCCAATGGAATGTTTCTACAAGTTGATAATTGATAAATATAATTCTCATTATATAAGATACAGTCAACTTTTCAAGGACACACCCAATATAGAAAAGAAGGTTCACGTAGAGAGTTCTCCTTTTTTAATTGAAGGCAATTAATCAGTTTTTAAATCTTTGAACCTGTCAACTATCTATTTTCATAGCAAGAGTGAGTCCAGTGATTTATGTCTTTGTACCCAGAGCTCTACACATGAAATGCACAGAATTTTAAAATTAAACTATAAAATTTAGCTATTTTGAAGGAGTTTATATTGCTCAGGACATACACTAAAATTATGTATGCTTATTCATTAGTCTGGAAGAATGCAAAATGAAGGAAGAATCGTGAACTGGAAGCTAATTCTGCATGGGACCTCTTCTCAACCAGAACACATGAAACAGCCCCGAGTGTACACGTCCTACAACACCGTTCAGAATGACCGAAGAGGGGTGGAGAAGATGGTGGACTCGGGGGAGGTCTGTGTGGCTCTGTTCTTACTGGCATGTTCTTTTGTGAACTGTAGTAGACAATGTAGTAGGTGAAGCTGCCCCTAACTTTTAGGCAGGAAGCGAATCAAACATGGGTTGGGAGGAAAGGGAGTAGGAGTAAACTGTTTATTTTCCACAGGAAATTGTTTCATTTATTCTTTTATCCAAAAGTTAGTAATTAAAATTAATGAATTCAAAATTATTCAGTTCTCTAACATGAATTTTCTCCACTTATAACAATATCAAATTTTAAAGAGAGCTGTCTTTTTGTATGATCACATATAGCTAACATTTGTATTGCACCTAGTTTGTAAGCATTTTTCACATTGTCTCATTTAACTTATAATCCTTGTAACCTAGAGAGGATAGACCTCAATATGTCCATTTTACAGAAAGAAGACCAAGGCTCAAATGACCAAATCATGCAGGCTTCTCTTTACTAATTCCTTAACTGACACTTCTTGGCAACTCCAAGGGGAGCTATAGAATCACATTTTCTCTCAGAAAATTGCCAAGGAAAGCTAAAGTCAGTCAGTTACATTCCTAGGTCTCAGCCTACTGAGGCTGCTGGCTTCTCCCTTATCAGACGGTGGGCAGAAAGCACATTTTCTTTATCTCTGTATCCCCCAGGCCTCTAGCACAGTGCCTCAGATGTAGTAGGTAGGTTATCATAATTTCCAGAATGTCCTTCCCTGAATAGGTCTGGCTCTGTGATGGGTGTTTTGGAAGGTACAAAGACATTATTTATTCAAGAAATTTATAAACTAGCTGTGAGAAGGCCTCAGCTCATATTATGGCCCCATTTATATTCTGCAGAATAGCTTTCCTCTGGGACTCCACCTTGGAGGCCTGCTCTTCCCAATTCTGGAGGCAGGTGGACCTTGTGGGTATTTCTTCCTCCAAGATTCCTTAAAGGGTATTAACAGGACCCTTTGGCTGTTAAAATACTGAAATGCTTCCACAACAGTTGACAAAGAGCCGCTTCTCTGATTTCTCCAGTTCCCCCCTTCCCCGCCCACCACCCCAGTCTCTTCCCAGGTCCCTTCTGACAACTCAGAGGCTGAAAGGGCAGCTCCTGACAGAGCCAGAGGCCTCTAGAAAGCTATTCCCACACGACAGCACTGTTGGTGCCTCTGTACGAGTTACTACCTATTTTATTATCAGCTCCTTCCCAAAACATGGGTGGGAGGAAAGGGAGTGGGAGTGCTAAACTGCTTCTTTTCCATAGGATGAAACCCTACTATCTTTTAAAATTTATTTTTTCATCCAGAATTCAGACATTAAAATTAATGAATCCAATATTGTTAAATTCCCTAACATGAATTCTACTGCAGCAGGCTGACAAGTGAAGGAGACCGATAGGTATGAGCGCTTACATACATCATCTCGTTCAGTCTTCAAAACCACCAGAAATGGAGGGATTCTAATTGCCATTTTACAGGAGAAGTTCACGGAGATTAAAAAGGTGCCAAAGGTGCCTCAGTAAATGAGAAAATGAGGATTGAACTCCGAGTTAGTGCGAATCCAAGCCTTGTGTTCTCTCGGCTCCCCAGACTGCCTCTCGAGGGGCAGGCAGTGGGCGTGTGCTGCAGCTGCCTTGCCTGCTCCTAAATAATGAGCCTTCTCCCCTTTGCCGGTGGCTTTCTGTGTTTCAGGAGCAGCCCACACAAGAGAACCTGAATGAGAACCCTCTGGCATCCAAAAGCCCCAGCAGCAGCGGCGTGGGGGGCAGAAGGGATGAGCTGGCAGAGGGAGCCCCTTCTGAGGCCATGCTACAACTCCTACAAAGCGCTTTCAGCAAAAACCCACCCCCAAAGCAATCACCAAAGAAGTCTCCAAGTGCAAAGCTCAACATCCCTTACGAAAATTTCTATGAAGCCCTGGAAAGGCTGAACAAACCTTCCCAGCTTAAAGACTCTGAGGATAGTCTGTATAATGACTACGTTGATGTTTTCTATAACACGAAGCCTTACAAGCACAGGGATGACCGGCTGCTGCAAGCTCTGGTGGACATTCTGAGGAAGGAAAATTAAAATGAGTGGTGGTCCTAAGTTGGAAATAGTCATGCTTCTTCCTTCCCGTTAGATATTGCCTGTGTCTGAAGTGGTTGTTTTGTCATTGATTCTTCTGCTTGTAATATCCTTTGCGGTACTTTTTCTTTTTCTCCCCAGCCTGGATAGTTGAAAGCTATGAGCTCAAGCAGTAAATCCAACTTCCTGAATTGATTATAGCTCTTTCAAAACACATCTTCCCTGCCTGCACAAGTCAAATCTTTTGTTCTTTCTGGAGCCACGGTTCACACGTGGTCCTCATACCACATGAGAATGCCTCCTCAGGCCTCCCATTTCATGTCTGAAAAGAAAAAGCATAATCTGGGCAACAGGTAATTTGAAAAAGTAATCTGCAAAAAATGAGAGGAAGTAAGACTATTCTTAACAGCTTGTCCTCTGTCTTTGCCATGTGGTGATTCAAATTGTAATGCTAAAGAAGGGTTTGGAAAGTCTCTAATGAAGGAGTTCACAATCAGACTCACACCCTGGGTCTTTCTACTCCAAAGTACTGCTCGTTCAGGAAGTGGCCATTAGATCATTCTGGGGAAAGGCTGGGTTATTTAGATCCAGAAGCAGGCCTCAAACCCTGCATTTTCTGGTTTGAGCGGTTTTAGAGCATTTTTCTTTGCTTGGTGTGCCATGGAGAGGGCTCCATGGATCTAAAGGTGACTGTGACTCATGCTGTGAGCTCTGGCCTTCCTCTCTTCCTCATTACCTTCTCCTTTCTCAGCCACCAACTAAATACTGAGAGAGCTACTGATACCACTTTCTTAGAACAAACTTATACTTGGGACTTGGCAAATTCCTAATCATAATTTTTTTAATAGGAAACCACTCATAACATGGAAAACCAATAACAGGAAAATATTCATAATAAGGAGAGCCAATGGGAGGTTTCATTTGTTTTTTAAATTATGTTCATTAGAGCAGATTTTTCTGGATCTTTGAAACTGAGCGTTCATTCCTTGACACTAAAGGCCCTTCTCCAGTCTTATAGATGATAGTATCCAAATTCTCACCAAATTGTCTCCAAGCTTCAACTCAGAGGACACAAGCTGGCAGCCCAAAGGCTAGATTTTGTTTGGCATGTTAAATGTTTTAAATATGTGAGTGATTATTGAAAATATGAGATTTCACATAAAACCTACTTCTCAGACCCATCTTCCCTCATCGCAACAGTTGGTGCTGCTTATCACAGGCACCTTACCGGTCAGCATTCAATAGGCATTTGATTTTACCCTTTCCTGCACTAATGAACATGTACAAAGTGTAAATGCATTAGGAAAAAAATATCCCCAACTTCTTTCAGGTAGGACCTGTATGATAATCAATAATTATGAGAATCTGTCATGATCTAATTTATAGCCAAAAAAAAAAAAAAATGGTATTTGAGACCCCTGAAAATA
Source organism: Balaenoptera physalus (assembly GCF_965194825.1). Taxonomy (NCBI): domain Eukaryota; kingdom Metazoa; phylum Chordata; class Mammalia; order Artiodactyla; family Balaenopteridae; genus Balaenoptera; species Balaenoptera physalus. Next base: position 99,880,088 of record NC_138890.1, read on the forward strand.
CCTCTGAAATCTTGTTTGACTTATATGTTTAATCTCACCTTACCCAGATGCTCATTTATACTAATTCATTAACTGCCAATCCCCTCACTTTCCACTCCCTATATGCTCACAAAGGTTCCAGTCACCTACAATACTGGCATTCTCCCACTGAGTTTGCTGTTTGCAATTCTTCCATGAAGTCTGAACTTCATAAGGCCACACATGCACTGGACCAGGAAGAGAACTACATTGAACTAGATCAGGAAAAGAACCCTAGAGTCTATCACTTGCTTTAAAGTGTGTTTGGTAAGACAAACTTTCACCCCCAATTCTACCATTTGAATTTGTGCAGAATGAGGGTATTTCCAGAGCAATACCCATGATGCATCTAGGATGTTCTCCTGAAAGAATTGCAGTATCACTCTGTCCTTGGAAGTATCACATGTTGTTTGATACATAGTGTTAGATAGAATTTTGAAAATTTCTGCACATCAAAAAGTATTAAATAAAGCTGAAAAGTACCAGAGAGTTATTGGATCAATTTTCAACTAAAAAAATAAAGCTAAGGCCCAGAGAGGCCAATAAACGGTAAAAAATGAAAACTCATCCTATCCCCATTCCTAACCTAGTGCTAATTGTATGAAGCTTTCTTTTTCATTCTTCTGACAGTATCTTTTCCCGGTTAAAACCCCAACCAACCATTGGATTGTAGCCAAAGGTTCAATCAAGAGAAGCTTTAATGTTTAAATAAAGTCATGTTTGAATGTTTCCAACCTGGAACATATTGTTCAGACATAAAATATTTTTGTCAGTCTTTCTTAGTGCCTGTGTGGATTTTTGTGAAAATGTAGAAAAGGAAACTTATATAATATTTCCCTCAGAATTTTAAACTATATTTTCTTTACAGGTATTTATAATGCTTTACCAAATGCTTTTATCAAACAGAATTTTAAAAGGCATAATAAATTATATCAAAAACCAAAATTTTCCTGAGAATAAGAGAGTTTCATCCAATAAAATATTTTTGAAAGGCATGTTCCTCTGTCAGTGAAAAAAAAAGTGTAATATATATGTGTTGTGGTATTAAAAATGACATTTGTCTAATAGCCTAATACAATGTGTAGCTGAGTTTAACATGTATGGTCTTCGCATTTTTAAAGGAACTCCCACATTATATACTTGATGTATTAACTAGAATATGTACAATATGCTTATAAATCAAAAGAATAAATGGTTTCTCACAAAGTCAAAAAAAAAAAGCTTATGTTTCCAACAAAAACAGGACCTCCTTCTCTTACTTATTATATTTCCCAAATGAACTGTAAAAAGGAAAAGGTGAAGGTTTACATTAAGAAGTTAAACGGGCTTTCTTTCTTTTTTTATTAATTATTCTTCTTGTTTATTTTTTGGCTTCACCACAGGGCATGTGGGATCTTAGTTCCCCGACCAGGGATTGAACCCGAGCCCCCTGCAGTGGAAGCATAGAGTCTCAACCACTAGACCACCAGGGAAGTCCCTAAATGGGCTTTCTTGAAGGTAATTTAAGAATCTGCTTAAATAGGTATATTTCATTTTCCTTTATAGCCCCGTCTTTCACTGTGTGAGTTGTATGATTGAGCGTTAACTAAAGTGTTGAGGGAAAAACAGAAAACAAAAAACCCGAACTACAGGGACTGCATGTGAGAGAAGTCATTTGCAACAGTTCACTAATCATGACATTGTTTATAGGCCAGATTACAGCAACTAAGCATTAACTCCTTCCCAGAGGGCCCCTCATTAGAAGCCCACAATTCCTAATTCTGATCTCCTATTCTCAGGCCCATTTTTCTCTCCTGCTTCAAACCTTCATTCCAGGAATTTCCACCCACCATTTCAGAATCTGACCTCTTCCTACTGGGGGGTGGGGGGGGGAAGTGTTGGTTTTCCCCCAGACCCCATTCCTTCCCCCTAAGTAATAAATACTCAGTAAAACTAAAATAATTTTTCAAGAATTCCAGAGGATTGTTCAACTGGCTTTTTTCCTCCATATCCAGCCATCTTCAAAGTCTTCCCACCAGGAGGGTTGAAGATATATCTCTGTTTTCTTTTGAATGCCCATTTGGTAACTATTGGACTAACCATGTGCAGGTTGTGAGTACAAACACAAATACACACACATGACTCAAGGACAGACATTAATTCTTAAATATAAATTTAAACCCATAAGGAGGAAGAGTAATGTTTTCCTAACTGCCTCATAATTTTACAAGGCTATATAGCACTAATACACATGATGATGATGATTATTCACTCTACTCTTTCTGCCCCAGTGGACAGAGTGTACTTTCCTGGCCTATGGATGCTAAGCTTGATCTGCTTTGGTCAATGAAATATTAGTGAATGTGGTGCAAATAAGGGCCCTAAATCTGCTCGCAGTTTGGCTTGGCGCTGACTTTTCAGTGCTTCAGTGCTATGAGAAGAGTACGTTCCTGGGAGCTATTGCCCCTTCAGCCTGTTTCCAGAACAGATGTATATGGAGCAGATCCACATTCTGGAACAAAACCCAGCCATCTCACAGCATGAACCAGAGCTGTCCAGATGAGTACAGCCTAAATAAACTGAACTTGTCACCTTGGCAAGTTGAATTGAGAATAAATGCTTGTTGTAAGCAACCGAGTCTTCAGGTGGTTGATTACACAGCCTTACTATATCAACAAAACTAATAAAAGTTCCATTTGTTCATTCCACTACCAATACCATCCCTTTCAAATTGTGCCTTCTTGAGCCTAGAGTACAAAAAAAGAGCCAGTATTAAACCATACACCTTTTAATGCTGATCCAATAGATAAACAAAGACCCTGCCCAAGCTTAGCTCCACCTGGAAGCAGAGCCTCAGATAATGAACAACTGCATACAGGTAGTCATTTAGGAGGTAATAGCCAAGAGCAAAAATGACTCTCACATAACTCTCAAGGAGCATGGAGTAACATTGATCAGCACAAGACTTCCCAAAGACTAGAATGGATGTTTCAGCTGACAGTGGCATTGGTAGAAGGTAGCTCAGAGCAGACACCTATGCTCCCCTCTCTCCCCTGTCCCTACCCCATCCAATGCCTCCATGGTCCACCAGCCGCTCTCAGAAGCAACCCCAGGGTAAGGGAAGAAAACTTGATTGGCTGAGATCAAGTTGACACCACTTATTAGAAAGCCAACTTTCAACATAAACAAAGTTCTGTTACAAAAAAAATGAAGTAACTTTTGCTCACTTGGGTTTTGGCTTGCAATTTGTACATCTGTACAATTCGTGTTGCTTGTATATTGCTACATGTAGATATTAGGTAAGCACTAATCTATCATCAATGTATGGACAAAGAGGTGACTATGGTCATTACCATTCTCAGGGCATCTGCGAGGGAGGCAAAAATCACTTTCTATACGGGACCTCTATCATATGTGCTCCTTCCAGACAACTTGCCTGGAACTCCACAAAGGACTTTTCACTCTCATCCACACCCACATACCCTCCACCTCCACAGAAGCCCATATTGTAGGTATCTTCACTGAATATTTACCTGGAGAAGGGGCCACAGTCTCAAAAAGGGTCTTGTTCATAGGAGAAGGTAGGGGGAAACATTCTCAGGTCTGTTCCTGCAGGGCTGTCATGACTATTCCCTTCCATCGTCAGTTCCTTTATCCCTGTCCCTAGTAGCCCTAACAGCAGATGATTTATAAATCTAGATGCTGCTTTGATGTGAGGAGAGTAGCCTCTATATCTGGTTCTGCCTTAAATCCTTTAGAGTTACTTCTTGCATCATCATTATTAAAGGGCAAGAAAAGTCTGAAAATGCAACAGCAACACAAAGTGGCTAAAGGTATAGGTTCTTGAGTCAGGCACAAGTGAATTTGAATTCTGGCTCTACCATGTCCCAGCTGTGTGCCCTTGAGAAGGTTACTTCACCTCTCTGGGTCTTGTTTCTTCATGTATGACAATGAAGTCTACTGCTCATAGGTTCACTGTTAGAATTAAATAAGATAATGGAGATAAATAATTTAGTATGGTTCTTGACCTAATAAATATTCAATAAATTTTAGTTTTTATAATTAGTGAGACTGTTACTCTTATTATTACTGTGGTGCTGTGAAAAGAAAATGGACATTAAAGCCAAATAGATTTGAATTTGCAGCTCTTACCTACAAATTCAAGAAAGGAGAAAAAATTAGCATCAATGAAGAAGATGGAAATACTGTAAATTATTACTGGCCAAGGTGATGTTGCCTTGGAAATTGTCATTCCAATGGGAACCTTCTTCTCCTAAGGCAATATTGGAAACCATTTAATTGTAGCCAATGAAGATTGGACTGCAATGAGAAGTGAGTGTCAAAGTGACAGTTAAGACTCAGACAGCAGTTACCCAAGGCCAAGGAAAGCCACAGGTGACATGTGAAGAGGAAGGAGATGAAGAAATAAAGAAATCATTTGCTACATTTTGTCTTATGTCCAATCACTTTTTCTGTGTGCAATGAGTCAGAGTTTTCAAATTCAAACATTATATAAAGCATTGAGAAATGCTGATACTAACAACAATGAAAAACAATGAGTCCTTAACTATATCTGCAGCACGTTGCATTGTTTAGTTGAATTCTCACAAAAATTGTAAAAGAAATAGGAGATAGATAATATGAGTGTCCTTAATTTGTAGATTAGAGAATTGAGGCAGAGAGAGGTACTGTGGTTTTTTCAAGGTCACATAGATAACAAGTAGTAGAGTTGAGATTTTAACCTGGCAGTAATTCCAGACCCCAGGCTATGCCTTATATTAGCAAGACAAAAAGGTGACATAGATTTGAGAAAATATTTATAGTATGGGAATCAAATGAATAGTATGTGTCTTAGTTCTTTTCTATTAGAATTAATAGAAATAGCTTTAAGTGAACATTTATTACATGATAAGCACATAGGTTCTATATTTTCACAATGATGAGTTAATAATTCACAAGAATGGATGTACTATTTCTAATGCTTGCATTATGCTACAAGGGAAATGTTTTTACAGATATTGAAAATGAGATTCAGAGAGGTTAAGTCACTGACCCAAGGTCACACAGCTAAGCCAAAATTTTAAAACTGGTCTATCTGACCCCATCTTTTCACTATGCCATCCTGTTTGACTTTTCAGTTGTACTTCCAACTTTCAAACTGATGCCTTAATAGACAATCTTATGCTTCCAGAAACAACTAGATAGATTTTATACTGCTTCTTTACTTCAAATTTTCAAATCTCAATAAATTTAAAACTGGGAGAGGCAGTTGTCTTTATCAGTAATCACTCTATGACCGATCTTGAAATGAACCAAAGCTCTTCTCTTAAGAGAGCAACAGTCCAATCCAATAACTCAGGCATCCTTTGGATCAAGAATCAACTCCACATGAATTTATGTGTAGTCCAGCCCAAGGGCTGCCAAAACATATTGAAAATGGATGTTATTAGTCTGGGCATGATCTCTAGGAGTTTTCTACTACGTTGGGCCATTTTATTTGCCCTTCCTGCCTTGATGCTGATGTATCTTTTTTCCCCAAAAGTGTATTCTTCAGCATATTAATCAGTGACGTGTTGTGTGTGTGTGTGTGTGTGTGTGTGTGTGTGTGTGTGTTAAAAAGGGATTCCCTGGTCATGTACAGTTGTGAAACAGTGAATGAAAAACTGAGTTTTTTGTATTCCCTTATTGTAGGAGTTCTCAGAAGTCCTCTCAATACAATGCTGTGCATTCTAACTCTTCAAGAGGCAGATGTACTTCTCTAGACAGAATCCCTTTTTCCTGGACCATCTTCCAGGACCAGTGTTCTCTCAGCTCACTTGGGGAGACATGATCTTCCAGCAAACTATCTCCAGTTAATACTTTCCCAGCGTGATTCTGGGTTCTATCAGAGGTAAGGCTTACAATCACCACATGCCTGATTCTTTCTGAGACCGTACAGCTCATGCCTTCTCCTTGCCTCAGTACAAAGTGCTACAGCACCCATCAGCTGACAGAAAACGTGTGCCAACTGTTATCAATGAGGAGATGAGTCAGAGCCCATCCACAGTGATCCCTGGGGAGAGCTGGCACTCATCTTCATGAGGGGAGACAAGTGAGATGTGAGAAAAAAGAGGGAACCTACCCAGTCACTCATGTCCATAATAGATAGAGTGGCCATCGTCCCAATTTGCTGAGTACAGCTCAGTTTATCTCTGTTGTCCAAGCATAAATTATTATTTCAAAAGTATCTTGTTGGACGATAATTGCGTTTTGTTACTAGAGCATGGGTGTGGGTTGCCTTCTTGGCTCACAGATGATAGTGCACTTGCCTAAATTGTTTTCTGCCCACCACAATCAGAGAGTCTCAGAATTGGAAGGGATCGTCTATTTTTCTATCCAACCTCCTACACTTGAGAGAAATGCTGTGAAGGATTCTGGGGAAAGTGTTGCCCCTCAATAAAGAGAGATGCAGAAAAGGAAGCCCCTCCTCTTCCTCGTCCAGACCTCATTGTGTTCTGCATGCAATGTCTCTGGGCCTTTGCCAGCCATCTTTGGACCTTCCTCTATACAGGAAATCAATTTCTGGAGGAGCTGCACAGTTCCATAAGCTTCAGGTCCCATAAAATCTGGACTGGCCTCCTGCTCATCTCCCTGATCTAAGTCAACAAGTCTATGAAGTCTATACCACAGGTATCTTTCAAATCTACCCACTTTTCTCCATCCTTTACCCACTATCCTGGCCCACACTGCCATCTTCTTTCAACAGAGTTCTCCCTCATGTCCTTTCATACTGTGATTTTTCTGAATTGTATATCTTACCACATCACTCTCTTCTTTAAACCCTACTGGATTTAGGATAAGACCAAAATGCTTAACCTGGTTCTGAAGCTCTGAAAAATCTGGCCCTAACCTGTCTCTATAGCTTCATGCAAACTACTGCCTTACTTGCTCTCTGGGTGTAGCACACTGGCCTTCTTTCTTTTACTGCAATGCCCTGAGTTAGTCATGACTACGTGCTATTCTGCCAGAAATGCTCTTTCTCAATTTATTTTCTAGTTAATTCTTTTCTATTTGCCCTTCAGAGATTAATTTAAAAATTCCTTCCTTACGATATGAGGATATAGGTATATACATAGCTGATTCAATTTGTTATAAAGCAGAAACTAACACACCATTGTAAAGCAATTATACTGAGAAATGTGCCCTGTTTCTGAAAATGGTGGCTTCAAATGTCAAGGAAAACACAGGACACCTTGGAGACTCCAGCCAGGCTTTTAAGAACAGGGGCTTTGTAAAGTTCTCACTTGGGCATCTTATGATCGGTCAACAGACTGAACCAGAAAGTTCCTGAACTACAGAAGGAGGAAACTTCAGGGTACAAACCACATAGAAGTGGACTGTTGTAGAGACCTTCAAGATGGTGGAGGGGTTAGAAGTGGAGATGACCTTCCTCCCCACAAATACATCAGAAATACATCTACACGTGGAACAACTCCTACAGAACACATACTGAACACTGGCAGAAGACCTCAGACCTCCCAAAATCCGTGCAGCTGATGGGGTCTTGGTGCTCCGGCTGGGTGTCAGGCCTGAGCCTCTGAGGTGGGAGAGCCGAGTTTAGGACATTGGTCCACCAAAGACCTCCTGGCTCCACATAATATCAAATGGTGAAAGCTCTCCCAGAGCTTTCTCCATCCCAACACTAAGACCCAGCTCCACTCAAAGACCAGCAAGCTACAGTGCTGGACACCCTATGCCAAACAACTAGCAAGACAGGAACACAACCCCACCCATTAGCAGAGAGGCTGCCTAAAATCATAAGAAGGGAACAGACACCCCAAAACATACCATCTGACGTGGTCCTGCCCACCAGAAACACAAGATCCAGCCTCATTCACCAGAACACAGGCACCAGTCCCCTCCACCAGGAAGCCTACACAGCCCACTGAACCAACCTTAGCCACTAGGGGCAGACACCAAAAACAACAGAAACTATGAACATGCAGCCCGAGAAAAGTGTGCCAAACAGAGTAAGTTAAGCAAAATGAGAGGACAGAGAAACACACAGCACATGAAGGAGCAAGGTAAAAACCCAACAAACAAATGAAGAGGAAATAGGCAGTCTACCTGATAAGGAATTCAGAGTAATGACAGTAAAAATGATCCAAAATCTTCGAAATAGAATGGAGAAAATACAAGGAATGTTTAACAAGGACCTAGAAAAACCAAACAGCAAACAAACAATGATGAACAATGCAATAAATAAAATTAAAAATTTTCTAGAAGGAATCAATAGTAGAATAACTAAGGCAGAAGAACGGATAAGTGATCTGGAAGATAAAATAGTGGAAATAACTACTGCAGACCAGAATAAAGAGAAAAGAATGAAAAGAATTGAGGACAGTCTCAGAGACTTCTGGGACAACATTAAACACACCAACATTCGAATTATAGGGGTCACAGAAGAAGAAGAGAAGAAGAAAGGGACTGAGAAAATATTTGAAGAGATTACAGTTGAAAACTTCCCTAATATGGGAACTAAAATAGTCAGTCAAGTCCAGGAAGCGCAGAGAGTCCTATACAGGATAAATCCAAGGAGAAACACGTCAAGACGCATACTAATCAAACTATCAAAAATTAAATACAAAAAAAATATTAAAAGCAACAAGGGAAAACGAAGAAATAACATACAAGGGAATCCCCATAAGATTAACAGCTGATCTTTCAGCAGAAACTCTGCAAGCCAGAAGGGAGTGGCAGGACATATTTAAAGTGATGAAGAAGAAAAACCAACAACCAAGATTACTCTACCCAGCAAGAATCTCATTCAGATTTGATGGCGAAATTAAAAGTTTACAGACAAGCAAAACCTAAGAGAATTCAGCACCACCAAACCAGCTTTAAAACAAATGCTAAAGGAACTTCTCTAGGCAGGAAACACAAGAGAAGGAAAAGACCTATACTAACAAACCCAAAACAATTAAGAAAATGGTAATAGGAACATACATATTGATAATTACCTTAAATGGAAATGGATTAAATGCTCCAACCAAAAGACACAGACTGGATGAATGGATACAAAAACAAGACCCATATATATGCTGTCTACAAGGGACCCACTTCAGACCTAGGGGCACATACAGAGTGAAAGTGAGAGGATGGAAAAAGATATTCCATGCAAATGGAAATCAAAAGAAAGCTGGAGTAGCAATTCTCATATCAGACAAAATAGACTTTAAAATAGAGACTATTATAAGAGACAAAGAAGGACACTACATAGTGATCAAAGGATCAATCCAAGAAGAAGATATAACAATTGTAAATACTTATGCACCCAACATAGGAGGACCTCAATACATAAGGCAAATGCTAACAGCCATAAAAGGGAAAAACGACAGTAACACAATCATAGTAGGGGACTTTAACACCCCACTTTCACCAATGGACAAATCATCCAAAATGAAAATAAATAAGGAAACACAAGCTTTAAATGATACATTAAACAAGATGTGCTTAATTGATATTTATAGGACATTCCATCCAAAAACAACAGAATACACTTTCTTCTCAAGTGCACATAGAACATTCTCCATGATAGATCATATCTTGGGTCACAAATCAAGCCTTGGTAAATTTAAGAAAATTGAAATCATATCAATTATCTTTTCTGACCACAACACTATGAGACTAGATATCAATTACAGGAAAAAATCTGTAAAAAATACAAACACATGGAGGCTAAACAATACACTACTAAATAACCAAGATATCACTGAAGAAATCAAAGAGGAAATCAAAAAGTACCTATAAAAAAATAACAATGAAAACACGATGACCCGAAACCTATGGGATGCAACAAAAGCAGTTCTAAGAGGGAAGTTTATAGCAATACAATTCTACCTCAAGAAACAAGAAATATCTCAAAAAAACAACCTAACCTTACACCTAAAGCAATTAGAGAAAGAAGAACAAAAAAACCCCAAAGTTAGCAGGAGGAAAGAAATCATAAAGATCAGATCAGAAATAAATGAAAAAGAAATGAAGGAAACAAAGCAAAGACCAATAAAACTAAAAGCTGGTTCTTCTTTGAGAAGATAAACAAGATTGATAAACCATTAGCCAGACTCATCAAGAAAAAAAGGGAGAAGACTCAAATCAATAGAATTAGAAATGAAACAGGAGAAGTAACAACTGACACTGCAGAAATACAAAGGATCATGAGACTACTACAAGCAACTATATGCCAATAAAATGGACAACCTGGAAGAAATGGACAAATTCTTAGAAAAGCACAACCTTCGGAGTCTGAACCAGGAAGAAATAGAAACTATAAACAGACCAATCACAAGCAATGAAATTGAAACTGTGATTAAAAATCTTCCAACAAACAAAAGCCCAGGACCAGATGACTTCACAGGCAAATTCTATCAAACATTTAGACGAAAGCTAACAACTATCCTTTTCAAACTCTTCCAAAATATAGCAGACGGAGGAACACTCTCCAACTCATTCTATGAGGCCGCCATTACCCCGATACCAAAACCAGGCAAAGATGTCACAAAGAAAGAAAACTACAGGCCAATATCACTGATGAACATACATGCAAAAATCCTCAACATAATGCTAGCAAACAGAATCCAATAGCACATTAAAAGGATCATACATCATGATCAAGTGGGGTTTATCCCAGGAATGCAAGGATTCTTCAATATATGCAAATCAATCAGTGTGATAAATCATATTAACAAATTGAAGGAGAAAAACCATATGATCATTTCAATAGATGCAGAAAACGCTTTCGACAAAATTCAACACCCATTTATGATAAAAACCCTCCAGGAGGTCGGCACAGAGGCAAATTACCTCAACATAATAAAGGCCATATATGACAAACTCAGAGCCAACATCGTTCTCAATGGTGAAAAACTGAAACCATTCCCACTAAGATCAGGAGCAAGACAAGGCTGCCCACTCTCACCACTATTATTCAACATAGTTTTGGAAGTGTTAGCCACAGCAATCAGAGAAGAAAAAGAAATAAAAGGAATCCAAATCAGAAAAGAAGAAGTAAAGATGCCACTGTTTGCAGATAACATGATACTATACATAGAGAATCCTAAAGATGCTACCAGAAAACTACTAGAGCTAATCAATGAATTTGGTAAAGTAGCAGGATACAAAATTAATGCACAGAAATCTCTTGCATTCCTATACATTAAGGATGAAAATCTGAAAGAGATATCAAGGAAACACTTCCATTTACCATTGCAACCAAAAGAATAAAATACCTAGGAATAAACCTACCTAAGTAGACAAAAGACCTGTATACAGAAAACTATAAGACACTGATGAAAGAAATTAAAGATGATACAAACAGATGGAGAGATATACCATGTTCTTGGATTGAAAGAATCAACATTGTGAAAATGACTCTACTACCCAAAGCAATCTACAGATTCAGTGCAGTCCCTATCAAACTACCAATGGCATTTTTCACAGAACTAGAACAAAAACTTTCACAATCTGTATGGAAACACAAAAGACCCCAAATAGCCAAAGCAATCTTGAGAAAGAAAAGCAGAGCTGGAGGAATCAGGCTCCCTGACTTCAGACTATAGTACAAGGCTATAGTAATCAAGACAGTATGGTACTGGCACAAAAACAGAAATATAGATCAATCGAACAAGATAGAAAGCCGAGAGATAAACCCATGCACTATGGTTACCTTATCTTTGATAAAGGAGGCAAGAATATACAATGGAGAAAATACAGCCTCTTCAATAAGTGGTGCTGGGAAAACTGGACAGCTACATGTAAATGAATGAAATTAGAACACTCCCTAACACCATACACAAAAATAAACTCAAAATGGATTAAAGACCTAAATGTAAGGCCAGACACTATCAAACTCTTAGAGGAAAACATAGGCAGAACACTCTTTGACATAAATCACAGCAAGATCCTTTTGGACCCACCTCCTAGAGAAATGGAAATAAAAACAAAAATAAAGAAATGGGACCTAATGAAACTAAAAAGCTTTTGCACAGCAAAGGAAACCATAAACAAGATGAAAAGACAACCCTCAGAATGAGAGAAAATATTTGCAAATGAAGCAACTGACAAAGGATTCACCTCCAAAGTTTACAAACAGCTCATGTAACTCAATATCAAAAAAACAAACAACCCAATCCAAAAATGGGCAGAAGACCTAAATAGATATTTCTCCTAAGAAGATATACAGATTGCCAACAGACACATGAAAGAATGTTCAACATCACTAATCATTAGAGAAATGCAAATCAAAACTCCAATGAGGTATCACCTCACACCAGTCAGAATGGCCATCATCAAAAAATCTACAAACAATAAATGCTGGGGAGGGTGTGGAGAAAAGGGAACCCTCTTGCACTGTTGGTGGGAATGTAAATTGATACAGCCACTATGGAGAACAGTATGGAGGTTCCTTAAAAAGCTAAAAATAGAACTACCATATGACCCAGCAATCCCACTACTGGGCATATACCCTTAGGAAACCATAATTCAAAAAGAGTCATGTACCACAATGTTCATTGCAGCTCTATTTACAATAGCCAGGACATGGAAGCAACCTAAGCATCCATCAACAGATGAATGGATAAAGAAGATGTGGCACATACATACAATGGAATATTACTCAGCCATAAAAAGAAATGAAATTGAGTTATTTGTAGTGAGGTGGATAGACCTAGAGTCTGTCATACAGAGTGAAGTCAGAAAGAGAAAAACAAATACCGTATGCTAACACATATATATGGAATCTAAAAAAAACTTTTTTTAAAAAATGGTTCTGAAGAACCTAGGGGCAGAACAGGAATAAAGATGCAGACGTAGAGAATGGACTTGAGGGTACGGGGACAGGGAAGGGTAAGCTGGGATGAAGTGAGAGAGTGGCATGGACATATATACACTGCCAAATGTAAAATAGATAGCTAGTGGGAAGCAGCTGCATAGCACATGGAGATCAGCTCGGTGCTTTGTGTCCACCTAGAGGGGTGGGATAGAGAGGGCGGGAGGGAGACGCAAGAGGGTGGAGATATGGGGATATATGTATATGTATAGCTGATTTACTTTGTTATAAAGCAGAAACTAAGACACCATTGTAAAGCAATTATACTCCAATAAAGATGTTAAAAATAAATAAATAAAAAATAAAAATTCCTTCCTTGGTGTAGACTTTCTGACCATTCTGTCAGATTAAGTTAGAACCTCTGATATATGCTCCCATACAGCATTCATCACAAAGGCAATCATGTACATAATTAATTATTTAGTGGCTGTCCCCATGGTTGGGATGTAAGTTCCACTAACATCTCTCATGTTAACTGATACATCCTCAAAGATTAACACAGTGTCCTATTCAAGAAGGTGAATACTCAATAAATACTTAGGAAGTGTTTTGTTGAGCATTTGGTTTATCTTCAGGGTGATGATATTCTTTGGAAACTAGAAATTAAGGAGCCAAATTCATACCTCTCAAGCATCACGGATAGCTCGTGCTAGCATTTCCTTCCTAGAGATGCAGCATAGGTACGAACTCCAAGCTGAGTCAAGCTGAGGTGGTTACATTTCTGATTCCGTCACTTACTAGCTGGGTGACACTGAATAAATGGATCTTCCTAAGTTTTAGTTTCTTCACCCGTAAAACGGTGAGAGTAATTATACTTACCTCATATGTTGATTATTTGCTTTTCAGCACATATTTTTAAAACATCTACTATATGTCAGACACTTTGATAGAGGCTAGAAATAGAGTAATGTGCTACATGGACAAAGCATCTGTCCTTCTAGACACTATTTGTTTTCATTCTGTATCCCCAACTCTAGCACAATGTCTGGTATAAAATAGTTTAATATGTACTTGTTGAAGTATCTAATATAGTTCTTTATTTTTCCTACCCATTTAAAGTACAGTTGAGATAAAAGTGCCAATGAGTAAAAGTAGGGCGGAAGAGTCATGGCTGATATCCATGGAGGACTCACTGGGTGGCAGGCAGGATGCTGAACATGGTGCATGAATTGTTTCACTTCATCTTCATTCAATGATGTAGAGTCACGTATTATTATCCCCATTATATAGAAAGGGAATTAGAGCACAGACAGCTGAAGTCACTTGATCAAGGTCACATAGCTAATAAGTGGTGAAGACGCATTTGAGCACAGGTGACTTCACTGTACTGACAGTACGCTTAAGTTATATCAAACTAGCTGAAAATACAGAGTCCCAAGGAGAGAGGAGATGAGGAGATAAATTCAAAGCTCAGAAAAAGAAATAACTGACAGCAGGAAAACATCTTTCTTTTCTTTCTCTGGCTGTTTTCATCCAGCTGCTTTCCCTCTTCCGTTTTTATGTTCTATATCAGGTAATAATAGACTTAACTATCTCAGGCTGTATAGTTTTACTCAGCTCTACATTATATGTCATCAGTAGAAGCACTGAATCCTAAGAATGCCACATAATTCTATGTATTTTGATAAGGAAATGCACTTAAAACAGAATTGTAGTCTGCTGATTATTCCTCATACTGATTTCAAAGTACCCCCAATGAAACGACATAATAAAAGGTAGACAGAGAAACAAGCCATATGTCAGAAGTGTTAAACACAAGGAAACCAGACAGAAGAACAGTATCTGAGATCAAAAAAGTATGTATGTGACATGGCAGAGCAAACAGCTTCCCTAGGAGACCAAGAGCTGCGTTCACCATCTTGTGCCAGTGACTAAGTTCAGCAGTCTTCAGTGCATGTGAACAAACTGTCAAAGAGGCTTTTTAAACTGTTTTTCTTTCTGACTTCTCTTATTTATGTGACTGTTATTGATCATTATTCCCACTTTTACATTCAAATTGGGAGGTCATCCTAATCTACTGCTGAATATATTAACTTGCTTGGTAGAGCCTCATGATATTGAAATGCAAAATTCCTCAAAGATAATTTATTAGGGTAGCATTTAAAATTTTGGGGGGGGGGGCTTCCCTGGTGGCGCAGTGGTTGAGAATCTGCCTGCCAATGCAGGGGACACGGGTTCGGGCCCTGGTCTGGGAAGATCCCACATGCCGCGGAGCTACTAGGCTCCTGAGCCACAACTACTGAGCCTGCGCGTCTGAAGCCTGTGCTCCGCAACAAGAGAGGCCGCAATAGTGAGAGGCCCGCGCACCCCGATGAAGAGTGGCCCCCGCTTGCCGCAGCTAGAGAAAGCCCTCGCACAGAAGCGAAGACCCAACACAGTCATAAATAAATAAATAAATAAATAAATAAATAAATAAATAATTTTTTTGGAATCAAGTCCATTTTACACTCAATATTATTGAGGTGGTTAAACATCTGTAAATCAATAAATATGAAACATCACATTAATAGATGGAAAGATCTATCAAAACAGTATGGTACTGACATCAAATCATTTACATAGACCAACAGAACAGAATCGAGAGCTCAGAAATAAACCCATACATATACAGTCAACTAATATTTGACAAGGGGACCAAGAATACTCTATGGGGAAAAGGTTGTGTCTTCAATAAATGATGCTGGAAAAGGAATGTTCACATGCAACAGAATGAAACTGGTCTCCTATATTACACCACTCACAAAAATTAAATCAAAATGGATTAAAGACTTAAATGTAAGACTTGAAATTATAAAACTCCCAAGAAAACATAGGGAAAAATCTCCTTGACATTGGTCTTGGCAATGAATTTTTGGATATGACACCAAAAGCATGAGCAACAAAAGAAAAAATCCAGTGGGACTATGTCAAACTAAAAGCTTCTGCACAGCAAAAGAATGATCAACAAAATGAAAAGGCAATCTATGGAAAGGGAGAAAATATTTACAAATCCTATATCTGATAAGGGGTTCATATCCAAAATATTGGATTGGTCAAAAAGTTCGTTCGGGTTTTTTCCATAAAATGTTTATGGAAAAACCCAAACGAACGTTTTGGCCAACCCAATATACAAGAAATTAACACAACTCAATAGCAAAAACAAAAAACCAACCAAATAATCCAGTTAAGAATTGGACAAATGAACTGAATAGACATTTTTCCGAAGAAGATACACAAATGGCCAACAGGTCCATGATAAGTTGCTGGACATCACTAATCATCAGGGAAATGCAAGTCAATGCCACTGTTAGATATCACCTCATTCCTATTAGAACCGCAATGGCTATTATCAGAAAGATAAGCAATAACAAGTGCTGGTGAGGATGTGGAGAAAAGAAAACCCTTGTGCATTGTTGGTGGGAATGTAAATTGGTACGGCCACTATGGAAAACAGTATGGAGGTTCCTAAAAAAATTAAAAACAGAGCTATCATATAATCTGGTAAGTCTACTGCTGGGTATATATGTGAAGGAAATGAAAACACTATCTCAAAGAGATATATGTACCCTCACATTCATTGCAGCATTACCTACAATAAACAAGGCGTAGGAATAACCTAAGTGTCCCTTGACAAATAGAGAAAAGGTGAGATAGATAGATAGATGGATAAACAATGGCATATTATTCACCCATAGAAAGAAGGAAATCCTGCCATTTGTGACAATATGAATGAACTTTGAGGGCACTATGCTAAGTGAAATAAGTTAGATAGAGGCAGGGGGCTGGCGGGGGTGGGTGGATAAAAGTGGTCAAAAGGTACTAACTTCCAGTTATAAGATGAATAAGTTCTGAGGATCTAATGTACAACATGGTGACTACAGTTAGCAATACTGTATTTTTATACTTGAAAGTTGTTAAGACAGTAGATCTTAAAAGTTCTCACTGTACATAAACACACACACAAAAGATAATTATGTGAAGTGATGGATGTGTTAACTAACCTTATTGTGGGAATCATTTCGCAATTCATACACATATCAAATCATCATATTGTGTACCTTAAACTTACACAATGTCGTATGTCAATTATATCTCAATAAAACTGGAGCGAAAAAAGCTAATAATAACTTATCCCAAATGATGATTTGGGACAATTTTTATTTCCTTCATACTATTTTACAAGCCCTTGAAGATACTCAAGAATTTTTCCCTAGTGTCTTTCCTTGTACAGCTATGGGGAAAGTTAAAGGGAAAAATCTCATATTTAATCAAAAAAAAGAACATTCAATTTGAAGGCCTCCAAAATCTATCAGATTCTTTTATTCTGTGGACACTCTGAATCTTCCATTTCCAAAACCCTTCTTATCTATTTCTGCTGAAGTTAAACTACTTCTCTGTTACCATGTTTTGTTTCCAGAATCTCAAGGAGAGTCAGAGAATTAGACTTACATTGCTGACTAGTGAGTAATAAAGTGCCCAAGAACAACACCCAACCACCTGTAGGGAAACACCCTAGTGACAACACCACAGCTGCCACTGCCCTCTGCTCGGCACTGAGAGTACCTGGGACTGGGTGCCAGATGTGCCACCACTGCAAACCCAGAAGAACAAGAACCCCTCTGCCACCACGCTGGCCAGGTCTATGTGGGACCACATCCTAGCATTGTTCCCTTCCTCATCCATCTCTTGCACGGGTGCATCCAAATGGGAAAATCTAGGTCATGTGCTTTTGTACCTTAAGCAGTGAGGGATTCTGGGGCAGTCTTTTGCATCATATCTCAACAAGGCAGGACTCAAAATGGGGACATGGTCAAGACATAAGAGAGTGTTTTCAAAAGATGTTAAGCAGCCATAGGTGCTTACTGTACCCACGGGCACATGGATTATTCAGATTGAGGTTGATACTTTGCTGAGCCACAAAGAAGGCTTAGGATGGTGTTCTCATCGTGTAGCATTCCCACCTCCCTCATCCCGAGCCTAGAGAATGGAAATCAAATTATTTCAGTCCACAACGCTTTCTATTACACCTTTTCTACGTCAAAAGTTTCAGAATAGATTAAATACTTAACATGGGCATATAAAGGATTTTTTCTGGAATGTCCTTTTCTAAAGGACTGGCTTGTTTTCTGGAAATGGATCTGTGTTATAAGGTCCTAAGTATTTCCTGCTGTTTTCTTGCTTGTCATGATAGCAAAAATCTGAAAAAGAGGGAGAACATTCTGATTTTTTTTTAAAAAAACCTTGTATTTGGATTGGAAAACATATGGTTCAGGCAGACATTGCTTTGGTGCCATGGAAACTCATCTTTTCTCCACCAAGTATATTTGAATAGCTGGCAATTATCCAGTTTTGAGTGGCACGGAAGAGGTTCTCTACATAAAGTGCCCAATCTTAATGTTTTTACACGTTTTATATAAACTTCATATGCTAAATGGAACAGCAAATCCTACTGCCCACACTCAGAATAGGCAAAATATCAACTCTTTTCAGCAAAAACAGCCAGTTTAAGAAGATAGCATGCAAGGCCAAAGATCTTTAGAATCCTGGTAGATTGAGATTTCTCAATCAGGCTTCTTCTTCCCACCAATCAAATAGGACAATAATCTGTCAAGGTGCTTCTGCTAGTGACTCAAAGAACAACAAGACTTTCCATTGCTCCAACAACTCAGATTCTGTCAATAGGAAATTACATGCTCCATATCCAGCAAAACCAGCCTCACCGATGATAAAACTGCTCATGCTGCGCCTTTGAGCGTTACAATTCCACCCTTAGATGTGAAGTTATTCACAAGACTGTCTTCAAGGGAGTAGCCGCTTTTATTCCCTATGAAAATTTCTACAGGGCTGCAAATCTTCCAGGATATTAAGCAATTTTCTGAAAGCCCTACACCTTAGTAAGAGAGGAAAGCCTGGTGTTCCTGAAAAAGAAAAATGGCTACACTCTCTGTGGAATATTTTGGCAAAAACAGAGAAGATTAAGTTGATCTACCAGCATTCGAGAATTCTATTGCATTTGTTTACCTATTTTAGTAGAAAAACACTCATTGTTACAGAAGCTAAGATACAGTATTTCATGTCCTACCTTGTGCCTTACCCAAAGAAGCTATTATCCATCATAAAGAGTCCCTTGGTGCTCCCTGCCATCTCATTCCCGGCTCACAGGTAGAAATGATCCTGAAGCCTTAATTGCTTTTCATAGGTCATCATCACTGTCATCCAATGCTCTTTAAGGAGCAAAATTTTAAAAGGCATGTAACGTAATCAGCTGTCAGAGTGTTCAGCTTTTCCCTGTAAGACAATCCTGCCTGTCAAATGGAGAGAAAGTATTATAGCGGAAAGATATGCATGCCTGCATTCAAGCAGATGCTAAAGATTCTCTCATAAGGAAGAAAGCAAAGAAAATGGAGGATCAGATCAAAAGAGAGAGGGTTGTACGTCCTAATTAGCAAAAAATTTCCTTTCCTAGATGTGCCTGGACACTGCACTAAATAAATTCCAAATGAAACGCCAAAGCCACTGAGAAAAGCACTGCTGCAGTTCAGCCTGGGGGCCTGACCATGACGAACAAAGAGAAGGATGGGCTGAAAGTGAGGTTTCAGTGATGTAAGGAACAGAAAGTAATTGTGAGCTTACAGGAAGTGTCGGAAGTGGCTCCACTCCTGTTCCAAATGCTGGGCAGAGACACAGATTGTCAGGAAGTCAGTGAAACTGTTTCATCGGGTTGAGTATAAACTGATGAAAAAGACATCTAGAAGCTAATTTTCTAAGATGATGATGAAGGTGCTCTCTTCAGAGTGCACTGATGGGGTCTCAGGTTGGGGCTATCCATAAAACAAGGAAGAAAGATCACAGAAGATAAAGGAAATATGAGAGTGGTTCCCAAGGTGTATCCTGAGGAAAGGCAGAAATCTGGCAGATTTCAGCCCAGAAGGTGTGAAGGAAGCCCCAGCAGGGTTTGTTGCTTTAGTAGGGACAAGGACATTTAAATCCGGAAATAGGACCTCCCAGTTACCCTTCACCTTGGCATCTGACTTGTTCATCTTCTGTCCAAGTCCATGATATCCACATCTGTGGCCAATGCTGCACTCCCTGGTGAGTTCTGGTCTCTCTAGGAGTATTCAGCTGTGTTCTTGAGCAAGTGGGGTTCATCCTCCCCAAATCCTCCTCCTGCAGGTTCTCATGGCTTCTGAGGGCAGCTACCACAGTGTTCATTGGCTATAAGAGCCAACTCTGCCCCAGGTCTAGTCATATTCTAAAGATCTTGGGTGCAACTTCAGTGTCATCAAATTCATGGGCAAAAGAAAAAAACTGAAGGATTGAAGAACAAAGCTCTCAGGAAATTCTATCCTAAGTAGAATTCAAGGGGATGAGGTATATCCAGGGAGCACTGAAGGAGCCATCTGATGTTTAACAGACAGTGTGATGTAGCAGTCAAGTAAGCCTGTGTTCAAATCTTAGCCATTCTATTTACTACTTGTGGGAAAATTAAACTCTCAGAGCCTTCAATTTCTTTATCTCCAAAATAGTGATGGTCTCTGCTTCCTGTAATTTGCAGGTGAAAACATCGATGAAACATCTCTGCACAGTATCTATAATTAATAAATGTGAATTTATTATTTATTAAAGAAAATCTTAATCAAGGGCAATTTTTTAGAAGAAAAAATCAGAAAGTGAGCTAGGGAATTTCTATCAGTGATAATAAAGGCAGCCAGGTATACTGCCTTAGTATTAGATTATAAAGTGCCATTTATCTCTATATTAATTATAAATCCTGCTGTGTTTAGAGGGTTTTCCTGCTTGTCTTCATTTTTTATTCTATTTTCAGCCTATATCTCCAGTGTGCTATTTAAAGACTAATACAGATTGACCATCTAGGCTCATGACCAAAATTCCTCCCAGTATGTGTATACAATTTATTCATACTTTCAGCCAATGGGTATTATTGAGCACCTACTATGTGCTAGATGCTATGGTAGGTAATGAGGACCCAATACTCA
Organism: Balaenoptera physalus; assembly: GCF_965194825.1. Classification (NCBI taxonomy): domain Eukaryota; kingdom Metazoa; phylum Chordata; class Mammalia; order Artiodactyla; family Balaenopteridae; genus Balaenoptera; species Balaenoptera physalus. The sequence continues at coordinate 99,900,926 of NC_138890.1, forward strand.
GAATGGTTCCTTCCTTCCTGGAAAGTGTATTTCAACAGGTGAAAGAAACAGAGATTCCTGCTGTAATATAAATGAAGAAAAGTGCTATTTCACACCTTGAGAGCTCATTCACCTTATAAAACACTTCATCGCCATATCACTGGCAAAAAAGTTCCTGAAGGAAGGAAGGGAAAAGGAAGGGAGAGAGAGGAGGAAATGTGCCATTGAAAAATAACATAAACGTGGATATGCTAAGCCTCTGCCCCACACTACATTTGACAGCAATCCAAGTAGACTTCCCGTCCCCCACAGGCTGCCATAGGATTAGTAAAGTACCTACAGGCGGTAAGAGTTTATTGAATAGCCTTGTTAATGATGACCTTCCTGGAAACTTTGCCAGAATCTCTGAGCAGGGTTTTTTTTTCCCCCTTTGAAGCAATCATGTTTTATCAGTTTTTCTACATAACAACCTATGGAAATGAGCCAACCATGAAAAAATGACTCCATTTACTTAGCTCTGAACTACAGATGGCCTGGTGAACACAGTGAGCTAATGGAAAACTAACACACACGTCCAGGTCAACAGCTGTTTCCACTGTAGCGGTGGCCTGCGAGACACAGGTGTATTTCATGGGCCCTGATGTAGACTGCCATCTGCTCAATGAATGTTTCTCATTTCCTTTAAATATGAAGATAGATACCAAGAACTGGAAATGTGAGTGAGTGTGTGATGGATATCAACTTTGCTTCTTTTAGGCCTACATGGTTGGAGAGCCCTCCAATTAGATTTACATCATGAACAGGGAAATCTGTAACTCAGTGCCTCAAGTTTTCTCGTTGATCTTCTCTGGGAGAAATAGGAATGATATGTGCTTTCTTTTGTCATTTTGCTTGAACATTTAATATTTACATACTCTCATAATTTCACCACATTAAATCTCTCTGGAATCATAGTTGCACCAAGTCGTAGAAGCATTCAGGCTGGGCACTTACAATCCAGCCTCTTTACTATATCCCCAATCTGAATACAGAGGCAGCGCAGATAAAGCACCAGTGCTCTCAATTCCTAAGACTACCCTTTACTGTGAATCAGTGCCCCTTTCTCTACGAACTTCCGTATTCTGAGTGAACAGGCTGGGTACGGTTGTTGTCAGGGTGAGAGCTGAAGGACCAGTCTGGCCCTGGAGGGGTATTTGACAGCTCCACATTGCTCTCTTTAGTTTATGAGGGTTCATATTGCCTATGTTTGGGGCCTTTGGCTGAAATTGCAAGATAATAAGAACAATTCCATTCAATGCCCTGTTATACTTGTTTGCTTGGTTTTTATCTCTCTCACTTCCAGAAATCCCCAGCAGAGGCCATGTCTACTTCAATCACTGGTTTATCCCCAGAGCCTCTAATAGTGCCTGGTACATATAAGATTTTGGTCCTGGTTCTACTACTGCCTAACATAGTCTGATCTTGAGCAAGTCATTTAACTTCTCTGGGCTTGAGTTTCCTCACCCACTATTTATTAGATTACTTTCATACAATAAACTATAAAAGATATTCAATACCTCCTATAATCACTTCCCTATCACTAAGAAAAAGCTATTAATCCTTAGCCACTAGGATGCTCTTTTATTTAGTTTGAACTATACGAATTTGCATATAGTTGAATAGCAGAAATTTCATATGATTTAACCTATCCCATTACATAAATTTTTATTAAGCACATCCTACGTGCAACACGTTGTTGTCAGATATTGGGGATACAGCAGTGAACAAAAAAGAGATAAAACCCTGTTTTCATTGACCTTACATTCTAATTGGAGAAGACAAAGAATGAACAAACAGATGAATATATAATGGGTCATGCAGTGAAGGGCACTAAGAAGGAAAATGAAGCAGGATAAAGAGACAGAGAATCACTTGAGAGCAGGGGTACATACTGAAAAGAGGGAGATTGAGTGAAATTTACCTACTGAATATTGAGACTCTCAGCTGTCTTCCCTTACTTGGTTCCAGTTTTCTGGCAGGGAGGTGATTAGACATCAGAAAGGCGATTAATGGAGACTGTTCTCTGAGGAATATGATTATCCCAAGAGAAAATATCTGAAGATACTAATATTGGGTGTTTGTTAACAAAATGGCTCACCCAAATAACGTTGGAGTGAAACCCAGCCACACAGCTTCCAAAAGAGCTTTTTGGTGTCTAATACTTAAATTTGAACAGGCATCCAGGACTGACAGATAATTTGAGGATAGCTACTCATCTTAAGGTCAGAAGACAAAGCCAACAAACAAAGATAATAACTTAGAAGAAACAAAAACTTCATAAGAAGAAAAGGTCAAAAAATGTTGATGTGTTCAGACCAAGAAGAGAGGAAATGGATTCTTAACTGTTTAAAGACAAATTTGGAGAATAAAATAATTCTAAGAAATAAAAAATATATACTGGAAATAAAGGAAAAAACAGTGAGAGGATTGAATGAAAACCTTCCAGAAAATAACTCAAAAGTATAGAAAATAGAGGAATGTAAAAAATGATGAAAAATCAAAAATAGAAAAAAATATATAGGTAAAAAAGACAATAATCCACAAGGTCAATATCCAAATAATGAAAGTTTTAAAATAGAGAGAAGAGAATATTGGGGAGGAGGGGATGAAATCATCCCCTTGAATATCCTTGAATCCCCTCATAATTCAAGGAGTTACTGACAAATCATTGTGAAGTTTCAGAACGCTGGTCACAAAGAAAGGAGCACTTTCAAAAAGGGGAGAAGACAGGTTTCACATAACAGCAATACTGGACTACAGGGGAAAAAAATGGAGCAACACTTTCTAAATACTGGGAGAAATTCTTTCCAGCTTGAAATTTCATACCCAGGCAATTAAATGCAGGGGCAGAATAAAATTATTTTTAGACACGCAAGGTTTCAAAACATTACTTTGAAACTTTCTCAGAAAAGTAATACAATAGACACTCTATACAAAGGAGCAAATCAAGAAAGACTATGCAGGATCCAAGGAACAAGGGCCTGTTGAGACAGGGAACAAGAATCCCAGGGTGATGGTGAAAAGAAATGCCGAGCTCACAGCTCTGCAGCAGGCTCTGCCGTCACAGTCCTGGCTAGAGGGCTCAGAAGACCCTGGGACAAAGAACCGAAAGTTTCTGAGATTTATACACAGGAGAGTGAATTTGAGAATAATTATATAGAAATGTAAGCAAATTTTTTAAAAGACAATAATTCCAGGGAAAAACAGAAAGGAATGGGAAAGAAAGAGACAAGATAGTTAAAGAATATTATATGGTCCAGCTGTGACTATGTTTATATAGTCATACTGCGAAGATGTTGGGTAGTAATACAATCATGTTACATTATATGTGGATGAGGGGTATGACAGGAGGGGAGAGGATATAAAAGCATAATAGAGCTTCACCTTCCATAGTGGAAGGTCAATGTTTAATGGCTAAACCCAAGAATCAAGAATATATATATACACATACATAAAACCATATTATTCAAAGAAATGAAAGTACCATATTTCTTCAATTCTGAGACATTTTTTCACATTTCAGCACGTCCATAATCAGGATATGTCTCAACCCATGGCGTATCGCGGTGTAATGGCAGCTTTTGTAGCATCATATAATCACAGGCACTGGTGACTGAATGAAATGTGGTCAATATCAAAAGAATCAGATAAAGGAGCTCAAAGTGGTTGCCTCTGGGAAGCAGTAATTGGAGGGAGGGTGGAGGTAAGGGACTGCTGTTTAAGTAACAAGCTTTTGAAATTATTTGACTCTTTAAATTATGTACATGTATACGTTATTTTAAAAAATAAATATTAAAAATTTCCTGTTGGCTGCTTTGGTGAGAAGTGTCTCTAAGAGGACAAGATTGGGAACAAGATGAGTAGGAGCTCTTGCTTAGTCCAGAAGGGAACTGGTGATGGTTTGGACTAGATTGAGAACAAGGGAGATGGTGTTAAGTAGTCAGATTCAGGATACATAATTAAAATAAAGCAGACCAAATCTACTGATGCATTCAGTGTGAAAGAAAGAGGAGAGTCAAACGTAACTCCAAAGCTTTTGGCCTGAGCAGCTGGAGAAATAAAGTTTCAGTTTCCTGAGATGGGAAAGATTGCAGGGAAAGCAGGTTAAAGGAGGGAGAATATCAAGAGTGCAGCCGAGACACAGAAGTTTGGATGCCCGTTAGACACTTAAGTGGACATGGCTAGCAGGCAGACTACATAAATCTGGAGCTCTGGAGCTCTGTTTTTTTTTTTTTTTAATCACTTGATATTTACAAGTGTTTCCTTCTCTATAGCATTGTCAGCAAATGTATATCACGGCCAAGTAAGACTGCATACCTGTAGAGTAAACCTAAGCATTTTTTACTTATACTTTTAGGTTCTTTTAGGCAGAATTCATTCTATTCCAGGTATTGTGTTCAAAGGGATGTTATAAACCCTGTTTGTGGAAGCAGATACGTCCTGCTTGGAGAAGAATCTAAAACCTGGTCTCCTTATTGCACTGATGCCACATTTCTCAAGTAACCGCTGGAAACCCTTGAAAACAGCTGACTGGTCAATTACATTATGTCTAATTTCTTGAAGCTCCCTCCACACGCATGCATACCCCGCAATTAAAGATAACTGTCGATACATTCAAGTCAGATGAAGCAACTCGTGCTTACTTTCTTCAAAGACCACTAAAGTCAGGCCCTGATTTTATCATCTCATCAAACTTTTGGGGGGATATAGCTGACATGTACAACATTTTGATTTGATATGTTCATATATGATTATAGTCAATAATACCATACTATAAACTTCAGAGTTGCTAAGAGATTAGATCTTAATTCTCACCACAAAAAAAGAAATAATTATGTGATATAATAGAGGTGCTAGCTAATGCTATGGTGGTAATCATATTGCAATACATAAATGTATCTCATCAGACTTTTCAATTCACATTTCAATCTGAGAAACACTCTAAGAGACATAAAGAAATCCTTTCTAACCAAGAAAACATATATCAACCTGATAAAGTCTTAAGCAACTTGGAGAAAGGCCCTTTGGGGACTTTTCTTTAGTTCTAACTAGTTTTTTGCCGTCATACTTTGCCTACCTCTTGGGTGGTAGGCAGATCTGATAGATTTCTCCAATATTCCAAGCACTGGATTGATCCTCTAAAATGTGACGAGCAGAGTGGGGTGACACCCACAGGCTAATCCTAGATGAGGAGTTAGAAAAACACCCAGCCAACAGGGTTTTTTTTGGTCTCTGTAGTTAGAGGTATTTCTATTAGTTCACTTTTCTTTGATCCTTTTAGAAAATCTGGAGAACTTTCCATTTCTTTGTACATTTATTATTTTGAAGTTCCAACTCCTCCACCTCCTTCCCTACCCCTAAGCACTTAAAACAAAATATTTGATCATTTTTACAGCAGTATATAGTTAAACATGAAAGAACAAGTAGGTTATTTTCACCAATTTGTAGTGACAGTTTAAAGACTATTTTCTACCAATTTTTTCTTGTTACACCCACACTACCTTTTCCCCCCAATGTTTCTTTCTTATAAAAGTGACTCCAGATATATAATAGAGGTGTGCAGTAGAAATATGCACTCTTTATCAGCCAAGTTAGGTTGATTATGTTGTGGTAACAAACAACTCCAAATCTCAGTGGCTTAGAGTTACAAAGGTTTATTTCTTACTCATAATACATTTCCCTTCTATGCTAGCTGGGGGCTCTGCTCCACATCACTTTGTCCTTACCCAGTGATCCAGCCAGAGAAGGAACCACTGGCTATAATTGCCAGTTGCCAAGGCAGAGGAGAAAGGCAGCGCTGCAAAAATGCACCGGTTCTTAAACTGCCACCAGAAAAGGATATGTGTGTCATTGCCATGACATTTCTTTGACCAAAGCAAGTCATATGACCAAACCTAATTTCAAAGGGTGAGATAAGTGTAAAGTTTTTGCAAATGGGGCACTGAATATTAGTAAACAGTTATGCAGCCTATTATACACACTTTGCTACCAAGTTACAATGCATCTGCTCTAATATCAAAATCCCTAGTAATAGAGGAAATTTCTGTTCATTTTGCCCAGATGTTTTTTAGAAAAACATCTAAATTCTGAGATTACAAGTCATGGTCTCAACCTCACTCTGTATGTTTGGCTAACAACTAATGGTGTCAAATTTTGTAGATAAATACAGGTCATCATCTCATTAAATGTTTCAGACCACAGGAAAATGTGTGACATGGTTACCAAGGTTCTCCACTTATAATGAAGGTCTGCAATGTCACCAGGGGAGACCAAGAACCAATTTCAGTCTGGAAGAATCAGTTCCAATTGCGACTGTGCAACGGTAATTATGCAATTGTTTTTCACCCTTCCTCCCTAGTGTTGTGGATGTCAGGAAACGTGCTGTACTTGTTAACACAGATTCTACATGGCCCAGAAAGATATTTGGGTGCATACGGAGGAGGATTTAGTTGAAGTGGGAGTAGTGAAAAAAACATAAGTTCAGGAATCATGACCTTTCTAGTATAATTTGACAAATTACGCAGTTTAGTCAGTTGCCAATCAAGTGTGGGTTGTATATCCACAGTTTACTTCATCCCCATCTGTGATATTGTGACATAATAAGAAATATTTTGCTCTTGGCTCTGGTTCCTAGAACAGCACTCCTAAAACCCGTGAAATTTCTTGAGTGGCAGGGATAAGAGGAGCATCTTTTGTTATTCATGATAAGCCCCCTTCAACTATACCTGTGTTTATGCTAATGAGGTGACTCCTGAAGGACAGCTGCTGGGCGGTGATTAGAGGGTTGAAACTTCCAGCCCTACCCCCTGACCTCCAGGGAGAGGATAGTGCCTGGAGTTTGAGTTAATCACGAATGACGAAGGTTTTGCTCAATCATGCCTATGTAATGAAGCCTCCATATAAATCCTATGGGGCTCACAGAACTTCTGAGTTGGTGAACACATGGTGGTACTGGGAGGGTGGTGCCCCTGGAGAGGACAGGGAAGCTCTACTCCCTTTCCCCACACATTACCTTGTACATTTCTTGCATCTGGCTGTTCCTGAGTTGTATCCTTTTATAATAAACTGGTTATATAGTAAATAAATTGTTTTCCTGAGTCCTGTAAGCGGTTCTAGCAAATTGTCAAACCTGAAGAGGGGGTCACAGAAACCTTCGATTTATAGCTGGTCAGTCAGAACACAGGTGACAACATGGACTTGTGATTGATGTCTGAAGTTGTGAGGGAGGGCAGCCTTTTGGGACTGAGCTCTTAACCTGTGGGGTCTAACTTAACTCCAGATAGTGTTATAATTGAATCGTAGGACACCTAATTGGTGCCCAGGAAGTTGGAAAATTGGTTGGTGTGGGAAAAAAAACCCACACATTTGGTGTGAGAAATGTGTGATTCACGTTAAATGAGGTGAAGATGCCAGGACAGCCTCATTAGAGTGCCAAGAAGAAGATCCAAAGGCCCCAAGATGTGGGCATGTTAAAATGGTTCTGTTATATAACACCTGAGAACCCATCCAGTGACGGAGGAGGAAAAAACCTAGGTCTGGTTCATAGCTGGGTCAGATTGGTATGTTGGTACAAACTAAAAGTAGACTGAGGCTGGTCTCTCACATACTGCATAACCCAGACATTACTGTCCTGATAGAGATTGGAACAGCCTCTTGGAGGGACAACTAAGGTTACAGCTTGGAGATGACACCCAGTGAGGTTGGGGTGTTGCTTTCAGGATATAACATATACCTTATGCCAATGGTCATTACGTGTTCTTCTGTCTCCAATACGTAGAATGGATGAATATAGGAGCCAGGGTAGAATTAGAGTCTACTCACTTCATTCCCAGTGACCACTTGTCACTTGGGAAATCTGTGCTTCTAGGGAACCAGCCCTAAGACAGGCTTTGATTACCATCCCTATGGTGACAAATGCAAACTCTATCATATGACCCATAACTTTCTTATGAGCTCCAAATTTCAATATATAACTACCTATCTGATTATATCAAATTAGATACTGCAGAGTCACCTGAAACCTACTATATCCAGGACTGAACTTATCATCTCTCCCTTCCTGCAGGATATCACTATTAGCAAATAGTGCTGGTATCTACTCAGGTGCTCAAGCCTGAAATCTGGTGTCTTCTTTAAAATCTCTCATTCCTTTATCCACCATATCCAAGCAACGATCAAGTTTTTCCAATTTTGTCTTCTAAATATTACTCCTGTTTGCCAAGAGGAAGAATACCAGCACTTCTCTCTAACCCTCCTGCTACCACCCAAGCTCAAACTGCATTTTTGAGTTGGACCATTGCAAGAGCTACACGGTGGCAAATGATCCCCAGTGACGCCCACCTTCTGGTATTCACAGTGTGGTGTGATCCTCTCTCCTTTCACCTCTAAATAGGATACAGCAAACATGATGGGTTGCCACGGCTGAGAGGGTGACAAAAAGACTCTGGCTTTCATTTTGTTCTCATTCTCTCACTTGCTGCTTCTGAAGGAATCCAGCTGCCATGCTGACAGCTGCCCTGTGGAGAGACCCAGATGACACTGAACTGAGGGAAGCCTCCAGCCACAACTACAAAGACCGGAAGTCCCCAGTCCAATGGTCCCTGAGGTACTGATTCTGGCCAACAGCCATGTGAGTGAGCGTGGATGTGGCCCCTCCCTCCCGTGAGCGTCAAACATGACAGCAGCTCTGGCTGACACCTGGATGGTAGCCTCGTGAGGTCTGAATCAGTGACACCAGGCAGGCTGTGCTGGGCTCCTGACCCATGAACTATGAGATAGTGCTTGCTGCAGGCTGCTAAAATTTAGAAAGATCTGTGATGCAGTAACAGGTTGAATACAGTTGCCTTACTGGTCTCCACCTGTGTGTTCATTCTTACCTTCTCTAATCAACTTCCCCACAGAAGCCAAAGTCTTATTTTAAAAGTGAAAATATAATTGTGTCATTTTCTTTTTAAACCCTTAAATTGCCTCCTATCACTGGTGGAATTAAGTACAAAATCCTCACTCTGGCCTTTGGGGCCCCCATGATCTGGCTCCGGCTGGCTTTTTTAGTCTCATTTCACATCACTCTTCCCATCACTCACCCTGATTCAACCCCACAGGCCTCTTCCAGGTTTGGGGCTGTTGCTGTTTGTCTTTAATGCGCAATGTCTCTTCCTTCCTTACACACGCTGTTCCCTCTGCCTGGAACATGCACCCCCTCGCTCTTCACCTGCTCGTTGCTACCCTACTCTTAGATCCCCTCCGATGTCACCTCCCTCAGTAGGCTTTACTGATTCCATTTTGTTCTCATTCTCAGACTGAGTTGAGCGTGCCTGCTACACACTCCCATAATACATCACACTCACATGACAAGGGACATTTCTCATTATTTGTTCTGTCTGCCTTTCCTGCCAAACTGTAAACACCCTGAGGGCAGAGAAGATAATTTTCTTGTTCATATCTTTATCACCAGTGCTAGCACAGGGTCTAGTACATGATAACAACCTTAAAAATAGTTCATGAAAAAAGGGAAGAAATGGACAAAATGAATGATAAAAATATAATCTTATTGCATTATAAAATATGGTCAATTATTTCAAATCACCTTAAAAATTAGGAAGCACACCAAAAGGCATCCAGTGCTTTACATGCCAAATGTTTGAGATTCACTGTTCATGTGAAAGCCTTTACGACCTATGATACAAAAGCAGTGTGAATTACATCAGATTTTAGACATTTCAAATGCATATATCTGTCCAAGTACTCTTTCGCTCAGCAAATATTTACTGAATGTCTGCTCTGTGACAGGGAATTTTCTAAGCTCAGAACATCAAAGATAACCAAGTTTCTTGCTTGAGTAACTGGCTGGATGGTGGTGCTGGTAACTGAGATGGGAAAGTCTCGGGAGGGACAGGTTATGGCAAATGTAAAAATACTTTTAATAAATTAAAAGCATTATAAAAGCTTACACTGTTAATAATTTTTGTTACTTCTATTTGGGAGTCAATATAATTATTTACCAAATGGAAGAAATCTGAATTGAAACAGTACCAGAAGACCAGAGACCCAGGTGTGGCTGGTTAGCTAAATGGCCTTAAGCAAACCCCTTCCTTTCTCTAGGCCTCAACTGCTCATTTATAAAACAACGTCTAAATGTCACATAAGATCTCTTCTGGCTTAAATATATTATTACTGTTTCAGTTTAAACTCTATAAATGCATGAACATTCTCTGAGTGAAGGAATCTAGATGCTATACATGTATTCAACTCTCATGAGAGTTTGGAGGGTTTTGAAGAGGATCATTAAGCAACTGCAGATATAGAGTGTCCTTGACCCAGCACCTTCACTCCTAGGTACCTTCAGCTGCAATGCTTAGCAAGTTATAGTCCACACTTCCATGTATATCAGTAGCAAAATGAAACTCAGCTTCATCGACTCGTGGGGAGCCTCCTTGTGCAGGCCCTGTAGATCACATGGCTGTTACTTTAAAAGGAAGTGCGGAAAAGAAAAAAAAATTTAAAAAAAAGAAAGTCTGTTATGCATTAACCTTATCATTTTGAAAATAAAGGATATTTTAACTTATCCCTCTACCCGAGAGAAACAAGAACTTATGTTCACAGAAAAACCTGTATGTAACTGTTTATGATAGTTTTATCCACAATCACCCCAAACCAGAAACAACCCAAATGTCCTTCAACTGGTAAATTGATAAACAGACTAGCCAGCAATGATAACAACAAAACAACAAATTACTGGTACGTGCAACATGGATAAATCTCAAATGCGTTGTATTAAGTGAAAGAATACAGACTCAAAGCTTATATACCATGTAACTCCATTTATATAATGTCTGGAAAAGGCAAAACTATGAGGACAGCAAACAGCAGTAGTTGCCAAGGGTCCAGGTGGACGGAGAGGGTGACTACAAAGATGGAGCAAAAAGGAACATTTTGGGGTGATAGAATGTTACCTCGTTGTGGTGGTTTTAGACAACTCTATTCATTTGTTAAAACTCACAGAAATGTTCACCAAAAGGAGTGGATTTTACTGTATGTAATTTTTTTGACTATGGGGAAAATATAGCATGTCCCAAGACATACTGCAGCGTGCTCTTGCACTGAGTTAGGAATGGCAGTGAAAGGGCAGATGAAAGAACAATGATCATCCTAGGAATAAACCTACCGAAGGAGGTAAAAACCCGTACTCTGAAAACTACAGGACACTGATGAAAGAAATTGAAGATGACACAAACAGATGGAAAGATATACTGTGTTCTTGGATTGAAAGAATCAATAGTGTTAAAATGACCATACTACCCAAGGCAATCTATAGAGTCAATGCAATGCCTATCAAATTACCAATGGCATTTTTCACAGAACTAGAACAAATAATTTAAAAATGTGTATGTGAACACAAAAGACCCCAAACAGCCAAACAATCTTGAGAAAGAACAGAGCTGGAGGTATCACACTCCCTGACTACAGACTATATTACAAAGCTTGATTTGATTACCATACAGTAATCAAAACAATACAGTACTGGCACAAAAACAGACACATAGACCAATGGAACAGGATAGAAAGCCCAGAAATAAACATATGCACTTGTGGTCAATTAATCTATGACAAAGAAAGCAAGAATATACAATGGAGAAAAGATAGTCTTTTCAATAAGTGGTGCTGGGAAAACTGGACAACTGCATGTAAAAGAATGAAATTAGAACATTCTCTAACACCATATACAAAAATAAACTCAAAATGGATCAAAGACCTAAATGTAAGACTGGATACTATAAAACTCCTAGAGGAAAACACAGGCAGAACACTCTTTGATATAAATCGCAGCAATATTTTTTTGAATCCATCTCCTGGAGTAATGGAAATAAATACAAAATTAAACAAATGGGACCTAATTAAACTTAAAAGCTTTTGCACAGCAAAGGAAACCATACTCAAAATGAAAGACAATCTACGGAATGGGAGAAAATATTTGCAAATGATGAGACCAACAAGGGATTAATTTCCAAAATATACAAACAGCTCATACAGCTCAAAAAATATCAAATATCAAAAAACAAACAACCCAGTCAAAAAAAATGGGCAGATATTTAAAATGGATAACCAAGAAGGACCTACTGTATAGCACAGGGAATTCTGCTCAGTGTTATGTGGCAGCAGCCTGGATGGGAGGGGAGCCTGGGGGAGAATGGATACGTGTATGTGTACAGCTAAGTTGCTTTGCTGTGCACCTGAAATTATCACAACATTGTTAATCGACTATACTACAATATAAAATAAAACGTTCTTTAAAAAATGGGCAGAAGTCCTAAATAGACATTTCCCTAAAGAAGACATGCAAATGGCCAATAGGCACATGAAAAGATGCTCAACATCGCTAATTATTAGAGAAATGCAAGTCAAAACTACAGTAAGGTATCACTTCACACTGGTCAGAATGGCCATCATCAAAAAGTCTGGAAATAATAAATGCTGGAGAGGGTGTGGAGGAAAGGGAACCCTCCTACACCATCGGTGGGAATGTAAATTGGTGCATTCACTGTGGAGAACAGTCTGGAAGTTCCTTAAAAAACTAAAAATAGAGTTACCATATCATCCAGCAATCCCATTCCTGGACATATATGTGGAAAAGATGAAAACTCTTATTTGAAAACATACATGCACCGCAATGTTCGTAGCAGCACTATTTATAATAGCCAAGACATGGAAGCAACCTAAGTGTCCATTGACAGATGAATGGATAAAGAAGATGTGGTATATATATAAAATGGAATATTACTCAGCCATAGAGAGAATGCAGTAGTGCCATTTGCAGCAACATGGATGGACCTAGAGATTATCATACTAAGTGCAGTATATCAGACAGAGAAAGACAAATATCATATGATATCACTTGTATGTGAATCTAAAAAAAATAATACAAATGAATTTATTTACAAAACAGAAATAGACTTACATAAATAGAAAACAAACTTACGGTTACTGAAGGGGAAGCGGGGGATAAATTAGGAGTTTGAGATTAACAGCTGCACACTACTATATATAAAATAATCAACAAGGATCTACTGTATAGCCCAGGGAACTATATTCAATATCTTGTAATAACTTATAATGGAAAATAATCTGAAAAAGAATAAATTATATATATATATATATATATATATATAAAATACACACACACACACACACAACTGAGTCATTTTGCTATACACCTGAAACTAACACAACATTGTAAATCAACTATACTTCAGTTTAGGAAAAAAAGAGTAATGATCATGAAACCCAATGCTAAGTCAAAAGCCCCAAATAAACCCAGAATCAACATACAGTCTCATTCATCCCATAGCCCTTTTTCCTGACAAACTGGCAACAATAAAATAGTGCAGTCTAGGAAATCATCCAAGACGTTCATGAAGCAAGCATAGATTAAGGACTTTTCAGTTTACGAATCTCTTTTAGGGAAAGGGAAAGCAATATAAATCAAGAGGTCACTGAAGCTTGCTGAAACCATGGAGGCCAGTGAGACTGGGAAGATTCGCTGTTAGATATTTCCCATGGCAATAGCAGATGGATTAAGTCTAAAAGGGAGCCATCAAAATTCTAAACTGGAAAAGAAAGTGATGTGCAAAATACAAATTGAATTTCATTTCCCTATCCACCCTCACACGCATAAGCACATCAAACCCGAGCAGAGCAGCAGAACTGAAGGCAAGCCCTCAACCCAGTCATCTGTGTTGAAATGCTGACCCCTTGTGTCTAGGAGACATTACATCATGGGATTCCACGCTTAACCACTTGATCTGGGTTTTCAGCTGTTTGTGTTAAGTGATAATCAAAGAACCAATACCAACAAATCTCAAATATAATTCAGCCTGGGAAATTGTGCTTGACACAGAAAATGTATGTCTGCTCTGCCTCTCACTTCAACGTATCTGCCATCCACTTTTCAGGTATTAGTCACTTATTCCATTCCTCCCAGGAAGAATACAGTCATCAAAAGCAAATTAAGGCAGCATATCCCCACAAACCCCAACAAAAATAAATGAGGACATAAAGGAAAAGGATAGTATGTTTAATTTCTCATTAGGTCATAGTCCAATTGTTAGAATATTAACTCTGTCTTCTACCTGACTCTCATTCATTCTAATCTGAATTCTCTTCATGGCATATGAGCCACTGCTTTCTTTCGTAGTTAATACGTGATTTCCTTCTCACACCATTTGATTGATAATCTTGTTTGGCCTTAAAGGAGTAATGAGATTAATACTCAAACAAGAGCTAACTATTAGCTAATGAGAAAAAATTCCTACTGGGAGAAATTTTCAAATGCTACATTTGTTCATATATTCAACACATTTTAGTACTAACTATATGCCAGGCTATACAAGAATAACCCTCTATTCCCTCCCCATCCCAACACCCCCTTGCCTCCAATACAACTGCCTCACCAACAGAAACTGCCTATGTGAATCTTCTTTATTGCTTTAAGGTTTGTTGTACCATCCTTTAATATTGTCCTTGGTTGGTCTCCCAATCCACCTAAAATGTGGGTCTGTCTTAAAGTTACCACCCTGACAAAGGCTGGGCTATTCTATCAAGTTCACAAGGGTAAATTAAAAATGATATACACATAGGAGTTTCAATCCAAGTCCTTCAGTCATCAATTCATTCAGCACATATGTATTGAGCATGGGTTTATCTAGGTGCTGGGATGACAGTTTGATCAAATCTAAAGCATCATCACTTGTACATCACACCACTGTGTTCAGTGTTTTCTGAACCACTAAGAAAAGTAATGTCAGTTAAACTGTGCTGCAATGGCCTAAAATGATCATCATGTAGTCTCAGGGATTTGGCAATTTCTTCTGCTTTCAACTGCTATGCTTTCCAAGCTATGGCCATACTTTTGTGTGTATCTCAGTAGCAAAATGAAACTCAGCTTTATCTATGTATGTAGCCTCATTGTATAGGCCCTGTAAAGCCCAGTTGTTACTTTAAAAGGAAATGTGGAAAAGGGGGAAAAAGCCTGTAATGTATTAACATCATTATTTTGAAACTAAAAAATGTTTTAACTCTCTCCACTCTAAAACTGTAGATAGGACCTAATTCAGACTATAGAACAGAACTTTAAACTGAAAACATTTAGCTTCATTTTTTAAAAAATGAATATATTGTCCTTACTTTCTCATTTTGCCATGGGTAGTTAAAGAATTCATTCTGGCCAGGTGCCAGTACTCTGAGGCCCATTTGGAGAACTGCCATCTCGAGCTGAGGTCTTCACATTTTTTTGCTTATGTATTTCCCTAAAGGAATTTTTTAAATCTATGTATGCCGTATTTTTAAGGTGAGAGTAACATTTTCACCATCCTTTAAATAGCTGTGTTATAAATGTTAGTATTTTAAGATAAAACTATAATATCATAGCTCTTTTTAAAAATACAGAATTGCTATCATTCTTCTAGTGACAAAATATTTGCTTCAATACCAACTGTAAGCCCCATTGCCCTGTTCCCACACTTTTCTTCATACACAATAACTTTTTGTTTTAGTGCTCAATCACAGTATCATAATTTTAAAAACATTTTAAATGGCAATGAAATCCACTCATGCAGTACCAAAAACGCAGAAATGACAACTTGAACAACTACGACCCAATTTGCAGCATGACCAACAATGCCTGTGAAACACATGCCAATTTCAGAGATGTAAAAATGTGGGAAACGTGCACCTTAGGACTGAGGAACTATGGCTGCGTCAT
Source organism: Balaenoptera physalus (assembly GCF_965194825.1). Lineage (NCBI taxonomy): Eukaryota > Metazoa > Chordata > Mammalia > Artiodactyla > Balaenopteridae > Balaenoptera > Balaenoptera physalus. Next base: position 99,916,701 of record NC_138890.1, read on the forward strand.
CTCTGTGAGAGGGAGATGTGTGAGCAGCTATGAGGGAAGAGCTAGCTTGAGAGAGAGAATTAAATTCAATCTTATTTATAAGACTAGCTGCCTCTCCATTTTAGAATTAGGATCCAGCCCTTAAGGAATGTCCCCACATACCTCAGACTTGGGTCCGGCTTAAAGGCAGGCAGGCTGGAGATGCTGGGCCTTAACGTGTCTCCTCTGGGTAGTGGTTCTCCAAGTGCGATTCCCAGACCAGCAGCCTCAGCCTCCCCTGCCCGTTCGTTCCAGGTGTAGTTCCTCACGTCCCAACACAGGCCTGCTGAATCAGAAGATTTGGGGGTGGGCCCAGCACGCAGTAGTTTAATAAGCCCTCCAGGTGACTTCCATGCAAGCTAAAGTTTGAGTACCACTGCCTCAGGGGAAAAGGCAAATTAAGTTATTCTCTTTATTTCCTTTCTGTTATCCCATTTATTTATAAAGTCTTATGTAAATGTCCAGTCTCTTCTCAGGTGTCCTCAGGGGAAGGAAGGAAGGAAGGCTGTGTTCCTACTTAAGCCAGAATGTCCAGGAGGACTCACCTGGAGGCCATCGTGGTGGCAGCAGCAGCAGTGAGAATCCCCAAGAGGAAGAAGACGTTTGGAGAACAAGAACCGGAGGTTCAGCTTGGTCTCACTTGTAAAGCTGTAAACCACCACCCCCAGTTGTTAAACTTATGGGATTTGATTGGTTTTACCGAGGTATTGTTTTCTAAGGTGAAGGTGATTTGGGGTTGGGGGAAGGTAGTAACACCACTCAATCACATTGTGAGAAATTTCTTCCCTTTTCAGTTTTCCTACACTCCTCACTAAATGGAGAAAGCCTCCATTTAGTGTCTTTAACTCTTTACAAAAAAAGGAGAGAAACCAACAGAGAGAAACCCTTAGGCTCAGTGCCTTGGCAGACTCTAGTTTCTAGCTGGAATTCAATAATATTTTCTTGTTTTCAGCATTATTTCCTTTCATGGTTGCCATCTATTGTGGCAGGGAATTCTGGTTTTTCATCTGAAGTCATTATCTAAAAGTTCCATTTAAAGAAAGTTTATTTAAGTAAAAGATGCATCATTTTAAAGAAAAACATTAAGAAAGTTATAGTAGAGGTAGTTTGAGGATATGGTATGTAAATGAGAACCACTATATTAGGGAAGACTGTGGGTTGTTACCCTGGCACTTACACTAATGAGAACTCAAATTCAGCTCCTCTCGTCAAAGCAAAAGTTGTTATCCCTAATTCAACCTTCAGGCTGGCTTTCAGAAGAGCATATACATACACCACCTTGAACCTTACTCAATCAGTTATAACAGTTGATTTTAAAAAAACCAAAACAACAAAAACAAATGAAACAAAACAGAGAGACAAAAAGAAAGACATCCTACAAAAGGAGATTGTAACCAAGATTTTTTAGGATAACATTTTTATGATAAAAACTTGAATTAAATTTATGGTAAAGTATCCTTTCCAATGACAAGGGGACAAATAAGACACAGCTCTTCATTACTAGTGACAATTGAAATGCAAATAATTCCCACTGAGAATCATGATTATTTACATGCTGTGAATAAATTATCCTTTTGTATATAATCATTTAGGCATTTGGGTTTAACAAAATATGGTTTTATTAATCCTGGAGTCAGAATTTCTCTACTACACTATTTTAATTTTTTTCCATGTAAATACATCTCAAGTATACTCACTAATGCCTCTTTCAGCATATGTGGTGATGGTAGCTTTTAGATATAAATTACTGGCTACTCAGTTAATTTCCATGATCATTCTGAATAAGGTTCAGCATATAGAGTTATAGCTGTAATGTAAGTTAATTTCTAATTAGAAAATCTTCACAGAATTTACTTTGTAGAGCTTGGACCAAATCTGACATGCTTATTGGTTTGGAAGATGTGGAAGTTTCTTGTAAAATAAAGTAAGTGATAAGAAAAGGAGATGGTAACATCCTCCTTTGAAGGGTGAATGCTTCAATGAGGGCAGAGCTTACGCAACGAGAACTCGCTTGGCAACCAAAGAGGCTTTGACTGGATTCTACTCTTTGACCATTTCTCCTTCTGCCATTCAATAGCCACCCGGGTAAATAAACACGCCATGAATGTTACTGGATTTCAGAACCTATTAGGAGCCAACAAGCTGATTGAATCCTTACCAACAACCCACATTCAAGAAATTCAGAGCCAGGACCACTGAGTTACTAACTCATCAAAAATTAACAGAAATAAAAATTGAACCAGACTAGTGCAACTTGGAAAAAAATGAAAGACATGTTAACCACCACAGAGAGTTGAGGGCAGAAGGAGCCCGCTGCTTTCAGCATCAAGCTCCTTCTACAAAAAGACCTGAGCTGAAAGGGAACTGTTTGCCAGAGGATGCTAGAGACAAAGGCGGGCTCCTGCAGAAAATGTTCCAGATCCAGGGAAGACAACAGCACAAATTAGATAATATTGTGTCCTTGTTTAATTGTTGCCATTATGTGTTGCAAAATATAACCTTGAGGCAAACAGCAAAGACATCGCTTGGCTGAATTTCCTTCTTCCTCTTCATACTGACTGCTCACAAAGTCTTGCCCAGTCGACTTTTCCATTTCACAACTGATTGCCGTAACATCTTTCTGTGACGCTTTCCTGGTTGACAGGCCATGAGTTCGGGCAACAATTAAAGTGTCTGGGGCTTGAAGGTAGGATCCCACCGCGCAGCACTCAAGGCATTTTTGTCCCTTTCCACCTGCAGCCTCTCCACCCAGCCACCATCAGAAACCTGCGGGGAATTCCCAGAGGTCACCTGCTCCCTGCAGCTGCAAATCAGTCACAGAAGAGTCTCGTCCTGAGCAGGACCCACCTCCCCTCTCCTCCAAAGACAAGGACTGATGTGACTCCACGTGTATTGCACCAGTGTAACTGTATTATTTGTCTACATGCCTGTGAATTCAGGGTCTATGTCAAGTGTCCTTGTCACTTTAAACTCTGGGGCTTTGCCCAGATACAGCTGTGTTTCTTGATGAAACGAATCTACATCTCTCTTTTTGGGGGTTTTCCCCAGCTCACTGTGTGGTTTTAGGCTCATCACTTAACTCATCCACTCTTTCATTTCCCGTTTATAGTGTACAATGTCATGACCAAGAATTAGTGATAGTAATACCTTGAATTTAAAATGGGCCCTCCTTCCGGGAGACTTAAAATACTTCATGAGGACTACCTGGTATCCTTCCCAAAACCCCAGTGAGGAAGGTTTTGTTATTCATACTGCTTTCACATTTTGGTTCCATGTTACAGATACAAATACCAAGCCCCCAAGCTGTTTGAATGATTTTCTTGGGATCATATGCTATTAGCCTCACTTGGTACTATGTCATCAAAAGCCTCTGACTGTGCTCTTCTGGTATACACTATTCAAATCAAGTCATACAGCTAAAAGTATTTAGCATTGGTATCTGGCAATAGTCAAAAACTTTAAAAATCACCATTAAAGCCAGAAGCTGGCCCCTCGCTCTTTAGGCAAGAATTAGGAAAGATGCTTTGTTAACTTTCTTGCTCAAGTAATAGTTTTCATTTCCCAGTGAAGTGCATGTGCTGCCACTGCTTCGGAAACTTAGCAGAGGGCCCGTGGGCAAGCGCGTGCCAGGCGGTCCGAGCCCCTTCCACAGACACACCACACGCAAAACCAGAGCCAGGCTAGTACACACACCAAGACAGAAACACAAGTGGCCTTGCCAGGGTCCAAAGGTCTGCGCGAGAACGCCAGGAGCCAAGTCTCTGGAGCACAAACAACCAAGCAGAAGTTCTCCCAGGAACAGGATGTTCTGCTACATTTCCAATTACCATAGCCTCTGGGCAGGGCATCTGCCGCTCACCACGCACCCTCCTTCCAGGAAGAGCAACAGGATCTCCCTCGGGAGAGGAGCAAGACCATCCAGCAAATCACGTTCCTACGTATTGAGAATTCAGTCTCTTTAGACTGAATCTCAGAGCAGCTTGCTTTGAGGGAGAAGCGATATGAACCACTTCTCCTCCTCCAGACTCAGCATTCAATACTTTTCATTATCTCAATATACTGTTAGGTCTTGTGAGTTACCTATACTATGACTACACCCCGTCAAATTTAAAGTTCTAGTAATAGGATAAATCAGGATTATGAAGAAAGAAGAAAGGGAAGAGGAGACTGATAAGTAAAGCATGACAAGGGCAGTGACAATTGCATACAGTGATTGTCATAAATCCGAGAACTACGTAACAGCAAGTGAAGATTCTTACCTTAACAATATTTGTAACTGAACTTTGAAATGCATTTGAAATATGAGAGGAGGATAAAATTCGGTCCTTGTTTTTTGGTTTTTGTTTGTTTGTTTTGGCTTTTTCAGTCTAACATGTGAAAGATGATGCTGAGAATTTCTTAACAACTGTGGTCTAGCAAACAGTTGTGCCACAACTTTCAGGAATAAAACTATGGACACTGTTAGTAAAGTCTGTTCACTCTCTTCATTTCTCCTTTCAAGACTTACTTCCCAGCTGTGCCTCCAGCAAGGAATTCTGAATAGATTAGGCCAAGGCCCCCAAAAGATTTTTAAAGGGTTCCTTAGCTATGGAATCTTAAGAGATAATTTTAAGTAATAATGTCTTGTATGTGTTCAAAATGTTTGGGATACTCTCTCAGGTACATTTCTCTGATAATGTCCACAGGACTTTGACAAATTACACACAGTAAAACTGATGAATAGAGGTAAAGTTATGAGCTTGATGTGAGAAATCAGGTCCAAAGACATCTAGATATGTAACTGAGGAAAAGATTCCATCCACTTGGGCTGCTGGTCTCCTATCACAGCAGGCCAGCTTTGACCTTGGTAGCATCTTTCATCCAAGGAGGCAGATGCAAAAGGGAGCGTTAACATGACACAGCACGGGAGCAGCATTATAAGCGTAGTATACAGATGTGGCTCCCTGCATTACAGAAGATTCACCTGGTGCCCCCAGACTCCTCCAAGCATAAGTGGACTCACAGGAACACAGACCGCTCGTCTCCCAGCTACTGTGTTCTGGGCTTTGTGGCCTCTTCCTCCCAATCTGACTATGAACATAAATGGCGTCTTAATCATTTTTCCCTTTCTCTAGCATTCAAAGAAATTCTCAGGAGTCAATTGCCATTGTAAGATAATAAATATAATTTTACCTATCATCAGTCATCATTACAGAGTATATAGCGATCAGATTTGGCTCAAATCATTAAATGAAAGACTTCCTTTTTCTTCTCTTGGTTGAAAATAGAGGAGGGGAAATCAGGCTAAAGGAGGTTTACAGCAGCTTATTGGCAAATTAAAGTGTGTGTGTGTGTGTGTGTGTGTGTGTGTGGCTGTATGACTCACTTCTGCTTTCATACTGTAATAGACTCTTGGAAACCGCAGAGTAAGTTTTACATTTGTTTTAGCTCAGTTTCATTTTCAGGTTTTAATGGGATCAGGTTAAACTCATTCATTTAAATTGAAACCCTGAATGTTTTCCAAATTTTTTTTCAAATATTTTTCATTTAACTTTCTAAAGATCAAATGTAAACACAAAACCTCTGCAAAACAGCTCTTAGCCTAGTGTCTTGCGTATACTTAGTGTATGATAAGTATTTACTGATGTTTCTGTTCCCAGTTTTATTGCCAAAATAGACTTTCAGGTGACTCACAGTTTTCTGGATGGGGTCTTGCACCCCTTGATTAACAGATGAGAGATCTAAGTTCGCAGACATTAGTGGAACAACTTGAACTAGAACTTGAGTCCTCTAACTCCAAATCAAGTGCACTTTGAGGTACCTCATGTGCTTTCTCCCCAAACACTATTATGGAAGTAAATAAAAATTTTGTGAATCAGAATCATACCTGGGAAAGCACATTTTGGACGAATAGCAGTAATAGTAAAGGTCTTGCTATGAAATTTGTTTCTCATGAGAAACTGAAGAATGCTTTAAAAGTGCAGATGTGATATGCTCTGTCCCTGAAAGCCACCTCTAGAGGGCAGCGCACTCTTCATAACAAATAGAGTTTCCCGGGTTTGGAAGAACAACCTGGAGTGAAAACCGAACATGTCTGACGTACTTATTAACAGCTTTAAATTAAGCAGGACACACAAATATCTCAAGCCCAGTACCCTTTTTGTCTGTGTGGGGGGAGAAAGTGGCTGAAATGAGGTTGTAGCTATGAGCCTTTTCTCTTCTCTCCTCCGTCCCCAAGCACAGAGGCTCTAATATTTAATAGCAAATGAACTTGAAACTTCCCTTATAATACCAACCCGACAGTCTAAAGTAAGACATTTAATTTTAAAGCAGAAACAAGGAACAGAGGGAGAATGAGATGTGTACAAGGAACTACTGCCAGTTGAGTGTTGCTGGAATCCAAGTGGTAGGAGCCAAGGTCTGAGAATTAGGCAAGAGACAGCCACAGAGGGCCGTGCATGCCAGGAAAGGAAGCTGAACTTGCTCATGTAGATTCCAGGAAGCCATGGAATGGCTTAGCGGAGAGGGACAGGGTCAGTTTTGTGTTTTATGGGGATCATTCGGGTAGCTCTGGAAAGAGCTCAACTGAAGGGAGCGAGTCTGGAAACCAGGAGGCCAGTTAGGAGGCTCTATCAGCCCAGGAAGAAAAGATGCTTTTGACAATGGTAGCAGTGATGGGAGGGAAGAGGATGGATTTGAGGAATCCATGGGAGGGGAAACCATCAGAATGTAATGATCAGTTGGAGGAAAGGGTGAGGAAGAGAGAAAAGTCAAGGCTGTTATTTTATAACTTTGATCACTGGGTAAAGAGAAGGTGACACAACAAACAGAGAGAGACAGAGTTTGGAGGGAAGTGCTACTTAGTTTTTGAGGCATCAAATCTGAAATATCTGATGAATATCCAAGCAAAGGTACCCAGCAGGTAATGGAATTGGTGAGTCTGAAGCTTAGGGAAGAAATCTGAGTAGGAGATCGAATTAGAGAGTCATTAGCATACAGGTGGTAGTTGAACTCCTGAGAGTAGATAAATTCACCCAAGAAGAGTATCTATAATGAGAAGCAGTGAGCTGAAAACAGACACCTGGAGAACACAAGTATGTGAGTGGTGGGTAGAGAGGGAGGAGCCCACGGTTAAGAAGGAATAGAAATGAACGAGACAAACTGGGAAATATACTATTACTTTGCAGGGCAGGAGTGCACGTGATCCATGTTGCCAAATGCCCCAGAAATGTATAGCAAAACAGAGATTGGAAAACGTCCATTAGACTTTGTAATCAGAAGGATACTGGTGGCCTTAACAAGAGCACAGCCAGATTGCAGGGGGTGCAGAGTGAATGAATGGCATACCGAGTGGTCACACTGAGTACAGGTTACTCTTTTAAGAAGTTTGGATAAGAGAGAAGAGGACATGGGACATTTTCCAGGGAATATGAGGCCAAAGATAGATTTCTTTTTTAATGAATGGGAGGGAAACTAATAAGCTTATAGTCTGAAGGCAACACACACCTGCAAGAGAAAAAGATGAAGTTTCAAGAGGGAGGGTGGCTTTGGAGCGTGATCTTGGCAAGTCTAACTGAGTGGGCCCAGAATGAAAGGGGGCACCACATCTTATGAAACTGGAGAAAGATCATGAGGGGTGTGAGTGCAGCTCAGTTTCTGGGTGTGGAGGATGCAGAGATTGAGGGAATTCATGCTCAGCTGCTTCCGTAGCAGGAAAATCTATTGAGATATCACTTTTGATACTGCTCTTATTATTTTAGTAGTCTCTAGCGAATGAACAAATCAGCCTTTGTGCTGTGTTTCCAGGTCCTGCCTCAAAGCACTGGAGTGACCTTTATGCTTCTGGGGCTGAAAGCAAGTTTCTGGGATACCAGAAGGGCAACTCCCTCCTACCCTTTTCTTTAAAGTGTCTCTTTAATCGGGATTCTCCAAATGGTCATTAAACTGCCTACCGTGTGACTGGGTTCATACCTGAGGTAAGAGAAGATAGAGCTGGTACTGAAGTTGGAGAAGGTAAGTGTGAGACCCTGGAGGTGACTTCCCTGGAATGGAGAAAGGGGCCAGGGGTAGCAAGTTGTGCATATGGCTGAAAGCCAGGTAGTTCCTTAAAGCTGTTCCTTTAAGACAGCAGGTTCTCTGAAGAGGTGGCATATAGTTGTGAGGGGTCCTGAATTCCCCAGTCATGAGAACCTGGCCACCCTGCCTGAGTTGGGCAGGGGTGGAGCGGGGTGAGTGGGCTTGGGGAACGGAACCTCCAGCCTTACAATGGACCATTCTGGCCCAGATAATAAACAGTAAGCAGTGACCATGATAGGCTGGAGAAGGAAGATCTCTCCCCAAATTTTCTGGGCTGAGCAATCCTCCAGGGATGCCTGACAGCTCCTAGAGGGAAGGAGCTCCAATAATGACCGCTACTGAGAGTCGCCACTCTTGGGGGAGAATTTTGAACTTGAATTTTTTAAAAAGTGTAATATGACAATTCTTACACCTGAGTATCATAGAGAAACTTCATCCCCAATACACCACTATTTTCTTGACAAAGCAGATAGAAAGTATGCTAAAAGTGAGGAGAATATGGAATGGATGTTGAATCGGGAGTCTGAGACACATAAAATCATTTTTAAAATATAGGAGTCTTTAGACTTGTGGAATCAAAGAATGTTGATATTGAAAGACACCTGCTCAACTCTCTAGCCTAGGCTCTGCTACATCTCTTGCATACATATATTTTACAGATGAGAATAAACAGAACTCAGAGAGGCTAAGGGCTGTGTCTAAGGCCACACAGCATTGCAGTGCTTCAGCCTATTTACTCTCATTCATTCTGTCCTCAGTTAGAGCAGCTGCCCTTTCCAGCACCCACCTCGGGTGACCACGGTGCTGTGTGCACCCTCTCACCCACCACTGTTCCACCACACGGAGGCTGTCCTGACGTCAGGTCTCACCACGAAAGGTGACAGCAGCTTGGGCTGTCCAGCTTTCTTCCCACGGCTGCCCTCCAGCAGCAGGACAAAGGCACCTCAGCTTTGGACCTAGTTTCTGGCCTCACCTGACAGCAGGAGGCCACCCTGGCCAGCACCAGCCGCTGCTGGTCTCAGCTGCCTGCTGCGCAGAAAGGTCGGGAGGGGACTGCAGCATCACCGCGCTGAGAAGGCCCCCAGGTTCCCGTTCCTCTCACCTCCCTCCCTCCCACAGAAGGGCACTGAGGCCTCCGAGCAGTGCTGGGGCTTGCCCACACACCTAGGGAGTATAAATCAACAGGAAAAGCCTGCTCATTCTGGTTTTTCTTTTTCCAAGCTCCTTCTCCAAACACACAGCTCCTCAACTGACTGTGCAGGGGACAGAAAAGGCCGCCCTGTGTTAACATCCCTCCCAAGAACACACTGTCCAGGTCACTCTAACTCAGGCACACGCTGAGTCCCGGAAGTGCTGACAGAGGCAGAGGAGCCCTGCACTCCTGCCTCAAGTTAACTGGGTCACGCCCCACGCTGAGAAAGGATGAGGGGAAAGCAGCACTCTGCACTTTGCTGATGGGATATTAATGGAGTCAAGGAACGGCAAGGAGAGAAGCTATAAAAAGACTAGGGCTTTCCCTATAAAATTAGCACCCCAAGCCCCATGTCCTCCAGGAGAGAAAGGCCAAACAACAAGGACCAAAGCAGAAACCTACACTGTGAGTGCTAGTGGCCAAAAGGAAACCATGTGTCGCGGCTGTAGCCCAAGGCACAGATGGGGCCCAAGCCTGGAGACCAAGCTAGATGGGGAGGGAGAAAGGCTGGGCAGGGCCAGCAAAGACCCATGGCAGGTTGCTGTGTGAGCCAGACAGGTTTTTTGTATTATCCTCTCCCTGATTTGCAGCTGGAAATAAAACCTCTCCAACACTGTCATTCCTAGAGTTCCCTGCCATGGCTCCATCCCCAAGCTGGGACCTACACCTCAGTTTCTAGGATCTCCAAGACCAGGGTATCTCAAGGGAGAGCAAGCATGCTCTGTATGCAAAATGATTTTAAGGGTACACAATGATTTTTACTTTAATAGTCATATGTCTATCCTTACAGTCACCCATTAGTTATAATAAGCAATACTAAATTTTCTGTTTATGAGGGGAAAATTTACTCAAAAAAACAAAGGTCTGAGTCAACTTAGAGAAAATTATCCTGACAAAAATAATGAAGGTGTTATACAACAGCCCCAAATCTGGGAAACACTGCCCAGGATCTTCCCAAACAAGGAGCAACGTTAGCTGCAGTCAGCTGTGTCTCTCTGTAAGAGTGACAGAGAAATGCAAGGTTTGAAGCAGCATATTATAATAAATGGCATGAATTCTCCTACTCTGTGTGGATACCCTGGAGGTTTGTTTTTGTTTTGATTTGTTTGTTTGTGGGGGGCTCTTTATTGATCTCTTGTTTAAACTTTCCAGATAGGAACATTTTATTTTGCCATATTACATTTGGGGGACTCTGGGGCCTCCTTTATCCCAAATCACTTACAGAGCCAGTGATAGGAAAGCCATGAAGGGCTCCTGGTTCCAAACAAAGGCCTCCTTCAAAAGAAATAGCAAAGTATGAGGAATAACTGTTCCATCTTCTTCCAATGATATGTTGAATGCCAAATAGGAAGGCCACATTAATTTTCACATGTGATATAAGACAAACGTTGGCTCATGAATGGTTATACCCCCATCTTTCCTTGTCATCTCTTCATCATTTAAGGATGTAAAAGCAAAACCAGTTAGATGAGAATTTAATCCATAGTAACCTCTGCATTGAAAAGCCTTCCAAATCAGTGACATTTCTGTCAACATACCCACCAGGTGGAGATAGTAACTTGGTTCAGTGCCAGGATAAAGTTGAAATTTAGTAAATATTGAATGTTGTCAATGAAGTAATTTCCTTAAACTCTGACCTTTGTTTCATCTAGTTTCTTTCAGAAGAAGATAAATAAAAGCAAGAAGAGTTAGAACCATTTTAGTGCTGGTGAATATATAGAAATAAGGAGAATAAGCAACAATAGAGCACAAGTTGATTGATCCAGCTGAAAAATAAAAACATGAATGATTTGACACTTCGGCTAAAAGAACTGAAATTTTTTCAACAAATTGACCGAGTTCATTAATGCTTTTGGTGTAGTCTCTGCCTGTATCTTCCTGGTTTAGAAGTGGGAGATCCCACAAAACTCCCCTTCTGTCAAATTTTCCTACCTCCTCCTACAGTTTGGTGTTATGAGGTTCTGCGTGTAAGGAAGGGAAGGAGAATTAGACATATAACCTGACACTCAAAGAAAGAGAAGAGAACGAGAAGTGGAGAAAGTAGAACTGAGTTCGAGTCTCTCTCCAATTTATGACTGAAAGTCTTCTCTTCTGGGGAAAGTCGCTGCATCTGCCTGGTGCTGTTTTCCGACATGTAAATACAGTGGTAGGACTCCTAAGTCATGGATTCTTAGCCTGGAGTTCACAGATTATGTAAGAGCAACATTGGAGTGAATATATAATTTCACTTTTCTGGGTAGAGAATCCATAATTTTTATCTGGATAAAAACTGTTGTTAACAACCATTGTCCTAGATGACTTTTATGGCCACTTCCTGATCTTGTATTTTATTACTGCAATAGGCGGAGAATCAGAGGAAGCAGTAAACAGGCATGGATCAGAGTGACAGAAGACAGGCACAGAAGTTATTGTTTTCCTTATTCTGCTACCAGTGCTGAGCACCTACGGGTTGTTCACCTTTTGCCAAAGTCACTCCAGGGTCCACATACCCATAAATAATGGGCTATCTCCTCGAAAGAAGGGAATCCTGTGTGCAGAATACAAGGTGTACTACATTTTATGTTGTTAATCCATAAAAGAAATTTTTGGACATTCAGAAACTAGATTTGCACAATTCCTATCATGTATTATTTCCATTAGCTTTGACTGAAAGGAAAATCCTTCATGACACTATCAAACGAAGCTTCAGAATGACTGAAGCCATATGCTGATGGCTAGAGGCTTCTTACAAACATACTTTTGATCACCTTCTAAAACTACAGAGGCCAATAATCTGAATGGGAGTTGGGGAGAACAGGGGTGGGAAGAAGCAATAATAAAATAATGAGCTATCAAAAAGATATAGTAATTAAAAACCCCAAACTGGCACATTTGTCTAAAAAGTGAAGCCCCTTGGAGACACCACCACATTCACTCTGTACTTAATAAGCTAAGTGGAGAGACAAGCTGGCACTACCCCTCCCCTCCACTTCCTTGTTGGCACAGAGATGAGATAGGGAGGAGGCCAGCAGAAGTGTCTCGTTTGTGTCCACCTCTGAAGGCTAGGCTATCTCTTACCAGACATAGGGAGAAAAGATGTCTTAGGTGAAACCATATAAACTACTATCTTTGAAAATAAAATCTGGTCAAATACTGGCAATGTCATATGATTCAACCTAGTATACAGAATACCTCCAAAGCAGGATATTCTAGCCAATTTGGCGTTAACAAGGTGGTCCTGACTCATCCTTCACTGGCAGAAATGATTAAGACTCTGGAGAAAAAGACAAGAGGTGGTTAATTCACTGTGAAATCAAGTTGGTCCATTCTTAATGATCATAACAATGTTTTAAAAAGAAAGAAATGTTCAAATTTCAAGACATCTCTTAAGCCAACCCAGAAACAGAGTTAACATGTCTTACAGTATTCAATTTAACAAATCTCCTTGCAGAGCCTATTGTGTACAAAGCACAGGTTGTTGGATTATAAACACTTGAAGGATTTCTTGGGATTAATCTTAAAGGAAGGGAGAAATTCTTCCATGAGTGGAGAATAGCTAACACCTCAGGAGTTATTTGCTAACAAAGAAAGCCTTCTCAATTATCACCATCATCTCTGAAATTGTTCTATTTTTAAAAAAATAATCTTTTGCGCATATAATCACGGTATTCAACAGTCTGGATATACCATAATTTAACCAATTCCCAACTGCTATATATTTAGGTTATTTCTAATCTTCTTATATTATTAATTTTTCTAGAATTAATACTTTTCAATATTAATTGAATGGCATAAGGCTATTTTATGCCAAGGAAGTTTGACAGCTACTAGAGTTTAAATGTTAAAGTTTAAAGTTTCCTATGAGTTTAGGAAATGGATGGAAGAAGCATTCAGCTGGGCTGCTCAGCCGCTCACAAGGATGGAGTCTAGTAGTTCCTCTCTAGTGAATCTCATCCAGGGGTGTGAGACTAAGGAAGGTCCTCATCCTTACAAACCCAAGGGAAACTCTGATTTGATTAGCTTTATAAAAATTTTATTTAAATTATTCTGCAACTCAAAATTCCCAGGTTTTTCTTAGAGAATTTACCAATTTAAAAGATCATTTTCCCTAATAAGAACCTACTGAATATCACAGGGAACTCTATTCAATACTCTGTGATGACCTATATGGGAATAGAGTATAGAAAAGAGTGGATATATGTGTATGTATAACTGACTCACTTTGCTGTACAGCAGAAACTAACACAGCATTGTAAATCAACTATACTCCAATAAAAAATTAATTAGAATAAAAAGAAGAAAAAAATAAAATAAAATGTAAGTATATTGAAGCTACTGAAAGCATTTTGTTATAACTAGAGTAACAGATAGAGACGGGAATTTGGGTAACAATGGTGTTTAAAACGTTTTTTAGTATTAGATAATAGAGGTCCCAGTATGCCATGCTTGTAATTTGAATTTACCTTGAATAAGCTAGCAACATAACTAACAATTTATGTTTTACCAGTCTTTTGATACACATTATTTTCAATGATGTTGATAACAGGGTTAAGAATTAAAACTATGTACATTATATACATGAGGAAACAAACAATATGAATAGATTTTCTCAAGAAAACAAAATTAATGTGGCAGCTTTAAGTGTTTTGTCTTTGACTTCAAATCTAATGTTCTTTCAATGAAACATCTTGCATTTAGTAGGTGCTCAATTAATGTATCATGAACTGATATTTTACTAACAGCAAGAAAATAAAATAATTAGAGACAAAAAAATAAAAATTTAAAATTAAAAAAAATAAAAGATCATTTTTCAAACAACAAATTTAAATAATTGGCTACCTCTTTTTTCCCCCAGTTTTACTGAGATATAACTGACACATAGCATTGTATAAGTTTAAGGCGTACAACATAATGATTTTACATACATATATATTATGAAATGATTACCGCAATAAAAACATCCATCACCTTACATAGTTACAAGTTTTTCTTGTGATGATAACTTTTAAGATTTACTCTCTTAGCAACTTTCAAATATACAACACATTACTGTTAAGTACAGTCACCATGTTGTACACTATGTCTCCAGAACTTCTTCATCTTACAGCTGGAAGTTTGTACCTTTTGATCACCTTCATCCACTTCCCTCAACCCCCCCTCCCTGCCTCTGGCAACAATCAATCTACTCGCTGTATCTATAAGTCTGATATTTTAGATTCTGCATATAAGTGAGATCATACAGTATTTGTCTTTCTCTGATTTATTTCACTTAGCATAATGTCCTCAAGGTCCATTCATCGCTCTTACAAATGGCAGGATTTTCTGCTTTTTTATGGCTGAATAATATTCCATTGTACATATACACCACATCTTCTTTATCCATTCATCTCTTGATGGAAACTTAGGTTGTTTCCATGTCTTGGCTATTGTAAATAGTGCTGCCATGAACATAGAGATACAGATATCTTTTCAAGACAGTGCTTTCATTTTCTTCAGATAAACACCCAGAAGTGGAATTGCTGGATCATTTTTAATTTTTTGAGGAACCTCCATACTGTTTTCCATAGTGGCTGCAGCAGTTTACATTCCCACCAACAGTGCACAAAGATTCTCTTTTCTCCACATCCTTACCAACACTTGTTATCTCTTGTCTTTTTTATAATAGCCATTCTAACAGGTGTGAGATAATATCTCACTGTGGTCTTGATTTTTATTTTCCTAATGATTAGTGATGTTGACCACCTTTTCATTTACCTGTTAATCACGTGTATGTCTTTTTTGAAAAACTATTCAGTTTTTCTGCCCATCTTTTAATTGGAGTGTTGGGGTTTTTTTGTTGTTGTTGTTACTGAGTTGTATGAGTTCTTTGTATATTTACACACCTTATGTATATATTTATATATTTTAGATATTAACTCCTTATCAGTTATATAATTTTCAAATATTTTCTTCCATTCTGTAGGTTGCCTTTTCATTTTGTTGATGGTTTTCATTGCTGTGCAGAAGATTTTTTTAGTTTAATATAGCTGAAATGGTTAGATCATGACAGTAACCACTGAAACTATGTTAGGAGGAGAAAATTTTAGGAGCATGAAGAGTAGTGCTCAACTTATGGTGCTAGTGTTACGGGTTATTGGGCCTCCTAAAGAAAGGTAACAAAGATAGACTTTGGCTTTGTTATTTCTAGCTGCAGCTTCCCAGGGAAACTGGGCAGTGGAGCTGACATTCTAGAGGGGTCGTCAGTAAAATTTACAACCTCTGTCAGCAGGAGCAGGGCTCTTGTTGGTTGACATTCCAAGGAAGGCCCATCTGTTTGTTCAGCTTTTTCCTGAGGGAGCCAGAAAGGGACAGCTTCAGTTCCATAATAAGTTGAACTCTCTAGTATTAAAGAGTGAGCTTTGTGATTGAGTCAAAATATTAAAACAGATAATATGCTGACATGCACACAATTTTTAAATTCACAACTTTCACCAATTTAAAAATACACACATTGTAACGTTGTTTTCTGAGCATTTCTCCCCCTAATGCAGTAGTGAATCCAATTGCAGCCCCACATATGTATATGTATATGCATATGCATATGCATATATATAGTCTCCACTAGACTATATAGTGGAGACTATATATATGCATATGCATATGCATATACATATGCATCCACAGGTATTAATAATCCACAGGTATTAATAATAATAATCCACAGGTATTAATAATAATAATAGTAATAGTATATGGTAAGTAGTAATGATAATAAACTTGTATAATAATTACAAGTCCAGCTAGAATTCTGTACCAAGAAAGAAAATTTAAGATTCTTGCCATGCAGGTTGGAGAAAAAGAACTCATAAAATTATTTTAAAAGTAACCAAATGAGATATAGATAGGACTTTTAGCAATAATTTCTAAAATGTATAATAAGACCAATGAATAGTATGGGGGAAAGAGAAATACAAATGGGAGCTGGAGGAGTCAAGAAACATTGATGAGGCAGAGCTTTAATTGATGGCTTCTTGTTTAGTTTCACTTTTCCATGGTGAGAGAGGAAATGTAAGGGGTACCAAGTGGAGAGCCAAGACAAACAAAAATAAAGAAGCAGGAAATGGCATGTTTGGAAGTTAGTGACTATAGAACAGTTTGGCTGAAATAAAGGGCCAGATTTTTTCTAGGAGTAGCTAAGACCTAACTCTAGTCTTAAGTCAGAGGGTTTGAAACACTGTTGGAGGTGATGTAACTTTTGTCCCAGCAGTGGGTTAGTAGTAAATACTCAGTTTTGTAAAGCAGCTAGCTCACATCCAAAAAAGGAAATAATAGCTAAATTCACTCATGTTTCCAACCTGCAAAAACAAATGAAAAGATAACTCCATTCAGCACATTTAGAAGAATCAGCTGGGCCTTCTGGGGTATTCCCTGTGGTCTGGTAGCTTGGTAGAGCTGACAGATGCTTCGAGCTTTTAACATTTTTCAGAAAAGCAGTTCGAAATAGTAACTGGGATCACAGGAATAAATCTTCAATAGTCAATGAAAAGACCAAGGGAAGCCCCACAGCACAAGAACAGAAGACAGAAAAAGAAGAGACAAAAGTTGGGCAATTTTAACTAAAGCCACTCATTTCCTCATTTTTGAACCAGCTGTATTGCTGTTAGACATCTGGGCTGATTAGTATCATCTGATGAAGGAAGCAGGATGGCAGTAAAGCAGAATAATCATCATCAAAATAACTAGGATTTGTATATCACTTATTATAAATTATAAAACACTTTCAAATACATGATGTGATTTAAAACTCTCAAGAATTGGTGAGATCAACAGGATGGGTCTTAACCTCACTATAGAGATATGGAAGCTCTCAGTGCCTATGTAAGTAATCACCCTAAGTTATTCCCAGAGTAAATCATTGAACTGGTCTTTCAACTTCTAGTCCAATGATTTTTTTACTACAAGATTGTTTCCTCTACCTTACAGGCACAAAACAGTTAAAAGAATGTATATAAAGAAGACTTTATCTTTTATTTTGGCTAACCTAAGATATTCTTAAGTGTCTTGAAAACTTCATTACTGATTCTAAAAATACATTCCCAGCCCAATATCACACCGAGTTTAGGCCAGTGTGTGGGGATCACATGCCTTTATCAAAGGGAGAGGATTAACACCTAAAGGTACACTTTGTACGTAATGAATTAACTAACATCTCCCCTATGCAAAGAATGGCACTAGTCAGCTACCATTCTTAGGAGAACTGAGAAAACCGTTTCTCAACTGTCTCTTTACTCTATGGTTTTGATGAAGATCCTGGTAGTACACTTATCTTTGAGGAAGGAGTCCCTTGGCAACCAGAAGGAAGTACCACACTTCCCCCTGCCTATGTTCTATAGAGACTTTACAATAAAGGTGATGATAATGATAACAAATGTCATTTATTGAGAATTTACTACATGCCAAGGACTATTGTAAGTGCTATACACGTATTACCTCATTTCACCTTCAAAACAAATTTGGAAAGCAGGTGTTATTATCATTACCATCTTACAGATAACAAATTTGAAGCTCAGAGAAGTCAATTAACCTTGTCCAAAGTCACACATGGAATAAGGGGCAAAAGTGAAATTTAAACTGAGGTCAGTTTTATTCCAAAGCCATCCCATTGCCCATTATACTACATTGCAACAGAGGGTACACTCTACCATTTTCGTTGCACAAGATGACTGCTTCTCCTCCACCCCATCCTCAACTGTTCCAGAGAAAGAGCTTGTAAGCAAGCAAAAAAAAAACAACAGTTGGGCAACAAATTGGCCCCTAGCATTTGAATCAATGTTGAAACCAAAAATAAGTATAAAATCATGAATAATATGAGTGGAACTTGAAGGAATCTCAAGAGATCATAGACTCTTTCATTCATTCAAATAATATTCACTGGGAATCTACTGTGGGCTACATAATGCACTAGAAGTTGAAGATGAAAAAAGAAAGAAAAGGCATACTTCCTGCCTTTGAGGAACTTACATTCTAAAAGGAAATACAGGCACACAAACGACTGCAATACAGCTAATAAGTATGTACAAATTAAAGAGGGGGCACAAAGAAAAGAATGACCAACTTTGTTTGGGGTCCCAGTCTGGCTTTCCAGAAAAAGATGCTTGGACTGGGTCTTAAAGTATAAGTAGGAGTTTGACAGATAAAATTTTGTGAGAATGACACTCCAAGAAAAGAGGAAGAGAACATTCAAAGGGATGGGATATAAAGTCACATGGGAGGTTTGGGGACATGTGACGAGTTCAACATGGCTAAAGTGTCGGATGAGAGAAAAGGTAGTAGAGATAGAAGACTAGTGAGGCTGGTCATGGAAAGCCTTGTAAGTAAGTCATCCAATGGGAGATGAGATGCCACTGAAGTTAGAAGAGAGATTACTGCAATAGATTGGGAAAGAGAGGACAAGGAGCTGAGCTGAGGCAGCAGCACTAGAAGAAACCAGTCACGGAGGAGAAGTAATAAGGAAGCCAAATCAACAGAACTGAACTAAATGACTGATTAGAAGAAGGGGTTTGGCAGTTGATAGGGAGAGGGGAAGAATCAGGAAGAGGACATCCAAGTTCTGGGTTTGGGTTGGATGAGTGAATGGGCAAGGCAGTGAAAAGATGAGGAGTTCAGTAGGGAGTAGTTTGAGAAAGTGGTATCTGTATAACCTCTGGTGAATGTTCTGAGGGTGCGTAGACACGTGAAGAGACTCAGTCACGTAGATCATCAAATTGGATCCTTGAATCCCTGGCCCAAATAGACTCTGCCCATTGGTGGCATCCAGGTGACTCATTTTTCTCACCATGAAAAATACTGGCATTTAGAATTTATATTATTCCCTTCTTTCTAAGAGTTTGGAGATGACTTTCCCCCAAATGCAAATAAACATGCATAGGAATTCTCTAACTCCTTTTCATATATTTTTTTCATAGAGATTCTAGTCTTCAGCTCTAACTCCTGCCAATCAACCATTTCTAATACAAATACCCAAAGGATTGTACGGAACAAGGACCAACTTTTACATAAAGACCTGTTTACTCTTGTTCTTTCGTAAAAGTTAAGTGGCACCTGGGCAAAAAGGTGGGGTTAACAGTAGTGTACCATATCAGGAAGGAAAAAACTGAGTTCTCTAACAGCACACACTTAAGAAACTATCTTTGTATATAAAAACTTGACTTAAAAATTGTTTTTAAATGTTTAATTGGGCATCAGGCCCTTAGGGTGCAGTGTTACAGTAAAAACCCAAGAACTAAAATATATTCATGTTTACTCTCCTATAATTGCCTTGAATTGCAAATAAAGGATTACCACAAGGTAATATGAGGGAGGAAATTCCTTCTATGTTAAAGATTAAAGAGTGCAGGCAGGGTGGAAATGAACTGGTAAGCCTCATGTGTATCTGAGTAAGCAAGAAAAGTGTGCAAGAGAGAATTGTTAAAGGACATTCTAATTATGATTAGGATAAAGGCCCGTTCAGCAAAGCAGTCTCTTCCGGCTTCTAGTGATATCAGTCTGCATAATAGAAATAATAAGTTAAGGTTGTGAGGTTGTCGGAGTCTCTTGTGACTATTAGACTTATTTCCTCAGTGAGTCAGACTTAGAATGTCAGAGAGATCAATTTATGTGAATACAATTAATAAGGTAATTAAGAAGTAGAGACAGCTCAAGAGGATATTGCCTGATAATTAATAACCAGCTGGAAAGGATGAGGATGCTAGGAAACAGTGAATTAGAGAATTTCCATCAATAAGATATGGGCTATTGTTGGAGGCAGCCAGGGTTAGTATCTGCTGCCACCTGCTAAAAAATAAAACTCAGATTAAACAGGGCTTCTTGGAATTTTATGGCTTATAACTTTATAGCTGATAATTTTATGTTCTAGAGAGCCCAAAGAAAGGATGCCAGAAATAAGCAAAAGGAAAGGGGGAACCATACCCTACATGAAAATAGTGCCTGGTCTAGAGTGAGGGTCTGATTCTACTCCCACCTCTGCTAGAGGTTAGCTGTATAAACTGAAACAAAGCACTTCACGTTAAGGCCTCAATTTCTTCATAGGTCAAAGGGAATGATTGAACTCTATGACCTCTACAGTTCCTTGCAGCTCTGAAATTGGAATTATAAGTAGTTCCTTAACAATGACAACCAGAAAAAGCTAAAATAATGAACACTCAGGCTAGAACCAGGAGTGGTAATTGTTGGCTGTGGGTGTTAAATAGGTACCAAGAGGCAATGAAGACCCAGATGTTAAAGAAAAAAGAAAAAAATTGAGAAGAAAAATGTAAAAGGAATAGTCCCATCTTCTTGTCATGTGTCTGCAAACAAAAATGAGAAATGAAGTGTGGGACTATGGTTTATTTCTCTTTGTAGCTGCTGATAGTTGTAAGCAGATTATTTACTGTTGTACGAGGTCTAGCTACAACTATCAACAAAACACCGCTTGTTATAAGAAACAACATAAAGCATTCACCTCAAAGTTCAATCCCCTCAGTGACAAGGCTCTCTGGAAACCAAAGCTTAAAAATCCAGGAGCTTATTCAACTCTAAAGTCTTTGCTAATCAGATACTCCTCGGTTAAGTGAACACTTGTTTGAAGATAGGTATAAAACATCTCATGCATGCAGAGGAAGCGAGAAAACAAACAGCTGCCTGCCTCTCTGGACCTCAGTATTCCTCCCACTTTTCCAAAATCCTCCAATTCCTGAACATCCTTGGAAGTTTGTGAGCTGAAGTTTGCTTATTCAACTTGGACTGGGTCCAAGGAAGGGTCAGTGCAGGGAGCCGGAGGAGAACTATTAACTGTAAAAGTCAAATTTTCCTCAGACCAAAAAGCAAGGTGGAGGGGAGTGGCTGGTCAGAGTCCTAACACCAGCATGCATACACCCAAAACAAAACGACACAGGGGAAACATAATGGCAGAAGGAAGCTGAGAGCTCCTTGCTCCTTGGAAACGCACCATGCTCGGGGAACACAACTAAAGGTGAGGAAGGGAGTCAACTCTGGTGTCTGATGTCATCCATGTACTAGTGAGCTGGGCAGAGTGACACTTTCTACAAAATTTGTGATTTTTGATAGTTTGAGGCAACATGAAGGTTTTTAGAAGTAGGATGTAAAGATATCAGAAGCAGTAGCATGGAAGAAAGCCACTGAGGCAAACGAAGGAGCCAAACAGTGAAGAATTTTTCAAAGTCCCTGCCTGCTGTGAACCAAAAGCATTGCCCTCCCCTTGCTCCCACCCATGCTGGAGGCTGCTGCACATTTGGGCAGATGGGAAGGAGTGAAACGTCTCAATGCCAGACCCTTCCCAAGGGTCTCCAATGGCATGTCTGCTCTTTCCCGAAAGCACCGGAGCACCAGTAGAACTTGGTAAGGATGAATACCAAGGCCAGTTTTCTTAGGAGAAATGAGTCACGTGGCACCAGGCACCTTGCAAAGCATGTGTATGCAGAAAAGGGCTGGGGCTAGGGCTGAGAGGGATGAGGGGCAGGCTGTGGTGTGTAAAGCTGACTGCTTATATCCCTGCAAATGACCACGGGAGTTTCTGGTACCACCTGCAAGGCTGCCTCCCCTCCCAGACTCACCACACAGCCTGCCCGCCTCTGTAGCACCCTCAGGGTCAACAAGGGGCCTCCCCAAATGCCACTGAAGAATCACAATTTCCAACCCCAAAGTCCTACTTGCACCCTCGCTTTCCAAGCAGAGCACTGGGGCATGCTTTGAGTGGTGATATAAATTCCAAGAGCAGACACCCAAATAAAGTAGGGCAGAAAGCCCCCCTCTGACTCCCCCTAAGGGGCCTGCACTCCAAAGGGAGCCCATTCTTTCAGGTCCCCAAGCTAAGAAAATGAAATTTTGGCAGTTTATTTGGAGAAGTGAGACATCATATCACGGCAGTAAGCAGAAATAATTATAATTGACTTGAAATCAACTAGAAGAGCAGCCACAATAAACAGAGTTAAATATAGTCATTGGGACATTTGTATATCATGCTTAGATTTTTCTTTATGGCTCAAGTGTTTGATGTTGTGGAGAGAATAGTAAGCTAGGAATTTGGATCTAGGTTCTAGTTCAAGCCATTAGCCAGTTGTGTGACCTGGGCAATTCTCCTCCTTGGGACTCACTATTCTTACCTGTAAAGCAAGGACATTGTGATCTTTAAAATTCCTTCTAGGGGCTTCCCTGGTGGCGCAGTGGTTGAGAATCCGCCTGCCAATGCAGGGGACACGGGTTCGAGCCCTGGTCTGGGAAGATCCCACATGCCGTGGAGCAACTAGGCCCGTGAGCCACAACTACTGAGCCTGCGCGTCTGGAGCCTGTGCTCCGCAACAAGAGAGGCCGCGATAGTGAGAGGCCCGCGCACCGTGATGAAGAGTGGCCCCCACTTGCCACAACTAGAGAAAGCCCTCACACAGAAGTGAAGACCCAACACAGTCAAAAATAAATATAAATAAATTAATTAATTTAAAAAAATGTACTTTAAAAAAAAATTAAAATTCCTTCTAGTGTCAATTTATGGTCCAATAATCTTGGACTGAGATTATAAGAAATCTCATTTGGAAGGGAAGAATGTTCCAGCCTAATCAGGAATTTCGAAACAATCACAAGGCCTAGGCAGTCTTTGCCAATTACTCCCCAGTGTGACACTTTGAGCACAAGAAAGGAAAAATGTTAATGTGTAAGAATTTACAATATTATTTCATTAGTTTGCAGATGCTAATGTAATGGTCTGTTATCAACTGAAGCCCCTGGCACCCCCTCCTCGAGGAGACACTTGACAATGTCTGGGGACATTTTTGGTTGTCTCCACTGGGGTGAGGTGGGCCGTAAGGGTGAGGGATGGGGGATGCTACTGGCATCTAGTGGGTAGAGGGTGGGACTGCAGTTAAACATCTGATGATGCACAGGACGGCCCCCAGCACAGAGAATTATCTGGCCCCAAATGCACTAATGCTGAGGTGGGGCTCTGTGTATACAACGGCGGGGCAGGTAGCTGAGCTGGGAGGCTGGGACGTAACCTGGAGAGGCGGGTTGTGACCTCTCACCTTTAGTACGTTGTGGCCACGTAGGGATGAGGGCCTACTGTCGCCAAGTCTTCCAATTCCTCCAAGGTCATAAATCTAGATTTTTACTGAACTCATCTGCCTTTTAAATCCTGGTGATGACTAATTCGGTTCTTTCAAAATACTAAACTTCCCTGGGCGGGGGAAAGGGAAGGTCAGATTCAGCCTGCGGGATGCCAGTTTGCCACCCCCGTATTAAATCTTACACAGCAAAAACCAACTTCCAGGATTCCCTTAGACTTAAAGAGAAAGTATTCAAAAGAAGTATGGCCACCTGAGCCATTGTTCAATCCTATAAGATTAGTTTAAATAGAAGCTTTTGGGGGGCAGGGGACTGTGCAATTGCATAACTAGGAGAAACATGCAGCAAGTGATGGGGAGAAGCAAACGGAACGCTTGTGTTTCTTCCTCTGTCTTGAATTTAGCCTACACTCAGGTTTGGTTTGGTTTTGATGTAAATTTGATTTTTTCTTCCTTCAAGTCTGATTTAATCTGGGAGCCCAAGCTCAGGGGGTCAGGTGATGAGACAAAAGCCTTCTCAAAACTGACCATGCCCTTTAATGAGAGATCCTCGGCCTCAGCTTCTTGGATGCTGTGGTTTGCTCGGGAGGAGTGGTACAGGCTGAAACTTCCTGCTTCACCGGGACATGGACATCTGGAGGCTCCAGAAACTCTTTAGCAGGGCAAGCCCAAACATATCTCTGACAGACCCAGTAGAGAAGAAAGGTGTTGACACCTCTTCATACCTGAGGAGGCTCCTCATTTTTATCACAAATTAAAATCCATCAGGCTGGCCACACGCTTTTCACTGCATGTTAAGGGAAACTTCATCTGGTCTTTCCCTGGCTTCAGTCATCTGATTCTTATACCAGATATTTGCACTTTGAAGCATCTGGCATTTACTTTCTTGAGTGACTTAACACTGATGCAATGATTCACTTTTCTATCACATAATATCATCTGGCAGGTTCTGGAACCCAAAAGTGACAGCTGTTTACTAATAACACTGCAGGGAAGGTCACGCTGTGCTATTTTTTTTAAAGCACTTTAAGCTCCTCTCACTTTGCTGTCACATCTATTGTGACTGTGATAAAAGAACACCCTGTGAAGACAGTAGGTGTGATCTTATTATACCCATTTCATAGATAGACTAGCCAAACTTTGATCCCCCTAACAACCTCCAGGGCAGGTAGTGGGGCTCCAGTGGCTCTGGAGCCTGATTGCCTGGCTTTAAATCCCGACATTGACTCATATCAGCTGTACAAGCTTAGACAAATCACTTTATTTCCTTGTGCCTCAACTTCCTTATTTGAAAAATAAGAATAGTAGTATCATACTCTACCTCATAGAGTTGTCATGAGAATTAAATGAGTTAATATACATGTAAAGCACTTAGGAAATGGCCTGGCACAACGTAAGCACTATAGTGTTAGCTATCACTACCATCATTTTCCATAGGAAGCAACCGAAGCACAGAGTAACCGTGGCAATCTGATTACAGAGTAGGGGCTCGTAATCATTTCACTGTCGCTCAGTGAAGACACCAAGAAACAAAGTGTTGAATGATATGTCAGGCATCTATCATGCGAGGATATGAAATCAGGGCCTCTTGACTCTAGATCTAGCGTCTTTCCACTTCACCCTGTGGCCCTTGGGTATCATGGCACGTGTGAGAGGACAGGCGATGCAAGTGAAAAGATGTCTACAACACAGCAACTAGTCCTCTCTCACTGAGAACAGAGCCAAGTGTCTTGATGAAGGGCTGAGGTACAATAAGAGTGCGGCCCTCTACAGACAAGACCAGTAGGAGGAGGAGGAACAGAGTCAATCAGTCCAGAAACACGGTTCCTGTAAACTCATAGAGTTATTACTGCTGTTAGCTCTGATATGTGTGTTCCGACATCAGCAAAGAAGGGCTCATTCCCCACAAGGGGTTCTTTGAGTTCAGCCAAACATACTAAGTTGTGCTTTAAGTCAAAATAATTGCCCACTCCTGCCCTGGAGAGTTTCAAAGACACAATGACTTGCTAGATGTCCCAAAATTGTTCACTTCATCATCAAACAAGCCAGCCGGGGAGCAATCACTTTGGCAGGAAGGTTAACAGGCAAAAAGATCATCTTACAGTTACAGATACGTTTTTGCTGCTATGACTAAAAATTGCTGTGATTTTTTTTTTTTTTTTTTGCAGTTCAGATGCCTGGATATTTTACTGCTGAAAATGTCAAGCCACTGAGCTATTGTTATAATAACTGACCATGCCATGAGAGCACTTCATGACTATTTTTCTGTTGTTATATGGTCAGCATTATACATTCAGAATAAATTTGAGTGATTGCTGAACTGATTTCCAACATGCAGCATTATTGGCTCTGAAGGAAGCATTAGCTTTGCAGGCTGTAAATGTATATTATGAATGAAACCAGGGTACAAATACTACCAAGACTTTCTATGTGCTCTTTGTTCCCTAATAAAACTCTTGTAAGGCCCTCCAAGGGGCCCACCTCAGCTGACCTAGGGATTCACTCCGCCTATTAAGTTAATACAGTAACGTGCCAAGTCAGAGCTTCTCTGACTGCTGCTGCATGCAATGGAGCAATGCGATGTGATGGTTTTTAGAAGTGGCTTGTTTAAAAGCATTTGCAGTTGCTTGGAAGAGGGTTCATGTAATATAACTAAAGAATTATTATAATCATCATACATATTCATTAAATAAAATTATTTTTCAAGTATATACAGAATAAAGTATGCTAGACTTTAATTCTAAAATAGGACGGCATCTTTCTAAGGCAGTGTGCCTCATTTAAAATAAACCAGGGGTTTTCTGAACAGCTACACGTGTGAAAATGTTAGCTGGCAATGCCCAACCTGGGCAAGTCTCTCCCTTAGGCGTCTGTTTTCTTACTAGCATCTGTTTTTCAGGAGCCTTGCTGACTCAAACTTGGTTCCTCCCTAGGTACCAAGAACATAACTAGGTAATATTCTGAGACCACCCAAGTTTGGGTACTTCTCATTCAACAATATCTAAACAGAGATCTTATGTGTAATATTTCAGAAAACAAACAACCTTATTTAAAAAGAACCTAAGTAAAACTAGAAGCAGTTTTTCGTGACAAATCACTGATTAAGTTAGATAAATATCACTGATTACAGTATATGTAACCCAGGTGTGGCCTCATTTCATCTCTCCTCACTAAGGAATTAGTAAAGTTTTCTGGCCCTGGGTGGCTTGGGTCAGAGCGTCAGCTCCCTTCTTGCATCATTCACCTTTGGGATTCCCATTACACTCCCTGTGGGCAGTTCTCAGACTCCCTCTGCGTTTTCTCAGCCTTCCCCTCTACCTGCAGAAACCCTCCTCACGACAGAAAGTGCCGCTCTTGGTCATTTCAGCTGGACATCTTGCCGCCCCCTGCACAGCTGGACATCTTGCCGCCCCCTGCACAGCTGGACATCTTGCCGACCCCGCACACCGGTACACGGCTTTACTTCATACTGACAGTTCTGCTCCCCTACGTCGCTCTCCTCTGCATCTAGTCCCAGGTTTGCACATTTTCTTGCTGTTAACCTGACTCTCACGTTAGGTCTCAGGCATATTTTGTAATCCTTCTCAGTGGGACTGCAGAACATCTCTGGACCTCTGGGGAGTTGGGGACAAGAGAAGGACAGAGAAGATGTCACTTTGGACTCCTAGCTATGACTCAGCTTTGAGCTTTATTACATGTAATTTTCTAGGTAAGATTCTACTCCAAGCAAGATCTCCTTGACAAACAACCAAACAAGCAAACGGAAAAATTTGAATACTCAATGATCAAAGGCACTCCTTTCTTGACTAAAAGTCACCCCCAGGTCAAGGAACTTACTATTTGTATTCACTGTTCTTGTTATCTATTGCTGGTTTATAAAACCTTCTAAAATGTGGCAACTTAAAACGACATCATTTTATCATATCTCCAGATGTCATGGGTCAGAAATTCAGGCAGGCATCAGCTGGGTGGTTCTTTAGTTCCATGTGCCATTGAAGGGGTTCACTTGGTGATATTCAACTTTTAGGGTCTGGAGGGTCCACAACAGCTCACTCTCATGTGACTTGACGGAGATGGCAGTAAGGGTGAGCTTAGCAGGATCTGTCAACAAAAGTTTCCGCCCAAAGCCTCTCTAGCATGGCAGTGTCAGAGAAGATGGACTTCTTGTATGAAGAACTCACAGCTCCCAAAAAGAGGATTCTAAGAGACAGGAAGTGGAAACTGAGAGACAATTAGGGCCTAAGCTCAGAAACTGGAACAGTGTTACTTCTGCTATTATTCTGTTGGTCAAAGTAGTTACAGAGCTGCCCACCTTCAAACAGAAGGCAATAGACCTCTCCTCCCAATGAGAAAAGTAGCACGGAATATGTGGCATTCTTTAATTTACTGTAGTTACAGACCTTTCCATGACCCAAATGGCCACAGGGTCAGTGGCTTCACTGCTTTCTGAGCTCAGTTCTCTTCCTGGTCTTGCATCATATGCTAGCTAAGATGGTCATCCAACTAAGTTGCCTTTACTGGCAAATCTGGGAGAATAACAGCATTGTCCATTACATATTTCAGAACTAACTTCCAAGAGCACTTATTCCCTACCATTCATTCTACTGTGTGAGGTAAAGAGGCTTCATGTTGGCTAGGGTTGGCAGACAGTATTTAGGACACCTAATTAAATTTACATTTCAGGTAAACAGGAAACATTTTTTAGTATAAGTATGTCCCAAATACTGCATGGGATATACTCATACTAAACAATTATTTGTTTAGTCCCAAGGCCTAACATTTTGCTGACACGACTAAAGCATTTACTTATATACATATCGTAGTGTAATAATGGAGATAAGAATCATAGAATTCTTTTAATTCTTTGATTTTTCTTTCCCATTATATGAGGTTTATAACTACATTGATTGGGTGAGGGTGAGAGGAATCCAGTTCTATCAGAGATCAATCAAATCTTATAACTACCACTTTGCCAAACAATATATGAACGGCTTTTACTCAACAAAAATTTCTGTTTAGCAGATGCTTCTATCATTCCTTTTCTAAGCTGAAGAAAATCTCTGCATTTAAAAAAGCGGCACTGCAAATCTAGAGTCAGTCAAAAAATATTTATTGAGTGTGTATTATATGTTAAGCCAACAATGATTAACATGTGGTTCTTGCCTGAGAGGAGTTCAGAGTCTAGGAGCGATACAGAAATGTTAACAGATAATCACAAGGCAATGTGATAAGTCTTCAAACAAAACAAGCGCAAAGTTCAGTGGATGTGACTAACAGGTCTCAGGGAATCTGGCATCATAGAAGAGGTGACATTTGATCTGATCTTGAAGGACAAGTAGGAATTTTGCAGGCAGAGAAGGAGAGCAAAAGCAGTGGGGAGTGGGGGTGGGGTGGGGGGAGTCATAAAGTCATGAAGGACCCGCCATGTTTGTGTAACAGAGAAGGTTCTGGTCTAGTCAAAGCTGGAAGAAAAGGACCAGAGCTCCACTCACTCCATCTCACTCATACCACAACTACATAGGGAGGATGAGGGAGGGCCTCTATCCATGTCAAAACTTAGTATCAGCAGGAGGAAGACAAACAACAGCAAGTGATCACAGGGCCCAACAAATAATCGCAATAAAGACAAGAGGAAAGACGCCCAACTTCTGCAAAAATGAAAAGTAAATTGCTGCTGTAGCTCCAGAAACTTTTATTTTATTCCCTTCTCACTGTGGCAAGAGCCAATTTTCTATGTGAGGCTAGCTTGGAGGGCTGCAGAAAATAATGGCTACTTTTCCATTTTGGAGATAATGAGCAGAAATATTCCCCTGGTAGGCATTTCCCTGACACACTGTGTGAAGAAAAAAAAAAAAAAAAATCAAAAGGAGCAAAAAGCTTCTAGTGATTCTGTTATAAATCCTATGATAGAAGGATCCTAACTGGCTAGGAAGCAAAGATTCTGTGCTTGCTGAATCTGTGTATGCCTAGGTATTGCATAGTTATAATTTATGATTAGTGATAGCCCAGTGGTGCAACATCGGTAGGAGAACATGCTAAAGAGCCAATGTCCAAGGCTAATAGAATCTGTCCTTCTGATGTCTGACATGCCTTAGATTATTTGATGTGCAATTCAAAACTGATTTTATAAACTTAACTATGAAAACTTGAAAGACACAGTGAGATACGACTACACACCTATTACATTGGCTCAAGTTAAAAAAATACATATGACAATACCAAATGCTGATGAGGATGCAAAGCAGCTAGAACACTCAAATATTGCTGATGGGAATTCTACTTTGGAAACATTTTGGCAGTTTCTTACAAAGTTAAACTTACAGGTATTTATCCTAGAGACATGAAAACCTATGTCCACACAAAAACCTGCATATGAATATTCACAGCAACTTTATTCATAAATGCTAAAAGCTAAAACAACCCAAAATGTCCATCAACTAGTGAATAGATAAATCATGTTATATCCACATAGCAATTTAAAAAAAGAACTACAGATAAATGCAACAACATGGATGAGTCTCAAAAGCATTATGCTAAGAGAAAAAAGTCAGACTCAAGAAACTACATACTGAATGATTCCGTTTATATGATATTATGGAAAAGGAAAAAACTAGGCAAAAAATCAGATCCATGGTTGCTGGTAGCTGGAGGTGAGGGAAGGGAATTTATTACAGAGGATTATGAGGAATCATCCTATATCTTGATTTTGCTGTCTAAAACAACAACAAAAAACCTTGAGAGTTGAGGGAGGCATTATCTTGAATTTTTGTTTGACTATTGGTTTGACTATTTCCAGCTCTGAAGGCTTTTGACCCTTAGCCTTTTGTTGACCATAACATGTATCCTATAGTTCTTATCCAACAGTAGACCTGAATGTCTATCAGTGATTTTTAGCCAGTTTTGAGAGAATTTAGCCCTGTTGGCTATGACACCCACTGTTTGTAATGAACAAACTTCTCTCCTATGCATCTTTGATGGGACTGAGGATATAGTCACTTAAATCATTTTCTGTGTTTTATGGTTAAGATAAGGAACTCCAATTGAACCTATAGCTTATAGAGATTAAAGTAGTAAAAAAGAGACTACTTGGGGATATTCACACAATGGTAGCCAAGTAAGTCATGTATTTAAGCACGTCTTCATTTTATGAAGTAGTTCTGAATATCACAGAGGGGAAATATGGAAAGAATTATTTTACTACTTTTTCTCTGCACCAGTCCTTTTGCTTTCTTAGTAAGAACTTTGACCCAAACAAGTCTCACAGCACAAAACCAAAACTAATTCACTGGGGCAGCCAGCCTTTCCCTTCAAAAATGGGTTTCTTATCTTCCTTATTTTGTTATTCCTGGTATTGGGATGTAAAATTCCCGAGGTGTTCCTCCAGTAGACTAGGCAGTGCTTCTGTTATGAACAGCTAATCTAAGTCAATAAAATGTTCATCAAAGGAGCAGAAAAAAAATTAGTCTTGAGAAATACAACAAAGGAGTAACCTTTAGACTCATTTTCTACAGTAACATCTGAGGCATGTCGGGAGACATCTGGCACTAAGTTTACAACCACATACTCATCAAATGAGAGGCAGGGAGAAAATTAAGCTTAAAATCCATGTAACCTTGAAGTTATAAAGCAGAATCTTATTTTGGCAAAATTTTGACTTGTGCTGCTATTAGCGTATTTGTGAACAGCTGGCCATAAATATTACTTTTTATCAGTGTCTTCCACGCAGTGATTCTGGTCGTAGGGCCCTTATGAGTTGCGCATGCTCCAACTGGGCAGTAGGCGGTGTGTAGCGGAGCAGGCAAGAGGGTCACAGCCAGCAGAAGCATGGAGGCCAGGCAGGCGTGGAGCACAGCTTTACCAAAGAGGAGAACATTCTGATGTCTCTCAACACTGTGATTTGCTCTCCCAGTCATTTCAACTAGCTACTGGAAGCCACCACTTTAAAGTGAATTTACTAGAATATCTCAGTCTTTTTACGCTGCCTTCTCTTTTGGTGCCTTGTTGATTTTGATCCCAGGTACGGAATCAGTTAACAAATTAATAGGCCTTCCTATAAATAGAGAATTCCTCTGTCCTGCCTTTAATCTTTGACATGCATGCACATAACTTAAGGCCCAGAGAGCTTTGTATTTTTCATAAATATTCCTCCTGACTGAAACTACTTATAGTAGCTAATATCTGGACCCCTTATTCAAGAATTTGGCATTATAACTTTTGTATTAATTTCAATTTTTAAAGTCCTAAAAGTTTATTTACAGATTAAAGACTCTCGTCATTCATTTCATAACCAGTGGTTTCCAGAAATCTATATATTTATCAGGTGCAGTTTGGATTTGTCCTCAGACACTAGAAAATGATGTTAATATTCCCAATTTATAGGATTAATAATAATAGCTAAACTTTACCGTGGGTCAGGCCCTGTCCTAAGCACTTACTTGTACTAACTTATGTGGATGTCACAACAGTCCACAGAAGTAGGTACAATTACTTTAATGATGGGAATTAAAGTCACACATCCTCGTGCATTCATAACCCTGTCTCTGCCATCTAATTGACCAATTACACTTATCCCATGTTAGACAATGAGAAACAAAACCTGCCAAATATCAATTTGAAACAAAGATGAATTTATTTAGTTGCCTGGCAAGAAAGGTCTGCGTTACTTAGATAACAAGCAGTTCTCACTAAGCAGCAACTGAAAGGACTAGATTTAGAACCAGAAGAGGAGAAAGGCAAAATCCTGAGTCCAGGCCCCTACACTGTGGATTGTTTCCATCCTTTCTTTGCAAATGTCACCTGCAGGTTTTATGTCACTGATACAGAGAATCTTGGTTTCCAAAAATATCTAAGAAGAGTTGTAAGAAGATTCCAGTGGGCCTAGGGTCAGCCAGCAAACATATGCTTAAAGTGTAGCAAGATTTCTATTGCATGTCCAGCAGATGCCACATGGCAACATAACATCTGTATTTTGTGGTCAGACTAGAGTCTGGTTGGAGTTAGATGTATGTGAGTCAGATGCCTCTACATCCCTATTCTCTGAGGGCACAAGCACACTCACTACAGAAAGGACCATAGGAGATGAGCTCCAGTAATTTCTAACTTGCTCATAAGCTTTCTGTTTGAAAACTGAGAAGAAACGTTTTTCTGTGTCTACTGGGATTTTGAAAACTTGGAAGGCAGGCATGGCCATATCACTACCGAAGAAAAAGGGACGACAGAATAAAACAAAACAAAAACAAGGAAGTTATTTCAGACTACTTGAGCCTACTTCATCTTTGGCTCTTCTATCACAAGCAAAGGACAACTTTCTAATTCCCACTGTTTCAGGTTATCTTCCTGCTTAGTTAACAGCAGGACATGAAGAGAGTATAAGAAATATGCCACCAGCTTATGTAGCTGCTGCAAACTGCCACCCCAAGAACCATGTTTCACATCAAACATCTAGGTTGGATGAGGCAAATGTGAGTGTTATTCTGGCATGTTCCACACCACCAGTAGAATGCCACAGCAGCAGCAAACCCATGAGATACAAGCATAAGTACATCTGGTTGGATGTGGAGAAAAACCTTACTCAGGGTAGAAGTAAAAAATCATCTATTAGGTAACTTCCTTCCCTAACCCCCAAATTTTCCCCTCAGATTATTCTTTTGTATAAAGCAGTTGTTCTCTGAATTTCCCATTCAAAACTAACATTCCTGGAAAGGACAAGCACCCAGCATCATATTAGCTCCCTGCTGAAAATTTTCTGGCTGATATTGACACTTTGTCAAATACCACATTTCAGTGAGTAAAGGATCTACTAAAAAAGAAAGCTTCCTAAATATTAGTAGAAAAGAACTAACTTCCAATCTATACATTATAAAGACTTTCTAAGAGAATATAGGTAATTGTTCACACTGAAAATATCCTCTAACCCTATGACTCTGAATTTACAGCTGAAAAGGGAAGACATAAAAATAATTCAGAATAACACAATATTCAGTTACCAAACACTATCTAATGTAGAGGAGCAATAGAAAATTATTAATTAGGGTCTAAGAAGGTGGTCAGCAAGCCATTATGAAATCTGAAGTTGCACCAACTTTCTAGGTTCCTGTCTCTGAAAACCAGTCAGTCTATGATGAAAAATGAGGAGCATATACCCAATATACCTTTTCCTCCAAACCCACAGTATTGCAATAGTTTAGATGTAATCAACACAGCTGAGCAGACATGCTCAGGAGAGACTTGATTCAACCAGCAGCCAAGAGTTCAGAAGTTTACCAGATGCCTTTGCTCAGTTTTTCTCACAAGATTCTCAGTTCACCTGTTACTATATATTTTCAGCCACTTAATTAATATAAATTCACTCTTCCAGTTGTTTTACAGGAAACAAAAATCACAAGGTCCTAGCCGCTGTACTCTGAGAATTTATCCTCTAGATACGGAAGGATGCTTCAATAGAAAATCATTTGCAAAGAATTATAACAACAGCCATAAAGTTACCTTAAAAATTAAATACACAAGAGCCAAAGAGTTACACTAAAAAGCAATCAAACTGGGATAGGTTGAATCAGAAAAGACCTCCTGAAGGGAGACGGTTTTTGGACACATTTTAAAGGAACTTAAAGACATCAATTTTCAGAGAGAAGAGTGGAAGGTACCAGCAAAAGCAAAGATATTGTATTGCCTCTAGTGGAAAAACGTTGGTGTGGAGCAATAAAAGAGGATCTACCCAAACCAGAAAATGTAGCAAACGCTATATAAGGAAATAGTGTAATGTAGAATCTGTAATCCAACTAGAGTTTTCTATGTTGGGTAGTTTTACCCTTGAAACAATATAGCTCCTTTTAAGTAAAAAATATTATTTAAAAATTTTGTATAAAACTTTAGCTATTTTTTGGCATTTATTTTCCCTCTAATTATAAAAGTAACAACTGTTCATGGCAGAAAATTTGAAAAATATAGTAATATACAAAGAAGAGGTTGGGGGGCAGACCCAAGATGGCAGAGTAGGAGGACAGGGAGTTTGCATCTCCTCACAACTAGGGCACCTACCAGATGCTGGTGGGGGACCTCAACACCCAAGGGGGTGGGAGGAACCCCCAAGCGACTGGGTAGGATGTCAGGGGAGCAAGGGAGGAGGAGAAGTGGAGGCGGGATGGGACCAGTGCCCATGAGGGGCAGCTGGGGGAGGGGAGGGGTTCCCATGCCTGAAGACGCCCACTCACCATGAGGGGATCAACGGGGATGGGGAGAGGCCCTCGGGTGTTCAGAGGATTGGAGGGGAACGTGGCTAGCGTTTCCCCTGCCCACTCGGGTCCTGGAGAGCCTGCTGGGGTCCCAGGCCTGGTCCTTCACCCTCTGAGGCCCCTCTGGCTGCATGGGTCCTGGGGGCATGGGAGGGAGGGGGGTGAGGAAGAGTAGAGGCAAATGGGGAGGGACCCTTGGGGATTGGAGGACGGGGGCAGGGGGAAATGCGGCTAGCATTGCCCCCGCCCACTCTGGCCCCAGTGAGCCTGCTGGGGTCCCAGGCCTGATCCTCTGCATCCTGAGGCTAGAGGCACTCTGGGGCTCCCTCCAGCCACACTGAGCCTAAGCCCTGCTCCCCACGCCCCTGGGTCCTGAGCATAAGCCCCGCCCCTGCCTACACCCCGCCCCCACCTAAGCCCCACCCCCAGGGCCTTTTCCTGCTGCATGGGCCCTAAGCCTAGACCCAGACCCCCAACCTAAGCCCTGCCCCTAGCCTAAGCTCCACCCCACCACAGCCAAGGCCTTTTCTGGCCCTTTTTTTTTCCTTTTTGTTATTGTGGTTCTGTTTTACCTTCTGGTTGTTGTTTCATTTATATTTTTATTTTTTCTAATATGTCTGTTAGTTTTCTAATTTTATTTTTTATTCTTTGTTATTGTTCTGCTCCTTTTTTTTTTTTTTCTTTAAACCGCACCGCACGACTTGCAGGATCTTGGTTCATGGGCTGGGGGTCGGGCCTGAGTTCCTGTGGTGGGAGCACTGAGTCTGAACTGCTGGACTAACAGAGAACCTCAGACCCCAGGGAATATTAATCAGAGCGAGGTCTCCCGCAGGTCCTTATCTCAGCAACAAGACCCGGCTCTACCCAACTGCCTGCAAACTCCAATGCTGGAAGCCTCAGGCCAAACAACCAGTAAGACAGGAACACAGTCTCACCCATCAAAAAAAAAATGAGATGACAAAAAAATGTTACAGAC
The DNA here is from genome assembly GCF_965194825.1 of Balaenoptera physalus. Classification (NCBI taxonomy): domain Eukaryota; kingdom Metazoa; phylum Chordata; class Mammalia; order Artiodactyla; family Balaenopteridae; genus Balaenoptera; species Balaenoptera physalus. The sequence continues at coordinate 99,952,242 of NC_138890.1, forward strand.
GAAGGAGCAAGGTAAAAACCTACAAGACCAGATAAATAAAGAGGAAATAGGCAACTTACCTGAAGAAGAATTCAGAGTAATGATAGTAAAGATGATACAAAATCTTGGAAATACATTGGAGGTACGGATCAAGAAAATACAAGAAATGTTTAACAAAGATGTAGAAGAACTAAAGAACAAACAAACAGAGATGAACAACACAATAACTGAAATGAAAAATACACTAGAAGGAATCAATAACAGAATAACTCAGGCAGAAGAATTAATAAGTGAGCTGGAAGATAGAATGGTGGAAATAACTGCCAAGAAGCAGAATAAAGAAAAAGAATGAAAAGAATTCAAGACAATCTCAGAGACCTCTGGGACAACACTAAATGCACCAACATTCAAATTATAGGGGTGCCAGAAGAAGAAGAGTAAAAAGAAAGGGTCTGAGAAAATATTCAAACAGATTATAGTCAAAAACTTCCTTAACATGGGAAAGGAAATAGCCACCCAAGTCCAGGAAGTGCAGAGAGTCCCATATAGGATAAACCCTAGGAGAAACACACCAAGACACATATTAATCAAACTAACAAAAATTAAATTCAAAGAGAAAATATTAAAGAAGCAGGGAAAACCAAAAAATAACATACAAGGGAATCCCCATAGGGTTAGCAGCTGATTTTTCAGCAGAAATTCTGCAGGTCAGAAAGGAGTGGCAAGATATATTTGAAGTGATAAAAGGGGAAAACCTACAACCAAGATTACTCTACCCAGCAAGGATCTCATTCATATTCGATGGAGAAATCAAAAGCTTTACAGACAAGCAAAAGCTAAGAGAATTCAGCACCACCAAACCAGCTCAAAAACAAATGCTAAAGGAAAATCTCTAGGTGGGAAACACAAGAGAAGAAAAAGACCAACAAAAACAAACCCAAAACAATTCAGAAAATGGTAATAGGAACATACATATCGATAATTACCTTAAATGGAAATAGATTAAATGCTCTAACCAAAAGACACAGGCTCGCTGAATGGATACAAAAACAAGACCCATATATATGCTGTCTACAAGAGACCCACTTCAGACCTAGGGACACATACAGACTGAAAGTGGGGGGATGCAAAAAGATATTCCATGCACATGGAAATCGAAAGCAAGCTGTAGTAGCAACTCATATCAGATAACATAGACTTTAAAATAAAGACTGTTACAAGAGATAAGGAAGGACACTATGTAATGATCAAGGGACCAATCCAAGAAGAAGATATAATAATTATAAATATTTATGCACCCAATATAGGAGCACCTCAATACATAAGGTAAATGCTAACAGCCATAAAAGGGGAAATAGACAGTAACACAGTAATAGTGGGGGACCTTAACACCCCACTTACACCAATGGACAGATCATCCAGACAGAAAATAAATAAGGAAACACAAACTTTAAATGGCACAATAAACCAGATGATTTAATTGATATTTATAGGACATTCCACCAAAAGAGGCAAAATATATTTTCTTCTCAACTGCACATGGAACATTCTCCAGGATAGATCACATCTTGTGTCATGAATCAAACCTCAGAAAATTTAATAAAATTGAAATCATATCAAGCATCTTTTCTGACCACAACGCTATGAGATTAGAAATCAATTACAGGAAAAAAAACTGTAAAAAACACAAACACATGGAGGCTAAACAGTGTACTGCTAAATATCCAAGAGATCACTGAAGAAATCAAAGAGGGAATAAAAAAATACATAGATTCAAATGACAGTGAAAACGTGATGATCCAAAACCTATGGGACATAGCAAAAGCAGTTCTAAGAGGGAAGTTTATAACAATTCAATCTCACCTCAAGAAGCAAGAAAAATCACAAATAAACAATCTAATCTTACGCCTAAAGCAACTAGAGAAAGAACAAAGAAAACCCAAAGTCAGTAGAAGGAAAGAAATCATAAAGATCGGAGCAGAAATAAATGAAATAGAAATGAAGAAAACATAGCAAAGATCAATAAAACTAAAAGTTGGTTCTTTGAGAAGATAAGCAAAATTGATAAACCTGACTATACTGCTGAACTGAATGAATAAACATTTTCAGAACTCTAATGGAAAACTGATGAATTCATAAAAGTGCTAACAAAAGATCAAGATGAAAAAAAATTAATTACATGGGACTGAGTGAACTGATGAGGATGATTATAATTTTTGTGACTTTCTGTTTGAATAAAAAAAAAAATCCTACAAGGACTCAGAGGCAAAAAATATACAAATCAATTTTCACTGCAAAGTAAAGGAGCTGTTACAGTGGAGGATTACTGGACTGAATGTCAATATTATGACATAGTATGAGTGTGTTTCATGTTTGGTAATTGCAATCATTGCTGCTTTTGTTGTGGTCATCCATTTACAATGCTTGGTGTCAGTTTATTTATCTCTTGTAAAAATAAAATACAGCGTGTGTGTGTGGAAAAAAAAAAAAAAGGTTGGCTAACAGAAGAGCTCTGGTGTATTAACCACCCAGGTTGAAGTATATTCTATATTATCTGAAAATTTATTAGCAGTTGGAGAGAGTGATTATGATATAGATACAAATATAGATAGATACAGATATAACCAAATATTAACAAAATCTCTAGGAATGCAAGTACTCTCCCAACTATGATTTTTAAGGTCTTAGAATCTATATTTAGACTACCTATTTACCAATTCTAACATGATCACACATTGTATGAACTTAGTTCATTGCTTAACTCATTTTGTTCTCAATTTCTTCATCTGTAAATATTTCATAAAGGCATCTTGTGCAGAAATATTATCAATATATTTAAGTTATTCACCATGGGGTTTTGTATATAATAAATGATCAACCCATAAAAAAAATTGATAAACCTTTAGCCAGACTAATCAAGCAAAAAAGGGAGAGGATGCAAATCAATAAAATTAGAAATGAAAAAGGAGAAATTACAACTGACACCAAAGAAATACAAAAGATCATAAGAGACTACTACAACCAACTATATGCCAATAAAAGGAACGACCTGGAAGAAATGGACAAATTCTTGAAAAGGTACAATTTTCCAAGACTGAACCAGGAAGAATTAGAAAATATAAACAGACCAATCACAAGTAATGAAATTGAAACTGGAATTAAAACTCTTCCAAGAAACAAAAGTCCAGGACCAGATGGCTTCACAGGTAAATTCTATCAAACATTTAGAGAAGAGCTAACACCAATCCTTCTCAAACTCTTCCCAAAAATTGCAGAGGGAGGAACACTCCCAAATTCGTTCTATGAGGCCACCATCACCATGATACCAAAACCAGACAAAGATATCACAAAAATAGAAAATTACAGACCAATATCACTGATGAACATAGAAGAAAGAATCCCTAATAAAATACTAGCAAACAGAATCCAACAACACATTACAAGGATCATACACCATGATCAACTGGGATTTAACCCAGGAATGCAAGGATTCTTCAATATAAGGAAATTAATCAATGTGATACACTATATTAACAAATTGAAAAATAAAACCCATATGATCATCTCAATAGATGCAGAAGATTCTGACAAAATTCAACACTCATTTATGATAAAAACTCTCCAGAAAGTGGACATAGAGGGAACCTACCTCAACATAATAAAGGCCATATACAACAAACCCACAGCAAACATCATTCTCAATGGTGAAAAATTGAAAGAATTTCCACTAAGATCAGGAACATGACAAGGATATCCACTCTTGCCACACTTATTCAACATAGTTTGGAAGTCACAGCCACGGCAATCAGAGAAGAAAACGAAATAAAAGGAATCCAAATTGGAAAAGAAGAAGTAAAACTGTCACTGTTTGCAGATGACATGATACTATACATAGAGAATCCTAAAAATGCCACCAGAAAACTACTAGAGCTAATCAATGAATTTGATAAAGTTGCAGGATACAAAATTAATGCAACAGAAATCTCTTGCATTCCTATACACTAACAACAAAAGATCAGAAAGAGAAATTAAGGAAACAATCCCATTCACCACTGCAATAAAAAGAATAAAATACATAGGAATAAACCTACCTAGGGAGACAAAAGACCTGTATACAGAAAACGATAAGACACTGATGAAAGAAATCAAAGATGTCACAAACAGATGGTGAGATATACCATGTTCTTGGATTGGAAGAATCAATGCTGTGAAAATGACTCTTCTACCCAAAGCAATCTACAGATTCAATGCAATCCCTATCAAATTACCAATGGCATTTTTTACAGAACTAGAACAAAAAATCTTAAAATTTGTATGGAAACACAAAAGACCCCAAAGAGCTAAAGCAATCTTGAGGGAAAGAAACGGAGCTGAGGAATCAGACTCCCTGACTTCAGACTATACTACAAAGCTATAGTATGGTACTGGCACAAAAACAGAAATATAGTTCAAATATAGTTCAAGCCCAGAAATAAGCCCACATACTTGTGGTCAACTAGTCTATGACAAAGAAGGCAAGAATATACAATGGAGAAAAGACAGTCTCTTCAATAAGTAGTGTTGGGAAAACTGGATAGCTACATGTAAAAGAATGAAATTAGAACGCTCCCTAACACCACACACAAAAATAAACTCAAAATGGATTAAAGACCTAAATGTAAGACTGGACACTATAAAACTCTTAGAGGAAAAAATAGGAAAAACACTTTGACATAAACCACAGCAAGATCTTTTTTGACCCACCTCCTAGAGAAATGGAAATAAAAATAAACAAATGGGACCTAATTAAACTTAAAACCTTTTGCACAGCAAAGGAAACCAGAAACAAGACGAAAAGACAACCCTCAGAATGGGAGAAAATACTTGCAAATGAAGCAATGGACAAAGGATTAACCTCCAAAATATACAAACAGCTCATGGAGCTCAATATCAAAAAAACAAACAACCGAATAAAAATTAGGCAGAAGACCTAAATAGACATTTCTCCAAAGAAGACATACTGATGGCCAAGAGGCACATGAAAAGATGCTCAACACCACTAATCATTAGAGAAATACAAATCAAAACTACAATGAGGTATCATCTCACACCAGTCAGAATGGCCATCATCAAAAAATCTACAAACAATAAATGCTGGAGAGGGTGTGGAGAAAAGGGTACCCTCTTGCACTGTTGGTGGGAATGTAAATTGATACAGCCACTGTGGAGAACAGTATGGCAGTTCCTTAAAATCTAAAAATAGAACTACCATATTACCCAGCAATCCCACTACTGGGCATATACCCTGAGAAAGCCATAATTCAAAAGGACACATGTACCCCAATGTTCATTGCAGCACTATTTACAATAGCCAGGACATGGAAACAACCTAAATGTCCAATGACAGATGAATGGATAAAGAAAATGTAGTACATATATACAATGGAATATTATTCAACCATAAAAAGGAACGAAATTGGGTCATTTGTAGAGACGTGGATAGACCTAGAGTCTGTCATACAGAGTGAAGTAAGTCAGAAAGAGAAAAACAAATATCATATATTAACGCATATATGTGGAATCTAGAAAAATGTTACAGGTGAACCTATTTCCAGGGCAGGAATAGAGACACAGACATAGAAAACGGAAATGTGGACATGGTGGGGGGCAGAATGGGAGGTTGGGACAAATTGGGGGACTAGGATTGACATATATACACTACCATGTGTAAACTAGATAGCTAGTGGGAACCTGCTGTATAGCACAGGAAGCTCACCTCGTGCTCTGTGATGACCTAGATGGGTAGAATGGGGGACAGTGGAGGGAGGTCAAAGAGGGAGGGGATATATGGACATATATAGCTGATTCACTTCATTGTACAGCAGAAACTAACACAACACTGTAAAGCAATTATACTCCAATGAAAAAAAAAGAGGTTTAAAATCCTCCATAATACCATTATTCAGACATAACAACTGTTAACACTTAAAGCCTTTCCATAATTTTACTGTGTATTCATGATATGCCTTATTATATACAAAACTGGATACCTTATTGCACATACTTTTGTATATTTTTTTCACTTTTAATATTTTAAAACAAACATCTGCTTTATGTGATGTTACTTATAGGACTTTTTCTGTTGTTCTGATTTCATTAATGCTTTTTTTTTTTTTTAATTCCCATTATGTTTGTCAAGTAGGAGCAATTACAAAATAAAATCCCCAGTTTTATTGTCTGGAAGTAATAACCCTTAGCTGAATTAACCTCTATCTTGATATTAGCACATTTCGGTTTCCAAGACTAAGACTTAGAGATGAATCTTTACAGTAGTAAATATTTGATGCATCCTGATTCTGTGGAGCAATAAGGGACTAACCCCTTATTACTTGTTCCAAATTTCTTCTGGGATTCTATAGTGTTCCTGTTTCACTTTGGGAACTAGATGTCTTGTCTCCAAATTAACGAGAAGATAATTTTCTTTACCATTGTCAATGTCATTATCAAGTCTCATATGAATGAACTGGGTCACACCAACGCACAAAGTCCCCAGTGAGCCCATTGATTCCAAATGTTGCATGGTACTACACTTCCATCGGTCCCTAAGTATTGTGACATAGACCAAAGTCCAGTATGCCCCTTCCAAAATCAGCTTATCCTGTTTACACACAAAAGCAGTAGTTCATTTTTACTACATCTCCATGAGGGGCATACAATTCAAAAGAGAGACTTAAAAAGCACTATTATGTTAAATGTGGCTATTCAAGATGACAATTCTTTTTCTTCCTAAAAAGAAAGTTATATCCATTATGTGTTTGAGTCTCTTATTTGAAATTTCTGTCTATAATTTGCTTGCGTCAGTATTCACCATAGAAACAGACATAGGGAAGTATTTTTTCCCTTTGTAGTGAATGTTCTACAAATAGAAAAATGTAACGTTGGCGAATGTTTCCCTATTAACTGACGAAGTTTCCTCTGGAGATGCTCATGCTTCCAGCAGCCTTTGGCAAGATGTCATGAGCAGAAAAATATTTTATGCCGGGCTGTCCTCTTTTTGAAAACTTAAGGAAATGTTAAGGAGATAGAGCATTTCAATGCAGGAGAAGTTCAGGAGAGAAGGTATCTATGCTGGCCACTACACAGAACTGTGTACCTTCCTCTACCATGTAGAGTAGGATTACCCTTCCAAAGCTTGGTGACTAGAAATGTTCAATAAAAAGCTAACGATCTTGGCTGATGACTTAGGTTTTTAATTGTAAAATGTATAGAACATATTGCTTACATTTGGCCACTTGCAAAAGTGTTACAAGATGAAGTATTTTTAGACCCCACAAAAATTGCTTGCCTACATTACTCCACTAGATACCGCAAAGGGAAATTTTCAGAGACTGGCAATTTCCTTTTGTGCAGGGCAATATGTGTTCGTTCTCTGTAAATAGGGAAAGAGAAATCATATTTTTCTCAATGTCCTGGGCACTATGATGAGAGCTGGTTCAACTGGACCTATGCCAGCCAAACAAAAGCAGTCACTTAAAAACTGAAAGCAATAGGGTTCACAGAATTCCAGGAGACAACTTCTGAGGTAAGCTGTGTTGAGGGAGAATACTACTAAATTTAAAAACTGCAACAAGAGGCCAGTTTTCTTCTCCCAGCTTTCTTCCCTGTGTCTCTTCAAACCACTCAGTGAGTAAGTACACAAAGAAGCTGGATACAGAAATGAAACAAAACAAAACAATGCCCCCCCCAAAACAGTAGGAAAGACTTAACCCAAGTCAATGCATGGACATAGAGCAAGGATTTCCCAATTTTTTAAGTTGTAGCCAGTCGAACATTTTACAGAACAGTACAGTATGAAGGCTGAGTCACTATGAATTGACTCAGGAAAATGGGTATTTTAATAGAATGAAACACAATAAAAATAATCTGACATTTACTTAAATTATGCATAAAATATATGGTAATGATGCCTAGGCTTAAGAAATACACATATTCTAAATACTATTTCAGCATAGCCAAATTAAATGCTTCTGGAGTTTTCTGGAAGAAGAAACAATTGAATGTAACCACTGAAGAGTAATAGATCCATAACACATGGGAATCTAAAGAACAGGGCTTGCCCACTTTTGGGAAATGGGACTCCAGGGTCTACATGTTCAAGAACTAAGAACCACAGATTCTCTCTCTTATCCCACAATCACCTTCCCTCAAGGCTACCTTTTCGCCCACCTCCTGGGGAGCACCATCCACATAACAGGCATACCTTGGAGGTATTGTGGGTTTGGTTCCAGACCACTGCTATAAAGTGAATATTGCCATAAAGCGAGTCACATGAATTTTTTTTTGGTGTCCCAGTACATACAAAAGTTATGTTTACACTATGCTGTAGTCTATTAAGTGTGCAATAGCATTATATCTTTTAAAAAACATACACACCTTAATTTAAAAACTACGTTATTGCTAAAAAAAAATGCCAACCATCATCTGACAATGCAGGGTTGCCACAAACCTTCAATTTGTAAGAAACATAATATCTGTGAAGCTCAATAAAGCAAAGAGCAATAAAACGAGGTAGTATGCCTATATAGTCTATGTGACCAGTGGCCACTGGAACTGTGCAGCATGACAGAGATGTCTCCCAGACAAAGAAAAAAATCAGGAGGAGTTGGCTACTGTTTGCTCCCCTCCCCCCATGCACACTTGAATCTTTCATTCAAGCATTAATTCAACAACCATTTGTGGAGAAATGTATCCGTCGAGACTCAGTTTGAAATGTCAGACAACCCGACTCAAACTGGCTTAGTCAAAAAAAGGAATTTACTGTTTCATATAATTGAGTAGTCCAGGAGTATACTGGCTTCAGGTAAATAGCTGGTGTCATCAGAATCCTGTGTGTGTCTCCCACCCTTTGGCTCCACTTCCTCTGTGTTGATTTCTCACAGTACTCTGTAAATTGTTTACTGCTGTATAAACTACTAAAAGACAAAATTCTCCCAGTTAATAATCATTATTTTCACTGCCTTTATTATTAATTCTAAACTCAACATAATCATCTTGCAAGAACATTAACCTATTAGTCAAAAGGTGAATAAGTACTTTGAGCAATGAAAATGACCACACCCTTAAATGAAATGGAGCCAATTCGGTCTTAATCAGAATCCCTGGGGTGGAACCTGAGCATTTTAGCAGCTCTCTACATGATACTTATGAGTAAGATCACTAGCCTGCATATCCAACAAATAGCGCTGAGAACTAGCTTACCTAAAGTTGTGGAATGTTTAAAGGAATTCAATAGTTATTGTGATATTAAAATGTATCTAAATTATACTATTGTAAAAACTTTATTTGAGGGGTCCTAAGAATAGATGTTTCAAGTTTTCCAAAACACCTAGAACCCACAGAAGTCTCTAAGCTTTCCTTAAATTTCATTCTCAATGTCTATTCCCACCTCCAGATAACTTTTATTAACATATAATTTTAGGGTAATATCCAGATGAAACTTGAAACCCCTGTTTTAATTGCTGCAAATGTGTTGGGATAATATTTTTGAAATATTAATATGCTCCTTTTTTTTTCTCCCAGTGTTCCCTTCTTCCCTTCACTTCATTCAAACAAAGAGGAGTGAAAAAAGGCAAAAAGCAGAAAAATCTAAGAGTCTTTCTGACTTTGGTTTTCAAATGCTTAAAAATTTAAATAAAAATATCTGGGGTAGAGATAAAATATTTGGAAGAAACAGGAAGATGCTACATCTATCACCTCCACTCACCACCCCCCCCCCCACACACACATGCACACACACAGATAAAAATAGAAATGAGTCCCCTAGTTGATGATAATAGTAGAGATTTTGGAAGGTTCTATAAAGATGACACTACGGCATGACTCCTGGAAAGAAGGCATAACTGTGGTGGACCTAAGTAGATGAGAATATAGACAGTTCAGAATCTCCCATACTTATTCCCCCCCCCGCCACCAAATTGGCACAGAAACAGCAAAAATTTTCCTGAGTTCCACTTACCCACTTCCACCAAGAGTGGTACTTGAAGGAACTGAGAGAGGCATGTGGACAAAGACAGGATAATTTTGGACTTTCTTGCTCAGCTGACTAAAACTCTTAGTCATTTGACATGTGCTCTCTTCTGGGGGAAAAAAATGAACTTGACAAATGTGGACTATCGTTTGAAGAGTGCAGGACCACACAACTTGAGCCATTCATTTCCAAAAGATAATGTGTATAATTTACAAAGGGAGGGGAAAAAAGTAAGGGATTATCAATAAAGTCTTTGTATATATTCATAAGAACTTTTATATACTTGTGTGTTAGTTATCTATTGCTGCATAACAAATTACTCCAAAACTTAATGGCTTAAATTGTAATGACTATTTATTATCTCATACAGTTTCTGTTCATCAAGAATTTGGGAGTGACTCAACTGTGTCATTTTTGGCTCAGGCTCTCTCATGAGTCAAAACGTCAACTGAGACTATACTCATCTGATAGCTTGACTGAGTCTGGAAGATCTACTTCCAAGACGGCTCACTCACATGACTAGCAAGTTCACCTTGGCTCTTGGCAGGAGGGCCCAGTTACTCTCTTCCATAGGGCTGCTTGAGGATTCTTCCAACATGATGGCTGGTTTCCCCCAGGAAAGAGATTCAAGAGAAGACAAGGCAGAAACCACAATGTGGCTTTTATGACCAAGCTTCAGAAGTTGTACACTGTCATTTGCTCTAGGACCCCATTGGCTACACCGGTCAAGCCTACTGATTGTGGGAGAGGAATATCCAAGATGAAAAATACTACAAAGTATAGCTTATTAGGCACCATCTTGGAGGCTGGCTACCACAGCTTGCTACTTGGTAATATTTCCACTAGACAATAAAAGATGCTTGCCTCAAATGAGAAAGAAAACATTCTAATTAAATGTCATCCCTGTCAATCATCTCAGATATTAAAAAGGAAGGCAGTTCACCTCACTTTCAAAAGGAAGTAGTGAGTAGGTTGTGCTCTTTGAACTTGACTCTGAATAAACTTTTTTTTGTCTGTTTTCCAAAGACAAGGCATCAAGTGGATATGGGAAGCTTCATCTTTGTCGCTTAGACCAAAGAAATAAAAATGAAACTTCATGAGTAAAACATTGAGAAATGAGCATGGATAATATCCGATTTTTATTTAATTTTATTTTGAATGGAAAATAAAAGGGGCATTGCTATAAAAATTCTTCAGATTAATGTCTGTTTCTTAAAATCCTGAATCTTTCACTCATTGCTTTATGAAAATAGCCAACTAACTTAGGACCTGGCAAGGAGAATGGAGTTTTTCCTGATCTTTGTCCAAGAATTCCCAGAAGCAGTGACTTTTGTGTACCAATGACTAAGAGAGAATTTGCCCACTCCCATCCCTGTGCTCTGGTATTGTATAAGCCCCCAAATCTGTATGTAACCCTGGAAAGGTGGGCAGAAGCTCAAACAGCTCAATGAAGGCATGAGCTAAAATTAAGATGCAGAAAAAAATGTTGGTTATATTTCTTTCACACATGTCTAAAATATCCACTGTCCAAGTATTCTGATAAAAATGAAATCAATGCTTGAAAGACAAAAATATCACTAATGCTATCTACATTAAAAAAAAAAACAACTGGGTAACTTAATCCATTTGGGTCACTCCATTTAGTCAACTCAATTTTTCAAAAAATCTTCAAAGAAGGTTTTTAATGAAAGTATATAGTAGAGTTTTGCCTCTATTAAAAACAGCAATAATAAAATAAATCATTTGTATGCCAAGCACCACACTAGGCATGTTTTTTCATCTCATTTGTCTCCCAACAAAATTGAGAATTGTGCATTATTACTTCCAATGTTCAGATGAGAAATCTGAGAGTCAGAAAGTTTAAATAACTTATCCAAGGATATTTAGTAAATCCACGTTGGAATTCCTGACTCCAAAACCTGTTTTCACACCACTAAGCACACTGTCCCCAGTAAAGTGGTCTCCTTTTTTGACTACAAAGCAAATTTCAAATACATTGAGGAAAATATTTACAATAGAGACATCATAAAAATATCATATGTATAACATAGAAGGGGATAGAAATCATTATCAAGCCTAACAAGTACCCACTATGCCCAACATATTCTAAGATTAAGATATTATTTATATATATATATATATAATCTCCAAAGTTAAGCAATGTGGCATGGCAGCAGCAAGATGGAACATGACACTTGAAATGAAAAATTCCTTACCACACATGGGCTTTGCAGTCCCAGGTACTGACTGCAAAATTGCTCAGACCACATGTAGGGGAAAAGGTCTGCTCATTAACCAGCTCACCTAAAAGAAAACTTCACAGGCCTTCATTTTATAATGTATTCCTTATCTCCTATATTTCCTCATTCTCATCTAGTTGCAAATTCAGAAGAAAAACTCAACTTTGAGACCTTTGAACATTTGTGCTTATTAGCCAATGGTTTCTTTAACCATGTTTTTTTTTTTTTAATCCATGTTTTTAATAGAGAAACTGAGGCACAAGAATTCAGCTCTTCACAAGCCATGCAAATGGAATCAGCCAAAGAATTTTGCCTCATGGACTCCAAGAACATACAGTACTTTACTTGTCCTTGTAACATAGTCATATGCCCAAAGTTTCCCAGTTTTTTGGAAAATGAGATAGTTCACACACACAAAAAAATATTTTAAGGTTATAAAACAATGCAGAAGTTTATTATTTTATTACATTGACTTTGGAGTTAATATTAATCTAGTTATGATTATGTAATTACTATTTTATCAATTCACTCTGTGCAGCTGTATCACTGCTAAGAAATTTTTGAAATAGCTTTTTACAAAGCAGAGGGAACGGTGTGGTTGGGGGGGGTTGGTGGCTGCAGGAGATATTTTTTAAGTGGTTAGAATTCAGTTCTCAGATGACTTCTTTTCAGTACCGTTGTACCTTACCAGTAGCATGCTGGCATTGGTGAGAAAACAAAAATAATTATGTTATTATTATGAAACTCTGTGTCCAACAGTACTTTTTACTTCCCAAAAGGGGAAGAGGGAAAACAAAAACAAAAACAGTTCCTCGTCTCCTGTAGATTTCTCCAAAGTATTTGAAGACATATAAGAGAATTTACAGCATTAGTTCAATGTGCGTCCAAGATTTTCTTGCCCTTGATGGTTAGATTTGCTGTGCAATTTAAAAGCCAAAATCTTTCCCACAAAATAGGAAAAAGACTGAAATCCCATCTGAAACTCAAAACAGCTTTTTAAAAAGAGAAATTTTTTTAAGTTCAGCATATTTATTTTTCATTTTACTATCTTCAGTGTTTTGAAAAAAGTACCAAAAGCAGAATTACTACTCAAAAACCCCACCATAAAAAAAAAAAGGTTTTCTGTTTCTAGCACTATAGAAAATATTTTTAAAAATATTTTAAGATTATAAAACAATGCAGAAGTAGAATGACTTTAAAAGAGAACAGATATGACTGTTCTTTAAATACTAATCTATCAAATTCCCCAGTTATTTGAATTTTTTAAATTTCTTAGAAAAGTGCCCCTGCCTATACAAATGTGTTTTTATTTTATCAGATGTGTCTGGGCTTTCAAAAGAATCTAGAATAGAAGTAGATAAAGTTTCAATTTCCTAACCTAAAGTGCTCTCTATAATTCTTATATTGAACAAAGGACTAATGCAAATAGAGCTGAGGTTACATGGAACCCCTTAACATCCCAGGAAAGAATCCCAGGGCCTGCTCATTGGTTTTTCCCAACCACTTTATGGGCTCATTTCACATTGATCTCACACCTTGGATAAATACAGATCTGAAGGGTCACTTGAATGAGAGATTTTCCTCTTTATAACAGGGAATAGAAATTGAGGGCTTTGATATTGTCATGGAAATGACTCTTTGTAAATACCTCTCAAAGGCCTATTTCAAGCCAGAATGAGCTGGAATAATGTTTTCTTTTTCTTTTCAAATTATGAGATTGGAGTATGGATAGAGAGAAGCTCTGGTCAAGATGGCGGGAGTCAAAAAAGAGTGTGCCTGAGAGAATTCCTCCCACTTCTGCCAGCAAATTGTATCATACAGCTTTATTCCAAAAAGATGTTTGTCTTTTCCCTCAGGTGCACAGATACACAGCCTGTTGAGAACTGTAGGAACTGAGAGGAAAGGTAGAAAAAATAAGAAAGAAAAAATGGAATGGACCATTTGACTATGATTCTTACTTTTAAAAAGTTGAGTTTCATACCGGAAATTGTGGCACATACAAACATTAAAAAAAATCTATTTTTCAAAGGAAGTAATTGATTTTTTAAGTAGGACTTGAGAGAGAAATAGATAATGTTTTAGCAAATACTTAAATACCTAATTAAATCACTGTTTATTCTGGTGTTTCTATCATGCAAAACCTTATTTTCTTCTAACAAACTGCAAAGAAATAAGATCTTTAGTTCCCTTTAGTAAGACAAACAAACAAACAAATAGAATAGCTTGAAGACAGGGAAGTTATAATGAACTGTTGTTGTAAAAAATATTCACCCTCATGCTGAGACTATTAAGTTAGATTTTGGGTTTTATGATCTCAATGTTATCTTAATTTCCAGCCTTCTTAGCAGTTTATTAAAATAAAAATGCAAGAGTCTTTCCCACTTTAGACAAATGAAAAATTTTCAGAGAAACAAACTTGGGAAAAATCCCTGGATTTGAGCTTAGAGGACAATTTAAAGCTAATGATATTGGTTACTGGGGCAAAGCATGGCATTTTCAAAGTCACAACACAGTCCATATCCTGCCCATAACTTTAGGGGCTCATTCTTTTTTTTTTTTTTTTTTTAAGGTTTGCATTTTTTTTTTTTTTTTTAAATTTATGGTTGTGTTGGGTCTTCGTTTCTGTGCGAGGGCTTTCTCTAGTTGCGGCGAGCGGGGGCCACTCTTCATCGCGGTGCGCGGGCCTTCCCACTATCGCGGCCTCTCTTGTTGCGGAGCACAGCCTCCAGACGCGCAGGCTCAGTAATTATGGCTCACGGGCCCAGTTGCTCTGCGGCATGTGGGATCTTCCCAGACCAGGGCTCGAACCCGTGTCCCCTGCATTGGCAGGCAGACTCTCAACCATTGTGCTACCAGGGAAGCCCCTAGGGGCTCATTCTTTTATAAAATACTGTATTGATTCTTTTAATATTTGTTCTTTGAGTCCAGAGAACAAGTGAAGGAAGATTCCTCTATAGGAGTTATTCACAGCATCCATCCATTGACCCTCCTTGCCCTTTGAGAGCAAGGTAATATCTTGTCACTGTTAAAAAGGCTTGGGAAATATTTCTGTTGGTCAACCTCCTGTGACAACTAGAGACTGTGTAAAGAGTATTTAAAGCATCTTAGAACAAGAGATAATGAACTGTTACTACTGAATATTAACATACGGAGTTCCATTTTAAAGAAGCCCAGCTTAATGGAATGAGTATCTAAATTAATTTGAATTCTACTACTTTGATTTTGCAGAACTGCCAGCTTAATGCCCAAGGGCTACTTGTATTATACGGAAGCAATTCTCCTAGTTAGAGTTGGTAGTACTCAGCCTTGGGTAGGTGAGAGTGCTCTGTTTGTGTTAAAATAAAATCTGCAACTGGCTTCTCAGTCTCACTTTGTAATTCAATTGTGTCCACCCCAGTGGAAGAATAGAGTGATTTGCTATTCTCTCTATTCAGAGACGTGTCTTCCATTTACAGGCACATTCACAAATGTTTAAGAAGTGTGCTTTTAACATTCATCAGGAAATTACTTAAAATGAACTGAGTATAACCACTATTGACGATTAATATTTAATACATAGCTCCTATAAAGATAACATGACTCCATCTTCATAGGCCTAAGAACAAAACAAAGCACTGAGTAATCCACAAAAAAAGATCTCTCCTATTTTCCAGAATGGGAATTAAGGCAAAAAAAAAAAAAAAGAAGAAGAAAAAAAAAGAAAAAGAAAATAGAACTTTCCAAAGAAACAGAAAGAGGAAGACTGGAATTAGGATTCAGGAAACACTCAAATCCTAGATATTTCTGATGCTGACTTAAATTCCCCTCTATTTTAAAGTGGATGAGTTCTTTCCAAAAAGGCTCACATCAGTGTAAGGACTTAGGAAAAGGTGGGGAAATGGGTCCTTTTTAAAAAGGCTAATCTTGTAATGAATAATAATGGGAATTCCCCCTTGTTTGAAAGAATAAAATATATTCTCTAGTGCCAAAGACCTTGAGCTTAATCCTATTAATCAATCAAGCCTGAAATTAGGGTAAAATCTTAAATTTTAATACTTCTTTACAGTTTATAAAGATTTTTCAATAATTCTATCTCCCATGCTACCTATTTTCTTTATAGCACTTATCAATACCTGACATATTATACATTTATCTGTTATTTCTTTAGTGTCTTTCCCTACTGCTGAAATGTAAGACCCATAAAAGCAGGGACTTTAGTCTGCATTGTTCACTCCTATATCCCCAGCACCAAGAACAGTGCTTGGTGCATAGTAGACAATAGATATTTGTTAAATGAATAAATGAGGTAAATAAGTGGGTAAGTACTATTTCAGTTGAGCCTTGAAACCCCCTGGGAAAAAGGCAGGGGGTTTGTCACCCTCTTACAGATGAAAAAATGGAGACCTCAAAACACCAAATTATTTGTGACAGTATAAACAGTTAACTAGGATCAGAGCTATGATTAGAAAGATCTAATTCCTATTTCTAAGTCCCTTCTAGTATTACTTTGTTGACCTGTGCAAAGGGACAAGACTATGGGTAGTCAAAGAATTAATGCCATCAGAATCAGTCCATTTTCACTTTCTATGAAGATCGATGCAAGAGAAACAAATGAGTAAGTTCATATCCTTCTCTAAAACTACAGCTATCAAGCTGTCTCAGCTTTCTTTTGTCTTTAATCACTTTCCTAAATTAAATTGCCTTGCTAAGGTGTTTGCTGTCTCATCACCTACTTTGTGTTTATAATTTCCCTCCTGGTATCTTCTCTTATATCCTATATACTTAGCATGGCTTACAAATATCACTTGTTGAGCCCTTTTTACACAATGCTAGGCATTTTCCATTTATCCATTCACAACAAGGAAGCTGCAGATCTATCAGGCGCCCAAGCCCAGGCGATTTCCACTCCACCATGCTGCCCCCATGAAAAACTTGGCTCCTTAGAAGCAGCCCTTGGGAGACCCAGAACAGAGGCACCAGCACCCTTGACAGAGGAACTCAGCAAAAGCTTAACCCCATAATGGTTAGATGCAGGGGGGTTGCATAGGAGTACTACGTGGGCAACTGGAGACCTGATTATTAACACCCCAACAACAATGAAAGGTTTGGGGTGTCTGAAAATCCCCCAGGTTTCAATTTAGGATTAGAATGAGAAAGAAGGTAATGATCCAGCCAATAGTCATTCCGGGAGGACACAGTCCCTGGTGGTAATGGGTGGATCAACTTTATCTTTCCTCCCTTCTTCATCAGCTACATCAAAACATTTTTGTAATGAGACTGTGCTTTCTTTTATTTCCATCCCCTGACCTTTTTTCCTCTTCTTCTTAGTGAAACACTGAATTCATGCCTTTAGAGCTAGTAGTGAGCAGCTGCAGAAAGTGACCCTTCACGACTTCCATATCCCTCCCAACAGCCAGCGCAAATTCTGCCTCTAAACTAGTGCATGACATCTCATTAGAGTCAAAATGGCAACTTCTAAACAATGGCTGAAGAGAATGGGTGGGGGACCCAGACATTTTGGCAATCAGGTTTCCATCATTGAAAATGCTGATCAGACCATGAAAATAAATTCTGCAACTGACCGTCAGTTACTAACATTTTGTAAAGCCATTTGAGAAAGGAATTAAGTTAAATTAGCACAGGTTCACTGGTGGATTTACGACACTGTACAAGCAAGATACACTTGCTTGGTATAAGGCCAAATTCTAGGTTCTGATGGGCCTCTGCACATTTAAGACATATGGCAGCTTCAACAGAGCAACCTAGGACAAGGCTGAGCTCAGGATATTTCTTTCAATTGTTAAAGAGTATAAGCTTAAGTCTAGACAAAATGAAAATGATGTTAAGATTGTTCACCAGCAAAGATGAACCACAGGGTTCAAACAGCAGAGTAAGTCCTGCCAGTTAAAATGCCAGGGAGGTGGGAAGGACAGGGAGTTTGGATCCCTCTTGGGAGTGAGTCCAAATATCCATGACTAGGAAGATGCACAGTTTCTGCATTTTCAGATGACTGAGATAACTGAGAAAACGTAAGTCTGTATGTGTCTGTATATAAGGCAAAAAAAACCCCACTCTATATTTGAGTCTTTATGAAATCTCTCATACTCCATTTTCGACAAATTTTTTTATGGAAAACCAATTAGCCAACATAGATCACAATCAATGTTAATTTTAGTTGCTTGCAAAGGTCAATCTGAAGAAACCCACATTAAAAAAAAAAAAGATGGAGATCAAGCCCCACTTCTTAGATCGTCTGATTAATTAATTGACAATGAGACCTTAGAATCAATTTTTTTCCTTAAGATCCCTCAGGTGATTCTAAGGTGCAGCAGCCAAGGTTGAAAGACACTAACCTGATAAAATTGGCAATTTTTAAAATAGCAGATTTAGTAAATATTCCTAAGGTTATGATAACCGCACAATGACAAGTGTTGGGTTTCACTTAGGAATAATAAGAGGCTATTTAAAAAGAATTTTTAAAAATACAACATATGGTTAGGTTGCAGTGATTACGATTATTTACCTACAGGAATCATAGAAAATAAAAACTCTCACTCCCTCTTGCGAGAGCATCGGAATCGCAACTAACTGCTGAACAATCATCGAAAGGAAGACACTGGAACTCACCAAAAAAGATACCCTACATCCAAAGACAAAGGAGAAGCCGCAGTGAGATGGTAGGAGGGGCACAATCACAATAAAATCAGATCTCATAACTGCTGGGTGGGTGACTCACAAACTGGGGAACAATTATACAACAAAAGTCCATCCACTGGAGTGAAGGTTCTGAGCCCCATGTCAGGCTTCCAAACCTGGGGGTCTGGCAATGGGAGGGGGAATTCCCAGAGAATCAGACTTTGAAGGCTAGCGGGATTTGACTGCAGGACTCCAACAGGTCTGGAGGAAACAGAGACTCCACTCTTGGAGGGCACAAAGTAGTGTGCACATCAGGACTCAGAGGGAAGGAGCAGTAACCTCATAGGAGACTGAACCAAACCTACCTGCTAGTGTTGGAGGGTCCCCTGCAGAGGCAGGGGGCAGCTGTGGCTCACCACAGGGGCAAGGACACTGGCAGCAGAAGTTCTGGGAAGTACTCCTTGGTGTGAGCCCTCCCAGAGTCAACCATTAGCCCCACCAAAGAGCCGGGTAGGCTCCAGTGCTGGGTTGCTTCAGGCTAAACAACCAGCAAGGAGGAAACTCAGCCCCACCCATCAGCAGACAAGCAGATTAAAGTTTTACTGAGCTCTGCCCACCAGAGCAACACCCACCGCTACCCATCACCAGTCCCTCCCATCAGGAAGCTTGCACAAGCCTCTTAGATAGCCTCATCCACCAGAGGGCAGACAGCAGAAGCAAAAAGAACTACAATCCTGCAGCCTGTGGGATGAAAATCACATTCACAGAAAGACAGACAAAATGAAAAGGCAGAGGACTATGTACCAGATGAAGGAACAAGGTAAAACCCCAGGAAAACAACTAAATGCAGTGGAGATAAGCAACCTCCCAGAAAAAGCATTCAGAATAATGATAGTGAAGATGATCCAGGACCTCGGAAAAAGAATGGAGGCAAAGATTGAAAAGATGCAAGAAATGTTTAACAAAGACCTAGAAGAATTAAAGAACAAATGAACAGAGATGAACACTACAATAACTGAAATGAAAAATACACTAGAAGGAACCAATAGCAGAATAACTGAGACAGAAGAACGGATAAGTGACCTGGAAGACAGAATGGTGGAATTCACTGCTGCGGAACAGAATAAAGAAAAAAGAATGAAAAGAAATGAAGACAGCTTAAGAGACCTCGGGGACAACATTAAATGCACCAACTTTCACATTATAGGGGTCCCAGAAGGAGAAGAGAGAGAGAAAGGACCCAAGAAAATATTTGAAGAAATTATAGTCAAAAACTTCCCTAACATGGGAAAGGAAATAGCCACCCAAGTCCAGGAAGCACAGAGAGTCCCAGGCAGGATAAACCCAAGGAGAAACATGCCGAGACATGTAGTAATCAAATTGACAAAAATTAAAGACAAAGAAAAATTATTAAAAGCAACAAGGGAAAAATGACAAATAAAATACAAGGGAACTGCCATAAGGTTAACAGCTGATTTCTCAGCAGAAACTCTACAAGCCAGAAGCGAGTTGCACAATATATTTAAAGTGATGAAAGTGAAGCACCTACAACCAAGATTACTCTACCCTGCAAGGATCTCATTCAGATTTGACAGAGAAATCAAAAGCTTTACAGACAAGCAAAAGTTAAGAGAATTCAGCACCACCAAACCAGCTCAAAAACAAATGCTAAAGGAACTTCTCTACATTGGAAACACAGGAGAAGAAAAGGACCTATAGAAACAAACCCAGAACAATTCAAAAAATGGTAATAGGAACATACATATCGATAATTACCTTAAATATGAATGGATTAAATGTTCCAACCAAAAGACACAGACTCGTTGAATAGACACAAAAACAGGACCCATATATATGCTGTCTACAAGAGACCCACTTCAGACCTAGGGACGCATACAGACTGAAAGTGAGGGGATGGAAAAAGATATTCCATGCAAATGGAAATCAAAAGAAAGCTGGAGTAGCAATACTCATATAAGATAAAATAGACTTTAAAAAAAAGAATGTTACAAAAGACAAGGAAGGACACTACATAATGATCAAGGGATCAATCCAAGAAGATATAACGATTATAAATATATATGCTCCCAACATAGGAGCACCTCAATACATAAGGCAACTGCTAATAGCTATAAAAGAAGAAATCGACAGTAACACAATAATAATGGGGGACTTTAACACCTCACTTACATCAATGGACAGATCATCCAAACAGAAAATTAATAAGGAAACACAAGCTTTAAATGACACAATAGACCAGATACATTTAATTGATATTTATAGGACATTCTATCTGAAAACAGCAGATTACACTTTCTTCTCAAGTGCACACGGAACATTCTCCAGGAGAGATCACATCTTGGGTTACAAATCAAGCCTTGGCAAATTTAAGAAAATTGAAATCATATCAAGCATCTTTTCTGACCACAATGCTATGAGATTAGAAATCAATTACAGGGAAAAAAACCAAACACATGGGGCTAAACAATACGTTACTAAGTAACCAAGAGATCACTGAAGAAATCAAAGAGGTAATCAGAAAATACCTAGAGACAAATGACAATGAAAACACAATGATCAAAAACCTATGGGATGCAGCAAAAGAAGTTCTAAGAGGAAAGTTTATAACAATACAATCCTACCTCAAGAAACAAGAAAAATCTCAAACAATTTAACTTTACACCTACAGGAATTGGAGAAAGAAGAACAAACAAAACCCAAAGTTAGCAGAAGGAAAGAAATCATAAAGATCAGAGCAGAAATAAATGAAATAGAAAGAACAAAAACAGGAGCAAAGATCAATAAAACTAAAAGCTGGTTCTTTGAGAAGATAAACAAAATTGATAAACCTTTAGCCAGACTCATCAAGAAAAATAGGGAGAGGACTCAAATCATTAAAATTAGAAATGAAAAAGGAGAAGTTACAATGGACACTGCAGAAATACAAAGCATCATAAGAGACTATTACAAGCAACTATATGCCAATAAAATGGACAACCTGGAAGAAATGGACAAATTCATAGAAATGTGTAACCTTCCAAGACTGAACCAGGAAGAGATAGAAAATATGAACAGACCAATCACAAGTAATGAAATTGAAACTGTGATAAAAATCTTCCAACAAAGAAAAGTCCAGGACCAGATGGCTTCACAGGTGAATTCTACCAAATATTTAGAGAAGAGCTAACACCTATCCTTCTCAAACGCTTCCAAAAAATTGCAGAGGAAGGAACACTCCCAAACTCATTCTATGAGGCCACCATCACCCTGATACCAAAACCAGACAAAGATACCATAAAAAAAGAAAATTGCAGACCAATATCACTGATGAATATACATTCAAAATCCTCAACAAAATATTAGCAAACAGAATCCAACAACATATTAAAAGGATCATACACCATGATCAAGTGGGATTTATCCCAGGGATGCAAGGATTCTTCAATATACACAAATCAGTCAATGTGATACACCATATTAACAAATTGAAAAATAAAAACTATATGATCACCACAATAGATGCAGAGAAAGCTTCTGACAAAATTCAACACCCATTTATGATAAAAACTCTCCAGAAAGTGGGCATAGAGGGAACCTACCTCAACATAATAGAGGCCATATACGACAAAACCACAGCAAACATCATTCTCAATGGTGAAAAACTGAAAGCATTTCCTCTAAGATCAGGAACAAGACAAGAATGTCCACTCTCGCCATATTATTCAACATAGTTTTGGAAGTCCTAGCCACGGCAATCAGAGAAGAAAACGAAATAAAAGGAATACAAATTGGAAAAGAAGTAAAACTGTCACTGTTTGCAGATGACATGATACTATACATAGAGAATCCTAAAGATGCCACCAGAAAACTACTAGAGCTAATCAATGAATTTAGTAAAGTTGCAGGATTCAAAATTAATGCACAGAAATCTCTTGCATTCCTACACACTAACAACAAAAGATCAGAAAGAGAAATTAAGGAAACAATCCCATTCACCATTGCAACAAAAATAATAAAATACCTAGGAATAAACCTACCTAAGGAGGTAAAAGACCTATATACAGAAAACTATAAGACACTGATGAAAGAAATCAAAATGACACAAACAGATGGAGAGATATACCATGTTCTTGGATTGGAAGAATCAATATTGTGAAAGTGACTATTTTACCCAAAGCAATCTATAGATTCAATGCAATCTCTATCAAATTACCGATGGTATTTTTTACAGAACTAGAACAAAAAATCTTAAAATTTGTATGGAAACACAAAAGACCCCAAATAGCCAAAGCAATCTTGAGGGAGAGAAACGGAGCAGGAGGAATCAGACACCCTGACTTCAGCCTATACTAAAAAGCTACAGTAATCAAGACAATATGGTATTGGCACAAAAACAGAAATATAAATCAATGGAACAGGATAGAAAGCCCATAGATAAACCCACACACCTATGGTCAACTAATCTATGACAAAGGAGGCAAGGATATACAATGGAGAAAAGACAGTCTCTTCAATAAGTGGTGCTGGGAAAAGTGGAGAGCTACATGTAAAAGAATGAAATTAGAACACTCCCTAACACCACACACCGAAATAAACTCAAAATGGATTAAAGACCTAAATGTAAGACTGGACACTATAAAACTCTTAGAGGAAAACATAGGAAGAACACTCTTTGACATAAATCACAGCAAGATTTTTTTTGACCCACCTCCTAGAGTAATGGAAATAAAAACAAAAATAAACAAATGGGACCTAATTAAACTTAAAAGCTTTTGCACAGTAAAGGAAACCATAAACAAGACGAAAAGACAACCCTCAGAATGGGAGAAAATATTTGCAAATGAATCAACGGACAAAGGATTAATCTCCAAAATATATAAACAGCTCATTCAGCTCAATATTAAAAATACAAACAACCCAATAAAAAACTGAGCAGAAGACTTAAATAGACATTTCTCCAAAGAAGACATACAGATGGCCAAGAAGCACACAAAAAGATGCTCAACATCACTAATTATTAGAGAAACGCAAATCAGAAGTCCAATGAGGTATCACGTCATGCCGGTTAGAATGGGCATTATCAGAAAATCTACAAACAACAAATGCTGGAGAGGGCGTGGAGAAAAGGGGACCCTCTTTCACTGTTGGTGGGAATGTAAATTGATACAGCCACTATGAAGAACAGTATGGAGGTTCCTGAAAAACTAAAAAAGGAATTACCGTATGACCCAGCAATCCCTCTACTGGGCATATACCTAGAGAAAACCGTAATTCAAAAAGACACATGCACCTCAATGTTCATTGCAGCACTATTTACAATAGCCAGGACATGGAAGCAACCTAAGTGCCCATCGACAGACGAATGGATAAAGAAGATGTGGTACATATATACAATGCAATATTACTCAGCCATAAAAAGGAATGAAATTGGGTCATTTGTAGAGACATGGATGGACCTAGAGACTGTCCTACAGAGTGAAGTAAGTCAGAAAGAGAAAAACAAATATCGTATATTAACGCATATATGTGGAATCTAGAAAAATGGTATAGATGAACCAGTTTGCAAGGCAGAAATAGAGACACAGATGTAGAGAATAAATGTATGGACACCAAGGCGGGAAAGCGGGTGGGAGGGGGTTGTTGTTGGTGGTGGGATGAATTGGGAGATTGGGATTGACATATATACACTAATATGTATAAAATAGATAACTAATAAGAACCTGCTGTATAAAAATAAATAAATAAAATAAAATACAAAAAAAAAAAAGAAAGAAAAACTCTTCCTAGTATTACACCAGTGGCTGATTGACACTTGGGGTAAAATTTCCAATGATAGCACCTAGGGATGCCTCATAAGGTTGTTCATGTTATGCACTGCACAACTCCAAAGGTTTACATTCATACAACATTTGTATTTCTTTGGGGAAATAGAAGTGTAGCTTAATATTCAGGCTTTTTTCGTATTTAGACATATATGGTAAAATGTTATTCTGACTACTCTGTACAGAAATTACAGTGGGGGAGATTTTTTTCACTCAGTGAAGAAAATGAGTTTTGCTTCTCAGCTGACAAAGAATAAAATAAAATATTCTTGTGCTGAAACTGGAGACAGAGAAGCCATGGTGAACATATGTTCTTCATATCACCCAGCATCCCTTCCTCTTTTCTATCATATTAGACATCCTCCCTGTACTAGACAAGATTCTCCAGAGAAACAGAACCAATAGGAGATATATATATATATATATATATATATATAAGAGGAGATTTATTATAGGAATTGGCTCATATGATTATGAAGGCTGAACAGTTCCACAATCTGCCATCTGCAAACTGGAGAACTAGGAACGCTGGTGGTGTAATTCAGTCTGAGTCCAAAGGCCTACAAACCAGGAATGCTTCTCCAAGAGCAGGAAAAGGTGGATGTCTCAGCTCAAGCAGAAAGGACAGATTTGCCCTTCCTCTACTTTTTGTTCTATTCAGGCTCTCAGTGGATTGGATGATGTCCACTGCATTAGTGAGGGCAATCTTCTTTATTCAGTCTACCAATTCAAATGCTAGTCTCCTCTGGAGACACCCTCACAAACACAACCAGAAATAATGTTTTAGCAGTTGTCTGGGCATCCCTTATCCCAGTCAGGTTGACATGTAAAATTAACTATCACAATCTTCCTACATAGCTTTTATCCTGGAGGAGCCCATTCCATGTGGTCTTATGTGGCTGGTCTGGTTCCCATCCCCCATCCCCACCACAGGGCTGAGCACATGACTTGGTCTCATCAGGCATGCCCACCAGTGACAGTGATTGGTTGAACAATGAACATGTGACTCAAGGTGGGTCTATCAAAGACTTTCCAGGAGTTTTCTACCAAACATACCTGAGAAGATATTCTCTTTCCATGAAGTTTTACAAAGCTAATATAATGTGTGTTCGGTTAAAAACCTGTGGCAAAAACTGTTACTTGTTCTCCAATATCTTTTTTCTCCTTTTTCCACAATAATAAAGTTTCAGCAGGGCAAATGGTCTTATAGAATAAAGCCTACATTTTCCAGCTTCCCTTGGAGCTACTTATGACCATGTCAACACATGGTACATAAGTGAAAATGTCATGTGAGAGCTTTCAGAAATCTTTCTTAAGAGACAGTTGCTTTGTATCCTTCATCATTATTTTTCCCCTTCTTGCATCCTGCTGCTTGGAGTATGGATATTATGATAGGACCTCCGTCTTGGACCAGGAACAATACCCCTGCTCCAGGGATGGCAGTTCAGAAAGCTGTGAGAATCGGTACCTGAAGATTTCATGGAACATAGCTGTCTTACCAGCCCTGAACTGTTCAAATGCAGACCCACATGTGAGAGAGAAATAGACTATCTTATTTAAGCCATTTTTATTTTATTTTCTGTTACTTGCAGCAATAATTAATGGCTAATGAATCTTAGTTAATTCAGGCTGCTTAATCAGCATGTCTACCACATGAAGAGAAACTGCCTAAGAGTGAAGACAACACAGGGGAAAGCAGAGCAAAAAGAAAAAGACGGGATTCTATTGATATAACTCAAGTCACTGAAGCTAGCCATGCCTCGAGCCATACCTCCTTTCCACTTTCCAGTTTTTTAAGCAAACCTATTTACTTTTTTGCTTAAAATATTGTAAGTTGAATTTCTGTCATTTGGAGGAAAAAAGTTCAGATGAATCTAGCAATCTTGAGGAAATATACATAATGTCAGTAATGTGCATGACATTATTTTGACCAGTGATGGGTTATGGAATTAGGAGTAGGAATCAATTTATTTAGATCTCCAGATTCCTAAGGGACAGAGAGATCTAAACTGATACCTACATTACATTACCATCTACATTATTCCTTTAAAGTGGCATCTCGTTTTTATCACTTTAAAATATTATGTGGGACTTGACTGGCTTGCAAGAGTTAAGATATTTCCCTGGAAAATGGTAATTTAGGAAGATTCACCTAGCTTCAAAGCACAGGAGGGAATGAAAGGATTTTGAAGGATGGGATTGGAGGCAGGAGACCAGCCCTGAGTAGGAACTGAGATGACTGGGGCCTAGTGGCAGTGTGAATAAACAGGAAGGGACAAAAGTTAAGAAAAACAATCTGAACTCTAGCTTTAACATACATTCTGTCCTACTGGTATTTTACATTAGGAAAGTACTTTGCAGTTCATGATGTATTTTCACATACATTACCTCACTTGACACGTAACAATAATTCTTTGGAGTTGGCAAAGCAGGTAACTAGTTTCACCATTTTATGGAAGTGAAAACTGAGGCTTAGTGTGGTTACAGGTCTTGCCAAAAGTTACATGGGTGTCAGAGCAGGGGCCATAATCTAGATTTTTCTGACTAACCGTCCAGTATGGATGTACTGGGTCTCTCTGTACACAGAGATCCAGCTACAAACAAAGTTTTCTTTTCAGCAACTTCATTCAGTTTTGTTTGTGAATTCTACTTCATTGTTTTCTTCATATTCATGACATCTCCCGAGCAGTGACATGGGCTAAAAGACAGAACTTCATCCTGAGATGCATCATCTTTATAATGCAGTAGTGGAACCAAGGAGTGTGTGTGTAGATCAAGGGAGGACAGAGGAACTACTAATGACAAAAAAACCCAACCTTGAATCCCATAGAAGGGATTTATGTTCCTTTTTCAAATTTTCTCTATGCTCAGTACCTCCTCCAATGCGAGATCACCTCTCATTCACTATCATACCAGTAGCCCTGATCATTTTAATAATTTACCATTTCATGGAGCCATGGAAAGAGAAAGGAAATTGCTTTTAGACAGTGTCTTATTCAAGCAAAAGGAAATGGTTTCTGAACCACAGAAAACAAATAAACATGCCTCTACCTGGAACTTCACTAGCATTTGCCCGTTGTCTGGCACTAAAAGATGTGCTTTAAAATAATGCAGTGTGTGGCTGGAAATCCTGAATGCTAGTGGGGCTATCTAAACTCTACAAGAAGAAGATGTTAACTGTCTAGGACAACTGAACTTGGACGAACTCCCAAATGCTGGGTGTCAAACCACATGCTAAATGGCTTTCCATACAGCAAAATGAAATGCCAAATCCTTAATGGCAGCTCAGCTTTCACAACTTTCAAAGAAGCATATTCTATTATTGCTCAAAATGTAATGCTAGCACACTATGTTTATAGCCATGGTGTATGACAACCTTCATAACATGGATGCTTGGCACTCTGGTGACATTGTTAAGCCTTCTAAAGAATTACACATTTTCTATTATTGTGCTGTTGATGTATCATTCATCCTTTGCTTGTGAATTGAAAAATGTATAGTTTGGAACTCTGTGAGATCCTGCTGAATTCCTCAGGACCATGGTCAAACATAGTTAAATGGTTATCCTTTTCCATGTTATTCTTGGGCATGGAAAGGAGTATCTTTTTAATAAAGGAAAATTGGCAAGGAGACTTCTTGCAGTGCAGTCCTGGTTTGGCACAAAATGTGAGGCGCCAGGGATGCAAACATCTCATCTTCAGATTCTTAGCTGGCAAAGACGCAAGAGGACACATTTCCCTGGCGATGCGCAGCAATCTGCTGCACCACGGTGGGTCTCAGATCCTTGGACTGACCCTCGCTCAGATGGTAGAAATCCAAAGTAAAGCAATGTGACCTGGCAAACACAGGATCCTGGAGCAGAGAGTGTGATTTCTTCCATTCCTATGGAGATCCTCATTTGGCTGGAAGTCTACTCCAGGGACAAAGTGTTTCCAGATCTTTGGCAGAAAAAGAAATGCCCTCTTTTCAACTTTCTTTATTTCAGAGAAGTAGAACGCTGACAAGAAAATATGAGTATCATCTATACTTTTGCTATAGCAGTAATAGCCATATAGATTTTAATGTTTGTACAATAAGGATGTTAACAGTGGCTGCTTTTTAAGATCACTGAAAGAATATAACCTTCTTTTTTTATGAGCTATAAGAGATATTAGATGAAATATATATGTATGTATGTGTGTATTCATACATATGGGTACATACATGTATGTATGCTATGAAATGTGATAAAATATGTAAACATGCATATATGCATGATATATGTGTGTATACACACATGTGGCATATTGAACATGTAGGACTCATGAGGCATTATCATAAAAAGCCATTTTGTTTCTGTTTTCTGTATTCTGCTGTCCTTTTGAGTCAGGAGACATCTTCCTCTGCCCCTGGATGGAAACATGAACAATCTCATGCCTTTTCTGAGCACATTTAGGATACAGAAAATCCTACAATCACTTTAAGCTGTAAAATATGATCACAATTCAGAAACTAGAACTTCCAGTCCAAGATATAAATCAGTGTGGCAGAAGCTAGGTGTTCCCCCAACCCTGTTCCATCTCATTTAATGGGCTCGCAGGCCTATCTCTCAGCTGCTGTGTCTATGAATGGCTCCCAGAGAATTCTCTCAGGAGAACTCTCAAAGGAGCTCCTGGCTCCAGGAGGGACAGTTCTGCCGTGCAAGATATGCTGCAGACCTCTCCCTCATAAATCAGACCAAGGCTACACTTCACGCGAAATCACATCCTTGCTCTGCTTCTCCACCTTCCTTATCCTTAAACTTACTGGCTTTTTCTGAAGAGAAGTCCTCAAAAAGTTGTTTGCCCCTGAATTCTACATTCAGCTTCTGCTTCTAGAAAACTCAATCTAAGGCAAAACAGAACAAAACAAAACATCTCTATTTTCATTTAAAGTTATGATTCTCCACCCTCCACTCAAGAGCTGCCTATGGGAAGGTCATCAGCCTACAGAGAAGGGGAAGTGGGTATTTTCTTATTACATTTCCTGTTCACCACTGTTCTACTCACTCCATTTACTGGCTGCTGTTATCAAATAATTTTCCTGCATATCTTGAAGTGAATACATGATTTTTATTTTTAATACTACAAATAATTCACTGAAATTTTCTGATATAGAAACATCCTTATACTTCTGGTGGAGAAATAAATAAACATTACTTAATCATGACGCTCTGTAGATATTGAGGCTATAATGTTAAGACACATTTACATCCCTTTAGTCTCTATTTCTCTCTTCTCCACCCTAATATTATCTAGAATTTTAGTTCTAGAATGTTAAGAAGGTTTCTTGTTGTTTTGTCTTTTGTTTTTTTCCCTTTGGCCCCTGATAATTTTTTGGACAAATGAACTTTAGTACATATATTTAGTCATCCTTATTTCTTATATCTTTGGCTGCATATCCTAGAATTAGCCTTTTCTTCTTATTAGAGTACTTCCTTCAGGAGTGTTTACAAAGTGCTTCTTTGTATGGCATACTTGTTATGACTGAGAACATCTCCATTGGACCCTCCATGGTGCTGTTGAAATCTGGCTATAAGTGTCCTCTGGGTGGCAGGAACTCAAAAGTAAATTTGAGAGCCCTTTGAGAGACAGCCGCCTACCTTAGAACCTCCACACTGCAACAATGCACTTTCCAGTTGATCTCTTATGTACTCTCCCAGGTCCTGACCCCAAAAGTACACCCACACTCTCTTATCTCTGGGGTCTCCTTGCCTAGGAGGAAGCTCCCGGGGGAGTTTGCTTGAAGACAATGCAAGCCTGGCTACCTTCACTTGGCTCACAGAAAACTCATGGATCCTTGGTCTTCCAAATTGTCAGCCCTCCCACTCACTGACTTTTCTCCTCATTAGGGCCTTCTGAGTGCCTCCTGCCCACCTCTCCCATGCAGGAAGAAGACACCAAACACACATCAGTTTCTTCCAAATACTCTCTCACTCTTTATAAACTTTAAAAAACAAACAAACCTTTTATCTCTTAATAATATGCTTGTGTTACCAGTTCTTAATTTTTTTACCTTGGGGCATTATTCTTTAACTTCAAACTTTGGAAGATGAGGGTTCTTTCCTGTTTCCATTCTCCAAAAATAGATTATTGCAATTTTGGTTTAATAAATATTCCATCATCACAGAAGAAAATAATTTTAGCTATGTGTGGCAATGGATGTTAACTAGACTTATCGTGGTGACCATTTAGTAATATATACAAATATCAAAATCATTACATTATACATCTGAAACTAATATAATGTAACTTGTGAATTGTATCTCAATAAAAAATTTTAAGATGATGTTGTCAGAAAATGGAGGTATTTAAACATGAGAGGAGATTTATATAAATTAGAGAAAGGTTGAGTATAATTATAAGAACATAGGAAAAAATAAGAATAAAATAAGACACTAAATCCAGGAAAAACATACCAAAAATAGGCAGGAAAGGAAAAGTAATTCTTATAGTACACAATTCATTTGTAAATAGAGTTTACATATTAAAATAATTTAAATCTGAAATAATACAATAATACAATTACAATAATACTATTTTAGAAGAGTAGACACAGGAAAGAACCCTCATCTTCCAAAATTTAAAGTTAAAGAATAAAGCCCCAAAATGAAAAATTAAGTATTGGTAACACAAGCATATTATTAAGAGAAAAAAGGTTTTTTTTAAGTTTATAAAGATGAAAAGAGTAAAATAATGTTTGTATCTGGGGTGGGGGAAATGGTAAGAGGTGTAATAGCAGAGCACTTCCATTTTTCATTTTTAAAAAAGAGTATAGAATTCTTGAATATCTATATTTTGTACATATACAAATTTGATAGAAAATAAAAACTAAATTCTTAAAAATCAAAAGCTTAAATATGGAATATTCTGTAAAAGGCATTGGGACAACTGGTTATCCACAAGGAAGAGATAAAAGTAGATCTCTCTAGGACTTCCCTGGTTGTGCAGAGGTTAAGGATCTGCCTGCCAATGCAGGGGACATGGGTTCAATCCCTGGTCTGGAAAGATCCCAGATGTCGCGGAGCAGCTAAGCCCATGTGCCACAACTACTGAGCCTGCGCTCTAGAGTCTGAGAGCCACAACTACTGAGTCTGCGCACCACAACTACTGAAGACTGTGTGCCTACAGCCTGTGCTCTGCAACAAGAGAAGCCACTGCACCACAACGTAGAGTAGCCCCCACTCGCCGCAACTAGAGAAAGCCCGCGAGCAGCAACAAAGGCCCAACACAGCCAAAAATAAATAAATAAATTTATATTAAAAAAAGAAGTAGATCACTCACCATCCACAAAAATAAGTTCAAAATGAATGTAAGACCTGTGTGTGAAATGCAAAGCTTTAATCCTTTAGAAAAATAATATAGGTGAGTATCTTTATGATATCAGATTTCTTAAAAGTCAGAATACTACAAAATGTAAGGGAAAATACTGATAAATCATATTGCACATTACAATCAAAATATTCTATAGTAATAAAAGTCACTATAAGCAAAGTTGAGACGAGACATATTGGGAGAAGATATTTGCAAAGTATATAATTGCTAAAGTATCCAGAATATATATGGAATTCCTATAAATAATAAGAAAAATGCAAAAAAGTTTAACAGAAAAAACAAAAGAAGAAAATAATATAATCAGTTAATTATAGAAGATATCTTAACGATCAATAAATATCAGAAAAGGTAAGCAAACTTAATCAGAATTAAATAAAAACAAGGAGAAATCGTTACATGCCAATATTATGGGGTAGGGGGAGGAATAACATAAAAACTGGCAACACCAATTGTTGGAGAGATTGTGAAAAAAGAGTTTACATATTGGTTGTGAGAGAACAAACTGGTACAACTACTCTGGAAAACAATATGATAATACCTAGAAAAGCTGAAAATGTACATAGCATTTAAATTAAATGTCCAGGTATATCCTTCAGGCCCAGAGAAATTACTGCACCTGTGGCCAAGGAGAACTGCACAAAGATGTTCTTTCCTGCACTGTTTGAAATAGGGAAAAATGGACAAAAACCTAAATGTCCATAAATAAGGAATAGATGAATAGACAGTGGCTTATTCATACAGTGGAATAATATGCAGCTGTTGAAATGAATGAACTAGATCTACATGGATAAATTTTAGAAACATTACTGAAGAGAGAGGACCAAATTGAAGTTGCAAAATGGTACATATGATTCCACATATGTGAAAATTTAAAACATAGCAATATTGTACATGTTCACAGACACGTACATATAGAGTAAAAGTCTCAAAACTTTCATGAGAATGCTTCCCAACAAATTCAGGATAATGGTAACTCTCAAGGGAGGGCAGGAGGGATGAAAAAGAGATGGGGAAAGGATAGTATTAGATGCATTGGCAATGCTTGGTTACAAACGCCCCAAAAAAATGACCTGAAGCAAATAAACAGAAGGCTAATGTTTGTTAAATCTAGGGAGGTGGATATGTGGGTATCTGAAATATTTATTTTCTGTATGTTTAAAATTTTAGCAACATTTATATAGAGGAATATGCACCAGCTGAGCATCAGAAGGCCAGGCCTGTCTCTGATTTCCTCTAAAGGCAATTCTATGCTTTCAGCCAAATCCCTTAGCACAGGGGTCCCCAACCCCTCGTCCTCGGACCTCGGCCTGTTAGGAACAGGGCCACACAGCAAGAGGTGAGCGGTGGGCGAGTGAGTGAAGCTTCATCTGCTGCTCTCCATCGCTCGCTCGCATTACTGCCTGAACCATCCCCCTTGCCCCGTCTGTGGAAAAACTGTCTTCCACGAAACCGGTCCCTGGTTCCCTGATGCCAAAAAGTTTGGGGTCTGCTGCCTTAGCATCTTTTCATCTCAGTTCCCTTATTTGTAAATGGAAGTTTATAGCATTTTGCCCAGCCTGCTTCAGTGTTTGGAAGATGACAAAATAAAATTTTATATATATATATATATATATATATATATATATATATATATATAATATGGCTACTTTGAAAACTATTAAGAGCTAAATAATAGAAGAATTATTACTGTTTGCATGTTGACATGTAAAAAATAGATATCCATAAAAAATAGTGATGCTAGTTTGGGAAAACAATATTAACATACTGTATATCTTTAGTATGGGTTTTATATTGCTATTTTGACTCTACAAAACTATACTTAGTCATCTCATCCTACTCTGGAGGCTTGACAAAGAGAGGAAGAAAATTGAGTCGCATCATTTCTCCAACTCTATCCCCTAAATACTCTAAGGATTTGAAAGAGTTAAAAGCA
Organism: Balaenoptera physalus; assembly: GCF_965194825.1. NCBI lineage: Eukaryota > Metazoa > Chordata > Mammalia > Artiodactyla > Balaenopteridae > Balaenoptera > Balaenoptera physalus. The sequence goes on from NC_138890.1 coordinate 99,986,189, forward strand.
CAAGGATCTGCCAGGAACCACTAGGAGAAGAAAACATTGCATGCAAACATGGTGACTTAGGAAATGTCAGTTTAGTCAAAAAGACCACTGGCAAAGGAACACAGCGCATGTTTCTATTTAGAGCTTTAAAAAATTTATTTTAAATAATAGCATTGGAAAAGAATGTAAAGTGAAGGGAGAAAAAAAGGAGCTTTTTGCATATGTACTCTTTTCAGTTGTGCTCTTCTTAATAAATGAACTCTCCTCCAATACATTTGTTAGATAGAAACAATCAAGGCTGAGGCTTTATCCTCTCTCCACTAATTAATTACCGCAAATGAGCCTGTAATGTGCATCATAACAACTTAATAAGCTGGGCCAAACTATTTTAGATTCTGCTATGCTAGTATTTCATCATGGCTGGGCTATTTAAAATAGGTAAGTAATATCTGAACACAAATAGCTTTTGAACTACTTGTGTCCTTCAAAAGAAACTCCATGTCTTAAGCAGATGTACTGTTTCCCTGGAAGGAATGAAAGCAAAGAATGTCATAGTAGAAGTGAGGACAGGGAAAGGAGGATGAGACAGGGCAAACATGAGAGCTTACACAAACTATCTTCAATAATATAATATCCATTCCCTCTGCAGCTGTCACACTGGCCGACCAGATGCCATTCCAACAGGTCCTTCACATTTTTCCATATTTGTTGGACATGAAGAGTGGAGTATCCAATAGCTGTACTAGCCTCTCTTTTTTGACATCATTTGTTTCGTTGCCCATTCTTGCCTCAAATGTCTAACTGAAGCTGGATCAAAGTGTGACTAATACAAGCTCCTTAGTAATGTCTCTGCTTTTAATGAAAATTTAAAGGAAATTAGTGACTCACTGAGTCGATGAATAGACTTTGTATATCTGAGGATGGGCTAAAATATGGCTTACTGTCAATAAAAGAGCCAAGGGCCCCAGATGAGCTGTGAATTATCTAAGACACAATTATCTGAAACTTGACAGCCCTGATTTCTTTCAAATCAAAGGTCAATGTATCTTCCAGGCAGTAACATCTGCTACCATCCCAAAGTGTTAATTGACTAACTTCAGCAAAGTCAGGCAGATCTTCATCTCTCCCTCCTTGAAGCACAAAGAGTTTACCACCCATGAAGGTACAATTCAGTCATTTCCAAAAGGAAAGAGAAAAGAGGGTGTCAGAGAGCCGATCTGGAGCTCAAGGAGAGCTCTATAAGGTGGTCTTTTCAGTGGACTATTTTTTTCCTGTTTATTACTTGTATCAAGTTTCTCTAGAACATATAACCAGGGATTTTCATGATAGAATGGAAAAAAGTGGAAGAATTCTCTCAAAATAGTTTTTAAACATGAGCTGTTTAGAGGCAGAGAGAATGTGCTAGTTTGAAGGGTCAGAAGAAATTTTAGAGGCAAAGACCAGTAACAAAGAGAAATAATTAATTGTCTCCCTTCCTCTCTGTTGTCACACCCATCATCTCTAGGAGGAAATGGTTGAAAATGGAGACATATAAAAAAATCTATGTTTGACCTAAGGGCAAATTTAATAATGGCAGAAAATGTATTTGATCACATTTCTTGATGTCTGTTCCAAAATACATTGTACCCTCAAATTTGTGATGCTCCTGGGATAAGAAGTAAATGTATGTATAACTTTTAGGAGTGTTACTTTTGGTAAGTTTTTTGGACAGAATCAAGACTGGACTGTAAAATTGGGTCTCGAACTCATTTCTTCTCTCATAACTTCCCTCCCATCTCCCCCTCTTTCCTCTGCAGGATCTATTTTAGCAAATCCTTGTTAAGATGTCAAATGAGAAAAATTTCAAGTGGGTCCTCTACCAAGTTTACATGTATGTTTAAAAGTTCATTCCAAAACCCCGAAGCCTTCAAAACTCAAAGGAATACAGCAGTTATAGAATGACAGGCACAGGGATGAGATGATAGATGGTCAGGCCTCAGGGCCCTCTCAGTACAGCGCTGATCCATTTACTGCTAAGGCCAACCCAGAACACACGTGAGCAAGAACTGACAGGTGAAGAGAGAGATCTGCACTGTGTGTACTCTTGACCCATGGAGTAGAGGTCAAAGAAATTGAAGTTATGAGAAAACTGTCCTTGATTTAAACATTTTCTTAAGAATATTCTCTGTGTAGAAAAATATCTCAACAAGCAATTTGGAAAGATTTAGGATCAGTTTAAATTCTATTGATGCTTCAAAGGATAAGACGGTTCAGTCAGCAATATATGACCAACTAGAATATTTTTCTCCAACAAGGAGAACCAGTCCTTTTTATATACTGTTGTCACTCACTGACAGGCAATAAATCCCCTGTGTATTTGCTCAGAAGAGAAAAATGAAGATAGGGCCAGATAATATGGCTTATTATATTTCTGTGACTCCTGCTTTTCTCCAGCTTTTCTATTCTTGGTTGTCACACTGCCCATGTGGTCTTGAGCAAAGCTCCAAATGCTCGAATGTGTTAGTTTAATGAGTTTATCCAACTCACCTAACTGTGGACGCCTTCTCTGAAGTTCCATCACTGCACTTCACAGAACAGCTTGGCAGCCTTGAATTCCAATAACAGAAAAGGACTCTTAAACAATAGCTCATTTGATTTAAATCAAATTTTATCCATGGCATATCAACTCTAGAACAGTATTCTCATTCAGAAAACAAACTCCATCAGGATAAGGTCTTCTCTAGCTTGTTCTTTCAGCACTAAGGCTGACTGTCTTTTGAGAAAGATACAACTGATACAAAATATCTAAAGATATATCAGGCATACATTCCAAAATGACTGCATCATTTTCCTTCAATCTGTTCACATTTATTATACATTAAATCATTTGATTTCAGTGAAATCCTCCTCTTTGCTTTGAGAGACAACAGTTGTTCCTTTTATGACCAGGTAACTGAACAATTTAAGAAAATGACTGTATTAGCCTAAGAAAAGGGAATTTGATTTCTCCATGACATTGTAGCAGTAAAAAAGAAAGTTATGAAAACTCCTAGTGAAAAAGTAGGATAAGAAATTTGTCTATAAGTTATTAAAATAACCATAATAAAACAAGCAGCAGAAATTACTTATAGATGGCCAATAAACACGACAGATGCTCAACTTCAACAGTCACCAAGAAATTGCAAATTAAAATCACAGTGTGATCCTACACACACACACCAGGATGTCTAAAATGAAAAGATAGAAAAGGCCAAGTGGAGGTACCAGGGCTCTCATACACTGCTGGTGGACAGGAGAATTAGTACAACTACTTTGGAAATCTGTTTGGCAGTATCTATTTAAACTGAATACACACATTCCCTATCACCTGACAACTCCAATTTTAGGTATATTCCCAACAGAAATTTGTATGTACATTCACTGGATTACTTGTACCAGATCGTTCATAGCAGCAATTGTAACAACCTCAAACTGAAAACTATCCCAAATATCCATCAACAGTTGAATGGATAAATGGATTTGAATGGATAAATATTGAATGGACAAATATTCACACAGTGGAAAACTCTATCGCTGTGAAGGTAAATGATCTACAACTACACACAACAACAAGAATGAATCTCACAAGCATAGTGTTAAATGAAAGAAGCCAGACACAAAGGTGTACACATTGTATTATTCCATTCATATAAAATACAAAGACAGATGCAACTAATTGATGCCTTGTTTATGTTATCTATGAGGGTACAAAGAGGAAGTCAAGTGCCCAGAGGATAGGAGTGCTTGTTGTCCTCAAGCTCCCCTCTTCTCCTGCGTGAGGTCCCCACCCTGAGCACTACACTCACGATAAAATGAAGATAGTTTTTCAAGTGAATGCTGATGCTGAAGCACGTGGCAAGCAGGCACAAAGCCATGGAGACACCCTTGATGTAGCCTCCAGGGCAGAAGAGGACATTGTGCTGCTCCCCCAAACACAGAACCTTGAGACCAACAGGGAAGTTTTTCTTTAATTCTCCCATTTATGGCTCCATCAAAGCACAGAAAATACTTTGATTTAGGCTATGGTTAGAAATGGAAACTCGTTAGTTGTGATGTGGTAGAGGGAATGGCTTGGCAAGGGGGTGTAAAAGAAGATGAGTGGACTTACATAATGCATTCCCAAAAACTATTATAGACATTTACTTCACACATAATCCTTTTAGGAGAAGTTGCAGGTGGACATGGCACTCAGGCTCCTTTCAATTTGTTTAAATTGTGCACAAACAGACCACATGAAGGCTAAGAAGATATAAATAGAGGATACTGCTGCAGCTGAATACAACTTACAACTTACAAAGAGAACCTGACACACATTTAATGATGTGTCTGAGAGCTATTTGGGCTGGGTAATAAATGGCAAACATACACAAACAGAGTTAAAAGCGGGTTACTCCTACTTGGTCAAATGAGGTTTTTTCCCTAATTTTTCTCTTCTTTTTGTTGATTCCAGACCCTGCAACTTTTTCCATGGGAGACACCTTTCTTATCTATCTTTGTGCCCCTACAGCAGGGGCTGGTACAAAAGGTTCTCAACAAATGACATCAAACGGAAGAAATGTCACTATTGATAGTTCACCCTGATGCTCTCTCTTCCACCAGGGATTCCTGTTCTCCACCCATTATCCATAATGCTTGTGAAAAAAGCCCCCTGAGGGGCCCCTGCCACTTCTCTTGCGTCTTCCTCACCTTCAGGTTCCCTGAGTCATTTTCAAACTGCCTGTTTGTTTTTTTTTTAATATTTATTTATTTATTTTTGGCTGCACTGGGTCTTCACTGCTGCACGCGGGCTTTCTCTAGCTGCGGTGAGTGGGGGCTACTTTTCGTTGTGGTGCACAGGGTCTAGGTGCGCAGGCTTCTGTAGTTGTGGCGCACGGGCTTAGCTGCTCCGCGGCATGTGGGATCTTCCCGGACCAGGGCTTGAACCCGTGTCTCCTGCATTGGCAGGCAGATTCTTAACCACTGTGCCACCAGGGAAGTCCCCAAACTGCCTGTTTCTTATCACCTGCAACACTCACCCTTTTCCACCCACAACCCTCATCTACCTAGTGCCCTGGGAACGATAGAACTCTGGGAGGCACACAGACGGCTCATCAGCAAGGACTGTGCTTCTCAGCCCTTCCTACACACCCAAGACCCTTGGAAAACTGGTAAAACATACTGTACTGATGGTGGGACCCCACTCCCAGAATTCAGACTCGGTTGGTTTGGGCAGATATCTGGCAGCTGGATTTTTTAAAGTGCAACAGTTAATTCTGATGTGGCCAGGGCTGAGAACCACGGCCTCTAGGATGAATGCATATTCACTAGATGTGGGGAACAGCCATGAATAAAGCAGAACACTGGACAATAAATACGGACTCTGAGCATCTTAAGAAATAAAGGAAGAGAGGAAGTGGGAGGTGAGGCGAGAAGCCATTCAACAGAGGTCCTGCCCTTAGCAGGTCTGGGGCTTTGAGGAAAAGAAGCTGGCAACTCCCAGATGTACCTGTACTCAGTCCTCAGCAGCGACTAATAAGCAAGCTTCTGATGGTTCTATTTAGAGTACTAAAGCCCAATTTTAATCTGATGGAGAAAGGAAATAGTAAGGACAGAGCTCATGACTCTGTATATGACAGGCTGAGGAGGCCATACTGAGGGAAACCTGTTGTCACCGGCACAGTGGCTTTGGTCCCTCCTCTTCCTGCCACGCCCCCCAACACCCCCCACACCCCCCCACCCCCCCCGCCGTCCACTAGGTGTTGCTTCTGCCCAGCACCAGCACACACTCCCTTCTCCTCTCTGGGCAATTCTCTTCTTATCATTCGGTGACGTTTGATGGCAGTGTTTTGGTGGTTATCGTTAATGCTTTCACTCTAAATTTCGTTTCTAACTCTTCACAGTGAAAACCACCTCCCCAAGAAAACTTCAAGCACAGGCTTTAGAACCAAAGTGACCAAGGTTTGAATGCTGAATTGATCATTTATCAGTCATATAATATGGACGACTGATTCTCTAAGCTTCAGTTATTTTCATTCTATAAGATGGAGAGAATAATATCTACCCTGCGGAGTTTCATGAGATTAAATAAGATCATTTAAAAAAAAGTCCCTGACGATGGGAAAGTGCACAACAAATATGAGTTTCCTCCCACTCTAGATAAGACCTCTCTCTCAGACCTGCACTGTCTAGTATGGTAGCCACTAGCCACCTGTAGCTATTTAAATTTTAAATGAAATTAATTAAAAGTATTTAAAATTAGAAGTTCAATCCCTCAGTTTCCCTAGCCACACTTCAAGTGCTCTGTACATAGCCACATACAGTTAGTGATACACACACACATACATACATATACACGAACATATCTCATTGGATAGCACAGATTATAGACCATTCCATCATTGCAGAAAGTTCCTGTAGACAGCACAACTACACCATCAGGCCTGCTTAAGTGCAACTGCAATGAAGACAGGAACCATCCATGGAACCCACTGGCCAGGCAGTGAGGTGCAGGGCTAAATACTTCTATCAGAATATTCCATGTGTAACATAGCTGCCTTTTCTAGGTGTTCACTTCCAGGCAGAAGGGACAAAAAAGATGTTATAGAAAGAAAAATACCATATGATCTCTTTTATATGTGGAATCTAAAAAATAAATAAATAACCATGCTAATAGATACAGAGACCAGATTGGTAGTTGCCAGAGGCGGGGCAGTGGGGAGTGGGAGAAATGGGTGAACAGTTTTTGCTTTGTTTTGTCTTTTCAGTTTAAATAAATTGAATAAAGAATAAATTAAATTAAACTAAAAGTATCAGCATGCTAAAAAAAAAAGATAAAAGTAAAAAAAGAAGATGCTGAGGAATCTGAAAATAAGTGCGACTTACTCAGCGATTTTGTCAAGACTGGGCAGGTTATGTTAGTCTTTAGCTCTGCGTAAGCAAATAAATCCATCCAAGGCTGTCAAGCAAAGGGTATATTTGCCATGAATTTAATTTATTATTCAGGCAGTACTTCTAGACACTGCCTTGGTCAATTTTGAATTCATTTCCCTAGCAACCTGGGCTAAATTAAGCAACATGACAGAGTCATGAGGCAGGGAGCCTTTTGAGAATATCTTAACCCATCATCTCAGACTTTAAAGTTGCCTTTTATCTTAGTTGCTGTGCCTACACTAGCCTGCCAACGATTGTCATCTGGGGCCTATAGTCCCCAGGTCACTAGTTCAGGTCATGACTTGTTTAAACAGGAAAAACAAGAACATGATGGGTCAAAGGGTATGGTTGTGCAGGCTGTACACTGCACAACTCCATGGGGTACCATTTACAAGGTTATCATAAATTTGTATATTTATTCCAACAATTTCCCAGAAAGCAGCAAAGTATCTGAAACAATGAAGACACCATCTAGCTTCATAAAGGTACTATATGCACTAGCTGCCAGGGTGACTAGATGTGCCACTCTGAAGCTAGAGGAAGAAACAGACAAAGGAATCAAAATCCTTAATCTAGGGATAATTCAGCACTGGGGCCCAAGAATGTTCTGGATATCCACAGCAGTTCTTTGTTCCAGTAGCTGCCAGAGATACTCTGCCTTGTGATTCACTAAGCTGGACAGGCCTTGCCCTCTGATTTAGATATTTTCACTGGTTTTGACCAGGTTTCAACACTAATACAATGTTTCTCAAACAAACAAACAAACAAAAGAAACAATAACAAAAACCCAAAAACCTCATAGATAGGGAGAGTAGATTGGTAGTTGACAGAGGCAGAGGGTGAAGGTTGGGCAAAAAGGGTAAGGTGGTCAAAAGATACAAACTTCCAGTTGTAAAATGAATAAGTCATGGAGATGTAATGCACAGCATGGTGACTACAGTTAATAATAATATAGTGTATATTTAAAAGCTGCTAAGAGTAAATCTTAAAAGATCTCATCATACACAAAAAAATATGTAACTATGTGTGATGGTGGATGTTAACTAGACTTACTGTGGCGAACATTTCACAATATATACAAATATCAAACCATTATGTTATACATCTGAAACTAACATAATGTTATACATCAACTAGATCTCAATTTAAAAATATTCTGATTCTGAACCCTACTTCAGACCAATAAATTAAAATCTCTCTGGATAGGGCCTGGGCAGCAGTATTTTACAAAAGTATCTAGGGTGCAACATGGTGGATAACCGCTCCTCCAGCAGATAGAAAGAATGGAACAGATGTATAGGGGGGAATCTGATGCCCCAAGTCTGGGAGAAAAATTGTTAAAATGGAAGAATTTTTAAATGTGTCGCATAGGGCTTTTAATTATTAGAACCAAAGATAAGCAGAAAATAGAAAGAAAAATGTTAAATAAGCAACATGATCTGGTGTTCATGATAGCAGAGTGGGTCTTCATCACTTGTTTTTAAAGTTTAGATTTATACCGCAAATGTAAAGACATAACCTCAAACTTTACTGATAAACTGTTCTTGAGCACTCAAACTGAGCTTTAAAGTGTTAGAAGAAGCAAGGAAAGAAATGACTGAAAAGGGAAAGGGGGGACTTCCCTGGTGGCACAGTGGTTAAGAATCCACCTGTCAATGCAGGGGACAAGGGTTCAAACCCTGGTCTGGGAAGATCCCACATGCCGTGGAGCAACTAAGCCCGTGCACCACAACTACTGAGCCTGCGCTCTAGAGCCCACAAGCCACAACTACTGAGCCTGCGTGCTGCAGCTACTGAAGCCCATGCGCCTAGAAGCCCGTGCTCCACAACAAGAGAAGCCACCACAACAAGAAGCCTGCACACCACAACGAAGAGTAGCCCCTGCTCGCCGCAACTAGAGAGAAGCCCGCGCTCAGCAACGAAGACCCAAAGCAGCCAAAAATAAATAAATAAATAAATAAATAAATATAAATAAAAACAGTAAACTGATTTAAAGAAAAGGGAAAGGGGAAATCAGGCCCATTTAAGAATAAAAATGAGCCCTCAGCTAAGTCCTGCAGGTAGCACAGCATTTCATAGTCTGAGCTCAGGAAGAAGGGGCTCACTGTGATGATTGGAAAGGTAAGTGGCATAACCACAAGGGAAGCTGAGACAATTTTGCCAAACTGTGGCTTGTTTATTTAGAAGACCTCATAATTTCCTGCTAAATAATCCAAGTGTGGCCTAGTCCAGCTTGTTTCGGATGAAAATGGCTTAGTCATTTTACCCATTTCAAGAGTTCTCTGTGAGTCATGGGTTATACTCACTTCACACTCAGGTCTCAGATAGCCAGTCCCCTTGAAACCTCTCTGGAGTTAAGTCTGCCCAGCTAATCCTTTCTGCACTATCTCAAAGATGAGTCAGTGCTTTGTTGTCTTCCTTTGCCACCCCAAGTTAGTGAAAAATATTCAGAATTCCCAGAAAAGCAGATATATTTTAATTGGTTCTTAGTAAAACAGCCAATGTCATAAATGCATGCTGTATTTTCAAGTGCATGTTCAGGGATAGGGAGGGTGGGAGGGAGACGCAAGAGGGAGGAGATATGGGAACATATGTATATGTATAGCTGATTCACTTTGTTATAAAGCAGAAACTAACACACCATTGTAAAGCAGTTATACTCCAATAAAGAAGTCAAAAAAAAAAAAGAGCCTAAAAATACACATTCACTTTGAAGTCCTCTAATGCAGATAGATGTTTAAAAAATTTTAGGGAAGAGAACATATTTTCCCTCACCTCCATTTCTTCTTATCCAAATCTTTTATTGTTTTCAAAAGCCAGTTTGCCTCTCATACCTTCCATTAACTTTTCCCAACCCAAAGTAACCTCTTCCTGCTCAGGATTTATACTGAGTAACTGACCCTGTCATTTGGTATTATTCATATACTGTATTATTACACCTTTCATAGTCATTTAGCTTATCATACAGGAGTGTCTTTCATACCTGTTATATTCTTCAAATATGTCCATGGGTATAGTGCACAGTGGAAGAATATATACTTTGTAGCATTCCCTGAATGTTAGATGAAGTCATTATGAAACAGTATAAATTCATGAACCAATTTTATCCCATACCTATCTATACCATTGTTCCCTCTCTCACAAAGGAGAGGACACAATAATATGTCAGGATGTAAGATAAGGTGCCCTGGTTTTCTCACAACTGTAGGACCCAAGGGGCATGAATCCCTGAATTCCTTTAGTGTGTCAGGTACCAGAAACATGGGCAGGGGTGGAGGGCCTCCAATGCTCCCCCAGTTGAATCATGTATCTTTAAGAAGATTTTTTTAAAGAATAAGGAGGAATACTGGCAACTAAATGATGGCAGGCCACTGATTGTAAAACACATCCTGATTTCAAAAATGTTAAAATATGAAAAAATATGTGCTCTAAAATCATTGATTTATGGTAAGTGAATATGATCTTTTAAAAGAGGTAATATGTAATAAAAGTTAGAAAGCTCCTTCATTAAAATACTAAAATATTTATTATCATAAATCAGAGAACAATTTGTCTTAAAGAAAGGCATATCTTAGACCTGCTCCTGAAACACTGAGCACCAGACAAGACTGTAGACCATGCTGGAGGCTGGTGATAACCTACAATATACCAAGTACCCATTTATGTTCCCAGAAGGTGAACTTGTCCAAAAGGAACAAAAGCTATGGTGTCACAGCCTGTTGTTTCAAGAGTGCACAGAAGCTGCAAAGTGCAGTTCTGAAAGAATACAATAACATGAGTTCCATGTTTACACAAAATGAGGTTGCCATTTTGTTGCCTGGGGTTCTTATGCAGCATATTCACAAACTGGTCCACACCAATCCAACAGCGGCCAGAATCTGCCTAATGATCATATTCTACAGAGCTGTTACAACTTCCTCTACACCACCTTGTATGGAGTGTACCACACACATTCCATGTTTTGTATTGTTTACTTTTGTCCCTGTCAGTGATGGCAGGGAGTGTGCCTTGTGCACTGTTTTATTTCCCCAGGTGCCTTGCATAGTGCCTGCCACATGGTGAGCAAGCTCTCAGAAAACTGTGAAGAACACATGCACAAAGAGCTGACCAAAGGAAAAGCAGTGCTAACACTTAGTTCTGGGGTCAGCATTTACCTGATGAACCCATAAAGAACAATGCATGAGATTGTTGCTTTACATAATATTAATCAAAAGAAGGATGAGTGATGGGGTTCTGAGGAGAAGGCCCAGGAAGAGTATCTTTCCCCATTCACTGTCTCTGTCTGGCTACGAATGAAAAGCAATCCAAAACAATCTTTTTAGCAACTGGTGTCAATGTCAAAAGTAAATTCAGTAATTTTGCCTTGTATCCTTTCTATCCCAAGATATCCCAACTTTCTTTAACTGTGAAGTATACTCAAATATATATATCTAAACTTCCTGGGTGGAAATCTTTCCTTTTTTTTAACCCAAATAGATATTTAACCTGTTGATGTTCCTGCATATAATTTACAACATATTTACTCAGAACCCAACAGTGTAGGGCTCCCTCTACACTGCAGTATTGAACTTGAAGCCTAGGAAGCCATGAGTCCAGAATCCTTCTAAACTCAGATGAGAGAACAAATTAATTTTTCTCTTGGCCTGGACTTCTCTTCTTCATCAAGGCCTGCACTGAAGCACAGGGGTGAATAGCCCACAGGCAGCAAAGATCCACACAACTGCTACAGAAGTGTTCCTTCTGGCAGTGCTGTGGATGCTGCTACCATGTTCTTTTCCTGCCCTACAATCAGTCAAGTACTATCTGGGCTGCCTGTCCTGAGAATGCACAAGGGAAAAAAAGATGGCATCATACACATTTGTACTTTGTCTGTGGTTTGGGCCATTTCATGTTACTAGCTTGGCCACAGCTAACTGGTCCAGGAAGAAGCATGAGAAAGAAGTCATAATCTGCTTTGTTATCAATTAAACACCCAACAAGTAGTGCATTCCTGGTGCCCCACGCCTGTGCTAGCACTACCTGGTACTGGTTTCTGTGGGGGAATACTGCAGAACATTTAGACTCATAAGATCAAATAGTAACAGGAAAATAACCAGGATGTTATGTATATATATTTTAATCACCCATACTGATGTTCAAAAATGAGGTGACTGGGACTTCCCTGGTAGTGCAGTGGTTAAGAATCTGCCTGCCAATGCAGGGGACACAGTTTCGAGCCCTGGTCCAGGAAGATCCCACATGCCACAGAGCAACTGAGCCTGTGCGCCACAACTACTGAGCCTGTGCTCTAGAGCCCGCGAGCCTGCGAGCCGCAACTACTGAGCCCACATGCTGCAACTGCTGAAGCCTGCGTGCCTAGAGCCCGTGCTCCACAACAAGAGAAGCCACCACAATGAGAAGCCCGCGCACCACAACAAAGACCCAATGCAGCCAAAAAAAAAAAATATATATATATATATACATATATATTAAAAAAAATGAAGTGACTGATTTTATATCCAAATAATATCTTATGAAGCAAGCAAGAACAACCATTATGTGAACTGTTTAAATGACCCATAAGTTGCTTGAGGACCAGGAGGTATCTTACTCACATTTGTATCCCCATAGCAACATGGTGCTCAATACATAATAGGTATCTAATACTGCTGAATGAATGAATGACTATCTTACCTGAAGATGAATGCCACCTAAACAGAACAGCCCTTAAAGTTTAACTACCTGACATAGCCTCCATCTAAGGAAAAACAGCACCAAAATTCTGTGGTTTGGGCCATTTCATATTACTAGCTTGGCCACAGCTAACTGGTCCAGGAATTCCTGCTGAGGCCAAAGTACTCTGGGGCACCATGGTTAAAGACAGATCAATCGGAGTGCCCCATATTGGATAGTGGCCAATAGACTCCATTCCTCCCTCTCAGGAAGTACAAATACAAGTAGCACAGAGAAAAGGGTCACAAGCCCTGCTCTTGAATCAGGCATGCCAGTGTACTTTAGGCCCAATGTATGGGGGCCCAGAGGGGCTGACTGCCAGCTGTGTACTTATGAAGAACCCTATCACTCCTGGCAGCTTTCCCCTATGTTCTGAGAAACTTTAGAGTTCTCAGAGATGAGAATAGATACTGCTTGATGATAGTCTGGGAAATGCTGAATGCCATGTCCTTTCCTGATTAGTTGCGATGTCCACTTGCATTTTAAAGTCTCTTAGAAATCTTGCTCCAAAAAAAAAGAGTTTAATCCTATTTAGCAGTCTATTTCGAAGCACACATAACTGCCAACGTGTAGCATAGGACACCTGATTTGAGAAATGGTGCCCTAAAGTGACCTAGATGTATCTCTTTTCTCACAACTACGTCTAACTAAAGAATTTCCTTAATTATGGGACTTATAAATATTATCCTCAGCAAATGAGCCTCCAACTTGCAAGAATGAAGCACAGGCTAAAAATTAGACCAGGCCCTTTTCTATAAAGCAGTTACTCACATTGTAACATGAGTCAAAACTTTGGGTTCCAAAATTCTTAAGACTTCATGACTTCATTCAGGAATCCTAAAAACAACTGTGGTCATCATCCATTAAAAATGCACCTTTCACAGTGTTCCACAGACAGGGAGATAAAAGTCCTTTGGGCTGATTTATTTTCATTAGTGCCTTGCCAGTAAATATGTAAACAATTTCAAACTGGGCAAACACACATGCTGAGCATAATAAAACCCATCTTAATTGCTGCTCTACTAAGGAAAAGAACTCTGAGTACCTTGTCAAATAAATAAATGATCTATGCCCTTTCTTGTCATTTTTCTTCAGTAAGTTTAATAAATAAAATTGATAGTTTTGGAAAGAGTTTTAGGTCAGCTCTTCCAACTGTAACATTCCTTCACTTAAATATCAGTTACCACAACATTCCAAATTTTGAAGCAAAAGCTGTTTCCTGCATTTATTTTGACACATATCATAAAGCAGCATCAATAAAGCTCAGCCCATCAACCCTGGCTGGAGTTTTTCCTGACACATGCCTGCTTTTTACTTTTTACTTTTCTTCACCTCCCTCCTTCCTCCTGCCAATCCCCACTTTGCCCCAGAGCATGACTCATTAAGCTCCTGGTAGAATAATTACTTTGTTTTTTTAATCATTTGATGTCTGCAACATCATCTAAAAGGAAATGCATTTTAATTCCTCTAGAAATTCTAATTAGGATCATGAATAACTGAAAAGGTTCAGCAATGAGCAAACATGCCTAATATACACTTATTTTTTTTTTTGGCCACACCACACGGGGCGGCATGTGGAACTTCCCCGGCCAGGGTTCGAACCTGCACCCCCTATAGTGGAAGCACGGAGTCTTAACACCTGGACCACCAGGGAAGTCTCAAACATGCCTAATATAGAAGAGAAAATGTGAGAATGGACTCCAATAGTCACAGGAATAGAAAAATCATAGTCTGTAGAGATAAATATTAGTGCTTTCATGGAGAATTCGTTGAACAAAAACCTTCTCACCTGCTGCCAAAATAAAATATTCCTGAAATTAGACACTCTTCTCCTATCACACATCAATCAATGCCTACTTTTGTAACTAACAGAATAACTGGGTAAGATTCCAACCGCAAATGTATACATGGATACATGCTGGCTTTCACCCTCAAGAGCTAAGGAAGTAATGATTCTCGAATTTGGAAACTGCTATTCAAAGTGTAGACATGGAAGGAGAGATTAATAAGAGGGGAACCCAGTACAGACGGACACTAGTTGTAAAAAGCTGTTAGTATCAGTGAAAAGAGAGAAATAAAAGCTACCCCAAGGGAAAAAATAATTCAAAGCCAAGGGAAAAAATGTGGGGAATTTAGTTTCCATTCCCGCTCTTTGTGAATTGCTTTAATCTTTAGGTTAAGCCCTTTATTGTGTCTGTTTGTATTTTGTTTCTGAAATGAGCGGTAACATAAAGTCACCTAAATAATATCACTTAAGACATACTGAAAGAGGAGAAAAATATGTGATAGTTTTGTGCTCTGGAGAAGGTGACCAGGAGGGTCAGCAAATAGACATTTCTGTAAAGTGACTGGAAGATCATGACTATCTTTACATTCTGTTCCCAAGGTTTTGTCTCTCACCCTAAATTAGTTCTGAGATAAGTCAATCTATTAATATTCAAATAAGAATTGGAAGCTATGTTAAAAAAAAAAAAAAAGAATTAGAGTTTATAGCAGCACTTTCCTGACTGGATCACATCCCACCTCACCCCACCCCACCCCAATCCCAAGGAATTCCTGTGACTTGCCAGAAGGAAACTGTACTTCTCTCCTTTCTAATGGGTGCATATTTCCTAGCCACTCCCATAAAATGTTAGAGGCAGGCAAAATGACTTTGATAAAGCATATACCAAAATAGATGAAATTTTACAGCATTCCTTTGAAATGAAATATGCTGTCATAGCTCTTGATTTTAGATTTCAGACATTCAAATTATTACATTTCAAATACTTGCAATAGGGATAAATGCAAATTTTTCCACTGAAAAATCCTTAATCCAAAGTGATTATTCATCTTCCCTCAACCTTTTTTTTCAAAGAATTGAATAACAATAAAAGCAATAATGATAATAATTTTTAACTCTTATGTATAAGCACAGTGCCGTGTGCTTTACATGCATTAGCTTTTTTAAACTCCATGACAAGTTTAAGAGACAGGAACTTTTATCATTCCCATTTTACAGACAAGGAAACTGAGGCTTGGAGAGGTTACTAATTTGCCTAAGTTCACACAGTTTTACCAGTAAGAGGATGTAAATTCTACTCTCTCTTACCCCACTGCCCACACCCTTATACTGAAGAATCTGACAAATATAATAGGCATTACCACCTGCCCATAAAAGAAGAGTATAGGCGTTCTAATCTGAATGCATAAATATTAAGGTTAATGCACAGAAAAATGTAATAAATAGGTGAATACACTTTAGGTGACTAGAAAATCTGAGAAATATTTTGATAATTTGATACCCACACCCTTCTATATTAGCCAAAATACCTTTAAAAAAAAGCAAATGAGGCTTCAAATGCTCTAATATGCCACTGATTGTTTCAGGGTGTCCATTTTACATTCCCTGTACAGGTAGAGCTGTAAGGATAAAGGGACAAAGATAGATACACAACAAGGCTCTGGGCAATCAAACATATTTACATTCCTATAAGTTTAAGTTTTCAGAAAAATCTACTCAAATCTGGGCATCAGATAAGTGTTTTAACACATTTGATTTTAGGAATCTAATTCAAAGCCAGGGCCACACAAGCAAAGCAGTTGTCTAAGCTAAGATGGCATAGCCATCTAAGTGGTGACATTTAAGAAGTACAAAAGATTCTCCTGCTTGAAATATTTTCTGCCCTTACCTGAATGTTTTCATTACACTTTGTCACACTGACCAGAATATCCATTAGATACTGACTTCAGAAATTCACATGACACTATAAGCTGTTCACTCTTTAGTATCAATTACCTTGATTTGATTTCTTTCCTTTCCAACAGAAGTGGGAGTTTCTAGCTATTCTCAACCCTGGCTGCACAATTAGAATTAGCTACGAATAATTTAAAATAATGCTAATGCCTGGGCCGCACCGCTGGAGATTCTGTGGTTCTGGGTAAACTAGGGCCCAGGCAGCAGCGAATTTTACAGGCTCCCCAGGTGGCCCTGGTATGTGCCAGGCTTGAGACTCACTGGTTCAGACACTCTCTGCCGCCTGTAAAAAGCAATAATAACATTTGCTGACCACGTCCATATTTTCTGTGGTTTTCATCCTGGAAAGATTAAACCCTCTCATAGTAGGCTATGTTAAGAGAGATAGTAACCACCACAAAATCTAATTTGAAATAAGAAATGAAAGTATGTGAAAAGAAGGTTAAAGGGGGAAAAAGTCTCTATTTTTGGTTATTTAAAAAGAAAAAAACATGTTATTTGACTTCTTTAGGATACAGGAGACATGATCCCATTTTCTTAAGTAATCCTTTAAACCTGATTCACTGCTTTGAAATACACACTTCCTAATTGCCTGTATGTCTTTTTCAAGTCTACCACAGCTGCCATATGATGAGTCAAACCTTAACTGGTAAGTAGACTCCAGTCATTCTGAGACCAATAGAATTTTGACTACAAAATAGGTTCAACAACCAACAAATTCAACTGCTATTTCTTTTCATGACATCTTGTCAATAGTTCAGATCTGCAATATATGAATCAACCTGGATGAAATACCTATATTTCAGGAATCTAGGTCAGAACATTATTATTACCGAAAGAGATTAAAAACAGACATCCAACTTCACCTAAGGTTCTTAGACTAAAATTTCACATATAAATAACTCTTTACATTAAAATGTGAAACTTAGAAGAATTAACAATTAACACTCTCTGCTATTAACCTTCTGTGCAATCCAGATGGATTACTTAACTTCTGTGAGCCTCAATTTCTTCAGTTTTAAAATGGGACTATTTCTTACTACCTACCCTACCTCCCTTGAGATTTTCTTAAAGGATTTTGCTACAATGCTTGTGCACTTGAAAAACTCCAAAATACAATACAAAGGTAAGCTACAATACAAAGGTAAGCTACAAAGGTAGCCACTTAATCATAAGCTTTATGAGGGCAGAAACAGTTTCTCATATATTTTTGCATTCCCAGAACTTAGCACAATGCCAAGCATATAGTAGGTACTAAGTAAATGAGTATTATTCATTAAATAAATGAATAAATGAATGTAAAAATATATGATAGTAATTGGAACTCACAGAGAACACAGGCTAATGATTATCAGGTAAAAGCAAAATGCATTCTTGGGCTTGTTTCCCTCTACCCCAAAAGCTACCGTTGCCTTTATGAAATCAGTAACCATATATTTAACCATATTTTGGCCACTTTTTCCTAGGGGCTAGTGAAAATACTGCTGAAGAGAAGCCTTCAGTGACTGTCAGATAAAATTCTACCAGAATCAAGCAAGAGTATGGGGAGACCAGACACAATTTGCATTCATCCACCTATTCTTGGATTGTAGTCTTACATTCCACGCCTATCTATTTCTAACACAAAAATGAAGAAGTAGAAATCAACATGAAAAAGGGTATACTCTTAAAGTTGGCCTCATAAGTGAAGTTAAATGCCAGCATTCTTGGTGCTGAAACCATTCCGTGTCTAATGAGCCCAGAGAATAAACTAACTGAGGCAATTTTTCCAGGTTTTTTTTGTAATAAAGTCAGTTACTCATCACATTATTTGTATTCATTAGACTTAGGCAAGAAGAAGGTCCCTGACTATTACCACCACAACCATCTGCCTGTGAACTATAGTTGAGCTAGCTAGGTCTGGTCTGAGCTACTAGAGAATGTGTATACTGGTGGATGTCTGTGATATACCAATCCATCTTCTTACCTCATCTCCTTTCACTTTCAGAGACCAGGTACAAGCTTCCAGGACTCCTTATATAGTAAGTATGCATTTTCTTTGGTTTTACTTAGAGTTTTTCCCAGAGATTACTACTATGCTTACCCCTCACCACCCCATTCCAGTGAATCTGGGATTCTTGGACAGAAAGAAGTTAACAGTGTGGTTAGGTGAATTTTCTAGGTGCCATCCATCCCAACAAGACTGTACTCTGGAGTAATTTCTTAAAATATTATTGGCATTAATACACATGCCATAAAGAACTTTATTAAATGACTTACATCTTCCTAAAATGACTTTATAATTATGCCATTTATTCATAGGCTTTTTAGTAAGTCTTGCCCTTATGAAGAAATTAGCACAACTGGAAGCTGGTTTATGGGCCTACTATATTTGTACATTGGTTATAATGCAGAGCAGAAAACAGTCCAGAAAAGAGCAGGCATTCAACTTTCAACAGGTAGGAAGCCTTAGAAAACATTCAGATTATTGGCTCTAAGCTCAAATGAGTTGGATAAACAAAGATCTGCCCAAGTAAGGACTGCTCTGTACTTTTTCTCTGATCTTTCATTAATCAGTACCATATTCTAGAAGTAGCGTTTCCAGAGACAGACACAGTCCCATCCTACTCTTCAGGGTCATCCCACATCTAGACTGTTGTTGAAGTAGGGGAGCCATATTTCAGAAGAGGATATTTTAAGAGGACATCCTGATGCAGATTACCCATTAATTCTATCTAGTCTAATCCTTTTTTTTTTTTTAACTGAAAGAACCCTGCTTTTATTCAGGGTAGTAATAAAACCTTGCTTTCAAACTACATTTCCTTGCCTCTCTTACATTAGAGTTGAGCATGTGACACAATCTGGCCAATAAGAAATAGAAGTTGCTGTTAATGTGTCCAAAAGAGCTCCTTAAAAGGGGAGGTAGACTCAGGAGGTTTGCATCCTGTTGATTTTGGCTCTTCCCATTTTTCCTGCCTGGCATGGGAACACTGGTGGCTGTAGCTACATTGGTCACCTCCAGAGCGTGAGGATGAGAATCACACCTTCAGGCAGAGAAGAAACCTAGAAGGTCCTGGGTCCCTGATGAATTTGCGGAGTCACTATGCTGCCTCTGAGCTGTCTACTGCAGGATCTTTTCTATGTGAGAGAAAAATAAACCCCTTCCTGTTTTAAGCCTCTAGTTTGGTGGTCCCTGTTGGTTTGTAGCAAAATACAATTTCTAACTGAAGCAAGTCCAGTTTCAAAGTTTATCAATCATAACATAAGAGGACTTGAAATCATGTCATTTGAGAAAGGCTGAAGGAACTGGGGATTTTCATCTGGGAAATGAAGGAAATGGAGAATATAGAAAATATGTATATTCAGACTTGTGAGTCACTGACATATGAAGAGCCACAGAAGCCAAATCAGGAAGGATGAGTGAGAGCAAGAGAAGTAGACTTCAGCCCAACCTAAGAGATCTTTCTAGTAATAAGATCTGGCTCCTCATGGATGGGTTGCCATAAGTGGAAGGGTTCAAGTATTGGGATGAATGTCTACTCTGCGAGAAACAGTAGGGGAGAAGAAAACACTGAACGAGGCAGTTGGAAAGGATGATATTTACTTACATGTCCACACCCAACCCAAAGAGTCTATGAATCTATGCGTTCCTAATACCTAGTAACCAATCCTCTCTAATACAACAAATATTTATTGAATGCCTGTGAAGTAGATTTTATTGCTTTCCTTTGTTTATTGTGTTCAATCCACCTAAATTTTATGCCACTTGTAGGCCTCTTTCAAGGACAACTGCCTTTTCAGTTAATTTTGGAAGTGTCTTTATTTTGTCAGAATTTGAAAAGAAATTAATTTGCAGCCAGAACAACCTAAGCAGTAGTTACAGACGTGTGCTGCATCTTAACTACATGTAAGGAACTGAGCTGTGTGCTTTAAATTCATGATCTATAATTTCACAACAATCCTATGAGGAAAACAGTTTTATTATTTCCTTTTTGAAAGGAGAAAAATAAGGCACAGAAGAGTTAAATAATGTTTCAAGATCACATAAATAAAGGTGATGCCAGAATGGAACTCAGCAATCAGACTCGAGAATCCCTTGATTCTATACTCTCCACGCTTACTCTATATCTGGCTTCAAAAAGGCATATACATCTAAGGATCATAATAGAATTGAAAGTGGATCACAGGTATCATAAAATCAAACTATAAATTATGAAGGCAAATGTTCTGTGTATTTTGAATATTTCTTTACCAATACTTTCTTCTTTTACGTTCAATGTCATTTTATCCTTGTCTCTAAGTATCACCTTGTGAAAAACAAATCGTAAATAATACACATTAAAAAGGCACATGGCAGCTAGGTGACAAAGGACAATATTTAGTCCCTGGATAAACTGGTGAGGGGTTATGAGGTCAGCCTTTCTCCACAAACAGCTGCAATTACCTCTATAAAGCAAAAAAGCCCCAACAGGAACCTGAATCTTCTCCCACCAATAACTGAGCGGAAGCTCACAGATTAGAAAAGCTTAAACGTGTAAAAACGCAATAATTTTTCACAACAAATCTGACAACAAAATTTAAAAGTCAATATTTGAAATTAACTCAATATTTGAAAAACAAAACACCTCTTTTGCAAAGGTTCTAAACTTTTCTCTTACAACATCGTTAATACAAGAATACGAACGTGTACAAGTTGGCACATTATTTCATTGTGAGTCATGGTTAGGATTTTAAATTTCTCCCTTAAAAGCTGAAATTAACTGCTTAATTATTTTTTTAAAAATAGTCACTGACATTACAACTAAACAGAAACATTAATTTAATTATTAATTAATTTTATTCTAACCCATTTTTCTCTGGTTTTATTTTTAAGTCTTTTTGAAGCTCTATCCCATTTTGCCACTTGTTCTGATATATTCTGATTCTGCCTTGCAAGCTGATCAGTAAAGATAAACTCAGGATCAGAACTTTGAAACCGCTGACTTCAAATATGTCCAGACATATGACATGTGTTTCATCTCCCTTTGACACAAAAGCCTGGCGCATTCTGCCCCCCTCACCATGGATACCATCCCATTTAGTGCAGCCTGTGTCATCCTGACTATAGACACTGAAAGCTCGATGGTCATTAAAACAATTTTCCTTCTCTTTACACTCAGCCAATGTGCACTGAGTGATCATGTAGTTTAAAAAAATATACTTTGGGATTAGGACCGAAAGGAAGAAGGAGCAAAGGAGAGAAACACAGGAAGAAAGAGAGAGAAAGAGGGAAAGTAAGATTCACAGAGATAAAAAAAATAAAGAAGCCAAGAATGCTTGGTGATGGCTATCATTTTGGGCAGGTGGATTTACGGTGTTAATGGCAAAGAGCAGAAAGCCAGAAGGAAGCCCTTTTCACTGACCTCAAAGGTATATATGCATCAATTACTCGCTTTGGTAAATATGTCTCCTTATAAGCGGTGGCCCTACTTGTCACCACCAAGAGAGCTACTGTGACTGAGCCCATAAGTCAGGAACGTCCTTCCTCTTGTACCAAAGCAGTGTGTCTCTCCCATGGCCACTTTGTGACACCAGTCACCTTGCTCAGGAGAGTAGCCAGGGCAGTGGCAGTTTTCTTTGGAGTATGCACATTAGTCCTTTGCTCCCATAAGGTAACCCTGCAGATGCTTTTCTTTGCTGTGATTATCAGCACGTTAAAAAGAGTTGCATTTTTCTAAGCTACCAAGCACACAAGGGTTTGTGTGGTTGTGAGAGTTGCCAAGCAATTTTTCTGGGGGCAAAATAATAGGAAGGAGAGAAGTCAGGTCTCCTCCCTGCTGCGGTCCAGGAACAGCATGGCTGCTATCCTGAGAGGGAAAGAAAAATCAATGATCTGACTGTGTTTGCTCCGCATTCCAACTGGACATTGCTTCTTTCTAGTCTGAGCATGTGAAACAGGAACTCGTTCCAAGTTTTACACTATAGACAATAATAGTGTCTATAGACAATAGTTCCTCAGCTATTCAGAACTAACCACTCCAACAATTCAGAGTCCTCTGAGACACAACCATGCACAGTAAACAAAGCAAACAAGTAAACAAGACCTCTTGAGCAGCCAAATACATGTCACGACATTCCTCTCCCGGAGCTGGATAGTTATTCCCAGGAAAGATTGCCAGACATCTGCCCAGAATCCAGCTCATTCTAATTAAGACCTAGCTCTCAGCAGTTTGGCTATGTGGTACTACAGCCCGCAAATATTAGAAACAGAAAAATGAAGGGCTGTGTACTGCCCAGGCAAAATACTGACAGCGGTACAGATACAGCTGGCCTTCAAGGAAAAGGCAGAGCTAATGGCAGCACACAGGCAAACCAAAACCAGTAACAACAACCTAAGACAAAAATGCAGGAGAAAATGGTCTATCTACCTCAATGACTTCCTTAATATATTGCATAGCACAGTAAAATAAATCATATTTTAATGACAATTCTGAATCATCAAGAAACATACAAAGGTTCAATACTTTGTTTATGAAAGCAGAGGAGTTTTAACACTTTTTTTTTTTTAAAGTTTTGGCACTTCAATAGGTAAAGTTGCACTTCCATTTTCTGGAACCTCCACTAATTACTGAAATTATTATACAACAATATTTATCTTTAAGGTACATGGTCACTAGCCACCTAATAAATGGCCAGGGCAAAGCCAAGCCAGAAAATGGGAAAGTGGATGAAAATGTCAGATTCAGATTACTGTGCAGCAAAGCTGTCAATTTGAGAGAGGCGGATGGAGTCTTAAAAGAGGTGGATACACTGAGAAGCTTGCCCTGAAGACAGGCCTTACTCTTCCACAACACGTTGGTGGCCATTCTTGTGCCATACATGGCAACAATCGTGCAGGTGAGGCAAACAGGGAGGGTTGCTCCTTCCTCACAAGGGACTTAGAATGGTAGTGGGGAATCCTAGCTGATCTTCAGGTGACTCGTTAAGAAGGCAGATTTCCAGGATCCACTCTTGGATATGCCAGTGTGGAATGTTTGGCTGGATCTCTGGAGTCTGCATCTTTTAAACCTCAGCCAAGTTTGGAATCACTGACCTGGGAGGCTGTGGTTTGGGGAGGTGCTCTGAGTGCCTGGGCTTCTCAGTTCTACCACTTCCACCTGAGGGATCTCTAATCTAACGGGCAGTTGGTGCTGCTTCTGGGATACACTCTTGTACAGCCTGGTTCCCACTGTGAACACACAGAGCCCACATTCTCCCATGGGAGCCCAGTGAGACTCCCAGCTAGCACCCTAAGGAGCTGCAAGAGAATAGGACAGAATGAGAAACATAAAACTAGCTATAACTTGATTTTTTATTATAATTGATCTCTACCCTTCACCACCAATAAAAAGTGGCTGAAAAGAAATTAAAAGGAGACCGTATATTTTACTGTATCAAAAGCAGTTACAAGAAAAATACAGTGTTGTTCTTTGTCTGTTTGTTTTTAAGTTTCTTCAGGAAGCTGACACGGGTGGTCAGAATGTTCCAACTCTAACCACTTTCTAACCTTCTGCCACTCTGTTTAATAATAATAAAAGCTCACACTTAGGTACTGCTTAGTCTGTTTTGTCCTGAATCATTTATTCAGGCATTTGTACTCTCTATCTAGCTTCATTCTTTTATGAATTTCTTTTATCTTCTTTTACCAATTTAAATTTTCACAGAAATATTACAGCCCAACTGCATAGATTTTTCATATACAATCTCATGTAGACCAAGTCTTTAAAATAAAATGAATCATTAGTAATGAATTTCAATACACAAAACCTTCCAGCATGGGTAGAACCAAAGTCTGGTTATGCTTCTTTGCCATTTCAGCTGCAGGAGTATCTACTCATTACCTTTATGGGTTTTTTTCCATTACATGGAAAGCAAACATTGATATCTCTGAGCACACAGAAAATTTCTTCTGCACAAACTAAGTAAACTCCACCGTCAATGGGGGCAGCTTATTTAACCTCTTCCCTTCTATTGCTAAAGAGGTATAGTATGTAGTGTGAGATTGAAGGGAAGAAAAAGATTAAAATTTACAGTATTCTGCACTTTTCTGCACCCCCATTATGAGTGCTAGAAAAGGTTAAGAATAAAGTGGTTGCCTGATTTGTGCATAGATGCCATGAAAGTTTCTATACAATCATTAGATTCTAGCTCCTTGGAGGCTAGGATGGTAACTATTCATCTCTGGCACTATACAGATGTGTCTAAGACTGTAACAGCAGGATTGGTATATTTGGGACTCTATCCAGTTTCTAGAAGTTTCCAGCTCTCTTCATCAAGTAACACCCTTTACATTATTACTGCATAGAAATGCCCTAAAATTAAGTGAACTAAAATTCTCTAGAACTTAGAAAGGTTTCTAAACACACCACTATATGAATGTATGTTAGATGAGTAGAATAGATCGAGATTAAGGGAAGAAGAAAAATAAAATTTTTCTGGAGTCAACTGAAATAAATTTTGAGTGGATTATGTGAAAACAAAAATTAAAAATAGCTATCATCCTTTCCCTTGACTAGTAGACATATTTTACATTTAATCTAAATAACTACAAAGTTCCTTCTTCTACATTTTGCCATCCCCGTTTCCTAAAACATATCCTCTGAGGCTGTATTTATATACATTCATGGAGACCTTACCCACATGGTCACTCAATAAATATTTAATGAAAGAATGAATAAACACCATTTAAAATTTTCAACTTAACATCCAAACATAGAAACAGATTTTCACAATTTAAGAAAACTAAAGTGTGTCATTGTAGGAGAGAATACAGGCTTTGTAGTGAGTAGAACTGGGTTAGAATTCTCGTTAGCTGCTAACTAATGGACAAGCCTCAAACATTCAGCTTTCCCATCCATGAAACGAGGTTAATACTATTTGCAGACTTGCTATAGAGATTAGAAATAATATCTGTAAATCTCTTAAGCCATATCTGGTATATAAAATTTTAATGGTCATGATGGTGAGTTTTCTTTAAAAATTAATACTACTATGAGCACATTTATTTCCATCATTTTGCGTGTCTCAGCTTTTTCTATGCCAGATAATCCTACTGTTATTTTATTATTTTGCTTGACATAATTTCCCAGAACAATAGAGCACCATATTCAGAAGGAATAAGAAAACACACTCCAAAGTAAATATAAATAAGTTTTTCAATTTTAGAATATTACTTAATTCCAATGTTTGGAGCTTCACTAAGTTTCTCTGTATCCATCAAGATTCTTGGATCGCAAGGAGAGAAAGTTGAGACAAAATGAATTTATCAGAAGGATACAGGGTAGCTCATAGAATTGGAGGAAATGCTTTATAATCTGGCCTTGGAGGAAATGACAGAACTAGGTCACTCTGGAGATCGAGGTAGAGGAACTACGAGTGTGTCTTAGGGCAGCCAGGCAGAATGTTCCAACTCTGATCACTTTCTAATCTTCTGTCACTCTGCTTAATAATAAAATTCACACTTGTATACTGTTTACCCTGTGCCATTAATGCTTCTAAGTACCTTGCATGCATTAACTCACTTAATCCTCACAACAGTTTTATGAGACAGTAATTCTCAGGAAAAAAAACAAAGTCCCATCTGTAGAGCCTGAGTCATGTTCCCATGCATTGGGTAAGGAGGTACCTCATTTGATAGCCCCACCAAGCTGAGATGGCATAGTGAAAAGCCAGGGTAATTTTAGCCAAAGAAAGGTTAAATGAGGTTAGGCAGACAAAATCCACAAATGTCTACTACATTTGATAAAACCCACATGCCTGGCTCTGAAGGATCCATGTCTCTATTCCTAGTTGGCAAAATATTTTCTATTAGTGATATGCACTGCCTAGCATGTAGAAAGTTCAAAAATAAAATGCCTATCTTCCAGAAGTGGAAGTTATCTATGTCTTCTATTATATATGTGGATAGAAATATAGTCATACTTAAAATGAATATATGATTGCATAGATTCCAGTGATTAATAAAATGAAAAACCATACATATTTAACAACAAAATACTTAAAAGAAATTGTAAATTCAGTCAAGTTTAACTTTCCTGACTTCACTGAGTCTAGGAACCATAGAAGAGAGGAGGAAATTCTCCCTCCATTACCCCAGGATTAGTGAGATAAACGTTCTCCCAATCTCTTGTAAGCCCCTGGTAAAATAATTCCTTCACTGAGTTACTCAAATAAACAAGACCCCCACTGCCAGAGAGAAAAAGATATTCTATTATCCTGAGTACTTCCATTTTCAAAAAACAATTCTGATGATTGACCTGGAAAAGGGAATAAAAGCAGTTGCTGCCAATAAACTATATGTGAGGTTCCTGCAGGAGGGTAGGAACCATATAGTCATCCTTACGTCCATTGTACCTAAGACAGAGACTGCACTTTGAAGGAACAAAGTCAAAAGTTATTTTACAAGTGAAGGAATAAATAGTTAAGCTTATTTCAAGAGTAGTCCCAATGTTTTTTCTAATCAGAACCTGATTGCCATTACTACCATTTGAAGTATCTAGAAATATAAAGAAACCTCAAAGTTTTCAACATATGAAGAATAATACAAAAGTCATATGACAATTAGTACCCTTTAAGCTCAAGATGATATTCATTCTTTGTTTAGTCATTAGCTGTTCTTTGAATGTCTGTTACATTCAAGTCAACAGGATAATATTAAAAGAACTGGATATATGAATCAAAGCATAAATGCCTCACACCCCCTATTCTCAGATTTCCACTGAAATGTTCAAAGGGTTATAAAAGATGAGAGAAAGTCACCTTCCAATTAGAAACCATGGCGATAACCATCCACAAAGCAGAAACTTACAGGAGTTTCAGCTATATATAGAGTAGATCAGATAAAAAGCAAATAAGACCAGTCAAGGAATAACTCTGAAATTCTCCAGCACATAGTCACTTATTTATAAGGACAAGACCTGATGGCTGAACGTTCTAAGACAGCAGAGAGCAAACACACTCCTTCAATTTGTGTTTCAATTTGCCAAGGCAAATCACTGGCATTTGAAAGGAATTTCTTGAAGCCCCCAAATTATTACAGAGGCCATACCAAGCAGTAAGATTGCAGCTGGGCACGCTGCAGCTTATATAAAGCAAGAGGCAAGCTGGCTAAGAAACAGGCAGTCAAGAAAGCTGGACCCAGAAATCTGACACCTGCACAGCACCTTCACCAAATATGGAGAGAAAACACTGCACAATCAACATTCCTCTACTGGACTACCCAGGTGTCCATCTCCCTTCCTTCTCTTTGCAGTCTGCAGGAGAGGAATCTGTTAACCAACAAAAGAACTAATATCAAGCTTAAGAAAGATGGAGTCTGGGCTTCCCTGGTGGCGCAGTGGTTGAGAATCTGCCTGCTAATGCAGAGGACACGGGTTCGAGCCCTGGTCTGGGAAGATTCCCACATGCCGCAGAGCAACTAGGCCCGTGAGCCACAACTACTGAGCCTGCGCATCTGGAGCCTGTGCTCTGCAACAAGAGAGGCCGCGATAGTGAGAGGCCCGTGCACCGCGATGAAGAGTGGCCCCCGCTCACCGCAACTAGAGAAAGCCCTCGCACAGAAACGAAGACCCAACACAGCCATAAATAAATAAATAAATAAAATAAAATAAAATTAAAAAAGAAAGATGGAGTCTAACCTACCAGTTTGTGGGCACTGGGTATCCCACTGTTAACACAAAAATGAGAAACAGACAGAAATAATACTGAGATAGGCTTATAAAAATATTCTGTGGCATAATAAATTGAAGACAACATTCAAGACTTTTAAAAAATCAAAATTTAAAAATTACCTACTATATAGGAAATACAAGTAAATGTTAGAAAACATGTGCTTCATGCCCCCAATAAAATTAAGAATACATAACCTATAAAAGGTGAAATGGTGTTTAGATTGCAAATTAGATGGAAGTTTACTTGGATAAAAGGCAGCAAAAAGAAAAGGGGGAGGTAAGGAGACCAAAAGATGCAATATTATAACTTTAATCTATGTTGACACTGCAGAAAATAAAATTAGAAATAATAAGGTTGCAGCACAAAGTGGTATGTACAATCATTTCCAATGCAGTATTTTTATTGGTTCCTACCTTATTACTTTCTCAGCCCTTATTAAACAGAGAAAATATTAACATAGGAAAGAGGAAATAACTTTAATATTCATCAGTGGTGGAAGTTTAAATAAATTACAGTATATCCAAACTGTGGAAAACTATGCAACTATTAACAATGATTAAATAGATTTTAATTTTATAACATTAAAATATTATCTAAAAATTATAGAAATGTAAAATTGCATACAGCATGATGCCATTTTAAAAAATATATGTACAGAGAGAAAAGGAAAGAGAGCAATCCAAAAGGATATGCCCCAAAAGGTTAAAATTTGTTAAACTTGGTATTCGGATTATAAACCTTTTTTTTCTTGTTTTTACGTTGCTCAACATCATTTGAGAAAATAACACTGTATTTAATTTTTTTTAATTATGGGAGATGGTTTAAACTGTTTTTGGTTATACTTATCAATATATAATCTTTCATTATTAAATCAAGAAATAATGAAAATGAAAGAACTAAGCATACAATTTCAATAAATTAGAAGGTAAAGCAAACCTAAAGAACAAAAAGAAGTAATTAAAGGTGAAAATATACTTTAATAAATTAAAAAATGGAAAAAGACAGTTAAAAACAAATCCATGAGAAAATCCTTTGATAAAAATAAGCTTTAGGGGTTTCCCTGGTGGCGCAGTGGTTGAGAGTCTGCCTGCCAATGCAGGAGACACGGGTTCGAGCCCTGGTCTGGGAGGATCCCACATGCCGCGGAGCAACTAGGCCCGTGAGCCACAACTACTGAGCCTGCGCGTCTGGAGCCTGTGCTCCGCAACAAGAGAGGCCGCGATAGTGAGAGGCCCGCGCACCGCGATGAAGAGTGGCCCCCGCTTGCCACAACTAGAGAAAGCCCTCGCACAGAAACGAAGACCCAACACAGCCAAAAATAAAATTAATTAATTAATTAATTAAAAAAATAAATAAATAAGCTTTAGGAAAAATTAAGAATGAGCAAGGAGACAAATCAACAGGTATAGAGATTTTTTCCCATTGCTAAAAATATGTACATACAATTTTATGAAAAATAAAGTGTGAATAAAAATGATATGCTTATAGAAAAAAAAAATTCCAACTTCCAAAATTCAATCAAGAAAATATAGACAACCTGAATAGATCAATGATTATGAAAAGAATTTAAAATTTTGTTAAAGATTATCTCCAGAATATGGTTCCAGGCCCCTTTAGTTTTTATATACAAATTATAGAAAATGTCCAAGGAATTGATGATTTTCAAACTATTTGTGCAATAGGCAAAAAAAGAATATAAAAGTTCTAGACAACGTTTTAAGAAACTGATTTATCCCTAATTCCCACATTAGGCAAAATTAGAAAACAGATATACCAAAAAAAAAAAAAAAAAATCTTAAACACACATTTGAAGAAAGATTCATATACGTAAAATTCTAGCAGAGACAAACCAAGGATACCAACCCCAATATGAAGGTTCTGAGGTGTTTCACCATTCCAGACCCCTCCCCTCAGGGCTGTACTTCTCTCTCCCTGCAGGACAAGCCTCTTAAGGGCCACCTCAGATGCCGATATATGAACTCCCACTGAGGACAGACCTCAAACAGTTTTAGTTTCTGTTGAATATCAATGAATTCGAATCGATAGAAGGGGAGAGGTCTGTCACCTAACGTCACTCACCAGAAGCATCTAGGTCTCAGCTTCACTCTGAGAAATGCTTACACAACTATATATCAAACACACAAATAAAACTAGAGGCAAGCTATAGGATTCAGAGGAAGAAGATATGACTTCTGATTGGAAGGATGGGGAATCAGGAAAGAGGCAGCATTTGAGCTGGTTCTTCAAAGACAGGGTTTGGACATGTTTGCATCATCACATATGGGGAGGAATGTAACGTAGTCAGAGAAGAAGAACCCAGGTCCAGTCAGTCACGAGCATAATAAACACAGTGTTCATTGGAGTTAAAATACAGGCCACCCAATTAAATTTGAATTTTAGGTAAGCAAATAATTTTTAGTATAAATATGTATAAAACGTGCAATATTTGGTAGAAAGCACGACAGGGCTAGGAATGGAGTATCAGAAAGTTTAGCAGAAATGCCTCTGACACACTTTTTAGACATTCATAGAATGTTTTGTTTTGCCTTTCCTCCATTCCTAATCCCTCAGCTCACTTAACAGTTCAGAGGTATGCACTGGAAGTACCCATCCAAGCACATTTCAGACACAACTAACTCTGGACTGAGAAAGGGGAAGGACTCCAGAGTCCCTGCGGAAGGCAGTCCTAGAGAAGCAACTGCGTACTGAGCCCGGCTCTGGTCTCCATCAGGACACAGTGTGCACCAAGCTCTCAGAACTGGCAACTGCCCACTGAGCCAGGCCGGCAAGCAAAGAGCCAGGCTCAAGGCAGAGAAGCCAGGAGCTTGGCAACAGCAGCCACTTTTCCTGGACATATCACTGAATTGTGAATTTTAAAAGGGAAATAGAGCTGACCATTATGGTATTTGGGATTTCCACAAAACTGTGTCCAAAGACGGCTGTGATAAATATTTCACAAGAATAGGTAATTCCAAAAACAACCACAGTATAGCATAGTGGTTTATAAAATGGGGTGTGAAGTCAGAGCTGGGTGTGAATCCCAACTCCACCCACTGTGAGTCAAGTGACCTTGGACAGGGTGCAAGTCATCTCTGCAAACTCAGTTTCCTTTCTGTAAATGGGAATAATCACAAGGTTATTAAATGAGATAATACAGAAAAAGTACCTAGCTCACAGCAGTTACTTAGTAAGAGGTAATCGTTATAATATTCCAATATGTTTTGGATGTAATCAAAGGCAAAAGAAATGACAAGGAGAATTAGAACTGTTGATCTTCCCAGCATTTCCTTAGACCATTGGGAGAAATCAGGAATCATGCGGTCTAGAATCAAAGTCCCATAATCTAGGATCAAGTCCAGCATCCCAGGCATCCTAATGTCTTTGGAGTGCTAGGATCATTCTCAGGTTCCTGCTCTTAGAAAAGGAAACCAGAGTTACCCACAGAGCAGGGAGGGGTGGGGAAGTATGCTCCAGTCCCTGAGCAACTTCAAAATAGAAGGATTTTCAGAGGCAGGGAATTTCTGAGATTCCAAGAAGATATTTGAGAACTTTCTTCCCCCAGAGGGAAGAAACTAGGTCATGTGCTCTTAACCCAATGAGGTTTAGGGTCACTGTGGAGGGAGAGAGAAGATAGTTGGCCTTAATTAGCTCCAAAAAAAGCCCAGGACTCCTGGGATTACTCCAAAAGCAAGCAGAACTTCTAGTGGAGAGATCCAAGCTCCCAAATGTAAGTACTAGTTTCAGTAGAATGAAACCAAATCTAGGACAGCTTCTGAACAATTACCATTTAACTAGCATTTACATGCTATAAGAACTAAATTTATCCTTACCACAACTCCTGTTTATAGAAAAGGCTCAGTCACCACCAGAAAGTAAGCTCTGTTAAGGGATGGACTGTGTCTGCCCTTTTTACTGCCATATGCCCAAGGAATGGCAGAGTGCCTGGCACATAGCTGGTACTTAATAAATATTCACTGAACTAAATCATTCAAAGCCACGCAATGAGTTAGTGGAAGGAGCTGGGATTTGAACCCTAGTCTGACTCTCAAAACCACACTCGCCTCTGTGTCATACTGCCAGCCAAGGCAGACAGGCCAGAAGCTATCCCAAAGCAAGCTTTTGCCCTGGCTCTCTCCCTCCAAGCTCTCCTGGGGTCCACCAAGTTGAACTGGGAAAACCACTTGGAAGGGCACCCTGAGGAGAGTTTATGAATCAAGAAATTGTGGCAGATGCTGCTAGTTGCCTCTCGAGTATCTAGTTTTCCCTTGCTAAATGAACTTTGATTTATTCAGGTGACAAAGTTCTCATTCACCTACTAGAAATATTTGGTACCTTAATTATCATAAAGATTTCATAAGTGTACACAGAAGTCTACTAGGTGGCGCTTCCATCAAAGCTATTGTGTTACTGTTTAGTTGGAATGAACTTTTGCCTTTCGAGTTTCCCTTTTCTTCCTGCCTAGAGGTGAAACAGCTATCCTGAAAGAATAAGGACAAAAGCCTGAAGCTAAGGCTGGTGAAACAGGAAGCTACAAGGAACCCGAGTCCTTGATAACTATCTGGAGAGGTTACACCTGCTTTGGCCTGTCCACCTCCTGATTCCTTGCTTTGTGAGCAAAATAAATCTCTATTTGGTTGACTTGATACTGCGTGGTTTCTTCATCTACTGCTTGCAATTACTGAATGACAATATTCCCAAGCAAAGCATAATGAAGAGAACACTGCACCATTCCTCAAAAAGTCTACAGCTGCTGCATAGTTAAGACCCAAAGCTTCCCCAGTCTCATCTCCTACTATGGCCTTCCATAAACACGTCTTTCCAGCCCCAGCAAGCTCTTTATCATATTCCAAACAAGCAATGTATTTTAAGATTAATGCTGTTCTCTTAACCTGATATATCTTTCTCGCATAATCTTTTACAGACCCTGGAAGATTCAAAGAATTGATGCCGACCACAGTGGCCAGTGGAAGACTTGAGAAGAAAATTTATGTCTTCTGAATATAAGCCAGATGCTCTTTGCCCTGAATACCCATTTTTGGAGTAGGAAAATCAAATGCTCTGGTAAGAGACCTGATTTACTCTTGGCTTTTTTTGTTAATGTGAAAAGCCATTTAAAAAATGATTAATAAGTTATCATGTATTTGGAATATGTCAGAATGGAAAAGCTCATTTACAGCAGCGGTCATAAGAAAACCCAAAATTTTAAGAATATTTTCCTGTTCTATAGTGTCTGATTATACATGAAGATATAGGTTTTCTGTTTTATATATGTAACAGAACATATATGTGAATATGTTATGTTGTCTCATAGTAGAAACTATAAAGATTTAGCATTGTGTTCTGACATTCTATGTGGTGGCCAAACCCCCAAGTTATTGACCAAAATATTTTATTTCCAGAGCTACTTACTATGTAACTAGGAGAAAGTAATTAAACCTTCCAGTTCACCCATCTGTTAAGGAGAAATTATATTATATTTGCCATCTGTCCAGCTTTCAGGTATGGCAAATATTGATGGGAGGATTTAAACTAAGTTAAACTAAGTATAGGGCTTTGTGTCAGCTCATTTAAAAGAGTTGATCAGTATTGAAAATTCTACAAATCAATTTTTGTTTATTGATTTTGTTTTTTGAATTTCAAATATAACAGAAGTTAATTATTTGCTACCCAGGCCTAACAGATGTTAACATTAGTTCATCTTGGCTTCACATTTATTTACTCTTTTAATAAAGTATTCCAGATACAGCTAAAGCACTAATCCCACCCCATGCCTTCTCTCTCTTCTTTCTCCAGAGCTGTCCTGAAGTTCGGGGCAATCAATTCCATGCAAGACTGCATAATTTTACCACATGTGTATGCCGGAATTAATGTATAGTATTATTTGGTTTTTAAGTTTCATTTATTCTGTATCGTATGTACATATCTTTTAGTAATTTACTTTTTACATAGAATATTTTGTTTCACAAGTCTATTCATATTGATATATGCACACTGATGCAAGCATTTCATTTTAACTGTCAAATAGCAATAATCTACAGTTAACTTATCCATTCCCTGACTAGTGGACAGTTCGGTTGTTTCTCAATTTTTACTACACCCAGCAATGCTGTAAAGAATATCTGTGTACACATATGCAAGTGTTTCACTAAAATATATGACTGTACTTTACAGTAGAATTGCTGTGCTCTTCTGTGCATTTTTACAAAAAGCCCTGTAGGAATTTCTATTGGAATGGCATTAAATTTTTAAATAAATTTGGCCTTTCTGCTTTGTATCAGTGTTCTCAAACTTAGTTGCATAAGAATTACCCAGTTAGGGACTTCCCTGGTGGTCCAGTGACTAAGACTCCTCGCTCCCAATAGAGCGGGCCCAGGTTCAATCCCTGGTCAGGAAACTAGATCCCACATGCTGCAACTAAGAGTTCACATGCTACAGCTGAAGATCCTGCATGCCGCAACAAAGATCACACGTGAGGCAACTAAGACCTGGCTCAGCCAAATAAATAAATAAATTTTTTTTAAACAATTACCTGGTTAACTATGTAAGGTGATGGATATGTTAATTAGCTTGTTGAGGCAACTATTTCACAATGTAGATGTATATCAAAATGTCAAGTCCAGGTCGTGCTCTTTAAATATATACAATTTTTATTTGTCCGTTATAACTCAATAAAGATGGAGAGAAAAAAAGAATCACCTAGCAACATTATTAAAATTCCTTCAATCTTTTATCACCCTACCCTGCAAAGATATTCATAGGTCTAGGGTGGGATTGATAAATTTTCATTTTTTAATAAGTACTCTCTCCTCAAAATACTGATGAGAACTGACCCTGGTTTACAGAGAAAAACTTCTCTACATAAAGTATGCACCCATGGTTGTGGTCTATACCAAATCTGTGATTTTTTAATCCCTTTACCACCAACACATACCATAATTTTTTTAAAGCACAATGGCCCTATTGGCATCTCACCTCTACCCCATCCAATCCTGATTAGTAAAAATAGGTTAAGCACCCACTTGTAATTGAGATTAGTACCCTGCACCAGATTCTTTTAAATAACCTGGTAATCTTCTCTGTTCTGACATGCAGTGCTTTACTGAATAGCATCTAAACACCTAGGCACTGCCAAAATTCAATATGTGTGTTTTTGCCTTTATTTTTTTTTAAATGTTGTTATTTATAACCTCATCATTCTGTTCCACAAGGAAAATAATAAATCATAAAGTATTACTTAATGTCATTGTTTCATGTTATTATACCGTAACTATTTTTAACAGCTTTATTGGGATATAATTTATACCATAAAGTTCACCTGTTTAAATGTGTTTAAGTATACAATTCAATGGTATTTAGCATATTTACAGAATTGTGAAACCATTACTATAATCTAATTTTAAAACATTTTCATTGTTCCAGAAAGAAACCCCATACCCATTTAGCAGTCACTTCTCATTCTTTTCCCTCCCTTTCCCACAAACCCTGGTCAACCATTAATCTACTTTCTGTCACTATAGATTTGCTTATTCTGTGTTCTTCATATAAATGGAATCATAAAATATGTAGTCTCTTGTGACTGACTTCTTTCACTTGGAATGTTTTTGAGGTTCATCCATGTTGTAGCATATATCAGTACTTCATTCCTTTTTATGGCCAAATAATATTCCATTGTATGGATATACATCATTTTGTCTGTCCATTCATCTGTTGATGGACATTTAGAATGTTTTCACTTTCTGGCTATTATGAATAATACTGTTATGAGCATTCATGTATAAGTTATTGTTTAGACTTCTTTTCAATTCTCATAGGTATATACCTAGTAGTAGAATTTCTGCATCATACAGTAACTCTGTGTTTTAACATTTTGAGGAGCTGCCGAACTGTCTTCCAGAGTGGCTGTACCATTTTACATTCTCACCAGCAATGTATGAGGGTTTCAATTTCTCCACAACCTTGACAGCACTTGCTATTGTCTGTCTTTTTTATTAGAGCTATGTTAGTGAATGTGAGGTAATATTTCATTGTGGTTGTGATTTGCATTTCCCTAATGGCTAATGATGTTGAGCATCTTCATATGCTTGTTGGTATATTCTTATCCTTTGCCCATTTAAAAATTGTACTGTCATTTTATTATGGAGTTGTGAGAGTCTGGATATATGTTCAAATATATGATATATATAGTTTGGATATAGTCTGGATATATGTTCAAATATGTGATTTGCAAATATTTTCTCCCAGTCCATAGGCTGTCTTTTCATCTTCCTGATGGTGTCCCTTAAAGCAAAACAGTTTTTAATTTTGATGAAATCCAAGTTAACAACCTTCTCTTCTATTGCTTGTGCTTTTGCTGTTGTGTTTAAGAAATCGTTGCCTAGCCCAAGATTATGAAGATTTACTTCTGTGTTTTCTTCCACCATTTTTATTACCATGATGATTTTTATAGATGCGAATGAATGGGAAGTGAAATTTAAAGACGTATAATCAGAGAACTATCAAGGGAAAATATTTCAATTACTTAATTTTACAGATAATAATTATTAGGATTATGGGAGAGTGCCTGGGCATTAACTCCAACTACAGATAAACTGAAAGAGAAAAAATACCAGAAAAGAGAGAACTGCAAAGTCATGGTGGACCTAAAAGGACTTAAGGAGTAGGTAGGGAACCTGGATTGGTGAGAAGTCAGAGGACAAATCTGTCCCTCTGGCCAGGCAACTCTGGGGGACATTCCAAAGGCAGCTCTGATAGCTGCCAATCATAAGGGAGAAGTCAGGAACCCTAACTCCTGCCCTCATACTGCAGGACATCAGCTAGAGGGAATGGAGTCATTTCCGGGCTATACAACGAAGTTCAGACTTGGTACCATACAGGCTTGATCATTCGTCACTGTGAAAATGGGAGGTTTATCTTTCTCCAGCTGGTTAAGAGCTATATCTGAGCATAAGAAAGTATTTGCTTTGTCACCATCCCTGGCACTCCATAGATGCTACCTCTTAGGTCCAACAGCCAAATACCAAGAGTCATTGATCAACTGTTTTCCATGTCTGGATGGGAAGAAGGACCAGAAAGACACTATTACTTTATAAGAGAAGGAACATAGGTGAGGGTAAAAGAATTTACTGATGGCCTATCAAAATAACTTCATCGGGCTTCCCTGGTGGCGCAGTGGTTGAGAATCTGCCTGCTAATGCAGGGGACACGGGTTCGAGCCCTGGTCTGGGAAGATCCCACATGCCGCGGAGCAGCTAGGCCCGTGAGCCACAACTGCTGAGCCTGCGCGTCTGGAGCCTGTGCTCCGCAACGAGAGGCCACGATAGTGAGAGGCCCGCACACCGCGATGAAGAGTGGCCCCTGCTTGCCACAGCTAGAGGAAGCCCTTGCACAGAAACGAAGACCCAACACAGCCAAAAATAAATAAATAAATAAATAATAATTTTTTAAAAAAATTTTTTTAAAATAAAAAATAAAAATAACTTCATCAAAGAAATGAATATCATGGGCATTTTTAATCTAGTTTCCCCTTCACATTTCCTACATTATGTGAAGAAATGTCTCCTAATTCAATGAATGGATCATATGAGTGAAAAACAGGGCACACTGTGTTGAAACGTTATTCCTTCCCTTTAAAACAGAATACAAAGCATAATGTTCACTGTGAATTATTTGATATATTTTACTATGCATTCAAGCGATTTAGGACCCTCTAATTTAAAAAAAAAAAAATGTGTTCTTTAAAGCAACTATAGTACTGCTTCCTCAAGCTTCATTATCTTTATGCTACTGCTACTGCTATGGAAATCATGTCTCTTTTTCCAATGGACACTTTCTGAGCTAAGTCACTCTGCCATGAAGGCATTTTAGATGGCATCATTCATGGAAAACAAACTCAATCACAGCACAATGGTAACATGTGAGAGGTCATTCACCAGCCTGGTGGAAAACAAAATGTCTTCTAAGGACCTGACAGAGAAAAGAGCAAAGCGTCCTTTGTATTTGGCGTCCTTCATGTAATAATCTAGAAGTACTCAACACATGATTTGATATATATTCATAACACAGGATCATTCTCTCTTCTGTAGAGAAACAGAGAACATTTGGAAGAGAGTCCATTCTCACCTGAGTGGAACGTTTTGATGGGTCCTCTCTTAAAGCTGGGTAACGGATAACCTGAATTTTTTTAGTCTTTTCAACCCTAGAATTCTGTGGTGCCACAAAATGGTTGTTTTAAAGAGAGAGTAAACCAATCAGGTAAGTTTTTTTTATTACACAAAAAGAATAGATTCAGGAACAAAGCTCAATTTTCAGATAATTTTCATCTAGTAAAATTCCCTGTATTTTGAGATATTGTTACCTACATATTTTATTCTTACTTTTAAATTTTTCATAAAATATTTGCTCATATTTTTCCATTTTGATATAATGTTATCTACTTGCTCCTTAAAATACTCTCCAGGATAGAAATTTGAGGTTCTGAAATACAATCAACTTTGTAAGCATGTTGACACATTAAATTCTCTGAGTATTACTGTGACTCAGAATAGTTACACCTTCTCAAATCAAGGCTTTCAATATGTAAATGAATCATCCAATAATCTGGAACTTACTTTGTCAAGCCTTTCTGAGCAGAGATGGATTATAAACTTTATAAGAGTTTCTCTGGCTAAATGGATTGCAAATGCAGACACTAATCTACAGGACAAATAAAAATTACTGGAGAACCACACTTAAAAACAGGTTTAATCAAGACAATAAGATATTTATTCATGCAGAGAATAATCTGGTGATGGAACAGGGTAGAAGTGAGGAAAAGCTATGAAACAAGAAATTAGAAGGCCTGAATTCCAATCAAGACTATGCTACTATGTTCTCTTATGAACTTGAGCAGATTAATTTCTCAGGGTGTATTAATTAGAATGTGGAGAGATATGAGTAACAGAAAAACTGACTAAAAGTGGCTTAAGAAATAAAGACATTTAATTGTCTCACACAGGAGAAAATCCAGAGATAAGATGTTCCAGATTTGGTGCAGTAGCTGGCTACAGTCATCAAAGATCCAAGCTCTTTCCATCCTCCTGCTCTATTGTCTCTCCATCCCTAGTCCTGCCATCTCATAGTCCCAAGATGGCTGCCAAGCTCCAAGTATCACACTCCCATTCAAAAACATGAAGCCAGGGAGGCTGAAAAATATTTTTATCTTTTATCTAGCTACTTTCTCTTTTTAACAATGAAAAGATTTTTTGCCTGAAGTAATCCAGCAGGATTATCCCTTTGATATTGTTGGCCAAAGCTTGGTCACATGGCCACCCCTATATACAAGAGAGTCTGGGAAAGTCTGTATCTGGCTTATCCAGCCTCTATAGAAGGTGACAGACAAGGTGGAAGGGAGCCTCATGGCTCTGTCTAAAAAATGTGGGAGCTGGGTAAACTGATCTCTCAGGCATAGCTCTAGACTAATGAATGAAAAACAAGTGATCTGACTTTATATATTTTTTAAGAGGCTTCGGTTTTTATACAAATTTCCTGTGATGGCACTTTTCCCCCATCTAAAAACAAAACAAAACAAACTTCTGCCATCCATGATTCTGAAGTTCTAAAGTGAACAGTTTCTCCCCTCTCCTAAATAGAAAAAAAAACCTTCTGAGTGGTCCAGACACTGAGTCATTCAATTTAACTTTGATGGGGCTGCATCTGTTTTTGAGGTCTTGCCATCGTGGTTTAAGAACACTGACTGTCTGCAGATACTTTAGATATTTTTCCCAGCACCTCTCTGAGTTTACGCTGCACTAAATTTAAAATGGAAAATTGATGATGTAAAAGGTTGAGTAAATAATTCCATTGGAAAAAACACGAGTAATCTTTTTCTTTAAAAAAAATCCAAAGAATTCAAAACGTATTGAATTTGTCCAACTGACATTCCATTTATGGTATCTCATATGCCCATGAAATATTACAATGTACCTCTGCTTCATTCTTTACAGAAAATTACACAGCTGCCCCTTATTATTAAAAGCACCCCAACACTGAATAAATGTTCGTGCTGAAATTAAAACAAGGCACACATGAGAAAAGCTTGGAAGCTAGAATGTCGCCAGTTGTGTACGCCAGGTATGATTCTAAAGTGACAGCAAACAAGGCTGCAATCAGCCTATTGGTTAGCCAGAAACTGTTGACACCCAGATGAGGTTCCGCCTGAATACATACCCAATGGTGTGCTCAAAACTACCGTGTAAAATGCTTGTTTTACCCAGATACCCTATAGGAATATTTAGCTGTTACATTGTAAATGCTGTTATTTTGGTTTCTAAAAATGTCATGACAGGAAATGAGTCCACAGAATAGTTGCCAAGATGGCTGTTGGGCAGAACCAAGAGGGGGGAAAATAAAGTTAAATCTAGACAACAAGAAGCTGGAAAAGTTGAAAATACTACTTACTTTCTGCAATAAAACAGATTCTTATAATCTAAAATAAATTTGGTTTTTTTCCCCCTCCAATTGTCATTACCCAGAAGCCTGGCTATGTTTAAAGAGTCCCTACTGCTCATTATCCCAGAGGTTATAACGTCATGCTCTTCACCTTTGGATCACTCGCCAGGTTGACAAAGTGACACTAAAGAAAGATTTCCAGTTTGCATAAAGGCAAGAGATGACTCCTACTCATCCTTACTTCCCAGTTGCTACAGCCAATGGGCAGTCAAGGTCTTTTGGTAAGAATTTCTGTAGGTTCAGAAATGCCCGTGCTCATGCTATTTTTTTATTTTCTCCCTGTCTGAGAAGTGCAAGGTGAGGATAGGTAAAAATAGAGGTTGGTCAGGAAATAACTATAGTTAATGCCACATTAGGCCACATTTATCTTCCTCAGAGGGA
This sequence comes from Balaenoptera physalus, assembly GCF_965194825.1. Lineage (NCBI taxonomy): Eukaryota > Metazoa > Chordata > Mammalia > Artiodactyla > Balaenopteridae > Balaenoptera > Balaenoptera physalus. The sequence goes on from NC_138890.1 coordinate 100,027,077, forward strand.
TGCTAAGGTAAGTAGTTTAGAAACTCAAGAGCTGTAGACATTCAAAAACATAGAAAGGGGAAGAGGAGAGGGGAGGATGAGGGAGAGTCAACTAAATTGGTTTTTTTCCCTGAATAGGATCATGTTATAGATTATAGAACAGCTCTCTCCAAGTATAATGCTCCTGATTTAGCCAACTTACTTCCCAACAGTAATATTTATCTATCATGTACCTATCTTTAAGGAATAATTTGTCTTACTTTATTACTCTTTCTGTTAGATCTACAAATATTCAAAAATTACAACAGACCTCTAAAAAATCACCTGAGAGAGAAAAAAAGGTATCTACATATACATTGTAAGGAGGTAGCCATAACTCATAAGTAAAATCTTTTCAGAAAATTTCCAACATATCTATAGTTTTACTTTCACTGCTTTCCAAGTAAACTCAGTATTCTCCCCTCTTCTACAGAAGAATGAATGAGCTTCTTCCACCCTTTATTTTTGGACTCCCACTTAACCCTTTACTATCTAGTATGTTCCTTATGTGTTTTAAAGTGTAAGTTGCTCAAATTGTTACATCCCTATATCCTCCCATATTATACACTGCCATACATGTAATAAGTGTTAATGTATAGATATTATTGTAAACTTCCATAAATCTATCTTTTAACCAAACAAGGCAGAGAGAAAGTGAGTAAGGGAGGAAAGAAGGAAAGGAGAAAGGAAGAAAAAAGGAGGGAAACTAAGTCAATAAATTTGTTAAACACCATTGTTGGCAAATGACAGAGAGGTGGTACAATTGCCTCTACATTCATGTTCATAAGTGGAGTAATTTTATTTTCATCCCTTGTATATGATATGATTTTAAGTTTAGAGCCTGATGTAATATCAAAGCTGGAAGAGTTGGCTCCATGCCTTCAACATGTAAGGTAAGCAGCTGTGCTGCATTCTCCTTCCCCTCCCCCTCCCCCTCCCCCAGACTCCTGCAGTACTAGGGCAGTTAGAGCAGGGCCCTGTTTAAGGAGAGCATTTTCTCCCTTACTTATGCCTGCTCCTCAAGAGATGTGAATACACAAGCTTATAGGAAATCTGACTCTAGTTCAGTTAGGAAAAAATAAAGCACACATAGTTACTAACCTTAGTGCTGGGCACTTCACACTTTAAGTGCGTTTATCTAATTATTTGTTCATGTATTCATGAAATTAAGAATTAATTTTATAAAAATATTTCAACAATTAAATAATCTCAAATATCAGGAAATTATACTGAATTATCTTTCATTATTATGGTGATATGTAATAGTTGCTAATTTGGCTTTCTTTCTCTTACCTATTCCAGAAACATTACTTCTGGATAAGCATATTAATAGACAGTTATGAATCATTTTTTTAATTGGGTTAAAATTAAAGAGTGCAAAACAGATAAAGATCAACCAATGTGTGAAAAGAATTTTTCTTATTTTCTTTTAAATAATTATTTTAAAAATAAGACAATTACTGATATTGATTATTTGAATGTGTGAAAGACAATTCACCTTTTACATTCTGTCTTAAAATGGATGAGAGAATATAATTCAAATAGATCTGATGCTTGACTTTTTCATTTCTTCACTGGGTTACTATTGACTTTTTAAATTCTTTTTTAAGTTATTTGTGATTCATCTGGTGTTGGTCTACTTTTCAGATCTGAAGCATTCCTTATAAAAATGCATTCCCGATTATCAGCCAACAGTTTAGATAAATGTCAAGTTCACATGCCTAAGGAGAAGAAAAGGTTTCTAACAACCTTCCCTTATCACCGAGGACACAGTTTGTTGTCATTTAAATGCTAGATAGCACAGATATAATTGCCTCAGAAGTATAGAAGCATAAATTTCTGTTTCTTGAGGCACCTAAACCACAAACATTAGAGGTCAAAAACAGAGCAATAGGGACCATGAAGATACAACGCTGCTTAGCTATTATTGTTCAAAAATGATAAATTTCATAGCACAAAGAATAGGAGAAGTTACAGAAGCACTGGTCGAATGAAATCTGAAAAGAGCAAGCAAATGACACATCTTTTCATAAGAGCAGGTATATCTGCTCCTTCAGTCTTCCAAGCTGCTCTTACAACTCTTGATCTAGTGATTTCCCCAAAGCCCTAACTGCTGATCAACATGAATTTCTTGACAAATAAAAATTTCATATATATGAAATATATTTTAAGGAAACAATTATATATTGGACATTGTAGGTTTTGCTATAATAATGAAATAAAACATTGATTATGTTTACATCATTGAAAAAACTTGGGGTGTGGTACGTAAATAAAAAGATAATTTGATGGAGGAAGTAAAAGAAAGAAAATGTGTACTGTGAGTTGAATACATAAGCAATAAAATATTATAGAATTGAGGTTATGTTGCACTGAATGAATCTGAATGTATTCTAGATGAATTTCTGGCTAATTTTGCTATTACAGTGAGATATTTAGCACTATAACACTAAATTTACTGTTATGTATCCTTTTAATATTAAATTCAACAGCACCAACAAGAAAATATTATGCACAATTTGGGCTACCAACTAAAAATAAAACACGCCACTAACCTCCAGGAATTTACAGGAATTTTTCTTCCTAAAAAGAAGAGAAACCAGATAAATACAAAACAAACCATAGTTTAGTACTTTAATTAAGTGACCGGTAAAGTAAAGCACTAGGACTGAGAAGAGGATAGCATCATGACATGAAGGAACTTGATAAGGGTCATACGGTAGATACTTGTTGGTTTGGGGCCAGCTGGCAAACTTCCTTTGGGACACCAGACTGCACCAACTCTCAGTCCATGCGGATGAGTGGGCCTTCACCCTTGAACACAGGGAGCTGAGTGCATGACTCAGATCCGGCCAATCAGAACACCTAATAGCCTAGACATACCAACTGATTCAGGGGTGGGCATGTGACCCAAGTTGGCCACCTCAAAGTGAATTCTACTACTTGTGTGGAAGCCAGGATAACAAATGCTTTCTTCTTCAATCTACTTGAACCCTGAGGGGAGCTCTGATAACCACTTGCCATCATGTGTCGTCTGAGAAGGTGAATTAGTATTCTGTGGCTGTCATAACAAATCACCATAAATTTGGTGGCTTAAAACAACAGAAATTTATTTTCTCACAGTTCTGGAGGGTAGAAGTTTAAAGTCCAAAATTAAAGTATCCTCAGGGCCATGCACTCTCTGAAAACTCCAGGGAAGAATCCTTCCTTGCCTCTTCCTAGCTTCTGGTGATTGCCAGCAATCCTTGGTGTTCCTTGGCACATAGACACATCACTACAATCTCTACCTCCACCTTCAGGTGGGGTTCTTCTTGCGTCTCCTCTGTGTCTCTGTGTCCTGTGTCCAAATCTCTGTTTCCTCATAAGGACATCAGTCATTGGATTTGGGGTACACCCTAATCAAGTATGACCTCATCTTAACATGATTACATCTGCAAAGATCCTATTTCCAAATAAGGTCATATTCACAGGCATCAGAGGTTAGTACTTCAACATATCCTCTTGGGGGACACACATCAACCCATAACAGACTAGAGAAGACAAAGTGACCTTCAGGTCATTCATAATGACCTAATACTGCTTAATTTAGCACTGAAAACATACGCTGTGAATGAAATTAACTATAATCTCCTTTAGTGAAGCATACAATTTATATATAATGGCACTGGGAAGTGATACAACTCTTCTATCTCTGATAAATGATACTGGGCAAGGGCATCACAGAAAATGTGTTGGGTTTCTCTTCTGCAGAATAACTGAAATCATGGTACTTTTATTTCAAATAACTTATTAAACTCAAGGAAGACTCTCAGTAGAAAAGAATGCCAGATAATATCATTAAATAGCCAACTAAGTTCAGAACTATTTAGAAACAAAAATGAGCCAAACAAGTTGAATCATTTCAGATGGTCACTTACTAGTCACAAATAGTTTCAATGGTGTAGCTACGTATGAGTGATGTCTTATTCATCAAGGAATGTCTTATGGAACTAACGTTGGATATAGTCTTCTAGCCAGCTCTATAACTCCAGGAACAGCCTTTAATTGCTCTATCACTTCGGGAACAACCTTTAATTGCTCTGGGTTTCTTTTTTCTGTAAAATGAAGAGTGGATAATCAAGATAATCTCAAAAGTCCCTTTCTCCTCAAAAATGTTTGCATAAAAAAATTATATTTTTACCATGGTCATTTTATTTACATAGCCTGTACTTCACAGATCAATAAAAGAGATTAATTATAGTATGTTCCAGTGTGCCTGATGGTGTCTTTTACCATGTGAGAATAAAAAGCATGAGGAGGGAATTCCCTGGCAGTCCAGTGGTTAGGATTCCAGGAAGGATAGGAAGGGTAGAGACTCCTCTTACATATCTTTGTGCTAAGGAGGCAAACCCTCCTCAAAAGTCTCCAAGCAAACTTCTCCTCAGGTTCCATTAGCCAGGACTGAGTCACAGGTCCATGCCATTAACAACAAAGGAGGAAGGGAAAACCAGTATTTAGCATTTTTAGCCTCTGCTATGAGAGACAGCAAGGAAGAAAGGGGAGAGAGAATTGTTCATTAGGCAACAAATAGGGCCAGCCAGAGGCCCCAAAAGAAAGTGACTTTAGAACCTTTGTAATAGACACTGACAGCCTCCTAGGAAGAGAGAGAGCAGGGTCTTCAGTGGATTCAGTGAGAGAGAAGGATTTCAGAGATATCAATTTTTGTCAGTCATGCCAACAACTTTGGCGTGTCCTACGTAACATCACTTACTAGCTGCATGACCTTGGATTAATTATTTAGTATCCTTACAGGTCTCAGTTTCCTCATCTATAAAATAGGTATAACACTTACCTCATAGGTTTATTCTGAGGATTAAATGAAAGAACATGTGTAAAGTGCCTATATAGTGCCTGAAATACAGTAGATCCACAATAAATGTTAGTTTCCCCTCTACTCCCCTTTCTCAGAAAGAGGGCCCTTAACATAATTAATTCATATTAATTACATATAATCTGTCTGTCTCTCTGTCTCGCTCTCTTCCTTTCCTAACTACATACTGCTTGGCAAGGAGCTGTGGGTAAACAACCCTTAAAAGTGGGTTATTAATGGTCTGGCAGAGTATATACTGTGATGCCTAGCTCCACTCTTTCAGGAATAAACTGAGCAGACCTTTCCCTGAGGAGATTTCTCAAAAAAGGCATCCCAGGGACATGGTCACTCTCAACCCTTGAGCACTTCTTTTAATATTCTGTGTGATATAATTTAAAGTATGCATAAAGGACCTCTACTGCATCCCAAAGTACAATGGATGAAAAGAACTCATGAGGTAAAGAAATTTGTTTGAGTTGCAAACTAAACTAGTCACTTTTATCACAGAACACTATTTTTACTTGAAAGAATGACAGGAAAACTATGGTTATTGAGAACTGGGCATTTGGCAAACATTTTCTTAAAAATAAATGAAGTGAGCCTGCAACTTCAAGGAAAATGACAGGCAGTCTTTGATGACAATGACAAAACTTGAGCTTTCAAACCAAAATTAGAATTTTGGAAAACATATCTACCACCATAAACTTGACAGCTTCCCAATATCTAACGACTTTACTATTTGTGATTTTTTTAAAAACACTATATGAGGAAATATACAAACATTTGGAGGATCTGCATAACTAAGTATACCAATATTTTTCAAATAACCAATGCACGATACAAAAGTCATGCCTGGGTAAAAGATCCACTCAAAGTTCATGTAAGACCAATGGATTTTATTGTAACAGAATATGAAAAGTTTGCTGATATGATTTCAGAATCCACGTTACAACTAACCTTTATGAAACTACCACCTGTCAAGTTTTAATGTAGTATCACAGAAGAATATCCACATTTATCTAAAAAAAAACAATGAAATTACTTATGTGAGGCTGGGATTTCTTTAAATAAAACATATACCAATAGATCACTGGAGAAGTAGAGATGATAAATCAGCTATTTTCTCATAACCAATTGTTAAAGAGATTGCAAAATGTAAAACGAGGCCTCTATTCTCACTAATTTTTTGTTTGGGGAAAATAAAGAGATTTTTTAACAAAAATATGTTATTTGTGTTAGCATGCAATGAGTTTAGTATTATTTTTAATGAATACATATAGGTATTTAAAAAATTTTTCAGTTTTGTATAATAATATGGTAAATATGAATATCTATAATCTATATAATCAAAAGCTCTATAGAGTCCTCCGTAATATTTAAGGGCATAAATGTCCTCAGACCAAAAAGTTTGAGAACCTTTGCTGTACAGTATTTCGTTGTGAGCAAGGATTTAATTTTAACTGTAACTTCTGGGAATATATTTGAGATAGTATATATTTAGCTTAATTTCCTCATCTGGCCTTTCTGCTTGTGGTTTCTTCTACTCTCCAAACCTTCTTGCACTGGGCCAATCAGATCATCCTCCAGTCTAGTACTTACAGTGGCTGTTACATCAGGTGCACTTTCTTCTTCCTGGCAGGAGTATCCCAGAAGGATTTACCAAGAATGTGGGACTGTGCTGTGGCTTTAAGGATTTGGCCAGAAGGAGGTCAGAGGAGGACAGAGCAAACTACAGCAATGTAAGCACAAGACTTTTTCTTGGATTATGGATATAATTTCATGGGCTTCTCAGTTTAACAGCATCTTCTAACACCAAATATAAAACATTCTCCCTGTGTCTCTGTAACACATAACCCCATTTTATTCTCATCAAAATGCCTAATACAACCTGGGTTTTTTTCTTGATTTTTATCCCTTTATTTTCATTCCTCCTCACTACCTTCCCCAGAATATGAACTCCAAGATTGCAGAAACCTTGTCTGTCTTCTCTATTGACTAGAACTGTGTCTGGGACACAGTAGGTACCTAATATATATTTGTTTAATAGCTTAATCATCCCCTCTTCATAAATCTGTTTATTTTGCAATTCACAGAAGGCAAATGAAAATTCCAAGATCTAAAATTCTCTTTTATTTCATGGGATATTAGGCCTTCCCTATTTGAGTATATAAGAAAATAACACCATAAAGTATTCTACAAAGTTTCCAGGAGCTATATTTTGACTTAAAATATTGCCTATAATCCATGATTATATCACTTGATAAGAAAAAGCATTTGACAAAATCCCACACTCATTCATGATAAAAACTTTCAGAAAACTAGAAATAGAGGGAAACTTCCTCAACTTGATAAAGCTAATATTACAGTTAATAATGAAAGACAAAATGCTTTCCCCCAAAGATCAGAAACAAGACAAAGACACCTACATTCTTATTCAACATACTACTGGAAGTTCTAGATACTGCAATAAAGCAAGGAAAGGAAATAAAAGGCACACTGATCAGAAAGAAAAAAACAGATCTATTTGCAGATGACATGACTGTCTACATAGAAAAACCCCAAGGAATCTACAACAAAACTTCTAGTAATACTATGTCAGTTCAGCAAGGGTACAGAATACAAAATAAATATACAAAAATCAATTCCACTTCTATATACTAGTAATGAACATCAAAATTAAAAATACCAGGGCTTCCCTGGTGGCACAGTGGTTGAGAATCTGCCTGCCAATGCAGGGGACACGGGTTCGAGCCCTGGTCTGGGAAGATCCCACATGCCACGGAGCAACTAGGCCCGTGAGCCACAACTACTGAGCCTGCGTGTCTGAAGCCTGTGCTCCGCAACAAGAGAGGCCGCGACAGTGAAAGGCCCGCGCACCGTGATGAAGAGTGGCCCCCACTTGCTGCAACTAGAGAAAGCCCTCGCACAGAAACGAAGACCCAACACAGCCAAAAATTTTTTAAAAATTAAAAAATTTAAAAAATTAAAAATACCAATTACAATCAATCAAAAAAACCGAAAATACTTAGGTGTAAACCTAACAAAATTTGTACAGGATTTGTATGCTGAATGCTACAAAATGCTAATGAAAGAAATCAAAAAAGATTTAAATAATGTAAAGACATATCATGTCTCTGGACTGGAAGACTCAACAAAGTAAAGATGTTAATTCTCCTTAAATTAATACATAGGTTTAATCCAATTCCTATCAAAATCCTAGCCAGAATTTTTGTAGATGTAGGCAAGATTATTCTTCCTAAAATTTATGTGGAAGGGCAAAGGAATTAGAATAGCTTTAAAAAAATTTTTTAAGAAGAGTAATGGAGGAGAAATCAGTCTACCCAATTTTAAGATTTATTGTGTAGCTACAGTAATCAAAATTGTTGGGTACTGGTGGAGGGACAGAAATATAGATCAATGGAACAGAATCAAAAACCTAGAAATACACCCATACAAATATACTTGACTGACTTTTGACAAAGGTGCAAAAGCGGTTTAATGGAGGAAGAATACCCTTTTCAATGAACGGTGCTGGAGCAACCGGAGAAGGAAGGAAGAAAGGAAGGAAGGGAGGGAGGGAGGCAGGAAGGGAGGAAGAAAGAAAGAAAAGAAATAAGTAGGAACCTCAACCTAAATGTCTTATACAAAAATTAACCCAAAAAGGATCATGGCCTTAAATGTAAAATGTAAAACTATGTTACCTTCCAACTAGTAGGAAAAAACAGGAGAAAATCTTTGGGATTGAGATCTAAGCAAAGAGTTCTTAGACTTGACACCAAAAGGACAACCCATAAAAGGGAAAATCAATAAACTGTCCTTTCACCAAAAGGTAAACTTTTTCTCTGCAAAAGACCATGAAAAGAATAAAAAGACAGACTGGAAGAAAATATCTTCAAACTACATATGCGACAAAGGCCTACTATATAGGATGTATAAAGAACTCTTAAAACCAAACAGTAAAAAAACAAACCATGTAATTAGAAAATGGGTAAAAGACATGAAGGTGTGTTTGTCCTTGTCACAGCAGTTGTTTGCAGAAGACTTAATTTAAAGACATAAAAAGTATACACAGGGACTTCCCTGGTGGTGCAGTGGTTAAGAATCCACCTGCCAATGCAGGGGACATGGGTTTGAGGCCTGGTCTAGGAAGATCCCACATGCCACGGAGCAACTAAGCCCCGTGTGCCACAACTACTGAGCCTGCACTCTAGAGCCTGCAAGCCACAACTACTGAGCCCCCGTGCCACAACTACTGAAGCCTGTGTGCCTAGAGCCTGTGCTCCACAACGAGAGAAGCCACCTCAATGAGAAGCCCATGCACCGCAATGAAGAGTAGCCCCCGCTCACTGCAACTAGAAAAAGCCCGCCCACAGCAACAAAGATCCAATGCAGCCAAAAATAAATAAATAAATAATTTTTTTAAAAATGTATATATATATGCAGATATGAACGTCACTGAATGCTAGAGGAGAAAATGAAAAAAGAAACAGGCTGGACTTTGGAATTCCTACTCATGATGTTGTTTAGTACTAAATAACCCAGAATATATAGATGCTGAACTAATAAATTATAGGCCAACCTCTGTGGTTATAGCCGGGATCGTCCTCATATGGTGTTTTCACTGTCAATCCCAGGAGGGGTCTGGACTGGAAATGTAGAAACTATGGGGAGTAGGACTGGCACTGGAGAAAAGAAAAATTCTCTCCTCTCTGGGGCCTCTTGGGAGTACTTAAACACTCCCAAACTGAGCTAGAGAGTGAGAAATCCCTTTAGCTGCCCTGAGGCAGGGCTGGTCCTACAGGCTTTGTCCTGGATGTAAGTTATTCTATGTAGTACTTCCCAACATGATCCGGTCCACATCCCACGCTGGGTGAAGTTTTGTGGGAACTTGCAGCCTGGTCTCTGCTTGTGGAATTAGGAGAAGAACTGGTTTTTGCTTGGAACTGAGTAGCTAAGGGCACAGAGAAGACTCTCCCCACCGCCAACACCAAGTCAGAGAGATAGTAAAAATATCTTCACATCAACCTCATGAGGGTGACTGACAACAGAGGCAATGTGTAGTGGCTTTGTAGAAAGCCCAAATGGAAAAACACGAAGACCTGCTCCATCCTGCACATCCTCAAGACAGCACCCTTGGGAAGGGAGGGAAGGTCAGTGCAAACTTTGCGGGAGGGGCCGATTTCAGGCGATCGGGTTGGTCTGTGAGACTGGAGTTCATATCACTTGGGTATTTAGAGGAAATAAGATAATATTTTGTAGTCATTGGTTGTTGAGGCTAGGATATTTGGTTTCACTAAGCTAAAAGTTCACTCTCCCCTTTTCAATAACACGTTGTCTTTTCATTAGAAGCCTTAAATAGCAGGGTTTTTCTCTGCTCTTCCATTCCTTTGAAACCCTACTCATAATTAGCTTCCCACAACTCCTCCTAGGTTTCTTCCACCATTACTCATCATCCTGGTCTATTTGTGTTACAGATTATGATTCTCAACCTCCATTGGTTTCACCAAGTTTAGTACCATTTTGTTATTTTAAGTTCATATTGATATTCTTTGGGGAACATACAAAACTCCCTTATTACTAGTGTCAATGCTTTCAAGTTAATCTGATAATGTTCAGTAAAGTTCTTAATCTGAGGTCTGTGGCTATGAAGGTTAATGGATAAAATGCAAGCTATCTATGAGTCTGGAAGGAACACATTTCACATTTTTATTTTTTTTTAATTTTTTTTTCTTTCTTTCTTTCTTTTTTTTTGGCTGCATCGAGTCTTAGTTGTGGCACGCACGTGGGATCTTCATTGACGCATGCGGGATCTGTGGTTGCAGCTCCCAGGCTTCTCTCTAGCTGTGGTGTGCGGGTATTCCTCTCTAGTTGTGAGCGCATGGGCTCTGCAGTTTGCGGCACACGAGCTCTCTCGTTGAGGCGTGTGAGCTCAGTAGTTGTGGCGCACGGGCTCAGTTGCCCCTCCCCATGTGGGATCTTAGTTCCCCAACCAGGGATCAAACCCACGTCCCCTGCACTGGAAGGCTGATTCTATACCACTGGACCACCAGGGAAGTCCCTCACATCTTTATTATTATTAACCTTTAACTGAAATTGAGCATTTCCTTATATTACTAAGGTAAGCAACAAATCACAATGAAGTAAATGGAACAGAGCAGCTACTATTATTCTAATTGCTTTAGGTATCTCAAAACTCATTTACGTTTATCACTAGTTAAAATTATTGTTGTTATTAGATGTGCCATTAGATCTTGTTATTTAATATGTTTATAATGAGGCACATATATCACAAATTTTAAAAAATATTTTGATAACACTTTCAATATAATGGTTTCTTCTGTAACCCTATATTTTTATGCAAAAAAAAATTTATTCTGAGAAGGGATTCACAGGCTTAACTAAACTGTCCAAGGCAATAATAGCACAAAAATGATTTTAAATTCTTGGAATGGCCAAAAGTCTCTACAACATAATAGCTAAAGGATTAAAAGCAACCTAAACACCCAATAACAGATTAGTGAAATAAATTATGATATATACATAAACTAGAATATTATGCAGTCACTAAAAATTCTGTAGAACACTATTTAATGGCTTACATGGATAGATATCACAATATATTACGTAAAAGAAAAAGTTGTGCATATGATCATTTTTGTAAGTCACATATACATACACATATACACATACCTACCATACACATGTACAGAAAATGTGTATCAAGACACACAAAAATCCTAATGGTGGTTACTTACAGTTGGTAGGAACTGCAGGTAATCTTTATCCCATTTGTAAAAAGTTTCTATCCATTTGTAATTATTTTTGCAAGAAATTTTTTAAAATTATTATCTTTAAATAAAGCCCTAAGAAAATATCCAAAAAGATGTATTATTCTTACCTCTGATCAGTTCTTTGTACATTCATTCAACAAATAAACCTCAGTTCAATGGTCAATGATATAGAATGAATTAATGTTATCTATAAAATCTGCTGTCATTATGGGGAAAAAAATCTACTGATTTTCATACAGTGATTTAGCAGCTGAACCAGCAGAACTTTTAATTAAGCACCATTTATCAACTTTCTAGGATATGGGACCTAAAGTAAATTGTTGTTGGCACAAGTATCAGATATTCATTCCTTTCAAAATTGTGTCGCACCAATCATTAAATAATTTTATCTTCACAAAGTCCTTTTTGTTTTATTTTGTTTTGCCAATTGGGATTTTTGCTTTGTGAGTGTCTCTTAACAAAGTAAAAATAAATTCAGATCCCCTCATACAAATTCTCCTCTTAAAAATAAGCATATTTTATAACAATACATGTTTCTGAATTCACATTCCCTGAAACAAAAACTTTTCTCTCCCCTAGGATTGTGCCACACTACACAATTTTGAATGATTCTGAATCATATTGTCACTGGAAAAAATATTCACTGTTATTTTATTTTTATACCTGGTTATTAGGAATTCCAAAATGCCTATCATATCCCTTTATGCTAACATTTTGTTAGCTGGAAGAAATATGCTAGGTTCTAATTATGCTCCTAAGTGAGGTTTTATGACTTTTAAACACAACTTCTCTAAAAGGAGACATTCATCTAATATGCAAGATGTGACTATAAAGGAATTGGCCTGATATTATTCTTTTTGTTCATAAAAGCATCAGAATTTACATAGGAAATGAATGTTATCCCCTCTGAGCAGTCACCTTGGGACTCTCCAGACAAACCTTGATGATGTTTGCCTTTGTTCAGAACAATCTTAGGACCTTTCTTTTGGACTTGACTTTACTCTGTTCCTTTATTTTAAAAACAAATGTCTTTAAAGATAGCCAAGGGTTGCCCTTTAAAGTTAGATTTGATCTTCATCAATAGCTAAAACTAATCTAGAGTAGGAGATGGGGTCCTGGGTGCACTGGGTAGAAAAATATTGGATGTGACAAAAGGATTAGGGGTAATGCAGTGTGACATTCTAAATTAGGGGTGATATTTTAAATATTCAGCAATAGGTATGGCAGGACACAGATCAGTCAGAATAGATGTCACCGAAGCAAGGTACTAGACGGCTTTGCCCAAGATCCAAGTATTAACTCTTTAGTAGCAGGATTGTGAGTCCTTCTAGAGGGTCCAGTAGGGGAAACTGTAGTGGTGGGGATGAGTGGGCACTTGGGGGTTTCTGAGCTGTGACATTAACCAACCAATAAAGGAGATTTGGGGTATTTTAATGTCAGCTGAATATTGGTCCTTCCAAAAAGTAAAGACGCCACTGCTGTTTTTGTGGGGCTTGGGCATTGACTCTGAAGGCACTTGCCCAAAAGTTGTTTGAAGGTGTTGAAAGCAATAGCAGCAATATTGGAATAAATGCATAGGATCTCAGGATAATGATTTTGAAGGCATTGCTTATCTAAATATTTAGATTCTCTAAACTCATTAAGAACAGGCACCATACCTTTTTTTACTTTTTCTCACTAGCACCTAATACAGTGCTTTAGATATAGTAGTTGCTTAATAAATATTTGTTGAATGAATGGCATGTTCGTTAAAGAAAAATAACTTCCAAGCAAAATCTCATCTTTAAGGCTTTTAAACATTATTTTTATTTTTTAGATCCATAAACTTTCTTTATTTTATTGGAAATAATTCTAAAAATCTCTTTAAAGAAAGAAATCCACCAATATTTATTCCTGACTCAAAACCTTTTGATAGCTACCTACTTCTTTCTGGAAAGCAGTCGTTTACAATGATCTTTTAATTATTACATAACTAGAAAAGCCACAGGCAGCTGTGAATCTGTCTTTAACTCCTGGAAGTTCCTATTATTTCTAGCCAAAAAGAGTCTTCCTTTTAGCACATAGGATTTGAGCTTTCCCAGGGTTAGGGCTACTCTACTGTGGCTGCTGGCCAATATTTATCAGGCAAAGGGTATCTAGTACTGTGCACTTCACACATCAGTTCCTTCTCCTAACCACCCCTTTCATAGTTGAGGAAATTCAGCCCCATAATAGCTCTGCAACGTCCCCACGTTTACACAGCTAGCAAATGGTGAAGGTACCCGTTGAATCTAAGCAACTTGATTCCAGGGCTAAGCACCCTTGACCAACACAGTATAATGAGCAGGAGCTGGTTCATTTTCAGTCAATCAACAGGGTAGGAACTGAAGGATTTCCTGTTCCTGAAAAGTACCTCAGAGTTCCTATTACGTTGACGCTTAGAAACGAGCTCTCAGAAGGAAGACTTCGTTGTACATTCACCTTACAAGTGTTTACTGAACACATACATATGTAGGAACTGTTCTAGGTTCTAGGAGGACTGGTAAGAGAACCACAATCTCTTTCTGCTTGGTAAATGCAGCACCTAAACTTACTCAAGTCTCCTAGGGCTCCTTTTTCCACTATTACAAATGGGGATAAAAACTGAACCCCCGTATTCAGTTTGAATTCTGGATCCTAAGCAATCATCATCCTCGATGAATTGCAAAACAGACATAACTCTAGAAAGCAGGAGATCTACTGCTTTCTTCTTTCTGGATTCCCGTACGGGAGTATTCATTCTATCTCCTTTGACATCCTGTCCTTATAAGGAAAGCAACAGGGGCAGGAGGAGGTGGTGGAAGTTAGGATTGAAGCACATAGACTATTTGGAACACAGATGATATATAAACATTCCATTGATGTGGCAGCATTTTCCTGTTACTGCAGGATTCCCCTGTATAATGCTGATATTGAGCCAGTGCCCCACAGGCTAATTGTTTCATATAGGAATTTTATGCTTTAGGAGGCATTTCAAGTTATACAGTGGTCTTATGTGTTATCATAATTAGGAACAATAGAAACATTAACTGAACTTTGTACCTTTCTTGAATGATTAAGTTGTACTTTAAAGGGAGGTTAATAAATAACCAACGAGAAGGCTATCAAAGAACTAACCCTAGAATAGTAAACTGTACTAAATGCCCCAAGCAAGCTGAGAGATTAAAAAACCCTAACTTTTCACCAAAAATTATCTCCCATGTGCTGAAAAGCTGGTCTGCTATAAGAGAGTTGATGACTCTACCCAACCCCTGCCCCAGTAAGATTTCAAGAGAAAAATAAGAATTTCTAACAACAACAACAAAATAAAGAGTTCTTTCCATGTTTCCCTAAAACCCCAAATCCCCGATATTACAGTCATCCTAATGTTCTCAATTATTTGTTTTTAATTTTTTTTTATCGCATGAGGCATGGCCTTAAATCTCCCTTTTGGAACAAAGTACAAAGTAAACTTTAAGAAAGAAGCAAACAGACAAACAAATACATAAATCAATAATTGAGAGAATTCCACTCTTTCACCTGAAGATTTGATCCTTGTGAAACTACAACTTCCTTTGGGAGAGAGAGATGGTGTTTTAAGCGGTGTTCAGTCATTTTCACTTTAGTGTAAACAAGTACTTGAGTCTTTCTTAAGAACAGATTTTGCTAGAAGATAAAAAGTGATATTTTCCCCCCTTTTCTGAGAGGCAAAGATGCCAGAACATTCCTTGTTCTGATTTTGGCCCAAGAACAGGACTGCTCTACCTTTAAAACTGAATGCCAAAATCTTTCTCTCTCAAAAGTAAAATGCTGGGGTATACCCATCTTCTATTTTTTGGAAGAGAAATTATATTTAAATCTCAAATTTAAAAGGAACTTCTCCCTCAGACTCCTTTCTTACATTCAAAAGCAAATAATCAAGTTAACCGTCTTGTAGTCACATCACCCATAAGAATAAACTGTTAGAGCATTTTTGTCAAAGAGATTATAGAAAATCAGTCCCTTTATCTCATGGAGTGTCTCTGAATTTTCTGGTCCTTTAAGCTTTCCCCTCTCCTGTGTTTAAGTCAAAAACATAGATCAATAATACATGATGTTCAAACTTTGCAATTTCAGGCTCAAGAATGATATGGAGCATGCAAAATGGACATTACAACACACAGTTGTGCTTCATGGAAACTATGGTGTAACATGCTGAAAAAATAGCTTCAAGTCATAAAAATGTAGTGCACCGAACCCCCGGAAAGAATTGTGTCCACGGGTCCCGGAATGATGTCTGTTGTCCAACACCCTCACTCCACGTCTGAGCCCTTTCACTCCATGTGGTTTTTCCCTCGGGGATCATTATTGGGTTTCATAATGATTAGTTTGTGTATGAAAAAGGAAAGCTCAAGACTATAATTTCATACATACTTAAAAACAAACCTATGAAGAAAATTCAGTAGCGAGACAAGTAATCTCCTGGAGCCTGCTGTGACCAAGAGTATACCTGTGAGAGTGACACGCTGATAAATGAATGTCTCAACACCCAAGTGGACAAACCACAGAGAGGAAAGCTTTGTGTCCCTGTAGCTTAGGGAGCTCTGATCCCCCGGTCCCTGCTTCAGACATAAGGAGAGCACCCACAGAGAAGCAGACAGCTGCTGGTAAAGCACGTCAGAAATTCAGTGATAAGAAAAGGGGGAATATTTCTTTTAATTTTGGCAACCACATACTTAAAAAGATGCTTATCAGTAAAGATCTAAGTGAAGGGTAGATTGAGGTAAAGCGGGGCTCTGAAAGCAAGGCCCAGAGGTAAAAGGTAGATTAAGCGCAGAACGTCTGGAGGAGGAGTTAGGGCCACACTGGGAGTCAGGAAGGCAGGGCACGTACCTGGTGAATGGTTCTTCAGCACCACACCTGCAAAGGCTCCTTTCTCTACAGATTCCCAAGTCCTCTCACCTGGAGAGGCAGCATAGCCTAGAGAAGAGAAAAGGCTGGCTTTAAATCCTGGGTTGGCCCCTCACTCTCTATGGGACCTTGAGCCAATTGCTTAATAGCTACGTACCTCAGTTTCCTCACCTATGAAGAGGGATAACAATAAGAGAATCAGTACAGTAAAACCCTGGACAACAATGCTTGGCACATAACAGTCACTCAATAAATGTTAGATTTTATTATATTCTTATCAACAGCCATGTCAACATATTACTTCCTTTTTTTAAAAATTTTTAATTTTTATTTATTTATTTTTTGGCTGCTTTGGGTCTTCATTGCCGCGCACAGGCTTTCTCTAGTTGCAGCGAGTGAGGGCTACTCTTCGTTGCAGTGCACAGGCTTCTCATTGTGGTGGCTTCTCTTGTTGCAGAGCATGGGCTCTAGGCACGTGGGCTTCAGTAGTTGTGGCACATGGGCTCAGTAATTGTGGTTCATGGGCTCTAGAGCTCAAGCTCAGAAGTTGTGGCACGCAGGCTTAGTTGCTCTGTGGCATGTGGGATCTTCCCAGACCAGGGCTTGAACCCATGTCCTCTGCACTGGCAGGCAGATTCTTAACCACTGCGCCACCAAGGAAGTCCCATATTACTTCCCCTCTAAAAAAAAGTTTGAAAATGTGTCTCACCCCCTCCCCTGTACTTATGATTTAATGAAAAGAAAAGGTAGCTTGTTCACCTTCCCTTCCTTTGGTGGAATAAATTGAGGAGTTTTCTACATTTGTATTTATATTCATCTCTGTATTCCTCTATATACAAAAAATAAATCCCTAAAAACAACAGCATAAAAATTAAGATCTGTGTGTCTTTTAGAGTAGACACATGAGGAGGGGAGAAGTTGGGAGCCTGTGTTCCTCTGAGGACAGAAAATTAGGAGGTAGAAACTGGGAAAAGAAGCCTGTGGGAAGAAAAAGGGAAATGGCAGAAATAAGTGTGTTGGTCTCTAGATTTTAACTGGGATGTACAACATTTGGCCTGATAAAGACCAAGTTGTCCTGCTCCATCATCTACCCTAGTGATTCTCAACCGAAGGCGGTAGTAAGCTAAGAGCAGGGAGAAATGAAACTAATGACATTTGCTGGACATGTGAACATTAAGGCTGAATACAAATTCAAGAATCACATGATTCTTGTAAGAGTCACATATGTGACCTTGATTGAGAATGTCTGTTGAAAGGGGAATATATGTGATTTTCACATACATTCCCTCAGTCAAAAGCTTTACTCTAACAAGCAGTCATCATCTCTAAACTGAACTAAAGCAGCAGCCTTCTAGCTGGTCTTCCTCATTCCACTCTTAACTGATTGTGGTGATCTCTACACAGAGTCTGAGTTATCTTTGTAAAATACAAAGGTATATCACTGCCTGATCAGAATTTATCACACTTAGAATAAATTCAAATTCCTATCACGGGCCTGTGAGATCCTGCATTATCTTGCCCTTGCCTTTTTTTTTTTTAACCTCCTTTTTTCCCCCCAAGCTCTCATTATTACAATGGTACTACCACTGACCTCGCAATTCCCCAGCTTATTCTGACCTCAGGGACTTCTCACTGGCTATTGTCTCTCCCTGAAGCTCTTCTCTCACAACTGCTCAGGTCTTGGCTCAAATATCACCTCCTCTTCCAAACTACCCCATCTAAAGAAGAGTCCCCCAACAGTTCTCTGATCCATTTAATTTTCCTTACAGCACTTGTCACTAGCTGAAATTCGTATACATTTACCTGTAAGTTTGTTATCTCTTTCCCTTTATCAGAACATAGCTTCATGACAGCAGGGATCTTATTTACCCAATATCTAGCCTTGTTTGTGCCTGGCATAAAGTTAGCTCCCACTAGGTTTCTGTTGAATATGTAAATGAATAATATTCAAATAGAGCCTAGATGATAAAAGAAGAGAAGGAAAATGTATTTATGAGAATATATTTCTAAGGCACTAAATGGCTCAAAGGATATTAGAAAAAATTTTCTCAGGGGTTCAAAAAATTTTGAGCAATGTTTATTTATTCAATTGATTGACTGATTTAATTGATTTATTCAATTGATTCAGTTGATTGATTGTTTATATATTCAATTGTTTCTTATGCCTGTAATTCAAGGCCTAGCCTCTTGTCAACAGTTGAAAGCCTTTTAGATCATCTATACAGAGAAGATTGGGATAGAATCTCAAAAACTAGTTAGAGGACCTTTGGGCCACTCTTCCATTCTGCCTTGATAATGCTATTACTAAGACAGTCACTCAAGCTATAACAAAATGAAACAGTCACAAAAATGAAAAATTATTTCAAAATAACAAAAGTCCCAATTAAAGTCTTCTTCCACAGAAATAAACATTTTAAACCAATATGCTATTAGAGATTGGAAAGAATGAATCACTAATCTTGTAAATTAAAAATTTTGGCACAAACATGTTATCTCTGGCAGTTTTACATATCCATATTTCATAATTAGGTCCATAACTCCTTTTCATCATGTGAAGCTAATTCCTCTTTCAAGCTCAAAGCAAACCATGTTTTAAAAACAGTTCAGTGCTTTCATTTTGTGTTGATGTTCAGATAACCAGTTGTTTCAGATGTAACTTTTAAATAACCAATAATAAAACATTTGATATTAAGTGAATATTCAAATGTTAATGTCATAAAAAAAGTGCTCTTTATGAATTTTATAGAATCTTTCATCACAGATGCTCAGATGTTGGAGTTCACTTCATCTAGTTGTTTTCCACGGCAGCAGGCAATTAAACTTACAGTCTCCTGGGGTACCTATTAAACATACAGATTCCTTAGTCCCATTCAGAGAGTTTCTGTTTCTATGCATCTAAGCAGAGGTCCAGGAATCTGTATTTGTTTAAAAGGCTTTCCAGGTGTTATTAAGGCCCGAAAACAGTGATTTTAATCCAATTTCCAACTTAGTCCAGAACACTTTTTCCACATTTCTTTTTTTTTTTTTTACCTGAAGTATAGTTAATTTACAATGTTGTATTAGTTTCAAGTGTACAGCAAACTTATTCAGTTATGTATATATTCTTTTTCAGATTCTTTTCCATTATAGGTTATTACAAGATATTGAGTATAGTTCCCTGTGCTAAACAATAGGAATTTGCTGTTTACCTATTTTATATATAGTAGTGTGTATATGTTAATCCCAAACTCCTAATTTATCACATTTCTAACAAATTGTTACTCGGATGTGTTTTGAGCTCTTCCGGAGGGGATAATCCCATCTCCGTGTAGTTTGTTAACATCTATTGGAAAGGTCTGATTATCAGAAAACTTTTGTTTACTTTAAACTGAAATGGGTCTGCAGTGGCTTCCTCCCATAGGTCTAGCTCTGCCCTCTGGCATGACAAGGGTTATTATATATGAAAGCCCTTCATGCATTTTAATGCAGCTTTCAGGTACCCACAAGTTTTTCTTCTACAGCTAGAGAGCTGGTTTCCCAAACAACTGCTCACAGATCCTATATCATCCAAAGCATCCCTGCGCCCTACTGCACCATCCATATTCTCTTTTCAGAGCCTTCCCCTCCACCACTGTCAGAAGTAGAGTCCCTAACCCAGCTATGCACCATTTGACCCTGCCTAGCAGTGGAGCAGCATGTTGCCAGAGATCATATGGAACCGTACATACCCTACACTGTTGCTTCTCAAATGCTGACATACCAAATGGCACTACAAGGCGAAGAAAATGTCACCAGTCTATGCTGAAAGGAGAAAAATGGCTAAGTTCATTCAATCTAAAAGACTGTAGTACTTTCTTCCTATATCATGATCTGCCCAGGTCCTTTTGAAATTTTTGTTTTAAATGAAACTATAAGGATAATAGATAGTTTGCTTGGTTGGTTGGTTTGTTATACTAGAAAGTCAGCCATCCTATGTTGATGAGTCCTATTTCTTTAAGAGTTGTACTGGTCCCTGAAGACCAAAATCTGGGAACCACTGACCTAGACTTGCCTCCCGTGCTGATACACCAATGTTCTCTAACCCAACCCTTTCCTCTGGAACACCTACCACTTTACAAGACACAGTGGCTCACAATCATTAGATCATTAGAATTAACAGAGTTTTATGAAAATACAGATTCCCAGGGCCCAACACCAGAAATTATGGTTCGGTAGGTCTGAGGTGAGTCTTGGTATCTGCATTTTTAAAAGCTCCCCAAATGATCCTGATGTTCGTCCAGGATTAGAAAGCACTTTCATGATATGCATTTATTCAGTGACTCTCTTCCAGGTATTTATGGTTTAAAATCACCAGGGTGTGGGGTTGATTAGGAAAGCAGGAGTCTGATCAAGTGTATTAAAGCAGCCAGGCAGATCGTGATATATAAATGTTTAGCCAGCTTCCTCCCTTAGGTATGGACACACCTGCAATTGATATCCTTTCCTCCTTTTCTAGCCTTTCTCTTATCAAGCCAGGTGTCCTCTGCTTTAGGTTTAGACATACTTGCTATACCTGCCCAATTCTCCCCAGCAAACTGACCTCAACACTCTTGGGTTCTATCAATATTCCTATTAAAGGGTAATACCCATAACTGGACATAATACTAATACATAATAACCCCCTTAATAATCTGGATACTAAACATTCTATTAATATAGCTTCAGATCACCTTCACTTTTATAGAGGCACCAGCAAACTGATGTTACTTGAGGTTTGGACCAATCCATACTATTTGGTTTTACCTGAATTTCAACAAGCAGGTCTCCTTCATTCAATACAACTGATGTTTACAAATACAATTTCAAGTTACACATTTATTCAAGTTATACTTATATATGAAGTTATTTATAACTTCAAGTTATAAATTCTATCACCTTTGTTTCTGTATCTTTTCAACAGATTATATCATTTTCAATTCTAATTTTTCCATCCAACATATTGAATCTCTTTTCCAGAAATTATCTTATGTAATGGTCTGATGTTATGTAAACTTGAGAAATATAACATCTATACGGTCATTCAAATAATTGATAACATATTTTAACAATGACGGCAGAAAACACGGAGTTTCTTAAAGATTTTGCTTGAAAGTGGCTAGTGTCACTTCTCATGTTCCACTGGCCATAGCAAGACACATGGCCAAGCCTGACATTTATGGTGTTAGAACTATAATCTTCCTATACAAAAGGGCCCAAATGAAAGGTGCTTGCAGGAAAGGGGAGTAAATATTTAAAACACACAATATAACCCATCGTCTCCCCCTTTTTGAAAATTGGGATCTTATGTACCTTTCTCCAACCTTTTGAGTTCTTTTCCCTGTTCTCCAAAATTTCTCAAACAGTATGATAGTACTATGATCATATCAGTAAGATTGTTTATTGCCTAAAATGTAATTTGTCTGGGCCTGGAATTTGAATTAATCTAAAATATTTAAGTTATCATTAAGCATCTCTTATCTTGGATGTCAATGACCTCTTAATGCAACAATCTTTCACTGTTGCCAGATTAAAGGTCATTCTTCTTGGTATAGACAGAAAAAAAGCGGAAGTACAGTGTTTTCTTTTAACATGATACCCTCATTCTCAAGCAATGGACCTATAATTTTCATCTATATATTGTTCTGAAAATAGCTCTAAATATTGCTGCTGCTGTCTCTAGTGGTTTTTGTGAGACTCAGCTAATCCTTGGCCTTGACTGTCTTGAAATTCTTGTCCTATTCCTTTGTATTCTCCTTAGTTATATAGTCTCCTATCCACAATTTATGCAGATATCTTCCAGCCTTATCAGACAGTTTACAGTGCAATATGCCACCTTCTCTTCATGCCTCCCCATTTTCTTTCCATTGACAGTATTTTTAATTGTGTAGCCAGAATTCCATAATTCAGTATTCCTCATCACCATGGAATTACATTCACTTTTTTGTCTCTTCTTGAAAATGTTTTATTTTTTAAAGACAATATTTCATCAGTTATTATTTGATACTCCACCTTTATTCTATCCTCATGGTTTATTTTTTTTAATGACATGATTAGGAGAGGCAATATAGCATAAAGTTTAAGAGCTCAGTCTCAGGAGATGAAATCTGAATCTTGGCTTTTTTACTCATAAGTTGTGTGACCCTGGAAAAGTTACTTAAACTTTCTGTGCTTCAGTTTCCTCATCTGTAAAATGGGGACAATTATAGTACTTTCCCTATACTGTTATTGTAAGAATGAGTTAATATATATAAAGTACTCAGAACAGGTCCTGGTACATAAGTAGCTCTATGTGCCTGTTATTATTGGATCATATAGTTAAAGTTCCTCAGGTATGGTAGTTTTCTGCTTCTGCTGGATATAGAAGTTATAATTTCTTACAATCTTATAGGATAGTATTCTTCTCTAAAATAATTCCCTTAAAAGCTTGCTAAAGTACACATCAAACTGGGAACCAGCACCTACAGCAAGAGTATGGGAAAGGAGTTCCAATTCAAGATAGTGGGCTGACAACTCAGGTTGTTTTACCTTTTTCCTGAGACCATGAAAAAGATAATAAAGAAATTCACAAGAGAATGAAGCCTTCACAGCAAAGAGAACAAGAGAGATGAATTAGTAAACTCCTAGGGACAGAAAGCAGATAGAATTCTATGGCTACATGAAATGGAGCATAGGACGCTGCAGCACAGAACAGCAGAAAGGGCCACAGCAAAGGGTGGAGCCTAATTTCCAATAGAACTTTGGAGAGACTGCCAGCTCAGGGTGAACAGATACAGTGGTGGACAGTGAAAAGAGGGGGGTTATCGAAAGTCCTTCAATAAAATAGCTGTACTAGTTCACGCACACACACACGAACACACACACACACGCTTATACATCTAACACACCCAGGACCTCTGCATGTAAAATAAAAGGCAACCCAGTGTTCACTCCTATGAGAGAAAAACAGCACAGGCACCTAAAGGAACTGAGTAAGCTGCCTGGGAAAAGTATAGGGTACTAGTGTGAGCTCTGGTTTCTCAGTCTCTCTCACCCACCCACCCTTATGTAAATCCTGCAGATAATAAGCCCTACCTACATACAAAGAGCCTTCAATTCAGGGAAGAGTCATCCTGGGGAAAGAAACGGACCTATAGAGCAGCTGTCAAGGAAACTTGCACCCCAACCTGGAATAATCAACCTAAACATTTAGCCTAAAATAGGAATAGATGATCAAGGACTACCAGACATATGAGGAAGACTAACAGCATTAAAGACAAAGATCAAGATAAAATCAGAGCCACAGACCCAGGAGAATATAGTAGAAATGCAAGGAACATAAGAAATCTTTTTCTTAAATTCTAATTAGACTCCTCATGAGTTTTTAAATGATATTGTAACCTTAAAAACAAGAACAAGAATCTACAAAAATGGGATAGATCACAGTAAGAACTAGCTCTTAAATTTTTTTTTAATGCAAAAGTCAAAAATTCATAAACGGGCAGAAAGATTAAAAAAATTAGAACATAGAATGGAAAAATTAAAAGATGAAACAGGTGACAAAGAAGATAAGAGTCACAAAGTATCAATCCACAAAGTTCAATGTTCAACCAATTGGGGTTCCAGAAAGAGAACAGAGAAAATACAGAAAAGTCAGTATTTTTTTTTTAAAATGAAGAAAATATAGAAAGATACAGCCACCACATTGAAAGGGCCACTGAATATTATCACTATCTTACTTAGTATTGATTCAAGAAGTACACCTAAAGTTGAGGGAACAAGAAATAAAACATACTATTATTGCAGACATGAAAAAAGTAACAACAGAAAACCTAAAATTAATAATATAATAACAAACATTGGGAGAAAGAATGGAAGAAAAGTTGAGTAGTGTTTCAATAAGTTAAATCCACAATATTCAGAGCAGGAAAACATCAATAATTAAAGTTGATTTAATCAAGAAATAACAGTATAAATATATTACTATATTTATGGAAGAAACTATTGAAAAAATAAAAGTGATTTTAACTGAGAAGAATGTGATTTGCAAAAAGGACAGAGAACAGTATATTTTACTACTATTTCTATACTAGATGATTTTTTTACTTAGTGTCTCATTCTTTATTCAGGCTAGTACTTTTTTTGTGCAGCATAAAGGCTTAGGCCTATCTAGTCAGCAAGTAATGAATCATGTGAGGAAATATTAGCATGATCCACAGTCAGGCTCTACGGGAGAATGTAGACAGCCCCGGATGGGAGAGCGGATCAGTGACTGGGCTAACCAAAGGTGAGTGTCATCCCTTGGGTAACTACAAAGGCATTTGGAGATTCCTTCCAAAACCCCAGGCAAGAATCTGTTTTCATCTTGACTGAGCTGCCAAGATTCCCATATCTTAGTAGACGTGAGGTTCTTCACTGGACGCCATTCTGCCACTATCAAGCTCAGTACCTCTATCAAGCTCAGTACCTCTATCAAGCTCTAACCTTGCATTGGAACTTAAAAGGAGATAAAACACAACACTTTTGTAGTTGTTTTTAACTTCAGTAGTCTCTCAGCTGAGTTGAACTATTCAACAAAAACGATTGAGTGCCTACTTTGTGCAAGGCACCAAGGGAAATACACAGTAAACGAGACAGATATGTTCTCTCAGGGAGCTTAAGAACCACTGAGCAAGAGAGAATTGTATGCAGCTAATTTTAACACAAGACTGAATGCAAGCGAATTGGAGCATAAAGAAGGAAGAAAGTGTTTCCAACTTAGGAAGGGATCAGGAAAGACTAAGTGAGAAGGGCTTCCCTGGTGGCACAGTGGTTAAGAATCCGCCTGCCAATGCAGGGGACATGGGTTCGAGCCCTGGTCCGGGAAGATCCCACATGCTGCAGAGCAACTAAGCCCGTGCGCCATAACTACTGAGCCTGCACTCTAGAGCCCGTGAGCCACAACTACTGAGCCCACATGCCACAACTACTGAAGCCCACGCGCCTAGAGCCCATGCTCCACAACAAGAGAAACCACTGCAATGAGAAGCCCGCGCACCACAACGAAGAGTAGTCCCCGCTCGCTGCAACTAGAGAAAGCCCATGCACAGCAACAAAGACCCAACGCAGCTAAAAATAAATTTAAAAAAAAGACTAAGTGAGAAGATGTCAGAAAGGAGGTGGGATCCTGGGGCCTTGCATCAACAGGATGCCTGCAGGATAGTGCTGTGATGCAGCTGTGACTTGGGATGTAATCTGAGAGCAATATTATCTGAGCTGTACCTGCCCTGGACATGGATAATGTTGGTATCTCCAGTTTGGAGTGACTCTGAATTTCTGTGATTAAATGCTACATTCATTTCAAATGCCTCGCTTATTCACATATATGCATTTTCCTTGGAAAATATGAATTGGTAAACCAGAAATCTAGCAGAGAGAAGTCTGTGTTGTGGTATAAGCAAAACAGAATTCATTCATAACTCCAACTAAATGTGAAATCCTAGGTAGTTTCTATTTTTAATACCATATCTCAACATGTGTTCATGTCCATGTGTCTACATTCTGCCCCCAAGTCCAAAAGATTAAAGAACCAGAGAATGTTAAAGTTGGAAAGGACTTCGAATATTATTCAATATAATCCTATTATTTTACAGATGAAGAAACTAGGCCAAGATAGAGTAAATGTGACTTCCCAAGGTTATGCAACCACAAGGAGCAAAGCCTGGACTTAAACCAAGTTTTCAAATGCAGGTCCAGAAGCTCTTTCTTCTGGATACTATGCTGAAAAAAAAATGAGAGGACAGGAAAAAAATCAAAGATAATAAAGAAATTAAAACTAATGCTTAATTAAGTTATTGGCAATAGATGTAGAATTATCAGTGTTTCTGAAATAAATTCCAAATGGCTTTTAAGGGATCTATTTTTCTTCAGATGTTTTTCTACTTGGACAAAATGTATACATACTGGCTACCAAAATACAAAATATTTCTTTTCAAACTATTTTAATTAATTTTTAAATTATTTAAGTTATTAATAATTATTAAAAGTACACATTTTTATTCTGCTAAAGTAGCCAGGGAAATGGTAATTAGCTAATCATCCACTTACATACAATTTTTCTTTTATCAAAGCAAAAATAGGAAATATTTTTTAAATAGGTACTTTCTTAATATTTACTTATATTTATATCTAAAGAGACTGTATTAGAGCAGAGACTGTGTTGTGTTTGCCTATGACTATCAGCATCTACTGGCATCTATCACAGCACCTGGTTTATAGAATATACTAAATAAATATTAGTTGAATAAATAAATGAATTAATACTATATTGTATTAAAATTCTCCATCAACCTTTGTATATCACACATTATGTCCAATATTTATATGGTAAAAATCTGATCTATAACACTAATATTTGGAAGAGTTCAAACTTTTGCCTACCCTTGATTTAAAAGCAATCCATCCCTTTCCAGAGAAGACTCCTTGATTAAAGGTCTTTCTTTAGACCCACCCATAATTAAATCCTAGGTGATAACCAGAGCCTGTGCAGAAGTAGAATACTGCTTTCCTTTCCTTATTCCAACCCAGAGGAGGGCTCTAGAGGTGAAGCCCATGCTTTGCTTCGGACCCTACTCCCAAGCACAAGTGAGGACTTCTTGACTGGCCAAGAGTCTCCAGTTCAAATCACCAGATGCCTTCTCATTAGTGCCCTACAGACCACTAGCAGGCTAACTAGGAAACACCCTAGGAAATGTGAAGGGAACTTCTAACCCAGAGGGCTATTTGCCAGGGCATAAAATGTGGAAGAGAAGAGAAAACAAAGAGAGAAACTCAAAGTTTTACAATATTAAGAACCTCACTGAGGAAGTTAAAGATGGATACTAAATATAAAAGGCATTTTTTTAAATCACAAGGACTTTATTTAAATGTTATACATATAAATAAGAAGTTAACACAGCTCTTGTTATCTTCCTCACTTATTTTATAGAAATGAGAAAAATGTTCTGTTTTGAAAATTGGTGTGACCGAGGTTTTCCAATTGTTTAAAAAAACAACAGATGAAACTGCCACTTCTAATCTTCCTTGGTATGTTTACATAACAAAAAAAGAATGTTACAACCTCTAAATTGTCTATTTTAATGTCTGTGTATTTATGCAACTAACTATAAATGAAATATTGCGAGTTTGGCCCTTTTTTCAGTTTCCTGTATATAAAGTCATTTAAAGTATTAAATGATATTTCTCCCACTCCCCTAATAAAGAAATAACCACAAACAAAATATTGAGAAAAATAAATATACAGAATCAAAAGTTAGGGAAGCTGTATTCTTCCTAAATCGTCTTCTACCACTGAGTCACTAGTGATGCTGCAGCTGTCTGCACCTCACTTTTCTCCTTCTGAGAAACAAAGACCTGAGTCACAGTTACGTGATAGAGAGAAATGAGAAAAAACAGCAAACAGTGGCTTGCAAGTCTTGCTAACCCTCTTGGGAGGTTAACTGTGGCTCCTCAAGTCCATTTGTTACCCTGTGTCCTAAGTCCACCTCAGAAGGTAACAGCAGCCCCAGGAAGGAGGCAAAGGACAAAAGCAGACCCTGATACACAGAATCTGGAAACTCAACAGGATTTGCCCAAATTTTCATTTGAAGAAAAATTTTTGCACTGACTCCAGAGGAAGAAAAATCCTGATGTATAAATTCTGAACTTTTCTAATGAAGTTGAATCAGGGACTAAAAGTAATCTGGAATATTTCACCCCAGATGAAGATTTTAAGAGATTCTATCAGGGAATGAAGAAATAACAGCTTGATCATTTTATAAATGTAAGCATGTTTCCTGTTGTGAATATTCTCAGAGACACCAATGCATTCTTTATCTGATGGCAAGAAGACAAAACAAGTATATTAAGGATGTAAAAAAGAAAAAGAAAAGTAAGGATCTATATGCTTCTTCACTTTTAACTATACATAGAGCCTCAAGAAAAGCAGCAGGAAGCCTTTCCAACCCTTGAGAAAAGCTGGTCACAGATTATAACAAATGTGTCATAACTGTGAATATGGCTCATGCCACAGAATTCTGTATCTCACCTCTTATTCTCTAGCAGTTCTAAACCATTTGTAGTTTCTCTACACATGGCAAGCTCTCTCATGCCTCCTGTACATGTTATGCCGTCTGCTTCAACACTCTTCTCTACATTGTCTTATTTCTCTCTCAAGTGTGAGTCAGTTCATGACTTTAATAAACAGACATTGATGAGTCTTGTGAATACATTATGTGGAACTCTGGAGAAATTAATTTGGAATAGGAATTAGTCATTGAAATGATATCAAAAGTGCCAACTGTTCTTACTAGACAACTTTAATCTTAAAAGTTTTAACTAAAAATTTTCATTAAAAACATTACTTTTCAAATATATGTACCTTGTTTATGGTAAACCAAATCCTAATATTATATATTGCCTATAGTAAACAAAAGGAAAATGAAAAAAAAGTGAGTCAGTTCAACTCTACCTCCTCTGTGACTTTCTCTGATTACTCCTTGCATTCATTCACCTGCAATTTGCCAGGCGCTATGCTAGATGCTGAGTAAGTACCATAAAAACAGTGCACCTGCCCTCAAGATGCGTGATGCACAGTCGTCAAAAGAGGTACAGTGGGAACATTTTGTGATGGGGGCCAGGAAGAGGGTCAGGGAAAGGTGTTCTGGAGGAGGTAACAGCTGAATCAAAATTTGAAAGACGAGTAGGAATTTTCCAAGAGAAGAAAGGATGAGGGGAGGGCATTCAAGACAGAAACTATATATGATGAAGCAAGGGTGGAGAGAAAGAATGCTGATTGAGAGGTAAATATGTCATTCAAGGGAGTTTAGATTTTACTTTTTTCTAGAAGGCAGTGGGGATCATTTTAAGCAGAAGAATGAGATGATCAGATGTATCTTTTAGAAAGTGTGGAGATCGGATTAGAGAGAGCGAGATTAGGGCAGTTGAGAGACCAATTTGCAAAGAAGATGACATGGTTACTTAGTATGGGAATCAAGAACATGGACTGACATATATACACTAATATATATAAAATGGATAACTAATAAGAACCTGCTGTATAAAAAAATAAATAAAATAAAATTCAAAAAAAGAAAGAAATGGACAGGAACAATATAAATAAAACTGCAAAATTTTACTGAAGAACAAAAAAAAAAAAAAGAATATGGAAGAGAATTTGAGAATCTGAGAGAGATAAATGAATGAGAAGTGATAGGACTTAGTCATGGATGGGCCGTGGTGCACAAGGGACAGAGGGACTGCCTTCTTGCCATAGTAGACAGTGAGACTCACTGAGATCAGGAATTCAGGAGGAGGAGCAAGAAGTGATTGGTTGAGTTCTGAATCTGCTGAACAGGAGAGGCCTGTGGAACATCCACGTTGGGAGGTAAGTGCTCATTCTTCTGTGTGCTCACTACCCTGTTGCATTACCTTGTGTTATCATTGCTGGGCTTGTCTGTCTTCTACCTCTGACTTTCCCCAGACAGAAAAGATCATTCAATCCCAAAACTTCCCCTTCAAGGTGCCCTCAACTAGCCCATGACAAACAAGGCTCTCCCATTTTTCCTGTCTCTCATTAGAAACGTGCTAACTTGGAAGAAATATCCTGCAAGGCCTGTCGTTCATCACCTCTTCTAGAGAGACCAAAAACATGGACTGAAAAAAGAAAGGCTATTTTCCCTCTATTTTAATAGCACCCATTTTCAAAGGGACCATTGTTTCAGAAGAACTGAGTACTTTCTAAGGTAAATAAATAGAGTGAATAACAATCTTGTTTAAGATTCCAACTTATTAACAGAAAACATGTGTAGGCTTAAGAATTAAAAATAAATATGCCTTTAAAGATGACCTGGAAGGCTTCTTACCTGCCAAGAACAGAGTTCAAGACCTCAGAAGGTCCATGTTTTCCCAGAAACAGTAGATTATATTGCTAATGATGGGCAAAGGCTAAACCATAAGAGTTTTCCCCCCTGTAATTTTGGTACTATTTAGGTGAGTTTTGTAATGAACTGAAATAAGAGAAGAAATCTGAAGACTGATCTTGGGTTGTGGATATTGGGTCTATGATTTCATCCTTTGGAAAAATGTTTCTAGTTCCTGCTTTTTTTACAGTCATATACATATGGGATGAGCTCCTCTTATATTTGATTTATATTTTAGTGATCTTGGTTGTGCTGGTATATACAAATTCATTTTTAGAGAATTTCCCATCATATATATTTTAGTTCAATTGAGCATTACTAATGAAGAGTATAATTCTTCTTCCATTCCAAATTAGAGAAGGATTTCTGAAGGTTGTTATGAATCAGCACAGCAATTACCAGCAGCAGAATGTCTCCAAATGGACCATAGCAGGGGGCAGACCCAGAGGCAATTTCTCTTGTGGAAGAAAAATTGATGTTGTCCTCTGCATTCACTGACTCGTCTGTTTTTCATATGACAAACAGATGAGTCAGTTTCCCCTTTTTCTAAGGGACTCTACATGATTAGGGTCGAAAACTCAGCAAAGGAAAAAATCTTCCCCAGTTTTATAAGGGTGAGCTGATGAGATAACATGGTGGTTCACTTCAAAGGTGCTGGCTATTTTCAAACGACAGCTGAGAAACCTTGCTGTTCCCTGAACTTGAGAGGCTGGTTCTAGCACATGCACAAATTCGGCTTGCCATATGAGCAACAGTGAGATCACATGGGCAGATGCTGGCAGAGTCTCTGAGAGTGCAGTAATTCACGCTGTCAGTTACTATCAGCAGCAATTTGCCTCTGGATTGGTTCCCGTGAGCACTCATGTGAGCATTCTGCACAAAGGACCAGAGTGCAATATTCTTTTGGATTTCAGGGATTTAGTGCAGTTTCAACATATAATCAAAAGTGCCACGTAGTTCACCACCTCGCATTTTGTTTTAAAGAGACAGGGCTTAAAATTGGATTCCTTTCTTCTCTCCGAAAATAGGAAGTTGATGGCAATTTGGAACTTATCGTTAGAGCAATCTCTTGGTGCTTCATTGGAATCTACCCTGTTGGTTAAGTGCAGTTTTTTTCTTTTTTTTTTTTTAACTAAATGTAATTTCACTGTCTCCATAATAATAATAATAATCAAAAATTTGCTTAACCACAAAACTTCACTTCTTAAATTCAACTTACGTATGTGACCAACTCTTAATTACTATAGGGCAAATACCCTGGATAATGAGAAGTTCCCTTGAATTGGTACATATTATAATAGCATATTCCTCCAAATTTAGTACAATTTTTGAAAAGCTCTATAGCATAGAAGTTTGGACACTGCAGCCCTAACCTTAAAGGCACATTACTACAGAATCTCTGCAAAATAATACAATTTCAGTGAGTTCCAATTAACTTTAAGATATCAAGAGTACTCTTGCTACCAGTTTATCCACCAAGATTCAGGCTTTTGGAGCAATCCTGATCAGAAAGGGTCCTTGTGTCTGTGAAACGGTAGTTTAGCTTCACTCAGAAAAGTGAAAAGTGTGTCAAAATCTCAAGTGCCATTGTCAACAATATATACATTCTATGGTGTTCACCTACAATCTCTTGAGTGTTCCCAGCTGAAAAATTGTTTCCATATTGCATCAAGCTCAAAAATCCTCCAAACCTTGGCACCTTACTTGATTAAGAATGTTTTGTATCATGAAAAACCTAGGAGTAAGACGGGAATAAAGACACAGACCTACTAGAGAATGGACTTGAGGACGCGGGGAGGGGGAAGGGTAAGCTGGGACGAAGTGAGAGAGTGGCATGGACATATATACACTACCAAATGTAAAATAGATAGCTAGTGGGAAGCAGTCGCATAGCACAGGGAGATCAGCTCGATGCTTTGTGACCAGCTAGAAGGGTGGGATAGGCAGGGTGGGAGGGAGGGAGACACCAGAGGGAAGAGATATGGGGACATATGTATATGTATAACTGATTCACTTTGTTATAAAGCACAAACTAACACACCATTGTAAAGCAATTATACTCCAATAAAAATGTTAAAAAAAAAAAAAAGAATGTTTTGTGTTTATTATCAACCTTTCCCCGCCACTAGAATATAGACTAAATGAGGGCAGGAACTTCGGTCTGTTCACTGATGTATTCCCAGTGCTAGAACAGTGCATGGTGCATAGGAAGCACTTCATAAAAATGTGTTGAATGAACATTGTCCTTTTCTTCATCTAAAGTCTTACTTTCTTTTTTTTTTTTAACATCTTTATTGGAGTATAATTGCTTGACAATGGTGTGTTAGTTACTGCTTTATAACAAAGTGAATCAGCTATACATATACATATATCCCCATATCTCTTCCCTCTTGCGTCTCCCTCCCACCCTCCCTATCCTACCCCTCTAGGTGGTCACAAAGCACCCAGCTGATGTCTCTGTGCTATGCGGCTGCTTCCCACTAGCTATCTATTTAACGTTTGGTAGTGTATATATGTCCATGCCACTCTCTCACTTTGTCCCAGCTTACCCTTCCCCCGCCCTGTGTCCTCAAGTCTATTCTCTATGTCTGAATCTTTATTCCTGTCCTGTCCCTAGGTTCAACAGAACCATTTTTTTTTTCTCTCTTTAGATTCCATATATATGTGTTAGCATACGGTTTTGTTTTTATCTTTCTGACTTACTTCACTCTGTATGACAGACTCTAGGTCCATCCACCTCACTACAAATAACTCAGTTTCGTTTCTTTTTATGGCTGAGTAATATTCCATTGTATGTATGCGCCACATCCTCCTTATCCATTCATCTGTCGATGGACATTTAGGTTGCTTCCATGTCCTGGCTATTGTAAATACAGCTGAAATGAACATTGTGGTACATGACTCTTTTTGAATTATGGTTTTCTCAGGGTATATGCACAGTAGGATTCCTGGGTCGTATGGTAGTTCTATTTTTAGTTTTTTAAGGAACCTCCATACTGTTCTCCATAGTGGCTGTATCAATTTACATTCCTACCAAAAGTGCAAGAGGGTTCCCTTTTCTCCACACCCTCTCTAGCATTTATTGTTTGTAGACTTTTTGACGATGGCCATTCTGACTAGCGAGAGGTGATACCTCATTGTAGTTTTCATCTACATTTCTCTAATGATTAGTGATGTTGAGCATCCTTTCATGTGTTTGTTGGCAATCTGTATATCTTCTTTGGAGAAATGTCTGTTTAGGTCTTCTGCTCATTCTTGGATTGGGTTGTTTGTTTTTTTGATACTGAGCTGCATGAGCTGCTTGTAAATTTTCGAGATTAATCCTTTGTCAGTTGTTTCATTTGCAAATATTTTCTCCCATTCTGAGGATTGTCTTTTCATCTTGTTTCCTTTGTTGTGCAAAAGCTTTTAAGTTTCATTAGGTCCCATTTGTTTATTTATTTTTTTCCATTTCTCTAGGAAGTGGGTCAAAAAGGATCTTGCTGTGATTTATGTCATACAGTGTTCTGCCTATGTTTTCCTCTAAGAGTTTCATAGTGTCTGGCCTTATATTTATGTCTTTAATCCATTTTGAGTTTATTTTTGTGTATGGTGTTAGGGAGTGTTCTAATTTCATTCTTTTACATGTAGCTGTCCAGTTTTCCCAGCACCACTTATTGAAGAGGCTGTCTTTTCTCCACTGTATATTCTTGCCTCTTTTATCAAAGATAAGGTGACCATATGTGCATGGCTTTATCTCTGGGCTTTCTATCCTCTTCCATTGATCTATATTTTTGGTTTTGTGCCAGTACCATACTGTCTTGATTACTGTAGCTTTGTAGTAGAGTCTGAAGCCCAGGAGCCTGATTCCTCCAGCTCTGTTTTTCTTTCTCAAGATTGCTTTGGTTATTCGGGGTCTTGTGTGTTTCCATACAAATTGTGAAATTTTTTGTTCAGGTTCTGTGAAAAATGCCATTGATAGTTTGATAGGGATTGCATTGAATCTGTAGATTGCTTTGGGTAGTATAGTCATTTTCACAATGTTGCTTCTTCCAATCCAAGAACATGGTATATCTCTCCATCTGTTTGTATCATCTTTAATTTCTTTCATCAGTGTCTTATAGTTTTCTGCATACAGGTCTTCTTTCTGCTTAGGTGGGTTTATTCCTAGGTATTTTATTCTTTGTTGCAATGGTAAATGGGAGTGTTTCCTTAATTTCTCTTTCAGATTTTTCATCACTAGTGTATAAGATTGCAAGAGATTTCTGGGCATTAATTTTGTCTCCTGCTACTTTACCAAATTCATTGATTAGCTCTAGTAGTTTTCTAGTAGCATCTTTAGGATTCTCTATGTATACTATCATGTCATCTGCAAATAGTGACAGCTTTACTTCTTCTTTTCCGATTTGGATTCCGTTTATTTCTTCTTCTTCTCTGACTGCTGTGGCTAAAACTTCCAAAACTATGTTGACTAATACTGGTGAGACTGGACAACCTTGTCTTGTTCCAGATCTTAGAGGAAATGGTTTCAGTTTTCCACCACTGAGAACGATGTTGGCTGTGGGTTTGTCATATGTGGCCTTTATTATGTTGAGGTAAGTTCCCCCTATGCCTACTTTCTGGAGGGTTTTTATCATAAATGGGTGTTGAATTTTGTCTAAAGCTTTTTCTGCATCTATTGCGATGATCATACAGTTTTTCTCCTTCAATTTGTTAATATGGTTTATCACATTGATTGATTTGCATATATTGAAGAATTCTTGCATTCCTGGGATAAATCCCACTTGATCATGGTGTATGATCCTTTTAATGTGCTGCTGGATTCCGTTATCTAGTATTTTGTTGAGGATTTTTGCATCTATGTTCATCAGAGATATTGGCCTGTAGTGTTCTCTTTTTGTGACATCTTTGTCTGGTTTTGGTATCAGGGTGATGGTGGCCTCACAGAATGAGGTTGGGAGTGTTCCTCCCTCTGCTCTATTTTGGAAGAGTTTGAGGAGGATAGGTGTTAGCTCTTGTCTAAATGTTTGATAGAATTCACCTGTGAAGGCTGGTACTTGGCTTGTGTTTGTTGGAAGATTTTTAATCACAGTCTCAATTTCAGTGCTTGTGATTGGACTGCTTATATTTTCTCGTTCTTCCTGGTTCTGTCTCAGAGGGTTGTGCTTATCTAAGAATTTGTCCGTTTCACCCAGGTTGTCCATTTTATTGGCATAAAGTTCCTTGTAGTAATCTCTCATGATCCTTTGTATTTCTGCAGTGTCAGTTGTTACTTCTCCTTTTTCATTTCTACTTCTATTGATTTCAGTCTTCTCCCTTTTTTTCTTGATGAGTCTGGATAATGATTTATCAATTTTGTTTGTCTTCTCAAAGAACCAGCTTTTAGTTTTATTGATCTTTGCTATCGTTTCCTTCATTTCTTTTTCAGTTATTTCTGATCTGATCTTTATGATTTCTTTCCTTCTGCTAACTTTGGGGTTTTCTTGTTCTTCTCTCTCTAATTGCTCTAGGTGTAAGGTTAGGTTGTTTATTTGAGATGTTTCTTGTTTCTTGAGATAGGATTGTATTGCTATAAACTTCCTTCTTAGAACTGCTTTTGCTGCATCCTATAGGTTTTGGATGGCCGTGTTTTCATTCTCACTTGTTTCAAGGTATTTTTTGATTTCCTCAGTGATCTCTTAGTTATTAAGTAGCATATTGTTTAGCCTCCATGTGTTTGTATTTTTTACAGATTTTTTCCTGTAATTGATATCTAGTCTCACAGCATTGTGGTCAGAAAAGACACTTTATATGATTTCAATTTTCTTAAATTTACCAAGGCTTGATTTGTGACCCAAGATATGATCTATCCTGGAGAATGTTCCATGAGCACTTGAGAGGAAAGTGTATTCTGTTGTTTTTGGATGGAATGTCCTATAAATATCAATTAAGTCCATCTTGTTTAATGTATCATTTAAAGCTTGTGTTTCCTTATTTATTTTCATTTTGGATGATCTTTCCATTGGTGAAAGTGGGGTGTTAAAGTCCCCTACAATGATTATGCCACTGTTGATTTCCCCTTTTATGGCTGTTAGCATTTGCCTTCTGTATTGATGTGCTCCTATGTTGGGTGCATAAATATTTAGAATTGCCATATCTTCTTCTTGGATTGGTCCCTTGATCATTATGTAGTGTCCTTCTTTGTCTCTTGTAATAGTCTTTATTTTAAAGTCTATTTTGTCTGATATGAGAATTGCTACCCCAGCTTTCTTTTGATTTCCATTTGCATGGAATATCTTTTTCCATCCCCTCACTT
Source organism: Balaenoptera physalus (assembly GCF_965194825.1). Lineage (NCBI taxonomy): Eukaryota > Metazoa > Chordata > Mammalia > Artiodactyla > Balaenopteridae > Balaenoptera > Balaenoptera physalus. The sequence goes on from NC_138890.1 coordinate 100,063,806, forward strand.
TCAGTCTGTATGTGTCCCTAAGTCTGCAGTGGGTCTCTTGTAGACAGCATACATATGGGTCTTGTTTTTGTATCCGTTCAGTCAATCTATGTCTTTTGGTTGGAGCATTTAATCCATTTACATTGAAGGTAGTTATCGATATGTATGTTCCTATTACCATTTTCTTAATTGTTTTGGGTTTGTTATTGTAGGTCTTTTCCTTTTGTTGTGTTTCCTGCCTAGAGAAGTTCCTTTAGCATTTGTTGTAAAGCTGGTTTGGTGGTGCTCAATTCTCTTAGCTTTTGCTTATCTGTACAGGTTTTAATCTCTCCCTTGAATCTGAATGAGATCCTTGCTGGGTAGAGTAATCTTGGTGGTAAGTTTTTCCCCTTCATCACTTTAAATATGTCCTGCCACTCCCTTCTGACTTGCAGAGTTTCTGCTGAATGATCAGCTGTTAACTTTATGGGGATTCCTTTGTATGTCATTTGTTGCTTTTCCCTTGCTGCTTTTAATATTTTTTGTTTTTATTTAATTTTTGGTAGTTTGATTAATATGTGTCTTGGCGTGTTTCTCCTTGGATTTATCCTGTATGGGACTCTCTGTGCTTCCTGGACTTGATTGACTCTTTCCTTTCCCATATTAGGGGAGTTTTCAACTATAATCTCTTCACATATTTTCTCAGTCCCTTTCTTTTTCTCTTCTTCTTCTGGGACCCCTATAATTCGGATATAGGTTCATTTAATATTGTCCCAGAGATGTCTGAGACGTCCTCAATTCTTTTCATTCTTTTTTCTTTATTCTGCTCTGCAGTAGTTATTTCCACTATTTTATCTTCCAGGTCACTTCTCCGTTCTTCTGCCTTAGTTATTCTGCTATTGATTCCGTGTAGAGAATTTTTAATTTAATTTATTGTGTTGTTCATCATTGTTTGTTTGCTCTTTAGTTCTTTTAGGTCCTTGGTAAACATTCCTTATATTTTCTCCATTTTATTTCCAAGATTTTGGTTCATCTTTACTATCATTACTCTGAATTCTTTTTCAGGTAGACTGCCTATTTCCTCTTCATTTGTTTGGTCTGGTGGTTTTTTACCTTGCTCCTTCATCTGCTGTGTGTTTCTCTGTCTTCTCATTTTGCTTAACTTACTGTGTTTGGGGTCTCCTTTTCGCAGGCTGCAGGTTCATAGTTCCCATTGTTTTTGGTGTCTGCCCCCAGTGGGTAAGGTTGGTTCAGTGTGTTGTGTAGGCTTCCTGGTGGAGGGGACTGGTGCTTGTGTTCTGGTGGATGAGGCTGGATATTGTCTTTCTGGTGGGCAGGACCGCATCTGGTGGTGTGTTTTGGGGTGTCTGTGACCTTATTATGATTTTAGGCAGCCTCTCTGCTAATGGGTGGGGTTGTGTTTCTGTCTTGCTAGTTGTTTGGTGTAGGGTGTCCAGCACTGTAGCTTGCTGTTCTTTGAGTGGAGCTGGGTCTTAGCATTGAGATGGAGATCTCTGGGAGAGCTTTCACCGTTTGATATTACTTGGAGCTGGGAGGTCTCTGGTGGACCAATGTCCTGAACTCGGCTCTCTCACCTCAGAGGCCTGACACCCGGCTGGAGCACCAAGACCCTGTCAGCCACACGGCTCAGAAGAAAAGGGAAAAAAATGGAAGAAAGAAAGAAAATATAAGGTAAAATAAAGTTATTAAAATAAAAAAATTTTTTTAATTATTAAAAATAAAAAAATTAAAAAGTAATAGAAAAAAGAAAAAAAAAAAGGAAGAATGAAAGAAGAGAGCTACCAAACCAAAAAACAAATCCACCAATGATAAGAATCGCTAAAAACTGTAGTAAAAAAAAAGGACAGACAAAAGCCTAGGACAAATGATAAAAGCAAAGCTATACAGACAAAATCACACAACGAAGCACACACATACACACTCACAAAAAGAGAAAAAGGAAAAATATACATATATCTATATATATTTTAAAAAGGAAGAGACCAACCAAATCAATAAACAAATCTACCAATGATAATAAACTCTAAATACTAAACTAAGATAAACATAAAACCAGAAACAAATTAGATGCAGAAAGCAAACCCGAAGTCTAGAGTTTCTCCCAAAGTCCACCGCCTCAACTTTGGGGTGATTCGTTGTCTATTCAGGTATTCCAGAGATGCAGAGTACATCAAGTTGACTGTGAAGATTTAATCCGCTGCTCCTGAGACTGCTGGGAGAGATTTCCCTTTCTCTTCTTTGTTCACACAGCTCCTGGGGTTCAGCTTTGGATTTGGACCCGCCTCTGTGTGTAGGTCACCTGAGGGCATCTGTTCCCCACCCAGACAGGACGGGGTTAAAGGAGCAGCTGATTAAGGGGCTCTAGCTCACTCAGGCTGGGGGTAGGGAGGGGTACGGAATGTGGGGAGAGCCTGCAGCGGGAGAGGCCAGCATGACGTTGCAACAGCCTGAGGCACGACGTGTGTTCTCCCCCGAAAGTTGTCCCTGGATCACGGGACCCTGGCAGTGGCGGGCTGCACAGGCTCCTGGGAGGGGAGGTGTGGATAGTGACCTGTGCTTGCACACAGGCTGCTTGGTGGCTACAGCAGCAGCCTTAGCGTTTCATGCCCGTCTCTGGTGCCCATGCTGATAGCTGCGGCTCACGCCCATCTCTGAAGCTCATTTAGGCAGCGCTCTGAATCCCCTCTCCTCGCGCACCCCGAAACAATGGTCTCTTGCCTCTCAGGCAGCTCCAGACTTTTTCCCGGACTCCCTCCTAGCTAGCTGTGGTGCACTAGCCCCCTTCAGGCTGTGTTCACACAGCCAACCCCAGTCCTCTCCCTGGGATCTGACCTCCGAGGCCCGAGCCTCAGCTCCCAGTCCCCACCCATCCTGGCGGGTGAGCAGACAAGCCTCTCAGGTTGGTGAGTGCTGGTTGGCACCAATCCTCTGTGCAGGAATTTCTCCACTTTGCCCTCCGCACCCCTGTTGCTGAGCTCTCCTCCGTGGCTCCGAAGCTCCCCCCCGCCCCCGCCACCTGCAGTCTCCGCCAGTGAAGGGGCTTCCTAGTGTGTGGAAACTTTCCCTCCTTCACAGCTCCCTCCCAGAGGTGCAGGTCCCGTCCCTATTCTTTTGTCTCTGTTTTTTTCTTTTTTCTTTTGTCCTACCCAGGTACGTGGGGAGTTTCTTGTCTTTTGGGAGGTCTGAGGTCTTCTGCCAGCATTCAGTAGGTGTTCTGTAGGAGTTGTTCCACATGTAGATGTATTTCTGATGTATTTGTGGGGAGGAAGGTGATCTCCACATCTTACTCCTCCGCCATCTTGAAGGTCTCTCTAAAGTCTTCCTTTCTTAACAAGGCTCACCAGCCCCTCTGTAATTGACTCCTGCTAGTGTCCTCTCTCACACCACTTTTCCTCTTGTGCTATACACTTCAGCCAAATTCAGATTATTTGTGGTTTCCTGAAGGTACCATATTCTCTCTCCCTGGAGGCTGGTGCACATGTTCCTCTGCATGGAAGACTTTTCTCTCCTGCTCCCCTGCTCCTTCATCTGGGAAACTCCTCTTTGTCCTTCAGATACCAGTTTAGAAGTATCTTATTTCAAAAAGTTTAACCTGGTCTCCAAAATGGAACTAAACAGGCTCATAGCACCCTGTGATTTCCCCTATGATAGCACTTACCCACTTGGACTATCATTGCTACACAGCAATGACCTAACTAGAGGCATAATGGTATTTGTGAAATTATTCATCAGTAGTTTGGCTTCAAATAGGAGCTCCTAGGGAAATTAACTATGTACTCTTGGTACTGGCTTAAAATTTTTTTAATTAATCAGGACATAGCAGAAGAAAGTCACAAAAGTGTGAGAAAACTAACACATCTCTGAACTTACTGCTCTCACTGAGTGGAAGTATCACTCCAGTCTAACCATTACAACATAAATAAGAACAGCAGCTGTGTGAAATGCTAACAGATTGCTCCACAGAAAGTTGCCTCCTGTCATTCAAGTCTCAGCAACAATGTCACCCCCTCAGAGAGGACATCACTGACCACCCCTGGGTAAAGTTACCCCAATCACTTTCTATCCCATTGCCCTGCTTGCTGTCTTCATTAAATGTGTCTTTCTTTGAGAGTGTCTTATTCATTTCTATGTTAACTAGTTTATTTTTACTTCACCCCCTCTAGATGATAGTCTCCATGAGAGCAGGGACCTTGTATGTCTAGTTCAGTGGTTCACACTCCCAGAACCTAGATGATTGCTTGGCATTCAGCAGATGCTCAATAATATTTTTAAATATATGTGCAACAAGGAACCTCAGAATTAAAGCAATTTCCATCTTGGCCAGTAAGATGGCTTCACTGGCACTGGCTGCCCAGAAAAAAGAAGTGGAAACCCCTTGCACATCACCGAAAATTCATATGTACCAATGGGCTCTTCTCATCAACTAATGAGTCCTGACCAGCAGAAAACCACTGTTGTGTATTGTACTGACTTCATTTACTCAAGTGTACTATTTCATAGTTAGTTTATACTACATTTTCTGAGTATTACTGTTAGAGCAATAATAAAAGTAAGGAAAGTCTATGTCTTATAAAGTTAAAAAGCTTATGCTGATTTTCTTCTGGTTTGATACATAAAAAGATATATCTGAGGCTAAGTATTTTTTCACATACATTGAAAAATCCAGTCAAAATGTGTTATCTTCCTATTGACTTGATAGTAAACTATTAATATCAGTTTGCCTAGATAAATTTGAAATTAATAGAAAAGAATTGATTGAGGAGGAAAGTTTTTTAACTCATTAAAAGCCAAAAAATTTAAATATATACTTTGGTGAAATGTTAGAATACCACACACCCCATTTGGGGGACGAATTACAGGGATTGTATATGGTCAGATCCCATTAATTCTATGGCAACAATAAGGAACCACAATTTTACTCATTTTTATTGGTTAGAAAAGAAAAGATTAACAAGAATACAAATCATGAGTCAGAAGCTGTACAAAGTGAGAGAAAGAGGGAGGGAGGGAGGGAGAGAGGGAGAGAGGGAGAGAGAGAGAAATTGTATTTCCTCTAAAAATTCTTAAACAAATTAGAGCCCCCTCCAAAAAAAAAGTGTTCCAATATTAAACTATTAACTCTAACTAGAGAGGGAAACCTGCCAAACTAAAACTATAACCTACGTCCAAACATTAAAGCTTTATAATCCAATGAATAGTAGACTTGCCACACAGATGATTCTAACTTGGCTCTTTTTCCCCTCATAAACAAGAGGAAGTGTGACCTGTCAGAAGTGTACAGAGGGGTGAATGACTGCAGCACCCAGCACAGGACCTTGTTCACAGCTACTCAACAAATACCTGTGAATTGATTGTTTAACAGACTATGCAAATTGGAAGATATCCTTCATAGCAATAGCTTGACCTAGTAGTGCATGGTCCAGAAAGAATCAGAACAGGAGTTTCTTTGGTGGAATAGAACCAAACGCCCAGAGCAGAGAAAACTGGTAAGGTTAGGTAGCGCAAAGAGGCTCCTGGGAATCTCAAAGTCTCTCTGCATGATTTTCTCTGTGTTGTATTTGATGGGGTGCCCTTTATCCAGGTTCTCTGGAGTGACTGTCTTCATGAGATTTGGAGTAAAAAATCTGGGTTCAAGATGAATCGCCTACACAAGAGGGAGGGGATATGGGGATATATGTATACGTACAGCTGATTCACTTTGTTATACAGCAGCAACTAACACAACAATGTAAAGCAATTATACTCCAATAAAGATGTTTAAAAAAAAAAAAGATGAATCTCCTAGTAGGTATGTGACTTAAAAAAATTTTACTTCTCTGAGACCTAGATTCCTAAACTATAATATAATAATGAAAATAGTAGCTCATTCTGGCTCAAGAGAGCTGACTGTTACAGTTTCAGGAATTTTTCAGTTATTTGTTAAATGCTGCCATTATTAAAAATTAAATTATAGAAACTTACAACTAAATTCATTATATTAAAAATTAAGTTAATAAATTCTCAAAAATGTATTAAAAGAAAGGTCATAAATACTCAAAAGTCATCATTTCCTAATTATTTTACTACATTTACTGTTATCTGTTCTGTTGAGGTGATTTACCTCTATTGTATCTGAATTAGAGGAAATGGTCCATGTGTTATGGTATGCTGCTGCCTATTACTAGTCAACTGCATGTTCAGTTGACACTATGCTGGAAGTATTTACACCATGGAAATTGGCAAAAGCTACCAATCGGGGCTTGATTTATTGTTTTGTTAATTGCTTACATTTAAGAAAGTGATGAAAATGTTAATAATGAATAATGAAAGTGAGAAAATGTTAATAATGCAGATTAAACTCAAAAGTGTGTCCTATTTGTAGTTATCACCTTATGAATAAAACAACGTAAAAACAAAAACAAACAAACCCTTCAGGAATTATTCTTCCAGTATTCAAAAATTAGTAGCTAGTTCAGCAAAGAAGTCATCACACCACTGACAAACAAGTGAAGTTCTGACAGTTGTCATCATTGATCTACCTGTGTTTTACTTATTAACTTTAATGAAAATGCAACGAACATTCACAGCAGAACTGTGCTCTTTCATCAGCTGCAACCACAGGTTGGCTAAGAATATAGGAGTTCAGCAAAAATCAATAAAAGCAGTCTGTGAGACTCAATTGGCTATATGAAATTTACAATAAAGAGTATTGCATATTTTGTTATTTGTAAATTGTGTGCTATACATCCTTCATATAAAAAAAGTTTATAATAAATGTATGTACATAAATATGCTTTTTTTTTTCTTTATCAGCACACCACTAGGTAGATGGGAAGTTATTCACCAGGGAAAAAAGAATTATATGTCCTAATTAGTACTTAAAAAAGAAAAAAAGGAATGAAAGGAAGGGAGGAAAACAGGAAGAGAGGAGAGAGGGCAGACTGGAGACATAAATGAAAACAATGAATACAATTGATTCTTACATTATTTAACTCTTTAAAGTACTTAACACATTTTCACATAGACTTTCTTGGTTTAAAATCTGTCCTTAGTCAATCTCTGCACCTCTCCATACATATATCCTCCCCAGAGAAGGGCACTCAGCCCAACTGTGGCTCAGGTTTCTGCTCTATCCTCCTTCTCCATTCCATTTGTCTTCTCTTATCACCAACCCAAAGACACTATCTCCTTAGCTAATGGGGAAAAAAGATTGAGGAATTTGCTGAGTTGTCAGATTCCACTGTTGCTTTCTCCTCTCCTATCACCCACTTGCCAGACACCTCTCAGAGCTCTCCCTTTCTCCTCAGCCACTTCTAATCTTCTCAGAATCAAAATATTTATAAATATAACCATAAATGGCAGCATCTCCAGTACAAAACCATGTATACATCTCTTCCCAGAATTCCCATTCTTCATGTCCCACCGCACTACCAAGGCTGCCCACCAATTCTCCCTCCTCTTCCCTCAGCCAGGCTCTGGACCATTCCAGAATCTATTTCCCACTACAATTCCTGGTACTTCTGCCTAATTCACAGACAGATTCAATGCAAAGAGAGAAAAAAGGGAAATATTAGATCTAGACTCATGACATTTTTTTTTTTAATTTTTATTTATTTGTTTATTTATTTATGGCTTGTGTTGGGTCTTCGTTTCTGTGGGAGGGCTTTCTCTAGTTGCGGCAAGCGAGGGCCACCCTTCATCGCGGTGCGAGGGCCTCTCACTATCGCGGCCTCTCCTGTTGCAGAGCACAGGCTCCAGACGCGCAGGCTCAGTAATTGTGGCTCACGGGCCCAGTTGCTCCGCGGCATGCGGGATCCTCCCAGACCAGGGCTCGAACCCGTGTCCCCTGCACTGGCAGGCAGACTCTCAACCACTGCGCCACCAGGGAAGCCCCTAGACTCATGACATTTATTCACATTCTTGGCTAACGCATAGCATAACTATAAGCAGGTAAAGCTACTTTTCTATTTCCAGTTTATTCTCTCTGAACACTCTCCTGCTTTCTGGTTGATCATGCTCTTCATTAAAACAACTTCCAGACTGTTGGAGGGCAGAGACCACATCTGGCTTGTTCTCTTCCATATCCCCATCGCCCAGCCCAAAGTGGAGACTCAGTAAAGATTTACAGACGGATTGTTAACAATCAGCCAACCATCTTCCTGATCTGATTTTGCAACGCCTCGTCCAGCAAATCTTACTCCTCACGGGTTCTCTTGTTTCAGATTCTGCGAGATGATGGGCTAGCCAGACCAATTATCCAGACTGAAGCCAAAATGAGGTTGCACCCAGAGTATATGTTCATTTAACCCAAAGGAAAGAGTACTTCAGCTCTTTCCCTTTTATGGCACTTGACACTTTCTACGTTATATTATATTTATAGGTGACTATTTCTCATTTTCCACACACCTCTGTAAGCTAAAGGACTCACTGAAACTTGTTTTTCTATCTTCTGTCTTCTACATACCTTGTACATAAATGTACTCAGTACATTTTATCAAGTGAGTAAATTACATATATATACATCATAGGTAGACAGATAGATAGATATCTGAAAAGGACAAATTAACAGGGGGGAAAATAGCATTTTTAAGAGAGCCACCTACTGACTGTCCCCACAGTTAAGGCTAGCCCTACTCATACTGGCCTTCCCAGGCAGGGAGGGCAGAAGGCACAGAAGAAAGGGTGCTGACTCAGAGAGTCTCCCAAATACCCAGACTATAAAGTATAAGCATGGTCTGCAACCTCCCTGCTTATTTAGCCTTGAACGTGCTGTGGGGATTTCATTGGCATTAAAAAAAAAAAAAAAAAAAAAGACAGTAGAGTATATTTTCCACATGGAATATCATGATTTAAATTTTTTCTTTTTAAATCTAAAGGAAAGTCTATATCAGACTTCAGTTGACTCACAGACTTTGCCTTTCTTCCCAGTTTGAGCATACCTGGTGAGCAAAACAGCTGGCTTGAACAACTGAGGTCACAAAATGCAAAATTATTAATGATACTGAATCAATCCAAGCATTTAAATCATATAATCAGAGAACTAACCTGACTTTTAACACACAAAATCTAGGCATGAAATAAAAACAACTGGCATTTATTCTACACTCTTCTCACTAAGGGCAGCAGTATCTACTTGAAGTAGTGCTGACAATCACTTTCATGTAATACACATTTGTCCACTTTTCATAGGAGATCTCCTCCTGTGTTTAACCACAGCATCTACATCTGCTTAGATGCCAATGCTGACTGCACATTCATATTTTCTATATGACAAAAATAAGGCATCTTTTACACAAAATGTCAAATGTGTTATCATCGTGTTATCATAAAGATAATCCCATGGAAAAGAGGACTGCTGTGGCACAACTAATTTATGGTCCTTGCCTGGGACAGAAATATAAGATTCTTGATTTTTCATTTCCTATATAATTACTTCTAACCCCCCTTGATAGTATTCTAACAGATCCTTAAATATAATGTGAGTAGAGATCTCTGGTCCTGAAAACAAATGAAATGATGGTGAGGGCGGCATAGAGACGTAGTTACTAAAAACTGGTTAAACAAGGATCCTCCTAGCATTTCAGGTTGGCTAAAGAAGCGATCAAAGGCTGTTGCTGACAGACACAGATTGTATGATAAAAAAAACAGCAAGAGGCACTGGAATAAAATTTGCTGTAAGTCTTCCCTGGATCAGTCTGTGCTTATAAATTAAAAATCCATGACTGATTCTTTTCATGGTCTCTCCTCTCTTTGCTTAGTCATAAGTCTTTCCAGGATACAGATTGGATACGGGTGGCTGCCTAGGTGTGGTAGGATCTCATTTAAGTTCTAGTTTGCATTGTTAGGACAGTTTTTGTCTTGAGGTTCTGTTTACTTTTCCGGGGGGGGAGGGGGTTTGTTTGGTTTTTTGTGTGCTTTTTCTTTTGTTTGTTTTCTTTTACTGGTATTATATTGCAAGAGCTGTGGTCTGTTTCTTTTGTGCAATTTTTGCCCTGGGAAAACCAACAGAGTAAAGATTATATATATATAACCAATGGGAGACTTCCTTGATCAAAATCTGTTCTTTAGATGAGTGTTTATTATTACTGTTATGTCCTAAATCCACCTGCTTGAGTAAAGAAAACATTTAAAATAATCAGCGTAAGCTATGCTTACAGGATGTGGCATTTTGATATGTATTTTTTATGCATCTATTTCTCTAAACACCACAGCTCACACACAAAGGATTAGAAAATAAAATCAGGATTTTTAACATAATGCAACCAAAAAATGTGAGAAGGCCAAGTGCTGGCATATTGGGCTAAAAATTATTGAACTCAGCTCTCAACTGAAGTTCTCTTTATGAATAATGCTGTTGCTGACAGTTTCATGATTCACATGTGCAACCAGCCTCCTGCCGCTGTGGTGCTGTGGTGTGGCATTCCACAGTGGCACCCCTCAACCTACTGTCAGAGCCGTGCAGCAGGAAGATGGTTTAGGACACCAAGCCTCTAGGGCGTTTGTCTTTGGGGAGTTTTCTAAAAGAGTTTTTTCTAAATTCATAACATCCATGGTCAAATTAGGACAGCCTTCTCAAACCCAGAGAACATCTCTCTGGGAGATTTGCCAAATCAAATCCTATCATCCAAATTATAAAGCTGGAGGGATGTTAGAAATCATCTAGTCCAAGCCCTTCCTTTACAGATGAGATCATCAGTGCTCATGCAAGTTAAGTGGCTTGCTCCTGATCACACAAATGGGGCAAAACCGGACAAGACTCCAGTTAAGCGAAAGGTTCTGTTGTAGAGAATATTTTTCTTTTTTTAATTCTTGACCTTAGTTTTATAAATCTAATCAGACACAAAAAGGAAACATAAACCAATGAAAATGTAAATCACAATTAACTATTTAAAAAACAATTCAAGATACAAGGTTTTCACAAGGCAGTACACAAGAAATTTCCAAATGAACTATGCAAACAGTTTTACGACATACATAATGCATTATTTTGGTAGTAAATGTATAAAGTGTATTATAAGACTTAAGAAGTCAAATAATTTTTATGGATAAAAGCATTTGACAGAAAAGTTGAGAGGCCTTTGCTATAGGCAATTAAACCCAGTGACATGTGGTTTAAAGACACCACAAAAAAACAGGCTTGAGGGAATTGTTAACCCAGGGGAGCCTTTGAAAAGAAGGTCTCTGAGAAACTCCAGTCAATTCATCAAGTGGCATAACCAGATGGTGAATAATAAACTTACTTATCTAGTCCATCATTATGTTTAATTTTTGGACTTTGAAAAAGAGACATGACCAAGATCAGAGAGTGGTTTGAAATATTTTATTTCTTCAATGCCAACATGTCTAATTATTCCTCTCTAATTGGAGCTCAAATTCAGGGAGTTGTTTGAAGATTATTCATCATCTAAATTACATATAACTTCCTTCTTTTTTTTTTCTTTTTTTTCTTTTTCAATAGATCTTTATTGGAGTATAATTGCTTCACAATACTGTGTTAGTTTCTGTTGCACAACAAAGTGAATCAGTCATATGCATACACATGTCCCCATAACCCCTACATATAACTCTTTTTTCTCAGAAGTTCATACCATTTTCAAGACCTCCACATTATTCCTCTAAATTAGGTGGAAGAGATAGGATCACCCATAGTATACTAAAGAGATGCATGTAATTGTAGGCAATGCTGTCATAGGTTGGAGAGGGATCAAGTGAAATCAATAGAAGAGAAATTTCCTGACCTGTGATCCTTTGAAGACTGAAATAGGAAAAACTTCACTACAGCTACATTCCTGTCAGCCCATTTTAAACAATTCTGGTGCTGCCTGGGGCTCATACCATCTTGTGAGTTTGCTCTAAGATCATTATGACGTTGGCTATTAGGTTTTAGGGGTGAGTTTGAACAGTAACATATCAATATTAGGTCACACTGCAGCCCTAATTAAAATGGATGCCTTCTTGGGGCATCAGCGAGCAACTCCAAAACCTAGAAAGTCAACCCTGAGGGTATGTACGCATTATGTTAGTAATCAGTAAGTGGAGGCTAGAGCTTAATTCTGGAAGCCTCCTATGACCAATATGATACAAAATATATTTAATAATATTTACTTTTCCTGAATGTTAAAATATCAAGACTCCTCTTCAGGTTGATAAATTGCAGCTGCTCTCAGCCATTTCCACATCCCTTCAAACATCGTTCGGTGAGTCCCCTCCTACTGGACCCTCTGTACCTGAAGAGGTAGTGCCTGGCACAGTAAGACCCAGCTGCAGCTCCAGGGCATAGATTGTCAGACACTTTGAATATTAACCCTGGGGAGAAGCAAGTTTCAGAAGCCATATAGAGACCACAGGGGAGCTAGGACTGGATGATAAAAATCCTGAGAGGGTCTCACCCAGCTGGGAGGGCAGGAGGGTGAGAAGAGTTGAGGAGAAAGAAGACTCAGCCTGGGACATGTTGCTGCCTGGAGGCAGGTACAGGGCATCTCAGAGGGAGGAGGGAATGTAGGAGGGTGGAGCGGATCCCTGGTGACTGTGGGAGGTGACTCTGCATGCCCAGGGCAAGAACAATTTACATTGCTTTCTATACACACCTCTCCTAGTCCTGAATAATCCCAATTTAAGAGTTTCTATGAAAATGCGTGTTTTAAAAGGTCTGACAAACACAAGAAGGGGAAAATTTGTCTTATTTTTAAAAACTTACACTCTTAACTCGGTCATCACCATATCTCCCAGTATTTCCCTTCAGGATAAATTTGTTATGAAGGTATGGAAGCAACCAAATGTACTTCTTGTTTAGGAATGTACAGCCAAGCCACGTGTGGTGGGAGGCGACCATCCACGGCTCTCAGAAACAGGCCACCATTATCCCTTCCCACTAGTCCCTTTCATTCTTTCTTCCTATAAGGAACCACCAACTCAGTCTCTTCTATCACCAGGGGGTACAGTGAGTGCAAGCACTTTTAAAATTTAGGTATAACGCTGGTTCTGGTCCATAATCCCTTATCCACAGTACAAAAATTTATAAAGAAAAAAAAAAGATTTCTTAACCCATTTGGCAGCAAGATCTGATTTATGGAAAGAGGAGACCAATCTCCCGCATAGACAAATTCCAAACAATTACAGACACTCCCCTTTCTAGGAGGGGGGCATACATCCTCACTCCTTAAGTATGGGTTGTACAGAGTGACTTCCAACAAGTTCAAAATGAAAAGGCGAGAAAAAAAGAGTAACTTTACAGTGGGGAAACCTGACAAACACTACCACAGCCAGGTGATCAAGGTCAACATCAACAGTGATAAGTCATATTGATAGTATGTACCCTTCAGATGTGATGAGAATGGCACTTGTGTGGTTTTCCTCCCCCAAACCCATAACCCCAGTCTAATCATGAGAAAACTGTCAGACAAATCCCAGTTGAAGGATATTCTACAAAATATCTGACCAGTACTCCTCAAACTATCAAGGTAATGAAAAACAAGAAAAGTTTGAGAAACTGTCACAGCCAACAAGAGCTTATGGAGTCATAACAACTATAAATGAAGTGGAGTATCCTGGATGGAATCCAGGAACAGAAAAGGAAAGCAGGTAAAAATTAGGGACATTTGAATAAAGTATGGACTTCAGTTCATAATAATGTATCAATATTGGTTTATTAATTGTGACAAATGTACCATACTAAGGTAAGATGATAATCATATGGAAAAGTCTCTGTACTGTCTTTACAATCCTTCTATAAATATGAAACTGTTCTAAAATTTTAAAAGTTATTTAAAAAAAATAACCTAAACTGACATGAGGCCATGTATAGTCTTTACTTACCACACATATTCATTCAATAGGTTTTGCTATAAAAATATTAATGTATTTGATAACATGGCCCTGCCTCAAATATTCCAGGGGCAATGCGATATATGGTTTATGCACATATTTCTAAAATCCTCAAAATTCTGAATTCTGAAAACATCTGGCCCCAAAGGTTTTAGGTAAGAAACCATATACGTGAAATACTGTTAGTGCTAATAATATAATTAGTAGTGCATTTCAGTTGTATGATGGATTTAGCAGACATTTTGAGTTTAGCCTGAAACTCTAGCCATGATTGGTAGCAGGGATAAGAACTTATCATTTACTATATTCCATACAATTATGTTTATATAATAATTTGATTGGATCCTTAATATCTGTAAGATAGGAATTCTTATACACATTTTCAAAGGAGAAAAATGACCTTCAGAATGGTCAAGTCGCTTGCTAGCAGTGTGACACTTTCAGTACTCAATATAGAGGACAAATGGAAGTTTTCCAGCCCACTGCCCCATCCTCCTTGCCTCTCACCCCACACCCATCCCGGTCAGGCCCCATCCTGCAAAGGGTGGACAGCCCAGCCAGCCTCTCCCAGGCCCCAGCAGTCCCTGGAAGTGTGTTCTCAGTTGCCTGGGCAGGGAATTCAGGTCCTGAAAGCACAGGGACAGAGGGTTCAGGTGGGCACGTGTTCTCAGCCCCTCAGACTTCTCTATGAGGAGGGCTGCAACTGTCACAGGATCACAGAAGACCCTCCACAGTAGAACTCTAGAGCAGGGTCCCAGACTCCAGATCTACAGGTTGTAAGGCTGGGGTTCGAATGCACGTTTGCTTGACTCAAATACTTGTGCTCTTTCTGCTACTGTGTGTTGCCAAGGAAAAAGTACACCCAAGGACCACAATATCAACTTGAAAACTGATTTTTGAAACTCACTGTGTTTTTAAGTTAAAGAGTATCAGAGAGCATGTTTAGGGTCTGATATCCTTACATAATACTGGCAAGACAGACTAGTTACAAAGCACTCTAATTCAAATTTTTTTTTAAAAAATTGAAACTCTTAGATCCCTAAATCCCCCAACTTTGATTTTTAAATATATTTATTGAGAACTTTCTGAGAACCAGACAGCCTGTTTAGAGATTGGTTCCTCTCTAAGGGGCACAGGTTCTAATGGGGCAAATTTCTTCTCCCCACCAAAGGGAAAAGAGGAAAGACATAGCACAAACTCTCTCCTCCAAAATTCAGTAGTGTCTTCTCTATTTACAAAATATTCTTTAAAAACGAACATCGCTGATTTCTTACACTGTCTGCACTTGCTAGTTTCTCTGTTGAGCATGTGTTTTTGGGAAAGTGAACAGACAAAATTAAAAGCTAGAGACATGGAAAACTCTGGTCATTGAAATTGCACTGCCTTTTCTTGGTATTCACAGGAAGCATATTTCACCTCTTTCTTCACCTCCCTGAGTTGGCTCTGCACATGTGCCTGCCAGATATGTTGGCAACGGCAGTTCTATCTCCCAACCAGGGTGTTCCTTGAAAGCAGGGGTTGTCAGTCCTTGTCTCCTGAGAGCCCCACAGGCCTTTGTGCACTGCTCCCTGCCCTGAGATGCTCCATCTCCTGGTGGAGACTCAGTGCCACCTAGAACCCCAGCGAGGCTGGGAAAGTGCCACCCACACAGACACTCGCTGAGGTCACTATCTGCCCAGGATCTGAGCTTTAAATGGATGAGTCCACATTCCCAAAAAGACTCTCCCCAGGCTGTGACCAGGTCACCAGTTCAGCTTTCTGTTCTTTTCATTTCCTGAGTGAACAAACTTACGCCAGCTAAGGCGAGCCACTTTTCCAATCATTGTGTCAATGCGAGGAGTTATATCTGCCCCAACTGACAGAGTTGTTGACATCCTACCTCTATTATTTTGGATGGCATGCTTACAGCAAGTAGTCTTTTCTAAGTCTTACACATAAACAGAGCCCTAGGACAAGTTCATAGGTTTTCCCTCCCTCCTGGAACTGTCGGGGAGCTCTGTGTTTCTTTGTCCAGCTGCCCCTGCACTCCATAAAAGGTCACCAGTGCACTAAAAGAGGCTGCTTGTCATGGCAATTCTCCAACAGGGAGAACGTTATCTGGGGCCATCAGGAGCTTGAGAGCAGAGGGCAAGAGCTTCTTCCCTCTTCATAGCCTTTAGATCTTAACCTTTCATCAATGTTTTTTGGGGTTTTTTTGGTTTGCTTTTTTGTTTTTGCTTTGTTTTGTTTGTTTGTTTTAATGTGTTGATCAATTAAGCCTTAAACCTCAGGGAAGGAGGCATTTATCCTGTCTGTAGTCCTGGCATTTAAGTCAGTGCCCTGTACAAAGAACGAACATAGCCTTGGTTGAAGCCACTCGAATGTTTACTGGGTACGGATCATATGACTCCACATAAACTTTACAAATGTTCCTCTGCCTGGACCCTGCAGGGACCGCCTTCCCCCAATTCTCACCAAACACAGCACAGCTGGCTCCTTCTCATTCATTAATTATTGTTTCCTGAGAGGTCACCCTTGTCGAGCTCTCTAAGTGGGCTCCAGACCACTACCACCCCTCCCCATTATCCTTTAAGAACACAGTTTTATAATTCTATATTTTATTCATTCACTAGTGTTACCTGATTAATAAAAGAACCAGGGTCATTATGGCACGAGCTAAAAGCAATTTATCCTCTCCTACTCCTGCTACTTCAAATCTGCTCCCTTCATATGTCCTTCCCTGTCGTTAGATGAAAATTTCCCACTTGTCCCGTAGCTATCCTAGTCATTTCCTGATCATAAGCAAATAGTCCCTTTTCACGGGTGATTTTAATATCGAAACTGCAAACCTAAGTTAACCTGCTATTTCTCCCCTCTGCCAGCTCAGATCTGCTTCAGGCTTGGAAGATTGTCCAATGGGGCAAACCTCTCCTCACCCCACCTCCTCCCATCTTGCTAGCTGTCGATTCAGGCCCTTCCAGGTTGGGGCAGGGGATGGATTAGAATAGGGGGAAATAGATCTAACTTGTCAGATATGGCTGTAATCTGGGCTTGGTGCCTCTGCACTTAGCAGACAACCAAGCTTCCCAAGCCCATTCTTTATGGGGTTTCAGTGACTCATCATGGCAGATGTCTTATCCACAGCAGCTTTACTGGGCAAAGCCCTTTCTGGTTGGCCCCTTAAGAATTTCCCCCTTGGGCTTCCCTGGTGGCGCAGTGGTTGAGAATCTGCCTGCCCATGCAGGGGACACGGGTTCGAGCCCTGGTCTGGGAAGATCCCACATGTCGCGGAGCAACTGGGCCCGTGAGCCACAACTACTGAGCCTGCGCGTCTGGAGCCTGTGCTCCGCAACAAGAGAGGCCATGTTAGTGAGAGGCCCGCGCACCGCGATGAAGAGTGGCCCCCGCTCGCCGCAACTAAAGAAAGCCCTCGCACAGAAACGAAGACCCAACACAGCCAAAAATAAATTAATTAATTAATTAATTTTAAAAAAAAAAAGAATTTCCCACTCAGCTGCCCCATTCTAAAACCCCGGCTTTTTTTTCAAAGTCACCTCACCCCTCCATATGTCCTTCTTGTCAAGTTACTTTCAAGATGACCCAATCTGTTCTTTCCTCAGAGTCAGTTCTTGCCCAGTCAACTCCAAAAGTGCTGGCATTCCCAATGCAGCCACCTCTTCTCTGCTGTGACCCCCACCACCATGTCCTACCCTCCTCCACTCTGGCCTTTGCCTTGAGATGCCTCAGATGTTAGTCCCCAAGTTCCCAAACTCCAGGCAACACAGGACAGTGCTCTCTCTGAGTGGTTCCCTAGAAGGCTCCTCCCAAAGAGGCTTGAGTGAGGGGACACATAGCCCCTCCCCAAGGTGAGGAGAGCCACTCAGCACAGTGACAACTCTCCTCAAACGAACTCTCCCTACCAGCACTTGCACCTCCAAGAACACTAAGCCTTCTCACCAATGCCCAGGAGGTGGATGATGGGTCAGGCTGGCAGAACCAGTTCTGAGGCACCCTTTCTGCAAATCCTGCAGAGGTAGTCTAGCACCTCGATTTAGAAAGCCAAGGAACTCGACACCTACTGCTTTGTTCTTTGGTGCCTCAGTCGAAACTGAGACAGAAATATCCTGTTACTCTTGTTTGTGGTCAGTCTCCTCATTAAGCTATAAACTCCAGAGGGGCAGGGACCTTAGCTGATTTATTCATCAATGTATCAGCGGAACCTAGCAGAATGCCCTGCATAGGTTTCGAGAGGTTGCTTAATAAATATTTTTTAAAATAATGAATATATAATACAGTGAAGATGGTGATGACACAGCCACCATTTTACTGAAGAAGGAAAAAAAGAGGAGACTTTCATATTAATCAATAAAATATCTGATCTTGAAATAAGGTACCTTGTGATTCCTTCCCTTGAAAGAACCTCCTGAAAGACCTAAGTCTAAATCTTAGAGCTACAGTTTTCACTTTAAGCCAAAAAATGCCTGGGGCACAGATAGCAAATGCTTACACAAGAGTTAACAGATTGGATGCTGGCTGATGATGCTAATATCAATTCTTTGTCTAGACATGCAATGCTGGTTCTGCTGACACATTCTCTCAGAGATTTTTTGCAGGATGTGAAACTGGCCTCTGGGTGAGTGATATTCAGAAATAAGCCTGGACCTCCGCAGAGAATACCCCTTCAAAGGGACTCCAACCCCCATGCTGTGCCCTTGATGAGGGTCATCAAGCTCCCTTCCACAGGGGCAGGTGGAGAAATAGGGAGGCACCACTGTATTTCCATGAGGCTGATGCCCCATTTTTCTTCTCACTCGGCACAAGCGTGGGAGAAGAGGAAAAACTTGAAAAAGCAAATTCCCCCAGACTCTTTCCATGGCAAACCAACCAAGTGCATGGGGGTGAGGGTGAATACAAGAGCTGCTACCAAAATAACCTGGCAAACACTGTCCCCACGCCAAGATTTCTTCTATCTATCAGTAAGGTGCGTGGGTAGCAGGAGGTGGTTTAGAGTTCAGCCTCCAGCTCTGGGGAAAATGGAAAGCAGGGCTGTAAGGAGAGCCTGGCCTTACAAGTTTGTGCTTGCCCTGTACACTCAGCCTCCTCACAGCCAAGCTTCATTCTCCGATTCCCTTCTGTGCTCTTCAGCAGAGCTGATGACAGAGAGAAGATTCCAGATGCCAAGTTAGAGCAAGGAAACTCTCTCTCATAGCAATTGCACTTAGAAATAACTCTTTAAAAGAATGGGAATTTTGGTTGGATTAAGATTCACCTACGGAGGATGCTTCCTTACACAAACATAACAGTTTCAAAAATCTGCAATAGAAATTTAGACCTTAGGGAACATCTACGCTGATGCCTCACATATCACAAGCGAAGACACTAAGGTTCTTGGGAAGTTAAGTGATGTGACCAAGGTCACACAGCTCTCACTGGAACATGCTTCTTCCAGCTGTAGTGCCTCGCTCTTTCCACTACATTAGGCAGCCTTCTGTGTATTCTCAAGTCTTTCTTCACGCATCCGGGTAGGCAATTACAGCCACGCTTCTGAGATGAAGCACATAACTTGATTTAAAGAGTCACTGATTTTTTTAACTACACATCATCCTACTGTTCTAGTAAATATTAAAAAAAGAGAGTGTCCTTGCCTCCAGAAATTTAACTTCAGAGTTACACAAGGTGCTCTGGCCTGGGCATATGAACTAAGGTTAATCCTAAATCTGCCCTGACTCACCAAGATGCTTTGGGCTAGCCATGAAATTGTCTCAGTTTCTTCACCTGCTCAGCAGAAAGAGTTATGTTGATCTGTCACTTATTAATTTAAAGAAGCTGTCTGTCTGGTAGCTACTAAATAACTGTGGGGGAAAAATCCTATACAGATTCTAAGTATAAACTGAGACCATATAACTAAGGCATCAAGGCACATAACTTGGATGTTTTCTAAAAATCATGACATACAGTGTTTCGGTTTATCAAACAGGTGACTGCTACGAGTCAAGCATGTTTCTACAGAAAACATCTCACCATCATATTGTTTGAACATATCAGAGGTGTTAATTAAGCCTGCAGAATTGAAGAGACAAAACTGAAATGGAAATTTGCCTCAAAGCTACTGAGACTGGGTGTGTAGCATTTCCTAAGCATGTTTATTTGCCAAATAAAGTCTTCCCATCAGCTGAGTAAAATAGGAACTGCTTTCCCATGACCAAACAGTCTCTATGTGGCTGGAGTCCTGCTCACCAGTACAGTAAGTGCTCTACATAAAAACGAGTTCCGTTCTGAGAGCAAGTGCGTAAGTCCAATTTGTTTGTAAGTCCAACAAAATTAGCCTAGTTACCCAACTAACACAATCGGCTATATAGTACTGTACTGTAATAGGTTTATAATACTTTTCACACAAATAATACATAAAAAACAAACAAACACAAAAATAAAGAAAACATTTTTAATCTTACAGTACAGTACCTTAAAAAGTACAGTAGTACAGTACAACAGCTGGCACACAGGGGCTGGCATCAAGTGAACAGGCAAGAAGAGTTACTGACTGGAGGAGGGAGAGGAGGTGGGAGATGGTAGAGCTGAAGGATCGTCAGCAATAGGAGATGGAGGGCAAGCTGCAATTGCACTCACGCCTGATGTTGATGGCACAGGTTCTGGTTCCTTGCTGGATTCAATTCCATCTACCCTCTTGAAAAAACGATCCAGTGATGTCTTGGTAGTAGCTCTTTTTTTCTCGTTATAGATGACATGGTAGCACTGGATTGCATTCTGAATGGCTGCTGCAACCTTCGTGTACCGTTCTACGTTCCGGTCCTGTGCCTCAAAAACTAATAGCGCCTCCTCAGATGACGAAAATCCCCTTTCCTGTGCTGTGAATCTCTTCGGTTCTTTAGTTACTTCTTCTTCCTCTTGTCTCTCTTCATCCTTTCTCTGGGCCTCCAATTCCATCAGCTCTTCATTAGTAAGCTCCTTGTGTTGCACAGCAAGGAGTTCAATGAAGTCATCCCCCTGCAGATCTAGCTTGAAATAAAGATACTGTACTACTGTACTCTATACAGTACTGTACAGTAAAGTACACAAAAGCACAACCACTTGTAGAGGATGCACGCATGTGACAATGTACGCCAGACATGTGAACTAACTTTCACGATTGGACATTCGAACGCACATTTGCATCTTTAAAAGTTTGAAACTTGAAGGTTCGTATGTAGGGGATTTACTGTATCAATTTTTGTGGAGGCACCGTAAGAAAAGAATTCCAGACAAAGGTAGGCAACAGCAGTAAAAGGGAAGCTGATGAAGAAACTAAACCAAACCTGAGCTTTGTTTCTCACTGACAATATTCCGTACTGTATTATCTAATACTTGGCTAACAGTATTACATAATACGGTTAAAACATTCCTTTGTTTTCAAAAACACCCACAAGATGGTTTTAAAGTCCTGATAATGCCCTGATGCCAATAGGCACAAGCTGTCGAGACTCCAGAAGCATAAGTAATCACCTCAATAATTACCTAAAGAATTATGTGCTTGGCAAAATCAGCAAAGAAAAAGAGATGGTGTTCATCACTCTTTAACAGAACAACTAAAATGGCCTGGAACAAAGACTTACCACGTTATTTGTAATAGGAGAAAAAGAGGTTTTACGACAGATTTTCCTTTTGAGATAGTGATGTCATTAGGCATTCTGTTTAATGTCACACAGAAAATTAGGAATAAAACCATAAATTACTCACAGACAAGAATAAATATTTTAAAGTCATAACAGTAATGTTTGAAGAATTGTAAGCAGAGGTGTACATGTGGTTTTGAGGGCCTGTGGGACTCTTTCTACTTCCAGCCCTGCCTAATCATAGAATATGGGACATTAAAGTTAGTTGGGTGCTTTAGCAGAGATAGTCAGGGCTTGCTAATTATCCACGTGCTCCCAACATCTCCCAGCTTCTTTTGCATTTAGGTTGAGGTCATGTGACTAGTTCTGGCCAAAGGACTCTCAGAGAAGTTAACCTGTTTCACTTCCAGGGTGATTTCAGAACTGGTATGCCTTGTTCACCTCTCTTCCCTCTTCCCTGCCTCAGCAATACTGAGGGTCACATGTTCCGGATGCTGTAGTGCCAAACAGAGGAAAGCTACTGACTCACGCTGGACTTTACATAAGTAATAATAGCCTTTGCTGTGTTAAACTAATGTGATTTCAGGGGTTGATGTTGCAGCACTAGGATTAATGACCATGACAAACATAAAGGCCCCATGTTAACATGTTCATGGTGTCCTGAAACTTAAATTTATACTACTGGCTTTTAAAAATACCATTAGAGGAAAAGAATATATTTCCTTCTTTTCTCTTTTTTTATTTTCTCACTTTTTCTGGCCCTGCACAGTCTAAAACAGTGGTTCTCCACCTGTGGTTCCTAAGACCAGTAGTATCAGCATCATCTGAGGGTTAGTTAGAAATTCAAATTCCCAGGCCCCAACCCAGGCTGCTTAATCAGAAACTCTAGGGGTTGGGTCCAGCAATATGTGTTTTAACATGCCCTCCTAGAAATTCTGAACACTCAAGTTTGAGAATGAATGATCTAAGGCAGCGGTCCCCAGTCTTTTTGGCACCAGGGACCGGTTTCATGGAAGACAATTCTTCCAGGGACGGGGTGGGGGGGGAGGAATGGTTCAGGCGGTAATGCAAGCGATTGGGAGCAATGGGGAGTCTCAGATGAAGCTTCGCTGGCTCGCCCACGGCTCACCTCCTGCTGGTGCAGCCCAGGGGTTGGGGACCCCTGGTCTAAGGAAACCATTTCTTAAACCCAACTGAACGTGATCAGGAGCAGCTAATTTCCCCCTTTATATCACATGCATTCAGGAGATACCTAGTCTTTTTTATACCCCTCTCTTTTTTTCAAACACTAGCTTTTATATTGGTTAGTTACACATAGATTTACTACGGTTGATTAAAGTTAACTGCGATTTCTTTGTTACTGCCTCCCATGAGAAGTGAAGTCTATTTCTTTACCCCCTTGAATATAAGTTGGGCCTGTGACTGCTCTGACCAGTAGAATAGAAGGGAAGGGAAGCTATGCCACTTTAGGGCCAGACTTTAAGAGGACTGGCAGCCTCCACTTCCTGCCTCTTGAAATGCAACCACCACGCTACACAGAAGCCTCAGCAGCCATAAGGAGACACTTAGGAGGTCTCAAGAAGAATCAAGGCCCCCAGCTGACAGCCCTAGCTGAGCTACCAGCTGATGGCCAGCATCACTGCTACCTAAGTATGCCATCTTGGGTGCTCTGGCCCAGTTGAGATCCAAAGTAGCTGCAGCCCCAGATGACTTCATGTGAACCAGAAGAATCACTCAGCTGAACCCAGTCAGCCCAAAGAATTAGGAGATATAATTAACGGTTATTGTTTTAAGCCACCAAGTTTTGGGGAAGAGGAGAGTTATGAAGCAATAAAGAATCAAAACAGTCATTGTCTTTGGCTCAAACAAATTGACTGCTGTGGTTCCTTATAATGGCCTTTTTCCTATTATTTCCCTCTCCTTCAGCTTAGCTACAATAATAGCCTTAAGTAGCTTCTCCATCCTCAACTCTGAAAGCTTGCAATAATTTCTCTACTAACTATCCCATAAATTTCAAACGGAGATCTAAGTCTTTGTCTCCTATATCTATAACTGTTAAGGAGAAAGAAAAGAAAATGGAAGCAGGAAGTTTATAGCTTCATCAGAGGATTTCAGTAAAGTTTAAGAGAGGAGCCAGACCTTATAACCTAAATAAAAATTTTCTTTCCACATCCACCCTCAAATTTAGTGACCAATAAGATTAGAAGCTGGTTATCAGAAAGCTTAAAGCTGCAAAAGCATTATCCTGGTTTTGAAATTCTCATTGAAAAAGAGACATTTGCAAAATGAAAGAAAACTAATATTAAGTGGTCATATCTTTTTAACTGATGGTTAAAGACAGCTTTGGCTGATTGACTTCCACAGATACTTAACAGAATTTAGGAATCAATTATTTAAAGCTAAGAATCAGGGCTTCCCTGGTGGCGCAGTGGTTGGGAGTCTGCCTGCCGATGCAGGGGACACGGGTTCGAGCCCTGGTCTGGGAAGATCCCACATGCCGCCGAGCAACTGGGCCCGTGAGCCACAATTGCTGAGCCTGCGCGTCTGGAGCCTGTGCTCCGCAACAGGAGAGGCTGCGATAGTGAGAGGCCCGCACACCGTGATGAAGAGTGGTCCCCACTTGCCACAACTGGAGAAAGCCCTCGCACAGAAACGAAGACCCAACACAGCCATAAATAAATAAATAAATAAATAAATAAATAAATAAATAAAAATTAAAAAAAAAAAAAAAAAAAGCTAAGAATCAAAAGCTAAGCATTCAGGGACTTCCCTGGTGGTCCAGGGGTTAAGACTTCACCTTCCAATGCAGGGGGTGCGGGTTCAATCCCTGGTCAGGGAACTAAGATCCCACATGCCTTGCAGCCAAAAAACCAAAACATTAAACAGAAGCAATATTGTAACAAGTTCAATAAAACTTTAAAAATGGTCCACATCAAAAAAAATTAAAAGAAAAAAAAAAGCTAAGCATTCAAAGTATAAGTATATGCCCAGTGGTTATAAACAGCAAAGGACCAATCTTGCAAAGACTTTGTACCCAAAAAAAATGATACTCGGCAATAAGCTCTTAGATGGTGAGGAGCATATCTTTAGCTCTCTATCCTCATGACCCAACAAAGTGTTTGGTATATAGGAAGTGTCCCATATGTGTTTATGAGTGAATAAATGAATGGAGAATCATGGTGAAGGAAGAAGAAGAAGAGACCAAAATGAAGAGGAAGGAGTAATAAGCAAGAATTTCAAATAAAAATCCCTCCTGGAACAGGCATCACTGAATTTTTCAAAGGTGCTTTCTCAACTACAGAGTTCTGATATGAAAGTGATTGGCATATAAACCTTGGTCAGCACACGTAAATAGCAGCAGCTAAACAGGCCCTGCAGCTTTGCGCTCCCCCAGGCAAGTCAGGCATGGGCAGAGGAGAAACAAGACTTTCAGCACCTTAAAAGGACCTAAAGAAAGGGAAGGTCTCACACTCCCTCCTGACCATTCCCTCACATCTATAAGAAAAGGTAATCGGTAGTCATGTCATAAGAGGGGTCACCTGGATTTAAGTCAAAGTCAATTCCATATGTCCAGAAGCCTGTCTCTACATGGAATGTTTAATATACCCAAACTCTTGATGATAAAACTTTCAAACATTAAGATTTCCACTAAAAGTAACAAATTTTCACTTAGGACGATAGTCATATGTTAACAGTCATGGTTGATGTTTGCTGGCCATCAAGATACCTAATTATGTTTTATTGTTTTAATTTCTTTTCACTATTTAATTTCCTGTAAGTATATTATTTAAGTCAGTGTTCATTTTTTTATTATAATTTTCAATGGCTATTCTATCAAGTATATGTTTATAAACAAACAACCCCCCAAATGTTTGATCACCTAATTATTTTGTAATACTTTCTGAAATACAAATGAGCATAAATACATCAATAAATTAAAATTAAACAGTAATACTTCAATAAGTCAAACTCAAAATCTTTCTGTTTTCCCACATCATTCGTACCAGGGATCCACAAACTTTTTAAGTTATGTATATTTGCCATGTTTTACAATATATAAAATCATAGAGTCAAATTTTGGAGTTGTAAGGAAACTTTTTTACTAGCTAGTCCAAATCTTCATTTTACAGGTAGAAAAGTCTGAGGTCTATTGAGTTGAAGTAACTTAACCTTGTTAGAGTAAATGGTTACCAAAGCACTACTGTTGACGGATAGATTCATACTTTCAATAATCATGCATTGAGCAGGCAGCTAGAGACCAGACACTCTACCTGCCCTACGGGATACAAGGATCAAGAAGTTGGGTCCCTCACTCAAGGCACTCTCTTTAGGAGCAGGCCCACAGCAAAACTGAAAGATGTAATTCTGGGCCACAGCTTCCGTAAGAAAAGTTAAGTGGTATTACCTACAAGAGAGCAAATTCAACTGGGTCAGGGATTATATTAGGGAGATTACTTGGAAAAGGCCTCTCATAGAAGGAGATTTTTAGCCAGATATTAAAAGTGCATACTTGTGGGACAGTATCTACATCTCAGTGGAGTTTAAGTTAACCCATCAAGCCCATTTCACTGGTCAGACAAGAAGTAAAGAGTGCTTGTGAAGAGTTACTGCTTATATAAGAAAGATCATGCACATGGTTGAGTCATTTGGTGATGAAAATTGAGTTACTCTGTTATTATATCCTCTTATAAACATATTGTCTATATACTCATCTAATTATTTCTTATCACATTCATTGAATTGTATTATTTTCTTTTACAGCAATTTACCTTTAAGTCATTATAATATCTTTATGTTGGAGGTGGGGAAAGAGAACCATTATGTTCCTTATGGAAACTCAGATATTGTAATGTTGACGCATATTCCCAAGAGTCTGGCAAGTAAGTCAGCAGCACCAGAGTATTAAACTTAAGGGTTTGTACTTAATCCACTGAATTATACTGTCTCTTGTAAATGGGTCTCCTTTTGGATCTCTGAATGGATAAGATTAGGTAATAACACAATAACTAGCAAGCAGCAAGAGCCAATTAGTACATGCCTCATGAAGGTGTTTTGGATGTGCCTCATTTTGAAAGAGGAATGAGAGGTTGCCAAATCTTACACAAGTCATGTTTGTTCCTGTACTTGAGCTGAATAATACAAAATTTTCTTGATTAAATTTTTAAATATTTTCCCAGCTGCAACTCTACCTCATCTCTTCTCACATCAGTGCACTGAAGGATATACAGCTGAAAGTTTGCTTTGGGCTTCAGAAGAAGAAAATAAATTCAATGACAAGTAAAAGCAGGAAATGTCAACCAAGTATAATTTAACATTCACAGGTTTCAAAGTCTGATAAGAACTCAAATTCCCACACTCTGCTCAGAGAAAAATACTATCTCTTTGCTTAATCTGGCTTTTATGCTGTATCTGTAAAACA
The DNA here is from genome assembly GCF_965194825.1 of Balaenoptera physalus. Classification (NCBI taxonomy): domain Eukaryota; kingdom Metazoa; phylum Chordata; class Mammalia; order Artiodactyla; family Balaenopteridae; genus Balaenoptera; species Balaenoptera physalus. The sequence continues at coordinate 100,090,596 of NC_138890.1, forward strand.
TGGAGTAAAATGATCTGGTAATTTTATGCTCAATTTAGTCAGTGTAAACAAACAAAAAAAAGGGTGCACAATTCAAGTTTCAAAACAGAATATGATACAGCCAATTGGGGTGCCTACATTGACCAAATTAACTAGATTACTGCTAAGTCATTTCCCTTTGTGCTTTGTGGGTATTCTCCTAAGCATGAGAATTTATGGGATGTACTTGCAGCCACAAGAGATGACATTTAATTTAATTACTGAAGTGATCAAAATTTGAATGAATACCCCCCAAAAAACTCAACTTGTAAACTGGCCTGATACCCATGTAAAACACTCTTCTACACAGCCTCCTAACATGAGTGCACAGGGGCCCCTGGACCCTGTCACCACCTACCTCTGTCATAGGGCTTTAGGAAAACAGGGCTCATCTAACACAATCCATCTCTATAAATAACTCAAAGTCATCTTTACAAACTGTAGGGCTTCTCAGAAGAGCACAGAACAAACAACAAGAGCAATTTTGAATAGGATTTTCAGTACCAAAACTATACATAGCAATAGAAATATGGGCTTTACCAAGATCAAACATTTTAAAGAATATTTGGTTAGGTGAACTGGGATGTGGTGTAGGTGGCTGCTGTTGCTTCTTCAGGTAGATCAGTTATGCCCTACCTACCTGGGAATAAATAAAGAGCAGTATTCTTCCTTATTTTGCATGAATCAAAGCTCCTTTTCTGAAGGAAAATATGAACTTTCTGCTGGTAGTCACACAAAGAGTCTCTGTTGCAAAGTGTCTCTACTGCTTATCACCTGAGTGGAGAGTGAGGCTAACTGGAGAACCCCAACCATTTCTATGAAGCAATGGAGGTTCAGTTTCTAGGTCTCCAACCTTTTCAAGAGAAGCCAGAAATGCAAACTTTTGTTGTCAATTCCTCTGATTTATTTTAACATCAAAGACCAGATAAAACAGCTCCATATAGCTAGTTTGGCCCACTGACCACTGGTTTAAGATGTCTCATATACACAGGGATTTTTATTCACTTTATCGTTAATGCACAGAATATAACATTTATCTGACCAATTCTTATATATTTATGACTATCCCTATATTAGCTTAGTTCTACACAATTTTCTTGAGTTAACTGGCTACAATCTCCTGTTAACTAATGAGGATCGAACCATGAATAGGCTAACATTTCTGACATCAAAGATACACAGTGTAATGACAGAGAAAAGTCAGGAGGTAAGTGGGGTGGGTTGTAATAGAGAAGTGTACTCAGCATAAACAAGGAGTGAATTAGGGAGTCAATGATGGCGGATGAGGTTGGAAAGACCACCTGGCGGATGAGGTTGGAAAGACCACCTAGCAAATGCCTATATGACACAGTGATGTGAATACCAGCAGCTACCATTTACTGAACACATAAAATGTACCAAACTCTGTGCTTTCCTTGTACATGCATTACCCAATTTAATTCTCACACCAACCCTTATGAGGAAAAAATTATTATCTTTATTTTATAGATGAGGAAACCGAAGCTTGGAAAGGTCAAGTAAACCTGTCCAAGAACATGGCTGTGTATGGAGCTGAAAATCTGGGCTCAGAATATCTATCTGACTCCAAAACCTGTCTTTTCAGCCACTATGATATTGCTAAGGAATTTGGATTTCAGCCTATAAGTAATGGAAAACAAATGAAAAATCTTTGTTCTGTTCTTATAACATTCTGTGAGCTAAATAATGGAAAGTATGATTACTGTTTTATATCTGGAGAAACCAAGAAAGGTTAAGCAATTTAAAGCAAGGGAAATAATGGGCCCCTAGCACCCAAACGGCTTAATTTCTAGCCCAGGATTCACGTTGGTTTTACACAGTTGGCAAGTATTGTTTTCCAAACACTTGGTATGCCTTCAACAATCATACTTCTTCAAATTCAGAAATTCCAAGAGCACATTCCCAATTAAATCCTCTTCATAGAAGAACCTTAGCTATTTCTAGACAAGTTGTTCCCAATTTGTGATGTCAATCTGAGAAATACAAAATAAGTACTGTGACAACGAAATACAGCAGTCACCAACTTCTTCCCCGTGCCCAACTGTGTGTGCAGGTAATACAAATCCCACTTGAATGTCCATAATGAAGTAATAGTACACCAAGGATTTTCTTTTGTGTATTAGTAACTCATTAATAACATTCTTTGCATTGATTTATAATTTCTGTAAAGCATTTAAACAACCAACTTTCCAGGTTATAGCCACAACATTTTACACACATCGGTGAAAGATTGTCCCCATCAAGTTTCCCTGCAACAAAAATTTAATACCACTTCTATCATCCCGGTCAAGGCTAATAATTAGAAGAAGATTACTTACTTATAACAGTGATATAACATGGATGGATCTAGAATTTGACTGAGATATTTCTCTGTTCACAGAAGAAAACATTTGCATAAATGAAACTATATTCTGGTCACTTTCTTTCCTTAGAAATGTCACACAACTGGATAATATAATCTTAATGTTTTCCAGAATTAAAAAATACATTAACTTTCTCCATAAAAGCAGCCACTTACTGAGTACTTACAAATATGTTACAAAGATGCTTTGAGAAAGGTATAATATACCAACTTTTTCAGGGGAGAAAATTAAGGCTCAGAGAGGTAAAAGAATTTTTCCAAGGTCAGACAAGTAGTAAAGGGAAATCTAGGAATTGAACCCAGAAGAATCTGATTCCTAAGCCCATATACTTGACCACTAAGAAGTCTTAGGCACTGGAGAGAAAAACAAAGGAAGAATAGAAGGATACAAAGAAGCTCAAAGTTTATCTGAGAGCTTATATATGATAATCTTGGGAAGCAAGTGTAAAATGTGTATATAACAAAAGATAGAATAAAATATAAAGACAAATTATAGAATGGGGATAATATTTGCAAAATCTTTGATAAACAGCAAACTAGGAACAGAAGAGAACTTTCTCACATTAATAAAGAACATCTACTAAAGACTGACAACTAACATCATATTTACCGGGAAGAAACTGGTTGTTTTCTCCCTTAGATCCAGAACAAGGATACTCCTCTCACCACTCCTATTCATTATTGTACCAGAAGTCCCAGTTAGTGAAATAAGACAAGAAGAGAAAATTTAAAACAAACAAAAAGAAAAATTGGAAATGAAACTATTTATTTGCAGATAACATGATTGACTATGTAGACAAATTTTTTAAAAATCAACAGCAACAACAACAAAAAGCTCCTGGAACTCACATAATGAGTGAGTACAGCAAGGTCACAAGATATTAGGATAATATACAAAAATCAATTGTTTTCCTATACAGCAGCAATGAACAATTGGAATTTGAAATTTAAAAAACAATCAATATTATTTATAATGGCACCAAGAAATAAAATAAGATTCTTATGTATATGTACAAAATCTGTATATGTAAAACTACAAAACTCTGATGAAAGAAATTTTTAGAAATCTAAGTAAATGGAGAAATACTGTGTTCCTGTATTGAAACACACTTCCTTGTTAAGATGTCAATTCTTCCCAACTTAGTCTGTGACTTTAATGCAGTCCCAACCAAACACCAAGCAAGCTATTTCACAGATGTCGAAAAACTGATTCAAAAGTGTATATGAAAAGACAAAAGATCTAGAATTGCCAACACAATACTAAAGAAGAATAACAAAGTTGGAGGACTCACTCTACCCAATTTCAAGCTTTACTATAAAGCCACAGTAATCAAGATAATGTGGTACTGGAAAAATAATAGACAATGTACAGAATAGAGAATGCAGAAATAGGCCCACCCAAATGTAATCATCTAATCTTTGATGAAGAAGCAAAGACAATTTAATTTAAAAAGGATGTTCTTTCAACAAATGATGATATAGATGTTCATATGCAAAAAAAAATTATAAAACACCCTAGATATAGACCTTACACTTTTCACAATATTAAACTCAAAAGAGATCACAGACCTAAATGTAAAATTCAAAACTATAAAACTTTTAGAAGAAAGCATAAGAGAATACTTGTGTTCTTGGATTTAGTGGTGAACTTTGTTCACGACACCAAAAGCACAACTCATGAAAGAAGAAATGGATAAGTTGGACTTTATTAAAATGAAAAACTCTGCTCCGGAAAGACATTGTTAAGAGTATGAAAAGACAAGCTACAGACTGGGAGAAAATATTTGCAAAATATATATCTGATAAAGCAGCAGTCCCCAACATTTTTGGCACCAGGGACCGGTTTCGTGGAAGACAATTTTTCCACGGATGGAGGAGGGGGGATGGTTCAGGCAGTGATGCTAGCGATGGGGGGCAGCAGATGAAGCTTCACTCGTTGGCCCACCACTCACCTCCTGCTATACGGCCCAGTTCCTAACAGGTCACAGACCCGGAGTTGGGGACCCCTGTGATAAAGGATTTATATCCAAAATATAAAAAGAACCCTTAAAAATCCATAGGAAAACAAACAGCCCAACTAAAATATGGGCAAAAGATCTGAAGAGACATATTACCAAAGATGGCAAATAAATATATGAAAAGATGCTCAACATCATCTGTCATTAGGGAATTGCAAGTTAAAACATAAATGAGATACATCTACATACCTATTAGAGTGGTTAAAATCCAAAAAAAACTTGTGCTGAGCAATCACAGGTGGCTTGGAATATGGCGGAATCAAGACTGGAGGCGCTCGACCACTCTTCTCAGAGGAAGCCAGATCTTGCAGAATCTCGGGAGTTCTACCAGGACTCCGGGAGTCCTGGGATGAGAAACACCTGGGTCTTCCCTCTCTCCACCTTAACCCCTGGCAACCCACTGATCTTTTTACTGTTTCCATAGTTCTGTCTTCTCCAGAATATCCTGTATAGTTGGAATCATGTAATGTGTAACCTTTTTAGATGGCTTCTTTCAGTTAATAATAAGCATTTACCTTTCCCCACATGTCTCCTTATGGCTCCATAGCTCATTTCTTTTTTTCACTGAATAACATTCCCTTGACTGGATGTACCCCATATAGGATCTTTTCACCTACTAACATCTCAGGTGTTCCCATATTTGGGCAGTTATGAATAAAGCCCCTGTAAAAAATATTTTTTAAACCCCCAAAACTGACAATACCAGCTGGGGACTAGGATGCAAATCAACAGAAACTCTCACTCTTGCTGGTGGTTATGGCTACTTTGGAAGACACTTTGGCAGCTTCTTACAAGGCTAAACCTACTTTTATCACATGATCCAATAATTACTCTCCTAGGTATTTACCTAACTGAAATCTTATGTCCACACAAAAACCTGCACATGAATGTTTATAGCAGCTGTATTCATAATCACCAAAAACTGGAAGCAACCAAGAAATTCTCTAATAAGTGAGTGGATAAGTAAAATATGATATGATGGAATTTTTCAGTGATTTTAAAAAGGTATAATCTAGAAAAATATTAAAAGACATGTCAATCTTAAATATATATTGCTAAGTGAAAGAAATCAGTGTGAAAGGGCTAATTACCCTGATTCTAATTATATCACATTCCAGGAAATGCAAAACTAGTGAAATGGTAAAAAGATCAGTGGTTATGGAAGGAGAAAGAGTTGAATAAGTGAGTTACCAGGGATATTTTGGGGCATTGAATCTATTCTGTATGTTATAGTAATGGTGGATAAATGACACTATGAATTTGCAAAAATCCATAGCCTTTTACAGCACAAAGAGTGAACCTTAATGTATACAAATTTTAAAAACACAATTTAGTAGGTCAGGCAATCTCAGAAAGGAATGCAGAATGTGACAAAACACTCTAACTGCATTACAAATGTCTGAAACAGCCTTAGGGAAGGGAATAGAGGCAAAAGGTGCTGACTTAAACAAATGGAAATGAGTAGAATCTATAAGACTAAAGGCCAAAAAACCTGACTAAATTACTGAACTCTTGCTGATAAAGTCACCTCCCCTGGGTGTAAGCATAGGTTAACAATTTATACACAATGGTACAATTAAGAAAATGAATAGTCATTGGGGGGGGGGCTAGGTTTCTCATTGTTGGAGTGGAGGTTACAAATAAATGAGAGGAGGAGACTAGAATGATCCCTGTGGTAATAGATTAGAGTTGCAGACATCAGTATGAACTTATGTTTAGTGTAACAGAGATACAGATAGTTACATATAGAGAAATGTATTCATTTGTATAGAAATGTATAAACATACATTTCCTTGCCCTGTCAGCTGAATTTGTAGCAACATCTTAGGTAGGGCCAGATGTTATTTTCTAATATTGTCTACTAAAGGAACCATGGTCCCTTGGAGAAGTGGCTGATTCTAGGACTGGGGCAGGAAATATACAAGATGAGCCTGGAGTATCTAGTAGAACATGTAAGGAAGTACTCTTGCTAAAACAAACAAACAAAATAATGATGGGAGCATTAATAAATAAATAAGTGGGGGAAAGATACAAATCTCCCTTGCAGAAGAATTACAAATAATTTACATAAATACTGCACTCTCAGAGGAGGTGGATCATAACTCCCCACTCCTTATATGTTTGAGCTGCACATAGTTACTTCTCTCCAGAGTGCAGTTAGTATAGAAAGGGTGGTGGCCAGGGAAGAGTAACTTGATGATGAAGAAACACAACGAACACTACCTCAGCCAAGTGATTAAGGTGATCACCAACAATGATAACTCATGTTGATGGAATGTACCCTTGATGTGATTCAATGTCAATGGCATTTTACCTTTGTGATCTTCCTTCCAAATACCCATAATCTCAGTCCAATCATGAGAAAAACAGACAAATCTCAATTGAGGGGCATTCAACAAATACCTAAACAGTACTCCTTAAAATTGACAAGGTTATCAAAAACTAGGAAATTCTGAGAAACTTTCACAGCACAGAGGAACCTAAAGAGACATGACAATTTAAAGTAATGTGGTCTCCTTGATGGTATCCTGGAACAGAAAAAGGGTATTAGGGAAAATGACTAAAGATATTTGAATAAAGTATGAGCTTTACTTAATAATAAGGTATTCTATGGGTTCATTAATTGTGGCAAATGTGCCAAACTAATGTAAGATGTTAATAATAGGAGAAACTAGGGGCAGGGAGGATGAGGGTAATACAGGAACTCTCTGGACTATCTTCACAATTGTTCTGTAAATCTAAAACTGTTCTAAAATTAAAAGTTTATTTTTAAAAAATTACAAATACAAGATTACTAGTTCTAAAATATAAAGAACTACAAACTGAAAAGAAGAAAACAAACAACTCAAAATAAGAATGAGCAAAGGTTATGCACAGGATACTCACAGGAGAGGAAATCCAAATGGCCATAACACTTAAACAAACAAACCAAAAAAAGACATTGACCTTATCAGTGGACAAAGGGAAACAGAAAATAAAACATGATACTGTTTCTTAACCATTAGCTTTTGGCCTATGTTTAAAAGAGTAAAAATATCCAGTGTTTAGAAAGATGCAGAAAAATGGACACTCACCTACAGAGCTGATGGAAGCATGAATTGCTACAACATTTTGCAAAGTAATGTGGCAATATCTATTGCAGTAAGAAACACATATACACCTTCACTTAGCAGCTGTACTTTGGGGAATCTATCCTACAGCAGTAAAAGCACCAGAATGAAAACATATATATGCATAAGGATTATCAGTGTAACATTGTAATGTTGTTATACAATATTTTTAGTGGCAAAAAATTAGAAACAATCTTAATGTCTATCAATAGGGTAATGGCTATAAATTATAGTATATCCATATTATAGGATATTATGCAGCTATAAAAAAAGAGTATAGTCCATATCTATTAACCTGGAGAGGTGCTATCATGTAATTTTAAGTGGTAAAAGAGAACTACAGAATAGTATGTATGGTGTGAAACTATTTTTAAAAACCTTCTGAATATGCTTTTATGTTTAAATATTTTTGGAAGACTACACACCTGGCTAATAACATGTTATGACAGAAGAGTCAGACAGAGCTTTAATCTCTTGTTACTCTTCATATACACATATTCTAAAATAAAATAAAATAAAACATGAAGCATGATTGTCACATGTTACATTTAACTAGGGAATACACAGAAAAAAATGAATGCCAGAACTGCGGCAACATCTCACATGATCACTGTCTAGAAGCAACATTGTAACACGGTAAAATGAGAAGCTATTTTCTATGGGCCCACAGTAACCTATTTTCTGCATCAAAAGAAAAAGCACCAAGTTGTTTATTTTTATCAGTGACCTATGAGAGAAAGGAGCCCAGTAAATCTGTATTTCCCTCCATTGGGGTGCAACTGTTAGCTTCCTAGAAGTTGAAGAGGGTTCTAACGGGCTATGACAATTCAGAGAAACAGCATTTTCCAAAATAAAATGATGTCCAGTGTGTGTAAGTAGGAAATCATACATAAGAAAACCAAAAACAATAAATTTGATTCAGGTGACATCAACAATCATGGGTGATATCTGAAACGAGAAGTCCAATCAGCAAGAGTCACAGGGTATAATGAATAAACACAAACCCAACTGAGTAAAACTAGAAAAAAAAAAAAGAAGAAGAAGAAGCCAGAAAAGAGAAAAGCTAGCAGAATACTTGAGGATGGCTCCATTTCCTCTGTACTCAACACAGTCAAAGCTTCATTCAGCAACATGGATGAAAGATGGCAACTGGAGCTACTCAATCTAATTATTAAACATTTGGCTGTAATTATAATTGTACACTGTTTTACACAAAGCAGTGTCAATGAATGTGTTTTGAAGGAAGGAGAAGAGGGAAGGGGAGAGGGATAGAGGTAATTAATTAGAAATAAAGTAATTAAAGAGAATAATGAAAGTCTTCAATAGAAAAATAGCTAATCATAAATTTGAAGACTATGAACATTAAAAGGAAGAACTTCTAGAGTTTTTGTAGACTAAAAGAATAGAAGTACTACAGTTTTACAGGCAACTTGGTTAGCACTGTTCTTACAAATAGAAGAAAAACATGTCCCCATCATAGTAAACCCCTGGAATGTGAGTTTAATGAGCAAGCTTGAAGCATACCCACTGGACTTATATATTAAGTTTTCTAGACAAGTGGACCAAAGACAACATGCTACAAGGAGCAGGGTAAAGACCAGTCTACATACCAAATAAGAATATCAGTGTATTTCAGATTAGAGCATTCGAAATATGAAGAAGGTGACAGGCAAGAGGCAGGTCCCAGAGGCAGAAAATTATAGTGCATTCTTTAGTAACCATACCTGTATATCTTAACTCCAAAATATCTCACAAATGAACATAAAATGTTTAAAAAGCCTTATTTATACCTAAGGCATTTGCTTCAGCAAAGAGAAGAAAGGGTAGAAAAGAGCAAGCTGTGGGGACTTCCCTGGTGTCACAGTGGTTAAGAATCCACCTGCCAATGCAGGGGACACGGGTTTGAGCCCTGGTGCAGGTAGATCCCACATGCCGTGGAGCAACTAAGCCCATGCGCCACTGAGCCTGCACTCTAGAGCCCGTGAGCCACAACTACTGAGCCTACATGACACAACTACTGAAGCCCACGCGCCTAGAGCCCATGCTCCATGACAAGAGAAGCCACCTCAATGAGAGGCCCACGCACCGCAACGAAGAGTAGCATCCGCTCGCCACAACTAGAGAAAGCCCACGTGCAGCAATGAAAGACCCAACGCAGTGAAAAATAAATTATTTTCTTTTAAAGTTCATAACTACAAATAATGACTTTAAATGTAAATGGACTAAATTCTCCAATCAAAAAGAAATCATATGAAGTATCTTTTCTGACAACACTGGTATGAAACCAAAAATCAATCATAAGAAGAAAACTAGAAAATTCACAAATATGTGGAGATTAAAAAACATGCTGGGCTTCCCTGGTGGCGCAGTGGTTGAGAATCTGCCTGCCAATGCAGGGGACATGGGTTCGAGCCCTGGTCTGGGAAGATCCCACATGCCATGGAGCAACTAGGCCCGTGAGCCACAATTACTGAGCCTGCGCGTCTGGAGCCTGTGCGCCGCAACAAGAGAGGCCACGATAGTGAGAGGCCCGCGCACCGCGATGAAGAGTGGCCCCCGCTTGCCACAACTAGAGAAAGCCCTTGCACAGAAATGAAAACCCAACACAGCCAAAAATAAATAAATAAATAAATAAAGTAAACAATGCGTTAAAAAATCTTTAAAAAAAAAAACACATGCTACTGAATAACCAATGGGTCAAAGAAAAAATTAAAAGAGAGATTTTTTTAAAACTTGGGAAAAATGAAAATGTAAACACAACATATCAAAACTTATGTGATGCTTAATTTGTTTAAGATAAACAAAATAGATAAACCTTTAGCTAGACTTACCACAAAAAAAGAGGGCTCAATAGATAAAATCAGTAATGAAAGAGGAACTATTAAAACTGATACCACAGAAATATACAGGCTTGTGAACTATGAACAATTATATGCCAACAAATTGTACAACCTAGAAGAAATGGATAAATTCCTAGAAACATACAATCTACTAAGAATGAATTATGAAGAAATAGAAAATGTGAACAGACCAATTACTATTAAAGAGATTGAATCAGTTATTGAAAACCTCCCAACAAAGAAAACTCCAAGACAAGGTGGCTTCACTAGTGAATTTTACCAAACATTTCAAGAACTACCAATCCTTCTCAAACTCCTCTAAAAAATAGAAGAGAAAGGAATATTTCCAAACTGATTTTACAAGGTTAGCATTACCCAGATACCAGTCACACAAGGATACTATAAGAAAACACGATTATAGGCCAATATCCCTGATCAAGACAGAGGCAAAAAATATTAGCAAACCTAATTCAACAATATATTAGATGAATCATATACCATGATCAACTGGCATTTATTTCAGGGATGCAAAGATGTTTTGAAATCCAAAATTAATCAATGTGATAAACCACATTAACAAAATGAAGAATGAAAATCACACGATCATCTCCATAGGTGCAGGAAAAGCATCTGACAAAATTCTACAACCTTTCATGATAAAACCTCTCAACAGGGGAGAGGACCTTCAAGACGGCAGAGGAGTAAGATGTGGAGATCACCTTCCTCCCCACAAACACATCAGAAATACATCTACATGTGGAACAACTCCTACAGAACACCTACTGAATGCTGGTAAAACACCTCAGACTTCCCAAAAGGCAAGAAACTCCCCACGTACATGGGTAGGGCAAAAGAAAAAAGAAAAAATAGAGACAAAAGAATAGGGACAGGACCTGCACCTCTGGGAGGGAGCTGTGAAGGAGGAAAAGTTTCCACATACCAGGAAGCCCTTTCACTGGAGGAGACGGGGGATGGGCGGGGAGTGGGGTGGGGAAGCTTCGGAGACGCGGAGGAGAACACAGCAAGAGGGGTGTAGAGGGCAAAGCGGAGAGATCCCCGCACAGAGGATTGGTGCCGACCAGCACTCACCAGCCTGAGAGGCTTGTCTGCTCACCCGCCGGGGTGGGAGGGGGCTGGGAGCTGAGGCTCAGGCGTTGGAGGTCAGACCCCAGGGAGAGGACAGGGGTTGGCTGCATGAACACAGCCTGAAGGGGGCTAGTGCGCCACAGCTAACTGGGAGGGAATCTGGGAAGAAGTCTGGAACTGCCGAAGAGTCAAGAGACATTGTTTCAGGGTGCACGAGGAAAGGGCATTCTGAGCACCGCCTAAATGAGCTCCAGAGATGGGTGCAAGCTGCGGCTATCAGCGCAGACCACAGAGACGGGCATGAGACGCTAAGGCTGCTGCTGCAGCCACCAAGAAACCTGTGTGCAAGCACAGGTCACTATCCACACCTCCCCTCCCGGGAGCCTGTGCGGCCCACCACTGCCAGGGTCCCGTGATCCAGGGACAACTTCCCAATGAGAACACAAGGCGCGCCTCAGGCTGTTGCAATGTCATGATGGCCTCTGCTGCTTTAGGATTGCCCCACATTCTGTACCCCTCCCTCCCCCCGGCCTGAGTGAGCCAGAGCCCCCTAATCAGCCACTCCTTTAAACCTCTCCTGTCTGGGTGAAGAACAGACAGCAGAGGGTGACCTACATGCAGAGGCAGGGCCAAATCCAAAGCTGAACCCCAGGAGCTGTGCGAACAAAGAAGAGAAAGGGAAATCTCTCCCAGCAGCCTCAGGAGCAGCGGATTAAATCTCCACAATCAACTGATGTACTCTGCACCTCTGAAATACCTGAATACACAACGAACCATCCCAAAATTGAGGTGGTAGACTTTGGGAACAACTGTAGACTTAGGGTTTGCTACATGCAACTGACTAGTTTCTGATTTATATGTTTACCTTAGTTTAGTTTTTAGCACTTGTTATCATTGGTGGATTTGTTTATTGGTTTGGTTGCTCTCTTTCTTTTTTTTTATTTTAATAATATTTTTTCAGTTTGTTATTTTAATAACTTTATTTATTTTATTATTTTTTTCTTCCTTTCTTTTTTTTCTCCCTTTTTTCTGAACTGTGTGGCTGACAGGGTCTTGGTGCTCCGGCCAGGTGTCAGGCCTGAGTCTCTGAGGTGGGAGCGCCAGGTTCAGGACACTGGACCACCAGAGACCTTCTGGCCCCACATAATATCAATCGGCAAGAGATCTCCCAGAGATCTGTGTCTCAACACTAAGACCCAGCTCCACTCAACGACCAGCAAGATCCAGTGCTAGACACCCCATGCCAAACAACTAGCAAGACAGAAACACAACCCCGCCCATTAGCAGAGTGGCTGCCTAAAATCATAATAAGGTCACAGACACCCCAAAATGCACCACCGGACGTGGTCCTGCCAACCAGAAATACAATATCCAGCCTCATCCACCAGAACACAGGCGCCAGCCCCCTCCACCAGGAAGCCTACACAACCCACTGAACCAACCTTACCCACTGGGGGCAGACACCAAAAACAACGGAAACTATGAACCTGCAGCCTGCGAAAAGGAGACTCCAAACACAGTAAGTTAAGCAAAACGAGAAGACAGAGAAACACACAGTAGATGAAGGAGCAAGGTAAAAACCCACCAGACCAAACAAATGAAGAGGAAATAAGCAGTCTACCTGAAAAAGAATTCAGAATAATGGTAGTAAAGATGATCCAAAATCTTGGAAATAGAATGGAGCAAATACAAGAAACGTGTAACAAGGACCTAGAAGGACTAAAGAGCAAAAAACAATGATGAACAACACAATAAATAAAATTAAAATTTCTCTAAGAGGAATCAATAGCAGAATAACTGAGGCAGAAGAATGGATAGGTGACCTGGAAGATAAAATAGGGGAAAAAACTATCTCAGAGCAAAATAAAGAAAAAAGAATGAAAAGAATTGAGGACAGTCTCAGAGACCTCTGGGACAACATTAAATCCACCAACATTCGAATTATAGGGGTCCCAGAAGAAGAAGAGAAAAAGAAAGGCACTGAGAAAATATTTGAACAGATTATAGTTGAAAACTTCCCTAACATGGGGAAGGAAAGAGTCAATCAAGTCCAGGAAGCACAGAGAGTCTCATACAGGATAAATCCAAGGAGAAACATGGGAACACACATATTAACCAAACTATCAAAAATTAAATACAAAGAAAAAATATTAATAGCAGCAAGGGAAAAGCCACAAATAACATACAAGGGAATCCCCATAAGGTTAACATCTGATCTTTCAGCAGAAAATCTGCAAGCAAGAAGGGAGTGGCAGGACATATTTACAGTGATGGAAGGGAGAAACCTACAACTAAGATTACTCTACCCAGCAAGGATCTCATTCAGATTCGACGGAGAAATTAAAACCTGTACAGATAAGCAAAAGCTAAGAGAATTCAGCACCACCAAACCAGCATTACAACAAATGCTAAAGGAACTTCTCTAGGCAGGAAACACAAGAGAAGGAAAAGACCTATAATAGCAAACCCAAAACAATTTAGAAAATGGGAATAGGAACATACATATCAATAATTACCTTCAATGTAACTGGATTAAATGCTCCAACCAAAAGACATAGGCTGGCTGAATGGATACAGAAACAAGACCCATATATATATGCTGTCAACAAGAGATCCACTTCAGACCTAGGGACACATACAGACTGAAAGTAAGGGAATGGAAAAAGATATTCCATGCAAATGGAAATTAAAAGAAAGCTGGAGTAGCAATTCTCATATCAGACAAAATAGACTTTAAAATAAAGACTATTACAAGAGACAAAGAAGGACACTACATAATGATCAAGGGACCAATCAAGAAGAAGATAAAACAACTGTAAATATTTATGCACCCAACATAGGAGCACCTCAATACAGAAGGCAAATGCTAACAGCCATAAAAGGGGAAATCGACAGCAATACAATCATAGTAGGGGACTTTAACACCCCACTTTCACCAATGGAAATATCAACCAAAATGAAACTAAATAAGGACACACAAGCTTTAAATGATACATTAAACAAGATGGATTTAATTGATATTTATAGGACATTCCATCCAAAAACAACAGAATACACTTTCTTCTCAAGTGCTTATGGAACATTCTCCAGGATAGATCATATCTTGGGTCACAAATCAAGCCTTGGTAAATTTAAGAAAATTGAAATCATATCAAGTATCTTTTCAGACCACAACACTATGAGACTAGATATCTATTACAGGAAAAAAACTGTAAAAAATACAAACACATGGAGGCTAAACAATACACTACTAAATAACCAAGAGATCACTGAAGAAATCAAAGAGGAAATCAAAAAATACCTAGAAACAAATGAGAATGAAAACACGTGGCCCAAAACCTATGGGATGCAGCAAAAGCAGTTCTAAAAGGGAAGTTTAGAGCAATAAAATCCTATCTCAAGAAACAAGAAAAACCTCAAATAAACAGCCTAACCTTACACCTACAGCAATCAGAGGAAGAAGAACAAAAAAACCCCCAAAGTTAGCAGAAGGAAAGAAATCCTAAAGATCAGATCAGAACTAAATGAAAAAGAAATGAAGGAAATGATAGCAAAGATCAATAAAACTAAAAGGTGGTTCTTTGAAATGATAAACAAAATTGATAAACCATTAGCCAGACTCATCAAGACAAAAAGGCAGAAGACTCAAATCAACAGAATTAGAAATGAAAAAGGAAAAGTAACAACTGACACTGCAGAAATACAAAGGATCATGAGCGATTACTACAAGCAACTCTAGGCCAATAAAATGGACAACCTGGAAGAAATGGAAAAATTCTTAGAAATGCACAATCTTCTGAAACTGAACCAGGAAGAAATAGAAAAATACAAACAGACCACTCACAAGCACTGAAATTGAAACTGTAATTAAAAATCTTCCAACAAACAAAAGTCCAGGACCAGATGGATTCACAGACGAATTCTATCAAACATTTAGAGAAGAGCTAACACCTATCCTTCTCAAACTCTTCCAAAATAGAGCAGAGGGAGGATCACTCCCAAACTCATTCTATGAGGCCACCATCAATGTGATACCAAAATGATGTTACAAAGAAAGAAAACTACAGGCCAATATCACTGATGAACAAAGATGCAAAAATCCTCAACAAAATACTAGCAAACATAATCCAGCAGTATGTTAAAAGGATCATACACCATGATCAAGTTGTGTTTATCCCAGAAATGCGAGGGTTCTTCAATATACACAAAGGTGATACACCATATTAACAAATTGAATGATAAAAACCATATGATCATCTCAATAGATGCAGGAAAAGCTTTTGACAAAATTTAACACCTATTTATGATTAAAAAAAACTCTCCAGAAAGTAGGCATAGAGGGAACTTACCTCAACATAATAAAGGCCATACATGACAAACCCACAACCAACATCGCTCTCAATGGTGAAAAACTGAAACCATTTCCACTAAGATCAGGAACAAGACAAGGTTGCCCACTCTCACCACATTATTCAACATAGTTTTGGAAGTTTTAGCCACAGCAGTCAGAGAAGAAAAAGAAATAAAAGGAATCCAAATTGGAAAAGAAGAAGTAAAACTGTCACTGTTTGCAGATGACATGATACTATAAATAGAGAATCCTAAAGATGCTACCAGAAAACTACTAGAGCTAATCAATGAACTTGGTAAAGTAGCAGGAGACAAAATTAATGCCCAGAAATCTCTTGCAATCTTATACACTAATGATGAAAAATCTGAAAGAGAAATTAAGGAAACACTCCCATTTACCATTGCAACAAAAAGAATAAAATACCTAGGAATAAACCCACCTAAGCAGAAAGAAGACCTGTATGCAGAAAACTATAAGACACTGATGAAAGAAATTAAAGATGATACAAACAGATGGAGAGGTATACTATGTTCTTGGATTGGAAGAAGCAACATTGTGAAAATGACTATACTACCCAAAGCAATCTACAGATTCAATGCAATCCCTATCAAACTATCAATGGCATTTTTCACAGAACCTGAACAAAAAATTTCACAATTTGTATGGAAACACAAAAGACCCCGAATAGCCAAAGCAATCTTGAGAAAGAAAAATGGAGCTGGAGGAATCAGGCTCCCAGACTTCAGACTATATTACAAAGCTACAGTAATCAAGACAGTATGGTACTGGCACAAAAACAGAAATATAGATCAATGGAACAGGATAGAAAGCCCAGAGATAAACCCACACACATATGGTCACCTTATCTTTGATAAAGGAGGCAAGCATATACAGTGGAGAAAAGACAGCCCCTTCAATAAGTGGTGCTGGGAAAACTGGACAGCTACATGTAAAAGAATGAAATTAGAACACTCCCTCATCGTCAGACGAATGGATAAAGAAGATGTGGTATATATATACAATGGAATATTACTCAGCCATAAAAAGAACCAAATTGGGTCATTTGTAGAGACGTGGCTGGATCTAGAGACTGTCATATAGAGTGAAGTAAGTCAGAAAGAGAAAAACAAATATCGTATATTAACACATATATGTGGAACCTAGAAAAATGGTACAGATGAACCAGTTTGCAGGGCAGAAATAGAGACACAGATGTAGAGAACAAACGTATGTACACAAAGGAGGGAAAGTGGTGGGGGGTTGGGGGGATGTTATGAATTGGGAAATTGGCACTGACATATATACACTAATATGTATGAAATGGATAACTAATAAGAACCTGCTGTATAAAAAAATAAATGAAATAAAATTCAAAAACTCAAAAAAAAAACAAAGAGAACACTCCCTAACACCATACACAAAAATAAACTCAAAATGGATTAAAGACCTAAATGTAAGGCCAGACACTATCAAACTCTTAGAGGAAAACATAGGCAGAACACTCTATGACATAAATCATAGCAAGATCCTTTTTGACCCACCTCCTAGAGAAATGGAAATAAAAACAAAAATAAGCAAATGGGACGTAATGAAACTTAAAAGCTTATACACAGCAAAGGAAACCGTAAACAAGATGAAAAGACAACCCTCAGAATGGGAGAAAATATTTGCTAATGAAGCAACTGACAAAGGATTAATCTCCAAAATTTACAAGCAGCTCATGCAACTAATATCAAAGAAACAAACAACCCAATCCAAAAATGGGAAGAAGACCTAAATAGACATTTCTCCAAAGAAGATATACAGATCACCAATAAACACATGAAAGGATGGTCAACATCACTAATCATTAGAGAAATGCAAATCAAAAGTACAATGAGGTATCACCTCCCACCGGTCAGAATGGCCATCATCAAAAAATCTACAAACAATAAATGCTGGAGAGGGTGTGGAGAAAAGGGAACCCTCTTACATTGTTGGTGGGAATGTAAATTGGTACAGCCACTATGGAGAACAGTATGGAGGTTCCTTAAAAAACTAAAAATAGAACTACCATATGATCCAGCAATCCCACTACCGGGCATATACTCTGAGAAAACCATAATTCAAAAAGAGTCATGTACCACAATGTTCACTGAAGCACTATTTACAATAGCCAGGACATGGAAGCGACCTAAGTGTCCATCAACAGATGAATGGATAAAGAAGATGTGGCACATATATACAATGGAATATTACTCAGCCATAAAAAGAAACGAAATTGAGTTATTTATAGTGAGATGGTTGGACCTAGAGTCTGTCATACAGAGTGAAGTAAGTCAGAAAGAGAAAAACAAATACTGTATGCTAGTACATATATATGGAATCTAAAGGAAAAAAATGCTTCTGAAGAACCTAGTGGGAAGACAGGAATAACGATGCAGACACAGAGAATGGACTTGAGGACACAGGGAGGGGGAAGGGTAAGCTGGGACGAAGTGAGAGAGTGGCATGGACATATATACACTACCAAATGTAAAATAGGTAGCTATCGGGAAGCAGCCACATAGCACAGGGAGATCATCTTGGTGCTTTGTGACCACCTAGAGGGGTGGGATATGGAGGGTAGGAGGGAGACGCAAGAGGGAGGGCATACAGGAATATATGTATATGTATATATGATTCACTTTGTTATACAGCAGCAACTAACACAACAATGTAAAGCAATTATACTCCATTAAAGATGTTAAAAATAAAAAAACAATAACATAAAGTATTAATCCTCTAGTAATAACCTTTCTAAGTAAAAAAAAAAAAAAAAAACCTCTCAACAAACTGGGTATAGAGGGAATGTACCTCAACATAATAAAGGCCATATATAACAAGCCCACAGCTAACATCATGCTCAACAGTGAAAAGTTGAAAGCTTTTCCTCTAGGATCAGGAACAAGAAAAGAATGCCTACTCTCACCATTTTTATTCAACATAGTATCGGAAATCCTAGTCAGAGAAATTAGGCAAGAAGAAGAAAGAGGCATCCAAATCAGAAAGAAAGACATAAAACTATGTCTCCATTTGCAGGTAGCATGATATTATATATGGAAAACCATAAAGACTCCACCCAAAAACTTTTAAAACTAATAAACAAATTCAGTAAATTTGCAAAATACAAAATCAATATACAAAAATCCGTTGCATTTCTATACATTAATAATGAATATCAGAATGAGAAATTAAGAAAATCTCATTTACAATTGCTTCCAAAAAATAAAATATCTAGAAATAAATTTAAGGAAGGAGGTGAAAGACCGGTACACTGAAAACTATAAGACATTGATGAAAGAAATTGAAGAAGGCACAAATAAATGAAAAGATATTCTGTGCTCATGGAAGAATTAATATTGCTAAAATGTCCATAGTACCCAAAGCAATCTTCAGATTCAATGCAATCCCTATGAAAATTCCAGTGGCATTTTTCACAGAAATAGAAAAAAAATCCTAAAATTTGTATAGAACTTCAAGACTCCTAACAGCCAAAGCAATCCTGAGAAAGAAGAACAAAGTTGGAGACATCACACATCCTGATTTCAAACTATATTATAAAGCTATAGTAATCAAAATACTATGCTATTGGCACAGAAACAGATACATAAATACATGCAACAGAATAGAGAAATAAACCCATGCATATATTGTCAATTAATTTACAACAAGGAGCCAAGAATATACAGTGGGGGAATGGATAGTCTCTTTAATAAATAGTGTTGGGAAAACTGGATAGTCACATACAAAAGAGTGAAACTGGACCCCTATTTTATACCAGACAGCAAAATCAACTCAAATTGGTTTAAATACTTGAACATAATACCTGAAATCATAAAACTCCTGGAAGAAAACATAGAGGATAAGCTCCTTGACTTTGGTCTTGGCAGTGATTTTTTAGATTTGACACCACAAGCAAAGACAACAAAAGCAAAAGTAAACAAGGGGGACTACATCAAATTAAAAAGCTCCTGCAAAACAAAGGGAACCATCAATCAAATTAAAAGGCAACCTACAGAATGGGAAAAAATATCTGTAAACCATATATCCAATAATGGTTTAATATCCAAAATATACAAGGAACGCATGTAACTCAAGAGCAACAAAACAAATAACCCAATTAAAAATGGTCAAAGGACCTGAACAGACATTTTTCCGAAGAAGACATTAGAAATGGCTAACAGGTACATGAAATGGTGCTCAACATCACTAATTCTCAGGAAAATGCACATCAAAACCACAATGAGATATCACCTCACACCTTTTAGAATGCTATTACCAAAAAGACAAGAGATAATAAATGCTGGTGAGGATGTGGAGAAAAGGGATCCCTCCTACACTGTTGGTGGGAATGTAAATTGGTGCACCCACTATGGAAAACAGTATGGAGATTCCTCAAAAAATTAAAAATAGAGTTGCCATATGGTCCAGCAATCTCACTCCTGGGCATATATCTGGACAAAACTATAATTCAAAAAGATATATGCACCACAATTTTCATTGCAGTGCTATTTACAATAGCCAAGACATGGAAGCAACCTAAGTGTCCATCGACAAATGAATGGATAAAGATGTTTATATATATATATATATATATATATATATATATATGCATATGCACACACAAACAATGGAATTTTATTCAGCCATAAAAAAGAATGAAATTATGCTATTTGCAGCAACATAGATGGACCCAAAGATTATCATACTAAGTAAAGTAAGCCAGACAGAGAAAGGCAAATATCAAATGATATTGCTTTTATGTGGGAAAAAAAAATACAAATGAATTTATTTCCAAAACAGAAAGAGACTCACAAACATAGAAAACAAACTTATTGTTACCAAAGGAAAAAGGGGGGTGGGGGGGGATAAATTAGGAGGTTGGGGATTAACAGATACATACTACTATGTATGAAATAGACAACCAACAAAGACCTACTGTATAGCATGCGGAACTATACTCGGTATTTTGTAATAACCTATAAGGGAAGAGAATTTGAAGAATATATATACATATATATGTATGTATATGTATAACTGAATCACTGTGCTGTACACCTGAAACTAACACGATATTGTAAATCAACTATACTTCAATAAAAAAAAAAGAGAAAGACAATACCATATGACATCACTTATATGTGGAATCTAAAATATGACACAAATGAACTTATCTACGAAACAGAAACAGACTCACAGACACAGAGAACAGACTTGTGGCTGCCAAGCGGGGGCGGGAAGGCTGGGAGGGATCGACTAGGAGTTAGGGATTAGCAGATGCAAACTATTACATATAGAATGGATAAACAACAAGGTCCTACCTTATAGCACAGGGAACTATATTCAATATCCTGTGATAAACCATAATGGAAAAGAATATGAAAAAGAATATATATATATGTATATATATATGTAACTGAATCACTTTGCTGTACAGTAGAAATTAACACAACATTGTAAATTAACTATACTTCAATAAATTTTAAAAAAAGAGAGTCCCAGTTGCAGCCCAATCTGTGCCCCTTACTGGGACTCAGCCATGGCTGGGTCCTTATGGCCACCAGAGAGATTGCTCCCCGCCTCACTGGAGACCTATTTGCATGAGTAGATTTGTAGCAGGTTTGTTTGGTGAGGGGAAGAGAGAAGAGCTGTATGAAAGTAAAATACAAGATATCAAGGCTTGAGGTATCTCTGAGCCATAAGGAGAGAGAACATCTGAATAAAGAATTCTTTCACTCAGCCAATATTTATGGAGTGCAATGGGAATACAGCAGTGAAAAAGCCACAGGTTCCTGCCTCTGGTAGAAAGAGAAATAGAACATAAACAAGTCATAGATCTTAACAAGTGCTGTGAAAGAAATACAGCAATGTGGTAAATGGGGACAATTTTCAGTAGAATGGAAAGGAAGACCTCCCCAAGTAGGGACGTTTGAACCAACATGGAAGGATGAGAAAGTGCGGACAGGATGAAAAAGAGAAGGATGTGTCCAGGAGGCAGCAAGAACAAAAGGCCTAAAGCAGGAGAAACCTTGGCACCCAAAACACAGTCAGGCAGTGTGGCTGGAGCCTGTTGAGAGTGGGTGGCACAGGGCTAGGGATCAGCTTCCCCCCAGCAGTGCAGGGGTTTGCAATCTGTCCCCAGGTTTAAGGGGACCTACTGATGGATTTTTAACAAAGAAGAACATTGATTTTATTTAGTTTTCATATATCCCTCTGCTGTGGAAGGAAGGAGCATAAACAGCAAGAGTGGGAAAAGGGTGGTTAGAATGGAGATCAGAATTCTCCTGCAGTTGTCCAGGAAGGAAATTATGCTGTCCTAGGACCAGGACTGGCAGTGGAATCAGAGATGAGTAAATAGTTTCAACATTTCTTTTGGAAATAGAACCTCAGAATTGCTGATAGATTGGTTGTGGGAGGTGAGGAAAAAGCAGAGTCAAAAATGACTCCTAGATTTTGGTGTAAGTGATGGGATGTATGGTGGGGGTTTGGATGGGGAGTGGGGGAGAAGTTGGTACAATATTGGGAAAAAACTCAAGATGCTGACTAACGCTACCCAGACATCAGCGAAGTTTCCCTAATTCTTGAGATCTAGATAGGACATCCTTGAACCCTCAGCTCTATGGCCTGGGGAGAACTAGATCTCCCCAAGATTTCTTTGTTTCTCAAGGGCTTAGGATTTCATCATTATCCTGTGTTTCTGCCTCTTGTGTCCTCATCTCCTATCTCCATTCACCCTATCAATCCTTCAACCATTTTATTTTTCCTCCTTTCATTTTGGAAATAGATGTTTGTTTCCTTATTTGGTACATTTGTCCATAGCAAAACTAATGGCACTGTATGTAATGTCACAAGATTGGCATACTGATCTCAACAAAGCCCAATTAATTGTAAGGAATACAATACCACACTCTGGGGAAAAAACAAAGGTAATCAAGACAATACTTGATTAACAATTAACACTTTTTAGAGACAGCTTCATAGTTTTTGAAATTGTTTAAATGTTTACACTGGTCAAAGCCTTGTTATATTTTCTAAATGATTTCATGTTTTCACTGAAGTCTCTGTCACTGAAGTCAGATTGTTCTTAGTATATATAATGTAGAAAAACGTCTCTAATGTCATTTTATTTTTTTATTTTTTTATTTTTGGCTGAGTTGGGTCTTTGTTGCTGCACGCGGGCTCTCTAGTTGCGGTGAGCGGGGGCTACTCTTCATTGAGGTGCGCGGGCTTCTCATTGCGGTGGCTTCTCTTGTTGCAGAACACGGGCTCTAGGCACGCGGGCCCAGTAGTTGTGGCTCGTGGGCTCTAGAGCATAGCCTCAGTAGTTGTGGGGCACAGGCTTAGTTGCTCCAAGGCATGTGGGATCTTCCCAGACCAGGGCTCGAACCCAGGTCCCCTGCATTGGCAGGCAGATTCTTAACCACTGCGTCACCAGGGAAGCCCCTCTGATGTCATTCTAAACCTAATTATTTTCAAGTGGGTCTAGAAATGGTACCAAGGTTTTTATTTCATGTATTCCTGTGCCAGGGATGGTCACTCTTGTATCAAGGTCTTCATATTACTGCAAACAATTTCTTCCCAATAAAAGCAGTGACTCATGACAGTTCCTGATGGGGAGCAGCTCCTGTTATAATCTCTGCTTTGTCTCATCTGGTGCAGCATCAGCCAGAGGACTGAGAACCAGGACATCCCAGCTTCTCGCAACAGCTTTCCGGTGAAAAATACGTGTTTCTGCTCATAGTTACCTGTCTCACCCACAAGTGCAGAAAACAAATCCACACACATTCAGCATTCTCTGAATCTTCACTCACTTTAATGAAGATCTGAGGGCTCAGGGAGACCATAAGCAAACTCATAACCTATTTAAAATCTCTACAAATTTAGAATAAAAGCATGTAAAACTATCTTGGAGGAGATTAAGAATAAATGTGTAGAGTATATCTTGGTCTAGAGTACGTTTTACTTTATTGAAAATTTTTTATTGTACACCTGTAATAGGCCAGAAACTCTAGGTGCTAAGGACAGAGAAGAGTACAAATGGACATAATTCCTACCATCAGGCAGTTCAAGGTCTTGGGGTCTTTGTTTTATCATTTCTGCTGCAAGAGGAATCAAACATACTCAACTTAGCCTGGGTCTCCTATAAGCCTTAAAAAAAAAAATCAGGAAAGGTCTAACAGAAGCACTATCAGTGGTCCTAATTATTTTCACAGATTTTCAAGCAAACTCTAATATTAAATGAGATAATCCGTTAAAGGTCCCCACGCATTACCCCAAGGCAACGTAGCCACTGAGGGAGTGTCAGTCATCCTGCCCCTTCCTTTGTTTGATGTACATTCAAAGCAAGTCTTACTGTCCTTCTATATTGGGGTTCTACAAGGGAATTAAGTCCTAATGCCCAAAGGCATCCATTGGATGAAATGAATGAATTCCTCTCCAATGCATCCAGAAGGGTACTTACTTAAGTACCACTCTTAGGAAACTTGAAAACACGACCACTCAAATCAATTTCAGTAGAGCTTATTTCTCTCACACAAACCTCAGCTGAAGTTAAGAAAGTTTGGAGGACAGTATCATTTTCACCTTCTATTTTAAAAAGTAAGGTCAATTCGGGGGAAAGATCTAATTTGGTAAAGGCACAGACCATAAAACAACAATAAAAAATAAACCAGAAGCCAGAAAGTCTCTAGAGAACTAAGGATTCAAAGAGGAAAGTTAGACTCACTGAAGGTGAGTGCTCTAAGGAAAACAGAATGTGCAGAGGCCTGGGTGGAGGAAACATGAGGCAGACTAAAATCAAGTACAGTGCAGCTGAAACCAAAACAAATGCCCCCATTCCAAAAAAGAGATCAGAAAAGCTTAGAAAATAGTATGCTTCTCTGTACTCCTCGGGGGGCCCCAAAACATTTGAAATAAACTCCTATCTACTCACATATCCTACAAACAATGTTCTAATCACACAAAGATAACAAGGCATGCCACAAAAACTCTCAAGGCTGAGAAGTTATCCAGATGAGAAAGATTTATGTCAGAAGTTAATTTAAAATGCTAAAAAGGCCTCAAAATCATTTATTCTAATTGCTCAGTGTCTCTTTCCCAGAACAGGAATGACCTGACTCAAGCACATAAAAACTCATCATGGCCTTTCACAAAGCTGACAAAGACATGACAAAAATTAAGTTGTAGAGACACATGAATACTTCTTAAATAAATGTGTAATTGCTTACTTACCTCCATATAGTTTAAGTGCGTGGACTAAACATGCAATAATTAGTAATACGCATCTGTCATTACCAGAAAAGCTGTATCACAAATCAACTCCAAGCAAGTGATGTAAAAATGAGATTTATATTTAATGCACAATTGTAAACTGCACCAATTGCCAGTGTTAACACTGGCAGCATAAGATGCCAAAAACGCTTTTAAATGCCTGGAAGGAGGATGCTTTCCAAAACTGTTAGGAAAAAGGAAAAAAATAAATTAAAGGAATTGAGAAGAAAACAGGGAAAAAAAAAAACACCTTCTTCTTGTCACTTAATATTCTGTAGCAAGACCATAAAGGGTACTCAAAAATAAAGAAAACAGATCTTTGGACTTCTCAATCAAGGGCTGAAGAAAGCAGGTTGCCCTTTCTTTCTCTCCTTTGCAATTCATCAGTAAGACCAGGGGGTGTGGCTGAGATAAATCACTCCAGTTTTCAGGAACAGCAAGTGGCAACACTCAAGTATATTAGCTCATTTTCAGATAAATTTACAATTCACTTTTAAAATCAACAACAATGGAAGTTGCCTTCACATGACCAACTATTGAATTCACAATTTCACAAAAAAACATAATTTGCAGTAATGCATCTAATGTTCTCCTGTGACCACCCTCTACCAATTTTAAATACACTCAGGTAAAATTATCTTGGAGGTGATTGCAAGTAAAAATGTCTATTATGCCCTCTTTAGTCTGTAATTTGACATTTGATAATAATGCTAAATTATTCAACATATTTGAAAGGCCCAGGACATTGAATTGTTCAAATGTCATTGCCAGTGAAGATTTTGGATAGCCAACATATTTATTATCCTAGCATACAAAAGCTATAAATCAGTAAGCCTTCAAAACATGGAAGACCAACTCACCTTTTTCAAGTAATTAAAAACAGTAAAGACTAGGATTCAAGCTTGGGTCCAGCTGAGTTCAAAATCTGGCTTCCTAATTTACTAATGTTATGACCCTAACCTCTCTACACTTTAGTTTTCTCGCCTATAAAAAGGGGGGAAAAAGCCTTTGCATAATGCTCTTACAGGGATTAAAAGAGATAATTTACAAAGTGTTTTACACAGTTTGTGGCCCACAGAGATGAACACATGATAACTGTAATTGTGAGGAAACGAAGGATGTTTAGAATACCATAATTTGAATTCCTACAAACATGACAGCTTATATGTACTACCTTGGTTTCAGGAAACCTTTAAGGTAGCTTACAAAGATATTTAAAATACAGTCACTAAATCAAAATTTAAACACAAAAAGAAAGAGTAAAAAAGATGAGGTTAATTTTAAAAAGGCAAAATGTCAGAAAAGATGAGCTTCATCAGTTTTATACAGTATGATTCCTAAGATAGAACAAATAAATCAATAATTAGTTGACACTAAAACAAGACAGGAATTTTTTCCAAGAGTCTTTCAAAAGAGGACAAAAAAGAATGAAAGATCTTCAACAGTATCCTTACGAAAGATAAATTTCACACTTTCTCGATACAGACTCCCCACCAAACTGCAGTGACATATTTTTTTTTATAAAATCAGAAATCCCATACCAAGCAACAAAAAGCACTTTTTGAATTTGAGAAATTAATAATATAATAGACTTTGTGCTGGGTTTGCAAAGGATTCCCCCAAGGTACTATTCCTGCATAAAGCAGAAATCTATAGTGGATATCACCTCATCATACAAGCCCACCACCCTCTGTACTGATCTTTCTGGAAGAGGGTATTCATGGAGAAAGGAGAAAGCAGGTACTTTTGCCATTAAATAGTTTAAATGAATGTAGATATTGCTGTAAGGGAGGCAAGTATCATACCAGAGACATTACTGTAAGAACTCTGTAGAATTTAAGCTTTATCACTTAATCATGGTTGTTAAACTGTTTTCTCTTAGGAAGTAATGTCAAAACTCTGAAAAAGGAAGGGGAAACAAATTAGGAAGATTGCATTCCACATCACTGCCAGTATGGAAAGGAGGAAAGAGGAGAAGGGGAAGAAAGGGGGAATCCTCAGGAGTAGATATTGAAATAGTCCTCAAGGTCAGGTAATTCCTGGCCAAAGTCACGCCAATGCCAAAGAAAAAAGAAAAGAAGAGATACCTCATAGAAAGAGAATAAGAATAATATCTGACCTTTATTGAGTGCTAACTGAGCACTTTAAGCTAATAACAAGCTCATAACAACCTTATGGGGGAAGTACTACTATTATTACCTTTTTGCCAGTAAGGAAACAGATACAAAAGTCAAATCTTTTGCTAGCACTTCCACACAGCTTGCAAATGGCAGAGCCAGGAGTCAAAGGTAGGCATTCTAATACCAAAACTCTCTCATAAAGCTCCACATCAGATGAAAACTCCACAAGTGATCCAGTATCTCACCATCTAAATTAGCTTTGAACTTTAAAGAGATAACCTTTAGATGCCTGCCCCACCACTGAGGGAAATCATTGAGGTTACTGTAAATAAGAAACTACAATTATTCATATCTATCCATAAAATATGACATTTATAAAGTTCTTAATCACTGGGCTAGCAACCCAAAAGTTCACTCTTTCAACTTAAGGGCACTTTAGATACCATGTAAAATGCTGAGCAAAAGCCTATCATCAACTTTGGAGAATAGATTGCTTTGCTCTTAAAGGCTGCAAAATCCTCTTAGTTAACTAACAGGCTCAGAATAATCTGCATAGAATCAGAGCCTGATTTGGTAAGATATGGACAGTTGCAATGCACATAAACTGTCACATCTTTGCCCCCACTGTGACATTTTGTTCCAAGAATAGGGACAGTCTTTTAAAAATTTAATCAAGGGGGAAAAGACAATAACTATGTAAGACTAGTCATCAAAGTGAATTGATGTCCTATTCAAACATCAAAGGACAGGGTAAACAAGGTGATAGGACATAAAATAAAATGAGATTGAGATAACTTTACCGACATCTTCAGTACACATTATTACACATTAATAGCTGATGTAACTCTCAGTTCTGTGAAACAATTTGCATTGTTTTTTTACCAATCTTATAACTTGTCTAACATTTATATGAGATCAATATTGAAAGTGTTTATTGTTGCAATTAAGAAATACAGATATGGGACTTCCCTGGTGGCGCAGTGGTTAAGAATCCGCCTGCCAATGCAGGAGACACAGGTTTGAGCCCTCCGGGAAGATCCCACATGCCTCGGAGCAACTAAGCCCGTGCGCCACAACTACTGAGCCTGCGCTCTACAGTCCGCAAGCCACAACTACTGAGCCCACGTGCCACAACTACTGAAGTCCGCACGCCTAGAGCCTGAGCTCCACAACGAGAGAAGCCACTGCAACGAGAAGCCCCGTGCACCGCAATGCAGAGTAGCCCCAGCTCACCGCAACTAGAGAAAGCCCACGCGCAGCAACAAAGACCCAATGCAGCCAAAAATAAATAAATAAATAAATAAAATTTTTTTAAAAAAGAAATACAGGTATGAACTACGATCAATTTGCTCATTAAGCAAATAACCATGTACGACACTCCTCCTATAAAGGTACCAGGCGCGTCCTATAGGACAGGAATGTAAAGTGGAATATGGAACAAAGTAAGGTCTCTACCCTTAAAGAGTTTACACATTTAGATGAAAAAATTTGAAAGTTATAATGACTTACAGTTAAATCTGAGTCAACCATGTAGTTGGGTATACATTTTAAGATACTTAAAATTAAAGGGTATTAAAAAGGAAAAAGAATAAAAAAGTTTTTGATGGCATTAATTAGCTCTATCTTAGCAAAAAATTTTAGGAAACGGGGAGAGTTTGGTCTGAGCACACATAAGGACAACCTTGATGATCAGGATGATTACATTTTGGGGAGAAACTTAGTACCTTTCCATATCTAAAATTCTGAGAAATCAACCAACCAACCAAATAAATATTGCCTGTCTTACTGAAAGAACCAACTAGAAAAATTATTCAAGGAAAGAGGAGGCAGCTGAATAGAACCACAAGCGTTCGTACTCTGAAGAGAAGAGAATAAAGAAGACCGTGAAATAGGCAAAGCACAGGGGGGGAAATAAGCAAACAATTTTAAGAAAAGACAGGTTATTTTTTAATGTTTGCAAACCTTAAATAAGAGTTTTAATGTATAAGAACTCACAAAATCATCTCTCAATTCTCCCCATTGGGGAGTTAAATAGGTGCATTAGCCAAATAATTCAGAAGATATTTCCCTTATGTTGAATTTGCTATTAAAACTATTTTGTAATTTGTGAGCACATATCAACCTTCAGGGATCCCCTGTGAGAACACAAACTTGGAATAAACCAACAACTGTCTAACTAATCCACCAAGTAAACAATCCTCAAGATAGCCCAGAGTTGGTTTTTCCATCATGCTGAACTTCAATTTGGAAATAGCTACTTAAAATAAAACATTAAACTCATGCCAACAATGTAAAGGTGTCAGAAGTTTGATTTCTGAATTCCCCATCATTATTTTAACAGTATAAACCAGCAAGCCTTTAGGAGGAAATTCTTTTATTCGAAATTAATAATGTGTTCATTATGCCCACCATACAGTTAGTAAAAAAATAGAGAATGGGCCTAAGGGTCAGAATAAAGAATGATGAACAATCTCTTAACCTGTAGGCTTCTCTGCCTCCTGACTTCATAGAGATGTGGTAAAAACATGCTAAAATAATGAATATGAGTGTTTCTTATAAAGTTATTCAAATTCAAGGATCTATTATTATAAGCCTAATATATGTATCCTAACAACTTCTAAATGGCATAATAAGGAGAATAGAATATATCAACAAGATAACAGATGTCATTTCTATAGGTCAAAAAGCTAGATTATAGTAACAAACCACTCCATTAGTTCAGTTAATTCACATTAAGCAGGTATAGAGCACTTACTATGTTCTGGGCATTGTGCTAGGCTCTGAGGATGAAAAAATTAATAAGAATGTCCCCTGCCATCTAGAACGTACAACTGTACCACTGACAACAAATGTACATTATCTTATAAATAATGAAAATGATAACACCGTCTGGATAGTTACTTTATTTGACCTCACATGTACAAGAACATTTATTGGAGTAGACACAAAATTAAAATGGAAAATTGATGCTGCCATCTGAATATCCATTAAAAACCCACATAACAAATTCCACTTCCATAAGTGTGCAAGCTTGACTAAAACAAAAAACAAACTGCTCCCCTCCCACCCCACCCCCCCAAAAAAAACCCAGTAAACTCTTGCTTCAAGGTTTGTATAGTGATCTCATTTCTTCAATTGGTATATGGAGATGAAGTCTGAGAGTCAGCTCTCTACCCCCCATTAAGGAGGCTCCATTCTTATTTCCTCAGACACGTGGGTAGAACAGAACCACCCCTGGCCCCAGGTGGTTTTGATTTGAATAGCAGGTTTCAAACAAGGTGGATTTGACCTTAACTGGGATTTATCTAACTGAAATATTGCCAGTACCATTTTATTATTTTTTTAAAAAGAAATTTAGAAATTCAAAATGCTCTTGGGGTTTGGGAATTCACAATCCAAGGAAGAACTCTGGGTTCCAGAGTTGAATTATAAAGGAAAAATGAAAGCGTCTCAGCATTTCAAAATTGCTGAAATTCAGGAAGGAAAAGTTCTCATCATGTTACAAGGAAGTTATTAAGCAGTATTCTCCCAAGTTTGCAGCAAAACCTTTCCTCTACTTCTGACAAGAAAAATACAATCTAGTGTTTGTCTGAAGTTAAAAAGGGTAGTTTCTCAAAACTTATATTTTTGCTTTTGTGATTTTTTCCTAACTAACTTGAAACTGACCAATGAGATTTTTAAAGGACCCATTACTCAACAGTATCCTATAATCATAGAAGTTCTCTTCAATCACTGAAATAGCTTAAATACTTAGAAATTATGATTAATACCATTTGAAGCCCTGCCAACCTAAAAAGACACAATTCTGCAGTGGGAAAAGAAAATTAGAATGCTTAATTGCAAAAGGAAGAAAAGAAATATTCTGACTGAAAGAATGGACTAAATTTAGATTCAAATTATATTTATCTTTTTGTCACAATACTGAAACCATTTGGTTTAATTGGTGTGTGCTGGGGAGGGGGGAGTGTGGAGAAGAGAATGGAGGGATCAAACATCTTACTTAGAACAGTCCCTTCTTAAGTCCTTTCTTTCCCTCCAAGGAGTATCCCTGGGAACACTGCATTGACAGCCCATGTCTGCCTAACCAGGCAAGCACACACACATTTTCCTATCTTGGAAATCAGTGCCTCTAAGAGAACTAATAACATGATCCCATTCCACTTACACTTCCATTGAACTCGCAAATGAAATTTGCCGTAGGATGATCAACTGTATTTCTTGGCCTGATTCAACTCCAGAACTTCACCTCCAAAATGCAGACTATGTAAACTTGCTGAAACTAATCTGAGCCTTTCTTTAAGCAAGTTCCATCCTGATCAAGTTGCCATTTTTTTGTTTAGTTTTGTTTTTCACCAAAATGAATATAAGCTCAATACTAGGTGGAGTTAGTCCCTATGATTTTTACAAACCATTTATCAACAAGAGTGAAACCATGAAAGGATTAGATCCTGATGACTCTGTCCTTTTTAACAGCTAAAGCAGCTAGGCTCAACAACAAAAACAAATATTTACTATGTGCCTATTCCGTGCCATGCACTGTGCCACATACTGAGGATTCAAGTCAAATAAAACATGATTGCTCCCCCAAGGGGCACATCATTTATTCAACAAATTAATGTGCTAAGGATTATTCTATGTAGTGGAGATACAGAAGTGAACATTATATGTCCTTGTGAAGCTTGTATTCCATTAAGCATTTTGGCCTTAACTCAGAATGAACTGGGCAACCATTGGAAGGTTTTGAGTAGAGGAGTGACTTGATTTGACTTATAAATGTTCTAGCAGATACATATAAAGAAGATACATACATCTGCTTTAATTGGTGAGGAGGCTTTTTCGGTATTCCAGGCAAGACATGGTGGAGAATGGACTAGGGCAGTAGCAGGGGAAATGGCGAGACGGGATACATCAGTTAGAGCTCCCCAATTATATGCAAGAGAAAGCCACTCAACCAAAAAAAGAAAGAATGAAAAGAAAAGAAAATTAAACAAAATATTGGGGAATCTCCTGAAATTGACATGGAGCGTGGACAAGCAGACTTGGGAACCGGACAGGAACAAGGCTAGGAACTACCTGACCATCGAGCGACACCCCCGGAGTGCATGAGCTTTAACTGTTGCTTTTGACTTTGCACCGCTCCGCTTGAGATTCAAATAACCAGGCGACTTCAGCTTTCCAAGCTTTAGTCACATGCCCATTTCTTGACACATACCCAGCAGTGGAGACAAAGAACCAAGGGCTTCTGTAGTGGGGGTCCAAGATGATTTACCACCATCAGACCCAGACTCCCAAGACTGCATTACATGGGAAAGAGACAACAGTCCAAAAGGAAATCAGGATACTATTAGGAAGGAAGAATGAACACCAGGAAGCCTAGTCTGGGAGGCCATTTATGTCTGATGGATAAAAGCAGAATTAAAGACAAAAGATAGCTCAGAATAAAAGTGGTCTCATAAATTGGCACATACTTTTCAGTAAAAAGGTATTAATGGTGTCCAATTGCTGTTTTACTCTTTCTAGGTATAAATATAATCCTGGTACTCAACATACTACAGTGGAGATT
Source organism: Balaenoptera physalus (assembly GCF_965194825.1). NCBI lineage: Eukaryota > Metazoa > Chordata > Mammalia > Artiodactyla > Balaenopteridae > Balaenoptera > Balaenoptera physalus. The sequence goes on from NC_138890.1 coordinate 100,123,373, forward strand.
AGTTTATTTAGCTGTCAAGTGGTCACACAAAGGTTTTTGCTTAACAGGCCCTAAATGTCTAGATAAACAATTTTGAAAACAAATTTAATTTTTTAAGACAAATAATACATAACACATGTACACCTTCCCCTCAGAAGAATCAAAGGATGTTTATTAAATCAGTATACTTGAATTTGAATTATGGGATAACCGTGTGAATTGCTGACTATAAACAGCTGAATAAAGGTCTAAATATATCATTTTAAATCATTTTTTTCACTCCTTCTAGGTAACTCCTGCTCTTTGAATAGGAAACAGACATGCGAAAACATGCTAGTCATACATTCTCTTATCATACTTTCTCATGTCTATTTCCTGTTCAGAGGAAAAGAACTATCTAGAGAGAGTGAAAAGAATGATTTAATGTAATATATTTGGACCTTTAATCTGAATATGTAAAACCTTACAGATAATATCTTCAGGGGACAAGTTGGTAATATGAAGCTTTAGACATCCCAAAGGGGCAGCCGATGCTCCAATCTAGTCAACATTGCCATGTCAGAATGCAGATCCAGAGATACCAGTCTTTCCAATTTTTCAAAAGAAGCTGAGATTTCAGATTTTTATATGAAACCTCTAGATTTTTAAATGCTGGGAATTTCAGTTTGGGCTTTTGAGGTTTCTTTTTTTTGTTAGTTTTGTTTGTTTTCTTTTGCTTTTCAGTTTTTGAACACCCTATAGGTCAAATAAAAACCTAAATGTGACCTCTATTCTCCATTCCTTCAACCTGTGGTCAGACCTCAACAGGGATGAGCAGATGCCCGGATTTCTTTTTTCTGTTTCCAAAAATAACAACACAATCCTTTCTTCCCTTCATGGGAGCCAGATGACTACTATGGTAAAGACATGGATTCCCTAAGGATTCCCTTCATACTCCAGCTGTAACCAAAATGATCAATGCTTTTAGAAGAATCTCAAAGTGATATGTTCAGTGAAAATTTGGAAGTACCCTGACTTGCTGCTCCCTGGATAATGTCCAGAACCACAGAGGGAGCATTGTGGAATAGCTTTAGGGTGAGACAGCCATGTTGACTGGGGCGGGTGGGAGGAACACAGGTCATCTGAAAGAGGAACTCAAGCAATGAAGCAACTGAATCTAAGAAAAAAAAAAAAAAATGCTGAAATAGGACCTCAGGGGAGAAAAGCCACAATAGAAAGGAGGTCCTTCCGAATTTCTCAACCCCAGCTTTCTTCCTCAGCCCATCTCCCCAGTTCTTTTAGCTGCATGGATCGGCTTCTTTAAGTCCATTGAGCACCGTGAACACCAGCCCTCGTGCAAGACACAAGGGACAAAAAAATATATATGTATGAATTTCTAAAAGAAATTGCTTGAAAAGAAATTTTTATGGAATGTGCTCAGAGAACTGGTTACTCAGTAGAGATTTATGTAAATATTTTTAAAAGTATTCATAAGTGAACTAATCCACACAAGCAGGCTTCCTTTGGCATTTTTCCCTCAGAACAGTGGAAGCTTTATTCACCAACTCCACGTGAAAGAAACATATTTTTTCATCCCGTGGTTAAGGATCTGTAGAATCATTTCCTTTCTACAGTGCAGACTTGGTACATGACTTACCCACTTACCTCAGGTGAATGACAAACCACAGTCATGAGAGGGAACGATAGGGCACTGCTCTGAGAAAGCGCTTTGCACCCTCTCAAAACATTCACAAACATTAACCAATTAATGGGTGAGCGAAGTCAGCCTTGTTTTAAAAAAACAAATGAGAAAACTGAAGATATTTAAAAGCTTTCCCTACAAAGGGATTCAGTGTCTGAGTCTGAATTAGAACTTGGACCTTCCTAACATTACCAGTTCAGAGATTCAACTCATGTAAACATTTGAAAGGTCAGCTGTTCATCAAATACTTTTCCAACTACAGCAAACGTATCCTTATTAAGTTTCTTTTGCAAAAGTTCCAAGGTGCTGAACACTCATCCATTGCCACCAATAATTAACAATCCAAAACAACCTAAACACAGAGAATTTTTTGTTGGCATTCTGAAACTTCAGACTGTCTTAGGAACAGAGTGTATGGGAGTGGTTATGGGCAAAAGGCAGGCTAGGAAAAAAGACATCAGGCTGAAAAGTTTTCCTGAGACTGGTCCTTCCCTGTTGCAAACAGGTTTGCAGCAAGAAGAAAATTGTTTGTTCTCTTCAAATAAGAACTTTGTGCTTCCTGGAAATGGGCAAAAAAGGAAAAACCAAGCAAAACAATATCACTTGGCCTAATATTTAGAAAATTCAACAAAACTTGGAGTCATAAGTACAGTCATCCTTATTCTAGCTAGTTAACTTTGATTCAAACACATCTATCCACCCAAAGTTTAAAGATTTCAAAAAATTACTTGAACACCATATCTACTGTGAGATATTTCCCTCTCATTTTTTCTACACAGCTCACAAAAAGTCACAAGCCTAATTCAAACAATACCATGTATTGTGGGACTTGAAAATTGAACAGCTACCAGCTTTAAAAGGTTTCCCTGAGTCTCACACCCACACGTTCTCTTATACTAGTTTCCACCTGGCCATCTTAACCTGACATGGTTACAGAATGAGCTATGTGGCATATCAGCAAGAAGAGAAGACTCTAGTGAAAGCATTTCTATTGAAAGGATTTCAATCTCTATGTCAGACACAAAATTAACTTGAAATGATGGTAGGCCTAAATGTAAAAAACTATTAGACTTCTAGAAGAAAATCCTTGTGTCACTGAGTTAGGAAAAGATTTTTTAAACAAGACACAAAAACTGCAAAATAGAAAAAAATGGATAAAATGAAATTAATCAAAATTTTAAATGTTTGCTCTTCAAAAGACACAATTAGGAAAGTGAAAATGCAAGTGACAGATTGTGAGAAGATATTTGCAAACCAGGCATTTGACAAAAGGTTATATTAAGAGTATATTTTCTTTAGAAAACATAAATATAAATCAGTAAGAAAAAGATAATCCAATTTTTTAAATGAACAAAAGATTTGAACAGACAATTACAGAAGAAGATATTCAAATGGCAAATAGGCCAAGAAAACATGTTCAACATCATTAGTCATCAGGAAAATGCAAATTAAAACCACAATGAGCTACCACTGAACAGCCACTAGAATAGCTATAGTTAATAAGACTGACAATATCAAATATTGTCAAAGACAGAATCAGCCAGAACTGTAGTACATTGCTGGGGGGATACAAAGGAGTATAGCCACTTGGAAAACAGTATGGCAGTATCTTATAAAGTTAAACATAGGTTTATCATACGACCCAGCACACCCACTCCTATGTGTTTACCCAAGAGAAGTGAAAGCATATTTCCACACATGAATGTTCACAGCAGCATTATTCATCATAACCAAAAACTGGAAACAACACAAATGTTCATCAACTAGTGAATGGATAAATAAATCATGGTATATCTATAATACGAAATACTATATATCCATAAGAAAGAAAAACTACTGATAAAAATAAAAACACAGATAAATCTCAAAAGCTTTAGGCTAAGCAAAACTATCCAGATACAACAGACTACCATATTGTTTGATCCCATTTATATGACATTCTGGAAGAGGTAAAACTATAGTGACGGAAAGCAGATCAATGGTTGCCTGGACCCAAGAGTCAGAGGAAAGGATCAACTACAAAGGGGCACAAGGGTCCTTTCTAGGGTGACGGAATTTTTCTATATCTTGATTGTGTGGAGGTTTTGCAGCTACATATAATTGCCAAAATTCATCAAACTGTACACTTAAATGAGCAAGTTTATTATATGTAAGTTATATTTCAATAAAGCTAAAAAAAGAAACAATGTCAGGAAGTCTTTATTTATTCCTGCTGCTAGACAAAATCTTGCTCTTTGAAATAATCTGAATACTTACCATCACATTCATAACAGATTTGAAGTTTCCTTTCAGAAGGAACCCACTAACCGTTTTATATCTATGATTTGTTTTGATATTGTTTCAAGTTAATAAAATACATCCGAAAACTGAGCAATGATTTGACCTGCTCCTTTTTCATCTTCTGAACACCATTTCCTGAAGAGGAAAGACCTCACCTAAAGTTGATGTATTCACAGTGTAATGCAGTTCAACAAGCATTTGTTTAGGATCTGCTAAATTTTGAATTCTGGAACCAGACTGCCCAGGTTCAAATTACAGGTCTACCGCTTAGCAGTGTGACCTTGGACAAGTTACTTAAGCCCCCTGTGTTTCAGTTTCTCATCCACAAAATGGAGATAATAGCAGCATCTACATCATAGGCTTGTTCTGAGGATTAAACGAGTTAATCCATTAAAAGTGCTTAGAACAGTGGGTAGCACATAAACAAACACCTTGCCTTAAATATTACTATGTGCAAGGCGCTAAAACTACAGAGGGGTAAGACAGAAGTTTGTTGTCTGCTTGTCTTGTTGAGCTCACAGTTCAGTGAAAAGACAGAGGACAAACTAATAACACATGACAAAAAGGAACACAAAGAGAGAAATGTTTAAGTACTATGAGAATGTGGATTCGTGAGTAATTCATGGTGGAAGTAAAGGGAGCTCTTGAAGGAATGCTACAACAAGCAAGTTTTGGAAGAAAAAAGGGAGCTCTCCAGACTCAAAAAAAAAAAAAAAAAAAAAATAACACAAACAGTAGTTGTGATCAAGCACTGAGGTCTGCTAAATGCTACGCACTGTGCTGTAAATTTTACACAGGCCATTTCTCTTGTAATTGTTGAATAACTCCATAATACAGGTACTACAGTACCCATTTTACACATGAGGAACCTGAGTGTCAGAGATTGTGATCACTTGCCCAAGGTCAACAAATTAGCACATGCCTTAAGCGAAAATCCAAACACAGCCTTTCAGACTCTGAAACCTGCGCAAAGAGCACAGCAAAGACTAAGGTGTTGAAGCACACCGAGTTTCAGAAGCAAAGAGCAAAGAGCTCAGTGTGACACAGATAAAGAACACAGATAAAGCTAGGAAGCTGAGCGCTTGGGGTCCTACAACCAGTTATCATGTCTCAGACAAGGAATTCCATTACTATTTCCAGACAGGAAGTTCTCAAGGGCCTACTGCTTCAATAGATTTAGTAAGCATAGTCTTCCTTTGCCAGATCTTGATATCAGTGGCAGAGATTTCTTAAAGTGTGCTCCAATGACCACCTGTGCCAAAACCCCTGGGAAATGTGTTAGAAATACAGCTTTGCTAAGCACCACACAAACCTACGGAATCACAACCTGTTTGATCTGGGCCCTGAACTTGCCTTTTTAACAATTTCCCCAGGTGTTTCTCATGCATACCAAAGTTTGAGAAGCCCTAGCAACTGTAGATTTACTACTCAGAACCCAGCCTCTCAGGACCGGTGGAGCCAAGCTCTCAAACTTCAGTGGGCGTACAAATCATCTGGGAATCCTTTTAACAGTTCAGTCAGTTGAGGGGACAAGGGGCCCTGAGATTTCGCCAGTTGTTGCAGACGTCACTGGAACACAGACCACGGTGGAGTCAACAGGATTGTAGATTTACCACCCAGATTTCTTCTCCCTTTCTACCCTCCCTCCTGCTCTTACATTCATCTCCAGACTACTTTTCCTTGCTCAGGTTTACTGCACCTTAAAACAACCTTCTGTTTATTTACCGTCTAAAAATGTTGTACCTTTGCCGAGAGGTGATGGTCAAACTGTTTTTATTTTTATATGCTAGTCACTGAAAACTAGTACTTTTATAAAAAATGTTTCTTCGATGGCTGGAATTGTTCACTGAAATTCTAGGAGGACTTAAGGAGTCTGGCTAGTAGTATATAAAATAGACAAAAGGTGTGTAAAACCGACCTTATCCTGTGTTACAATACATATAGTTAGTCATGGGGTCCTATTAACATTTTTAATATGTTCCTTTAAATAACATAATGAAACCAACAGGGCTACCATCTCTGGAGTCATCAAGGATTGACTAAGGAGGAATCTTAGAATGAATCTCCTTATTTAGACCTTAAGGAACCTGAGCTTTCTGGTCTCCTGTGCAGACAGGGTCTGGAAGCCTCTCCTTGTTGGCACTCCTGCAGGGAAGGAGCCATGTGAAGCTGCCTGCCAATGCTGCAGCTCCCTGGAACTAGGCAATGGCAAAAGCCACTCCAGCTGAAAGACGTCTTTTGCGCTCTGGGTGAGAATGGCTGCATTAGAAAATGGCTTTTTCAGTTCCTAATGCTATTTTTCTATGTGCTATCATATTTTCAAAGCACTAATCCTCAATCCATATGGAGACGATCCTTTTTAAGACCCCATTTTGTATTTTTGCAGTGCCTCTTCTAATGGGCTCTCCTAAGCCTTTCCTAATATGTGTCCATGAACTTGGACTCATTCTTGGCTTTGCAACTCAGATGGTTACTTTATCTCTGTGGTTAAAACTCTTCTGTTTGTTGTTCCCACTTAATTCAGATGAGTTAAATAGGCACTTTCATAAAGGCACTTCATTACCTGCTCTCTATAAAATGGACAGGCCTGCATGCTGAGAATTCTCTGGAGACAATAGTCTTACTCTGTTTGGTGTATTTTAGGTGATGGAAAATATATTTTGGTCTGAAATCTCACATCTTTGCCCTGAATTCTTAGTTCTAAGACTACAAAGAAACTACCAATCAAATTACTAACGTTGTTATGAAACATGCTGTCAATAGAGACAAATCAATACTTTGAAAACTAAAATTAAGACTCTTTTTAGTACTTAATAAGCCCTTCTAGATGGAGTTAAACATCTGGGCTCATGGGAAAAGCCAAAGAGGATTCTAGGCAAATTTGGGAAACAAATACAGTTCAATTTTGAGGTCCTCCTACTTCCCTTTTTCTGCTTCTTTCCTTACTCCTCATCCCAGTGTCTCATTTATTTCACAACTTTTCTCAAATACCAACTATGCATCATATACTGTTAGGCTCTAGAGATGTAACTTTAAATAAGTCAAATACAGTTCCTGCTCTCACAAAATTTATCACACAGTGGGAAATATAGGAATAAGTAATGACAATATAGTATGCTCCATTCTTGATCTAAAGTGGTTGCCAATCAATCCCTGCCATAATTTGCCATTTACTGTCACTCAGTAGGTTTGGATTTGCAAGGCTGGTTAATTCTTCCTAGGCAGGATCACTATGCCTGCAATTTGTGTTGTTGCCACTAGGGGACATAATAGAGTCTGGATTATGTCATGTATTCCAGCTGGCTTTCCCCAGATAAGTTTCTCAGAATATTTAGCACACAATTGAGTCAGTTTTTCTTTTTGTATAAAAGAAGTTTTACTAAACTAACAATATAAATAGGAAGCTACTCATTAGCATTGCTTATTGTAAACAATATAAAATATTCTTAAAACTACATAAAATAAGATTTAAAGAAATGCAAACTCATACAAATAAGTTGGTGCCTTCCATCACATGACTCTTTGACTCCTGTCACTACTTGTTTAATGCAGTGTTATTTCTCATGCCCAAATTTTCTCCCTGTCTTGATTTTCAGAATTGGAAACATTTAGGTTATACTCATCTGATTGTGCTTTGGAGCTACTGAGTGAAATCTTACCTTCTCAACCTGCTCCCTGGGATCAGAAATGGGATCAAACTTTTTAAACATCTCGTTACTAATTACCTAGGCAGACCCTATTTTCCCTCTCCTATAATCCCCCAGAACTATAATTTCACCAGCCTTTCCACCTGGAGAATCCTCCTTCTTCACAGTTGCCCTCTCTTCCCAATTCTGGCCAGATTCATTGTGCCTCAGCTAGAGTAAAACCAACATGATTTGTGTATTCAAATTTTACTTTATCAGAGGATTATCTTTATTGATTGACAAAGGATATTTCTTACTTCTCAAAAGAATTTGAGATGACTTGCACAAAGAGCCACACATACAATTAAGACATAAGATTAAAGAAAAAAAATAAAAAGAGAGAGAAAACCTGATAATATAACACCCAGAACCAGCCCATTCTCCACCACACTGCAATTTGAGAAAATCTAGCCTGATAGACCATCTGCAACACTGAATAGTATTTATTTGGTGGTGTGTGTGTGTCATTCTCACCCTTTACCATACTGTGAGTTCTCTGAGAATCAGAGATGTGTCTTAGCCAATTTTTGTATTCACAGGGTCTTGGCAAAATGCTGAATACAGGCTGGATTTTCAATAACAGTTTGTTGAATTTGCTCTGAATTTCTAAATTTCCACTCTATTTCTTTTAATAGCTGTGCTTTATTTTTTTCTATTTAATATTTTAACACATAAATTTAAACATACTAAAATATCAGAACCATTTCGAAACACGGTTTCATGTGGTTTTCTTTCCTATAATATTAGCATGTTAGTTTAAAAAGAACTAAGATATGACTCTTCACCAAGTGATTTGTATTTTTAAAGGTTGGAATGAACTACTCTCTCTTTTCTGTATCCTCTCTCAGTTTTGCTGCCCCTGAATGTCCTGAAATAACCTCTACATCCACCAGACAACCTAACAACATAGATGTGAGAAGAAAATGATCTTTAAACCACTCTCACACCTGCCCTCCCACTACTCTTGCCGCCATCACCGTTAACTTTTCTTAGACAGGAACACCACCTCTGCTACTACTCAGAAAATCATAATAAATGAAGATCTGACTTTTTTTAATCCAAAAGATTGCCAGCCCCTCGTAGACGATGGCTGATCACTGTCAAACAGTATTTGTAAATTTTACTACATACAATTTACCTTAGAGCCTCGTAGCCTCATCAACATTTTCTACAAGATTCCAGATCACCAGAATAAAATTATATACTTTTCATTATTCAGTTTAGTTTTTGAAAATGTAAAAAATATCAAGGTAATTACATTTACTATTTATTATATTTATTGTTTACTAATTCAAATATCACTAGCATCTGGATTTTGCCAAGCGTGTTATAAAATGTCATAACTCCCAATCCTCGATGATCTGTTTAAACTTTAACACATCTTAAAATATTTCTACCCTCCACATTTTAACAAAAATATTTTTGATTAAACAACAACTATTGATTTTGTGTCCATTTTTGATAGAGAATTTCCATGACATGGATCTTTGTCTGTTTTATTCATTCATATCCTCCTAAGCACCTAGACCAAAGCCTGGCACAAAATGGCACTAGTTAAATATCCTGAATAAATAGCAATACTCTTTCTTGTCTCATCATTATTTCCTTATCCTCACCACTGCAAAAATTTTTTTTAATTTAAAAAAAGAAGAAGGCAGCCTACCACTAAGCCTCCCATAACAGATGGGCAGTTTCTTGAGGAGATCTTGTTTATTTTTGTAGAATAATGCAACAAAACACAGAAAATGCTTGGTTATGAGTGACGGCACATGAGCATCTGTATTCTGAGGTTCATCATATTAGCATGCTCCTGAATGGAGAATCAGGGAAAGCACGTAGAAACCCCAAGATAATCTTTCCACTGCCCTCAGCCTAGTTTGTAACCTTTTTAAACTGCATTTGGATAAAGCAATTAAATGAGTAAAGAATTTGGAAAAGGTTTAAAGTGGAGGCAGACAGATGATTGAGTGATTAGAAATTAAAACCCATGAATCTGAAGGAACTTAGTCAATTCAGTCAGGAAAAAAGCAAGAGAATTGAAGAGAATGAATTATTATAAATGAGGCTGGTAGGGCAAGATAATTGCAGGGTCCCAGGAGACACAGCTGACATTACTGGGGGATGGGGGAGGATAAGCAGCTGGGAACTCATGTGCTGGGCAGCATGATGGACAATGTTAAAAGGATGTGGTGAACTCAACTTCATAAAGCAGACAAAATTTGTAATCAAGCAGGCAATGGTTTCATGACTCCGAGTAAGCCAATAATAACATAATGAGAGCAGCTTACACTTAAGCACTTTTTAAGTATTTTACATGTGTTGTCTTATTTAATTCTTACAATTCTGTGAGGTAGAACCTATTATTTCTCCATTTTACAGATAAAGAGACTAAGGGAGGAAAGATGAAGAAAGTAAGGTGGAAAAACTAAATGGTTAGGTCACTTGCCCAAGCTCACCCAGCTAGAAGGTGCTCAAGCCAGCTTCCAACGCAGACAGCTTAAGTCTAGAGATGTACTGTTAGCCCCACAGGACACTTCATTCCATGCGCTGTAGGATTAGTCGGTAGGGAATCCAGAGAGCTGGCCACAGGAGAGAAGAGGCAAGAGCCGGGCAGTAAGGTAGAGGGCTGGGCCAGTGGGCCAACACTCAAGGCAGGCTGCAGACCCAGCGAAGAACTGGAAAGTTAGGCTGGTAAACTGAGGCAGAAGCCAGCATGTTAGGGGAGCGACAGGCTCCAACAGAGAGGTCACACAGCACTCACATCTGGCACACCAGATACAACCTGCATGTGGTAGAACTCATGCCAGGCCCAGAAGAATATAGACTAAGGCCATCAATCTACTTCCAGACCTGGGCAAGACTGGGCAAAGAAGAGGCTGATCCTGCAGTGGGGGGCCTGGGAAGATGGGCTGACCAGACACTGCTGCCTTTCAGTCCACCAGCCCATGTCTCAGAAACTGAAGGTGACCTAAGAAGAGCCTGTCCTACCTTGAAATCCCAATAAAGACCTTGGTGTTGTCATGAACTTTGTAGGAGGTACAACTAATTCAATAAGGGCTAATAATGGAATTAAATCAGAGCCCTCCAAAGCCCTGTAAAATATTACATTTGTAGATAGGTGAGTAACTGTTAAAGCTCCGAGAGCTTCCCCATTCATTCAGGATAAATCATTCCTTTGGAAAAGCTCAGTTACTTAGATCAAAGGCTCCTAGAATCATTTAAGAAGCTTCTAAAATTTTTCCCTGGGCCCTATCTCAAACTTAAAGGATCAGAATATCAGGTGGTAGGGCACAGGAAATTGTGGTTTTCTTAAGTGCGCTGGATAATTTTGGTGATCTGTGTGACTCATCTGCATGAACACATGCAAAACACTGCCAACAGGAGTCCACTGATGGGAACATTCCCCAGGAGTGGCATCCTTTTGCCAGCTCTGATGGGGGTCTATGGTACTGGCCTGCTCAGAGCACTGGTGTGGGGTTCTCACCTAATGTTATCTGATCAGGTACTTTAGGGATCTGCTGGGCCCAAGCAGGTACAGCCCTTCACTCAGGTGATAGGGGCCATCTAGCTTCAGATACTTCTGCTGCAGATGGTAATGGAATAGGGTCTTAAAGCCAGGGTCTTCAAACAAGAGGATTTGAGAATGACAAGGTCAACTGGATAAATAGGGAACAGATTACTACGTGGTTAAATGAAATGGAAGCAACACCACAGTATTGCAGAGGCGTGTTTGGGTAGTGAGTGAGAATGCCTCTTCTCTAAAGTTATGACAGTTGTTCAGAGGGATTCATTAGGACGATGGCTTGGTTCTGCTCCCAACATCTTCGACTTGTTCTATCACCTTCTTTTGTCCTTCTCTGTGTGGAGGGCTCATTTTAAGCTCTGGTTTCTTTAAATAAGAAGAACAGCTAGTTTTTGCCAAATCCTTAAAACTGTTGGGCTTTATGCTAAATTGTTTACAAGCAATTTCATTTAATGAGCAACTTTAGGTCCCTAGGATGACTTGAGCAGCAAAGAGGTCTCTGATGATTTACTCTAAGAATCCAAAGTTTCTTTATCTTATCTTTCAGTATATATGGACGTTTCTTACACAGTAGTTGGCAGGAAGGTACTCCCATCTCCATTTAGGACAGCTTCAGAGGAGATTTACTTGAATAACACCCCAGAAATTGAGGTAAGGTAAAAGATGAATTTACTGATACTAAGGTTAGGTCTTTCTTTGTGACCTGAGTGCCACGTACTCTAAGTCTTCTTCCATATGAATAGCTGATGTTTACATAATCAATTCAACTGGCTGTGTAGGGGCCAAAACAAACAGGAAGATGGCTACAAAGTTGGTCAGCTTTGTCATCATCTGCATTTTTCTGTTATTTAAACACAGTCTAAATGCTAAACAGTAGAATTAATAATAAAAAGAAGTTGGACTCTCTTTAGGGGTTTAATACAGTGTGATTTTTTTTCCAAGGATGTTTTTAATGGATCCATGTCAAGAAGATAGGGGCAAGGTAGAAAGTATAAGCTGGCCTTCTCAAGGTCTCCTCCAGTCAAGGAATGCAATGATTATATCACATGAGGAAGAAATCCGAGCTAATTTTTCCTTGGTGCCTAGAATATTTTCTTGGAATTTAAAAGGAGTGATGTTGATGATTTGCCACATGTTTAAGCAGAGAACATGCCACCTTTTATGGAACTCTATTTTAGAGTAACACATGTCCAAAAGACAAGCTTATCAAGAAAGCCTAATGGGGTAAAAAAAAATGAGTAAAATTATAGAAACCACAGCAAGTATGTTTGCAAACCAGCATTTCCTTCAGCCATGTTGTGACATTTTTCTCAAAATGCTGCCCCTGTGAAAACGGCTGACACAAGATAAAGCCTAAACTAGCCAATTCACCTTGCCTTTGAGCCAAACTCCCAAGAGCAGGTAGAAGTTACCATTCCACACAGATAAATACAGTGAAAGAAATGGAACACCCATTTTTTCCCAAGTCAAGCAGAACCTTATAAAAAGCAAAACAAGAATTTGGGTTTGCTGGGTAATTTAGACAGCTGTAAGGATGACTCCCAAAATAATTAGTTCACAGGAACTAATGGCCAGTGGAAAGAAATATACAACCCCCTGAATTACTTGTTGTAATAGACGAGTCCAAACAATCCATAAAGAACCAGTGTCACATAATTGAAAAATAAACATCTAAACAAGTTGGCAGCTTCTGTGAGCCTGACTTCTTGCCCATGCTCTTCACAGTAGAGTGAGAACAATTCAGGATTTCAAGTCAGAGAGCCGGTTTAATACCCATCTCATTTTACCTCTCTCGGCCTTTCTCAGTATCATTATCTGTAAAATGAAAACGATAATTATATTTACAAGTAATCACAAGATTACTGTGAGGATTAAATAATAATAATAAATATTTATACTACATAAACGTTTGCTGGCAGTAGGAAAACCTGCAGCACAGCCCTCTTCTAGTGTATCTTCTTTTCAGTCTCTCAGGATGAAGGAGATATGGCAGTGATAGAATGAGATGTCTCTTGGACCGGAAAAAAAATGTCACTCTGTTATACAAGATCTGCAGGCCTCTGTGCACTATATATTTTTTTAACTTCATCAGTCTCCTAGTGAGTATAACCAAGGTCCCTCAACTGACTCCTTAGTTATATATGTGAATTAAACCATTTCTAATGCCCCCCCTCCAATACAAATAGGAACTCATTGGGCATACAGGGTGGATCAATGTGACTAAATTATTAGTCAGAGAACAAACATTCCAGTATGTAAGTTGTTTTCTCCCATAGATTAAATACATTCTCACCTGCAGAGATTAATGGGCTCCAGGGATCTCTCTCTATATTTAACCATGAGATAACTAAGTGGCAAAGTCAACAATAATCAGAAGGCAGGTGCAAGGAACCAAGAACCTTTTTACAAAGATTATTTTTCCTTAAGGGAAATGAGACACGTTTTTAATACAACAGTTCTGTAACCTGAAACAAGAAGAAAAGAGATGTGGGGAGAGAACGATTGGCCAACAGGAATAGGTTCTATTAGAGCAATCAGCTCAAACTCTAGTCTTGGCAGGAAAAGAAGTTCAGGGACAAAGACAAACTTTTCTGAGCTTGGTGACGCAGGTTAAAACCCTTGGATCCAACTTTGAACACTTTCTTCTCTCGACCTACCAAATCTAACCAGTTACCCCAGTAATTATTCCTTTGAAAGTCTACATATTTTCTTCTTCTTTTCCATCTCCACTTGCCTCTGACATCTTTACCAGCTCCTGCCTGTACACTCAAGTGCCTGGTAACTAGCCGTTCAGCGTCTCCAAACCACACTGCCCAAGTGACCATCTCAAACAGGTCTCTATAGTCACACTTTAGCACAAAATTCAAGGTGAGCTTCCTGAGGTCTACAAGTCTGAGCTCTCCTCACTTTCAGTCCTTTATAATCTGACTCCACCCTACCAACCTGTCCTTATTTTCCAGTCAGACAGGCTTCCTCACAAATCTCCCATGAACACTCAAGACTCACACCCACACTGCTTCATAGTGCCTTCCACTACTACACATATGCTGTTTGCTCTTGTATAAAATGCCCTGCTTCTCCAACTGCATATCCTAACCCTTCTCATTCTTCAGGGCCTGCATTTAGTTTCACATCCTCCATGAAGCCTTCTTTCACTCCTGCACTACTCAATAAACATTTTCTCTGTACCATATAATCTGTCACTTCACAAAACATCTGTATATTGTTCATTGCTCATTTCATGTGCACTAGACTCATCTCCATAACTAGGTAATAAATTAGGTCACAAAATGCTGGTCTTCCTATCAAATATGATCCCGAACACATTTTGTTTGATCCCTCATTTTTGCTTTCTCTCATTTTAATAATTTGGCACTCCCTCATCACTGCCTGTGGAATTTCCTCAATGAAATCAATCTCCTGCCATCAATCCTCAAATTATTTAACTTAAGAATAACAATATCAGAATGTGAATCACTAAAGCCTCTAAATCCTGAGTGTAGGAGAAAAGGCATTGCATGAATTAGAAAAATCATTGAACAATGATTTAAGAACTCCGGCTTCTAGGCACCACCCGGTCACTAGCTCTGTGATCCTGGTTAAGCCACACAGTCTCTCTGTAAAATGAAGGGGTTGGACTGGGGGACCTCTATGTTCTCTGCCAGCTCTTTCCTTCTATGATTATAAAGCTGCCCACAGGGTATCAGAGCCCAGTTTGGCCATGTCTGAAAGGCAGAAGTAAAGAGGTTTCTCTCCAGGAAATAGAAAAACTCCAGTGCCTTCTCTTTATAATCACAATATTTGGGGGGGAAGCTCATATCAAATTATTCCCATTTATAGGTAGTATGTCATAAAAAAAATTTTAGGTCAAATACAAAACAGTTAACTGGTCGGCTTTCACTTTTTGAAAGTCATAATGCATAGTTTGAACCAACTCAGTAATGGTGATCTTGAATTTGGGTATCATGAAGCTACATCAGGAAGCTACGTGAAAACTTAAAAGATGCCCAACTCAAGTTTGGAGAGGAAAGAGTCTAAGGATACATACTGAATGCCACAGAGCAGACCTAAGGGAATTTTATACCTAAAATCCTGAAAAGCAAATATTTCTCCGATTTTCTAGCCAAATGTGTATTTTAAGGAAAAAGAAATACTAACGAAATCTGCTATAAATCTGATATCTTTTTTTCTTCCCTTTTCTTTTCTTTTGGTCTTGAGAATGAGAGGGTTTCTTTAAGACCAAAAAAGACAAAACAAACTATAATAAGGCACCTGTGGAAAATAATTTATAGAACAATACATAGAAGCAGGAGAGTTTTCCGAGGAGAGAGGAGTAGTCAAGAAGGAAATGAAGTTAAAAGGAGTTCTTCCAAGGAGGCCAGTTAAATAAGAATGGTAAATGTGTCACAAAATCAGTCATATTGTGATTCTGCTTTGGGGATCTCATCCATTCATTCATTTTTCCTTTATTTATTCATCAAGTGCTTAGGTAATGTGCTGGGCACTTGGAATGTAATAAAGGGAAAGACACAGTGTCTGCCCTGCAAGAACTCATCATGGAGTGGAAAGACAGCCAGGGTCTGAGCGAGCAGTGTACCTGACTGAGGGCTCGCTGTGTGCCAGGCACTGTGCTGGGCACACCAGCCCCATGAGACAGGTACCATTATTATCCCTGTATCACGGATGAAGAAACTAAGACTTTGGGAGAGTCCATAACTTACCCAAGTGCTATGATCTGAATGTTTCTGTCCCCCCACAAATTGATATGTTGAAAATCTAACCCCCATTATGACGATATTAGGAGGCAGGGCCTGTGGTTAGAATCAGATTAATGCCCTTATAAAAAGATCACAGAGAAATCCCTCGCTTCTTCCTCTGCCATATGAGGTTATACGCAAGAAGAAACAATCTGTAAGGAAGTAGACCCTCACGGGATAGTGAATCTGCCGATGCCTTGATCTTGGACTTCTCAGCCTTCAGAATTGTAAGAAATAAATTTCTGCTGTTTATAAGCTACCCAGTTTATGGTATTCTGTTAGAACAGACAAAACAAACTAAGGCACCAAGGCTACCCAGCTAGAAAGTAGCAAGTCTGGCTTTCAAACCCAGGTCAGTCTTCCTCCAGAGCCAGCATCCTCCACCCCAGCCCTACACTATACCCTGATGCAATGTGCGGAGTGGGAATGGAGACAGGTGCAAAGTACTGTGGTCTCTGGGGCTTCCCTGGTGGCGCAGTGGTTGAGAGTCTGCCTGCCAATGCAGGGGACACGGGTTCGAGCCCTGGTCTGGGAGGATCCCACATGCCGCGGAGCGGCTGGGCCCGTGAGCCGCAGTTGCTGAGCCTGCGCGTCTGGAGCCTGTGCTCCGCAACAAGAGAGGCCGTGATAGTGAGAAGCCCGCGCACCGCGATGAAGAGTGGCGCCCGCTTGCCACAACTAGAGAAAGCCCTCGCACAGAAACGAAGACCCAACACATAAATAAATAAATAAATAAATTAAATAAATAAATAAAAATAAATAAATAAAATCCCAACACTCAGTGCTGTTAGCTGCTAAAAAAAAAAAAAAAAAAAAAGTACTGTGGTCTCTGCTACTCACAGACATATCCATACTCATGAAGATGCACCTGTGAACCTGCAACCAGAGTAAATTCCAAAAGCTAGAATAAATGGATAGGTATCGGGCCTCTCACCAGAGCTCAAAAGAACTAGGTCCTCTTCTGTGGATTCAAGGCCATGGCCTCTGGCTTCAACAGAATCTGAAGCTGGTGTGTGTAAAACTACCCAGGATGTGGTATACTGCAACTAGACCACGGCCACAGTGTGACCAACACAAAACACTTCAGCTGCTTCAGATTCTCTGCTGATCTCCGAAAAGAAACACACACACACACACACACACACACACACACACACACACACACACACACTCTATTGCCACAGCAATTTCCCCAGAGAGGTGTTTATTCAAAAAGTACCCTCTTCTTCCCACCAAAACAGAAGCAATATTTTAAACATGTTTGAAAACTAAAAATAAATAGAACGAGGGGGAAAAAAACCCTCTTCCTGAAAGTTAAGACCCCAGGAGACTGGGGGAAAAAGACTCTGAATAGTTCGGTGGCTGTTGGTCCTCCTGGGCTGACTGAGCAGCTGCCAAACTAAGAGGACCCAAGAGGAGCCTAAGGGCCACAGCCACAAAGAACTGTAAAGCTTCGGGGGCCCTGGGAGGATGCTTCAAGCTCAGTGGGACCACAGCCCCACCTGCTCTAACGCCAGCCTGAGGCCCTCATGGGAGACCTGTTTTGAATCATAACACCAGTGGAGAAGAGGTTTTGCTTCTTTACTTTATGGCATCTTCTCATCTGTTTTTGTTAGTTTTAACCTAGTGAGCCATAAAACCTTCAGTGTCCTATGAGAAGACTTGCCTTCGAACAAGGGCAAAGGAAAGATTTTTGGCTGCAGTAAGGTGCTAGAAATACCTATCCCACCAGCATTACCTCCTTTTCTCAAGGTCCCATTAAGGATCACGTCCTAGGCATTATGCGAGGAAACTTACTTAAGCCTCACAAGTCTTGAGATATTTTTAATCATTTTTAGCGGAGAAGAACAGCGGTGAGGCTCTGGACAACACTAAATCATCTGCTGAGTATCACACAACTAGTCACTGGGGCCAGAGCTGAAGGTCTAACTGACACCGACGACCGGGAAGAGGACCCTTTCTGCGGAAAGCGAGCAGTGAGAAGAAATCCTAAAGAAAAGATGAAAAATTAACATCTTTATTGTTGGTTTGTTTAATTACCTACTTATTTGAATAGGAATTACATGCACAAGGAAAACATTTTAAGCTTTATAAAAAGGCATACAACTGAGTGAACTGATGAGGATGATTATAATTTTTGTGACTTTCTGTTTGAATTAAAAAAAAAAAAATCCCACAAGGACTCAGAGGCAAAAATTATACAAATCAATTTTCACTGCAAAGTAAAGGAGCTGTTACAGTGGAGGATTACTGGACTGAATGCCAATATTATGCCGTAGTATGAGTGTGTTTCGTGTTTGGTAATTGCAATCATTGTTGCTTCTGTTGTGGTCATCCATTTACAATGTTTGGTGTCTATTTATCTCTTGTAAAAATAAAATACAGTGTGTGTGTGTGAAAAAAAAAAACAAAAACAAGAAAGAGTCTCAGAGCAGCAAAAAAAAAGATTGCATTTCCCTTTTTATATTTTCTTTTTGAGATTTTTTTCAGGTTATATGATATATTCCTCTTTTATTCTTCCCTTGCTTCACAGTTGGAGTATAAGACTCAATCATCCACAAAAGGATTTGTGATCTTTTGATTAAAAACCTTATGAAAAAAATAAAAAGGCATACAGTGAAAAGTAATACTCTTTCCCTCTCAGTTCTCTCTCAGCTCCCCAGTTCCTTCATCAGAGTCAACTGCTGATAATAAATCAAGATAGGTTACACATACACATGTGTACATACGGCCCCCCCTCTTTCTTTTTTTACATTAATGGCAGCATTGTCCATCCCTTCTTAGATACCTAGTATATCTTGGAAATTTTCCATATTAGTACATATAGACCTGCCTCATTCTTTTAACAATTGTTAAAAGAATCTATTGTATGTATGTGCGATAATTTAACTAGTCCCCTATTAAATGGACATTTAGATTGCTTCCAATCTCTTGCTATTGCAAACAATGCTGTATAAATATATATTCGCCCTTGAACACATATGCTGCTATACTTTGGGGATACATGGTAAGAGGCAAAATTCCTCAGTCAAGAGTATCTACATTTTAAATCTTGGTAGATAGAATCAAATTGCCTCCAAAAAAGTGTGCACCAATTTACAGTCTTTAAAATACATACTCATGTCTGCTCCCCCACTGTCTCCAAAACAGTGTTCCATTCTGTGTTGAAAAGAAAAGCACCCATATGTTCACTTGCTCCTTTGAAAATCACATACTGCCTTCCAAGTGAATAGGGGAAACCTATTTGTTCAGGCCTGGGCATTAGATTCCCGGAATAAAAGAAGATATTTGGAGCCCCTTAAACTGCAAAAGATGCTAACTAAAAGCATCTGGTCCTCACCTAGATGATGCTGGCAAAGTAGGAAAATTCCTGAAAATAAGCAATTGGCTGTGACAAATCGGCTCAGTCCACCAGGGTACTGTCAGAGCCACACACATCACCTCTGGGTCTCCCAGTAACCCCACCAGCCTGCTGCCTAAAAAGGCCAGGGTGAGCTGTGAGCCAGGAAGAGGATGCCTGCCACAAGCAGGAGCATTCAAAATCTACTCTTTGCCCCTGTTTCTTGGGGGAAAAGAGCACAGGGGAGGGACAATACAGCAGAAACATAAGACTAAAGAGAGACTGGTGAGTATTAAACAGCTTCCTAACTACTGAAATGTGGGAGAAATGGATATAGTAGAAAATACAGTAAAAACCCTATAGTTTATTTTCCAATATAAAAATTTTCTAGAGTGAATAAACCCCTAATGGATTTGCAACACTAATATCTCCATCCAGTGGTGCAATCCAATCAAAACTATAGGATCCGGGCAGGAATCCTGGGCTTCAAAGGCTGAGAGAATGTGAGCCACACACTTTCCCTTTGTCTTAATTTTACTTATTTGAATCTGCTAAAATCTGGGTTTGACGTCCTTTCAGGATGCATTACAAAATGTTTCTCTGCTACTTGGCAATCACCTTGCTGAAGTGTTGATTGTCAACACCTGGGGAACAGATCCTGCTGGCACCATGGCCTGGAGAGGACAGAGAGGAAAGGCAGTGGCTTAGATGAGTGTTGAGGGTGAACTGACATGGGAGGAACTTTATCTCTAGAGGAGGTGATGAGGTCCCAAGAGTGGTCATATAAATGATCATTTGTAGCTTGTCTTGATTTTTTGAGCTTTTGCACAGATATTACATGAACAAGTAAATATGCACTGCTAACACCACCTGCCAAAGATTTTTAAACCAGGTGGTTGCCCAATAGAGCTGAATATTTTAACCACCTCGGGAAGGAGCCCCCCAGCAAGCAACAGAATGCCTTCTAATTATTACTTGTGCTTTTTCCCAATTAGCAACTAACAGCATACTGTCATGGAGGCATTGCTGGGAGTTGTTTGCCCCGTGCAGATGTATTCAGATACTTAAATGTAGGTTTCTAGGCTTGATACATATTATTATAGAAATTTCAAGGCTGAAAAAAACTATTTCAGATGGACCTGTTTCAGTCCATCGGATATGAAGTAATCTCTAGGTCAGCTTCACAGGCAGTTGGAGGCTGTTGGATAAAATTTGCTGTTGCCCAGCCCGCATCCTGTCAGTAATACATACAAGTTAACCTGATTTGCCATTGTTAGCTCTACTCCTCTGAAATCTCTCCAAATCAGTCACTAATTCACTTTCAAGTATCATCCATCACCACTCAGATGAGCTTCACTCCGTTCTCATTGATTGAGTTTGACTGATTGATTGATTCCCTTATTATTCTGTCAACTAGACAGAGAAAAAATAATTTGGAACATCCATCTTCAAATTGCATTCCAAGGATCATTTAGCTCAACATGGGTTTCTATGATTATCTCTCGTCCTCCATTCTGCTGAGCCTTTTCTCTATTATGTACCTCTGGTATAGAGAAAGTTTCCATGAGCAAGAATGAATAAGAATCTAAGAAAAACAGAAAGATGAAGAAAATGTAGAATCCTGAAAAAAGGAAATCATTAAGTTGAAGTTCAAATTTTACCTAAGAAGACTGGTCTTCCAAGTTTTAGGTGGAATATGTTTTGTTTTATTTTTTTAATGCACATACACTCTTAGCTCTCCTATGTTATATACCTTGAGATGACTCTGGGAAAATGTAAGTGAACCTCTGATAATAAAGCAATTCAATATCTAAATTGAATCTATCAAAATGTTATGCTTAAGGATTTCTGCCCACCAACACTTAGAGAAAACTATCTATTATAGTAGTTATATGAAAGCTAAGTATGTAACTACTTATCAAGTCGTTCTACGTTCCTACAAACAGGAAATCCACAGGTCACCTAGAATCTATCCCTGCCCACCAACAAACAGCCTTTAGAGGTGCTATTTTTGCCTGCATGTCCTTTAAATTAAATTCTGTTTCAGAGAGGTTTTAATCAAAACAGATAGTAGGAATGTTTACTAAAATGAAAAGTAGACCTCAATCAAATATGTCTGCACTAAACTTCACAAATTATATGAATTTGGTTGATTTAAGTAGTGATAACTCTTGGGGTAAATTGATGAGTGACTTGAAGAGATTGCAAAAGGGTAGGGCTAACCATCTCTTGTAGAAATTTCCTCAGAGGTCAATTCATCCATCAGGGTCCTCCTACTATTTTACCTAGACTCATACAGGTAGGTAGGTGCAGAGCCAAGACAAAACTCAGGTCTTCTAACTCCCAGTTTATCTGTGGCAAACTAATGGGGCTAAAGGAACCATTTTATAGGACTCTGGACAGTCTTCATTAATTCAAATTAGATAATTAATGCAATTTTTAACAGACTTTATTTTTTGGAGCTTATATATTCCTTCATTCATTCATTTCCTGTTTTCCCACCTTGGTCTAAAAAGTGATCTGAGGTAGTTTACAGAGGCACATGCCATGCAACAAGGTAAAGCATGCATATCAATCTAAGAGAAAACATATTTTCTAACACTTTGGGAATATTCATTTGGCACAGGAAAACACACTCCCATTATAAGAAATTCTGACAATAGTTTTACTAAGTAAGAATAATCTGCTGGCACTATTCACAATAGCTAAGACATGGAAACAACCTAAATGTCCATCGACAGATGAATGGATAAAGAAGATGTGGTACATATGTACAGTGCAATACTACTCAGCCACAAAAAAGGAATGAAATAATGCCATTTGCAGCAACATGGATGGAACTAGAAATTATCATACTAAGTGAAGTCAGAAAGAGAAAGACAAACACCATATGATATCACTTATATGTGGAATCTAATACAAATGAACCTATGAAACAGAAACAGACTCACGGACATAGAGAACAGACTTGTCGTTGCCAAGGGGGAGGGGTTTGGGGGAGGGAGGGAGAGGTTGGGGTCAGCAGATGTGACCTATCATATAGAGAATGGATAAACAACAAGGTGCTACTGTATAGCAAAGAGAACTGTATTCGATGTCCTGCAACAAACCGTAATGGAAAAGAATATAAAAGAAAAGAAAAAAAGAATCTGCTAGTTCGTGAGGCTTTATCATCCTATTTTGTGATGAGATTCTTCTTATCCATGGGAATTTTGAGTTCTTTTTTATTGCTATATTCCTGACTCTCATTTCAGTTTCTACATAAGGTTGAAATCCAGACACATTACTAACCCAAAAGCATACTATAGATGAGTTCTAGCCAAGATATGAATGTTAAATGCATAAGTAGCTTCTGTAATAAAAAGTCAGTAGCTGACCCAAGACCCCTGCCTGATCCAGGAGAGGCTCTGACCTTCAAGCTGCCCAGTCAATAAGTGACAGCTCTGAAGGGTTCCAGAAGCCCTGGAGGGACCTGGCACATTCTATATCTAGTTAAGTTCATGAAACTACAGTTATTAGGAACGCGGCTTTGTTTAAAACTTGTTATAATTTAGGAATGCAACAGCGTATTTGTTCCTCAGTCTTTGACTTTCTTTTGATGAGCTCACTTCTTAACCTTAGAAGACCAAAAGAACAATATTTATCCTGCCAGTAGATGAAATTGGTGCCACTGACAGCCATGTGAATAATGTTTATAATTTGGGATCACAATTTTGTTTTTATATTAAATGCCTCAATTTAAAATTATAAATGCTCGTTCAGTGTTCAAGACTTAGTTCAAATACCACCTCTACTGAAGCCCCTAGGCAGATTTAGCTGCGTGTTTTTTGTTTCTCTATTATTCTATTCTCCACACTACATTGTAATCATGTAATTTATTTGTCTGTCTTGCTTCCCTGACTATAAATTTCTGAAAGGCAGGAGACAGGGCTATTTGCCTTTTTTTGATAGATAGTAGACACCCAGTAAGTATCTAATGGAAAAACAACTATCACCATTTTGATAAAAATCTATACAGTGCTTTAAGCTGTTTCCTTTAAATTGGACTATGGTAGGATCAGGAGATAATTCCATCAGAATCTGAGGATTTCTTCTGGTGTAAGTCCAGGCTTTGTAGTCTAGCTTCAAGGTCAGAGAAGAAGGCAGCTGGAATAGGGGAGAAAGATTAAAAATGAAAGTGTTCAGTGTCTCCTTATTTCCTTATGCCTTTTGTCTTCCTCATCGGTTTCTTGAAGCAATACAGAGTAGTGTGGTAGACATCTGCTGTTTTTGTCCACTCTGCTTCCTTTCTTCCTTCTTCCGGTAATAGCATCCTGATTTCGCTTTGGAGGAACTGCTCCATCAAATACAAGCAAGTATGATTGCCAATTTACATGCCCTGCCCTCTAGCCAAGGGTTGGGTACCTGGCACAAGCAAAGCTTATCAGATTCCCCTCTCTGGAATATGAACAAGGGACAAGAGCAGCAGTCCCTGATTTCCAGACTCCCAGTGGCCATAATTCCTGGCCCTTCTAAGCCTCTTGCCTTGACTTTCCTCTTGCTTGTTTGAGCTTCTCTGCTTCCAATAAATTACTTCTCTGATTCAAGCGGCCAGCAGTGTCTTATGTGATACCAGCCAACAAATGGTAACTGACAGAAACAGTGAATTGAAGATTAAAATTCTATCTGATTTATCCAGAAATCTAGCAAGAAGGAATAACCCTGGATCTCTCCAATCTATCCCCAGATTCAGTTTACCTCACCCACAGTCCAGGTAAGTAATCTGAGAAATCCAAATCCTCCTTTCAAATATGCATCCTGTTCCTAAAGTAACCCAGTTTTCCTATCCACTCCCCAGGGCAGCCCCAGTATACCATGGTCAGTGAAGCAACCCAGGGGTCTTGAAGACCCCTGCAGTACTCAGCCCTAACCTGCCAGTGTCCTGCTAAATCACCCACCCACTTTGCCACAAAAACATAGGCACTGTTTCATTATTATGAGATTTCCAAGTCAGCCATATGTCATTAGCGCACTCTCAGTTAGTTGTTTTACCGCTGGTTCACCAGCAATCACAAATGGGGAGCCTAATTATATGACTTCTTATTTAACACATTTGTAGTTCTGACTCTGTACCAGGCATTATTCAAAGTGCTTCACACGTTTTAGCTCACTTAATCCTTATCAACAACCCCCATGAGGTAAGAACAAATAGGAAAATGAGGCATAAAGATCTTTAGTAGATTGCCCCAAGTCTCAAAGCCCATAAAGAGCAAAATTAGGATTCGAATGCAGGCAGTCTGGCTCTAAGTCTGTGCTCTGAACCACCAAGCCATGGTTTGGAGATGATGAGTTTATTACATGGCCAATTAAAGAGAAAGGCTAATCATATTTTAATCTGCAGCAGCTGACAGGGTACATTGACATGGAAATAAGATTAGTCTCCACATGTCAAAAACCTAAAAACATCAAGTCAATTTAGACTGCCCTCCAGGCCTCCTTCTTTCTTAAACTCCATGGAAACAAGCCAAAACAATTCTACAGCAGTTTCCATTCACATTGAGAAAATTCTAATACCTTGGGTGGAAGGTACCTTTCTTCTTTAATTGGCCTGAAACAGACATGTTAATTTTCTAGAAAGTTTGGACGGTAAATCTAGTACTAAACTTTCCTCCTTGTTGTAGCCCCGTTTCACCACCTCTGGGGTGGTAGGGAGTTGCTACACAGTCACTCTTGTGCCCCATGACTGACTTTCTAACCTCTCTCTTTGGTTCAAGAAAACAGATGAAGTGACAGATCTGCCCACGGGCATGGATGGTACACTGAGGTCAGGTGGTCAAATCCCTCCAGGACATGAGGCCCCTCCTCTCTCCAGCAGATTGTTAAACCATTTATAAACCATGCTGTAGGTGATTTTTACCATCTTCTTGGTATTTCAAATTGCAATTAAACCTTATTGTAGTCATGATAGTCTTATTGGATTATATATATAGTCACTTTTCGTGAAATTTTAAAAGTTTTCTAGAAGAGTATCTAAGACAAGAATTTGCATATTGAGTATCTCAATTTACCTGTGAAGCCTTAACTCCAATAACTTGTCCCACTGATCACTGCAGTCTAAATAGAGTAGGTTCCACGAACATTAAACACCCTGTGCTATGCAGAACACTCTTGATATAATGACATATAAACAAAGTGTCAGCATACATTTTCTAATTTTCTGAAATCAGGGTGAAATATAACTGAAGGTTAATAGTGGGTATCTGTAGGAAGTGAAATTATAAGTGAATTCTAACTTCTTATACTTTTCTGATTTTACATATCATCTACAAAAAAAATATATTTCTTTTATAAATAAAGCAGTGTTAGCAAGAATATTAAGCTTTATTTGTACATTTATTATGCTTGTAGTATCATGGTCATACTGTGATAGGTACTTTTTTCTAATTTGTAATCGATAAGAAAGTCAAATGAACAGAACACTCTGCTCTTTATTTTAAAAGTAATCAAGAAATATGTAAAAATTTACTACAATAAGTGAAAAACTAATTTTCATCCTAATTCCATAGTTATATTCAGACAATAAGAGAAAAGAATCATTTTTACCTAGGAAGGCAGTCTGGTGTCAGAGGGCCTAGAGTGTGAATGATAGATCTGCCTCCGACTGCCCAGGGATGGTTACATCACTTCCTGTGTCTCATTTAGTGTTCTCAACTGCAAAACGGAGATAATAACGTCTAAGTCACAGGGCTCTGAAGGCACCCAGGATAGGTTGTGGCACAGAACAGCCATCCAATAAATGTCCATTTACTCATTCAAAAAGCTTACTACAGGCTTTCTCTGTGTTAGCACTTGCAAAGAAGAGGAAAAAATAAAATAGAAAATAAAGACTTAGTGTCTTCCCTCAAAGAGCTTGTGATCCAGAGAAGCAGATAAGGAATCAAATATTTATGATTCAATAGGGAAGAATTTGAAGTCCTAGGAATATTTATTAAATATTTTTAAATTCTAACAAAAAATTTCTACCATGGAGTTCCTGTTTCTCCAGGTTACAGAAACTGAATCTCAGTCAAATTGGGATTCTGCCATTTCTCAGGGATGGGTTGGGAGGGTGTGAACATCAGGTCCAGGTATTTACTGAGCTGTCCTCCAACTGGTCTTCAGGAGTTGGTCCATGTAGGACACGGCTGATTCTGTCCATGTTCTCTATCTAAAGTACCTTGGGGCCCAACCCTCTTTAACTCCCTTGCCCCTTTACAGTACATGGGACAATTTGGTGTTTCCCATACCACACTGGGTCCCAGGAAATGCAGCAGGGCCATCCTCAGTCCTTCACCACCTCCATGCTCCTCTCAGAGCACAGGATGTCACCCTCTGCTCCCATGCCATGCCACATTCTATGGAACCTCTGTGAGCTCCCTCAGTCCTGTGTACCTGGGTACTCTGTGCCCCCATGTCCACTCTAGGTTCTTCCCACCTTGCTGAGCTCTATCCAGGAAAGGAAACATGGGTTCCCTCTGGGCTCAGATTCTACACATCTCTGGGGGATTTCTGCCATGCTCCTTACTCCTGTGCTGAGCTCAGGGAAAGGACCAAGAGGACCAGGCAGAGAGCCTTGCTCCTTTGTCAGAGGCACATAGTGTCTATAAACCCCTTGCTTCCTCCAGTCCAGAGAGCTTTCTCTCTTCTTCTGGAGCATGGGAGCTTTACTTGCTCAGCATGTCTTCTCCTGGTGATTGGTTTATCTATGTACGTGTACCTTCTCACTCCCTGAAGGGCCCAGATTTTGAATCTTAAAATCCAAGAAAAGACTGTGTCATCTCATCCTCCTTGATGCATCAAAGATGAAATATCAAAGCTGAGTCTGGGGTGACAAATAAAAGCTATCGGGTAATAATTTAAAACTCTTATCCCACCACATAACACAGGGGCCAAAATAGTTCAAAGGGAGAGAGATCCTAACTGAGCTGGGGTACCCAGGGAAGGCTTCACCGTGAAAGCGCAGCCAGAGCTAAGTCTATGTGGATGAGTCAGGGCTCAGCTACACAGTCAGACAAGGGGGAAGGTCATTCCGCATAGAGGGAACAACATGTGCAAAGTGACACTGTTACATGAGTCAGGATTTAATTTTATCTCTCATAATTGCCTATGCCATATAAATCATATCTCATTTTGAGAATGGAATAAGCACAGACAAAATTGTTTGAGCTGGAAGTTACTTTAGGAATCATCTAATCTAATCCTTGCATATAACTGACAAGAACACTGAGGCCCAAAATGATGACTTTTAGTCCAATGTTCAAAAACAAATGAGACTAAATTCAACTTCCCACCTACAGCAGGAACTCTTACTCTCAATTTGCCCTCCCAACTATCTCCTTTGAGCCAAAATTAAGCATCAGTTATATCAATACTTATAACAAGCTTAGCAGTGAGTTCTTCTTTATCAGGGTTGGGGAAAAAAAGTTATTCTCCAATAATAGTATTGATGCTTCTAAAAGATAACGTCCTGGCTTCTAGAAAATTATCACAATAAGATAATTTATAGAGAACATATTATATGCTTATGTCAGAGTGCTGTACTTATATTAGCACCCTTAATATTTATATCTCCAAAGTATGTACTATTATTTATACCAATATTTATACCAATTTTACAGATGAGGAAACTGAGGTACAGAAAGTTAAGGAACTTGTCCCTAGGCTAGTAAGTGGTAGGCAGGTAGTGGATAGTAAAACTCTAATATCCATGCTTTTAACCACGACAATACCACATTTCTCTTCATGCTATTATTCAGCATGCAAATATATTATAAATATACTTGCACAAATGCACAAGTACATATATACAAGCCTTTTCATTGCAGTAGGGTTTGTTTTTTAAAAGACTAGAAATAACCTAAATACCTATTAGTAGGGGGCTAATTTAATAAATTACAGCATATCTTCAATATATGGCCAGTAAAAAGAATGGGATAAAGCTGTATGTGCTGATATGGACCAATCTCCAAGCAACAAGACATAGTTAAGTTAAAAGTAAAAAATAAGAATAAAAACAAGGTATATATAGTATTTTCTATTTGGGATTTTTTAAGGGGGACTATATAAATAATATTTAAGTTTGATTATATAGGGAGTGTTTCCATAGGGCACTAGCAAGAAATTAGTAGTTGTTGCCTCTGAGAAAAAGAGAGACAAAGGAACTGGGATTGTAGGATGGGAAGGAAATTTGTTTTTCACCACACACCTTTTGTAATGCTTGCATTTTTACCATGTGCCAATAAGATTTATTCAGATTCTACAAACTAATTGCATTTTTTAAATTATCAATAATGGAATTATTTTTAATCCTAAAATAACTATTCAAGCTTAAGTTTTTAAACACTCAAATTATCATGTTTGTATTTACCTACAAAACAGCTCTTTGAAAAGACCAGCGTTCTTAACTCCTTGCCAGGATATTGATTCATTTCTGACTCACAAAAGAAAAATAAAGAAATAACCAGATGTGTAACTAGCCTGATGCCAGTTGGTATGTGGGAGCTTAGGGCAAGGGATGTGGGTAGGGAATGAAGGGAAGGGAAGGGAAGGGAAGGGAGAAAAGGGGAGGGGGAGGAGAGAAGTCACCAACGACGTAATTCCTAGTGCTGCTAAGATCCCTGCATTATGATGTTCCATCCCTATCGTTCATGACAGAGACTCAAACTTCAGAATGCATGATTTACAAGACATAAAAATACCCTTCCAAATGGACTCTTAAAACCACATGCCACCATCAATACCCACAAGACAAATCATGCTTAGAGACTGGCCCTGATGTAAAATGCTCCAACTTCTTTCTTTCCACACTGTTTTCTTGTTTGTTTATTTCATTTTGTTCCATATCTACTGACTAGATTTTTACAAGCTCAATCAAGTGTTCATGAAATTTCACCTCTGTTTTTAACACACACCAAGTCCCCCTTACTTAAGAGGATATGTACTTGGGTAGAGGTTGGAGTGACCTGAGGGAGGAGGGGACTTCTCCCCTTCTTGTTATGGACTGAATGCTTGTGTCCCCCCAAAATTCATGTATTGAAGTCCTAACCTCAGATGTGGTAATATTTGGAAATGGAGCCTGTGGGAGGTAATTAGGTTTAGATGAGGTCATAAGGGTGGAGCGATGTGATGGGATTAATGCCTGTATAATAAGAGCCACCGGAGAGGTCTCTCTCTCTCTCTGAGGACATAGTGAGAAAGTGGAATAGTTTCCTCATGGTACAAATAGTTATTTCAGCTAAAATGTAGTGCAATGGTTTCAGGCAAATCTCACATAAGAAGAAACTGTTCTATGTTTCTGGCCTGAAGATCACTGTATTTTTTTTTTTTTAACATCTTTATTGGAGTGTAATTGCTTTACAATGTTGTATTAGTTTCTGCTGTATAACAAAGTGAATCAGCTATATGTATACATATATCCCCATATGCCCTCCCTCTTGAGCCTCCCTCCCACCCTCCCTATCCCACCCCCCCATCCCACCCCTCTAGGTGGTCACAAAGCACCGAGTTGATCTCCCTGTGTTATGTGGCTGTTTCCCACTAGCTATCTATTTTACATTTGGCAGTGTATATATGTCCATGCCACTCTCACTTCATCCCAGCTTACCCTTCCCCCTCCCCGTGTCCTCAAGTCCGTTCTCTGCCTCTGCGTTGAAGGTCACTTTAGAATAGACAATCAAGTGTCCAGAGATCAAAGTGTACTATTCCTCAGAGAACGTATTAAACAGGAAAAAATAAGTTGTTGAACTGTCATAGACAATGCACATCGAAATAAATACAACTAGCAAAAACAATAAAACAAAATCCACAAAGGAAAATGTTCATTCCAGTAATAATCAAAGAAATGCAAATTAAAACAAAGAAATGATAATACTCAATATACGTAACACTGCAGAGGATGTCATATGGTCATATTACATAAACACTTCAGAAAGCAACGTGTCGTGTTGTTGTACAGCAAGAACCATAAAGATGTTCATAATCTTTAACCTTTGTACCATTTAGGGTAATTTAGTTAGGAGAAAGGAATTCAATACTAATAAAATAAATACCTACAAACATGAAGATGCTCAATGCAATGTTATCTATAATACACATCTATATTTCTAAAATATAAGCTATCTAAGGGGCCAATAGTAGAAGTTAGCAAATTAAGATAGATAATATGAAATATTGTGCAATCATTTAAAATAGCAATTGTTAATATGATAAAAAATCGGAAATTTTAATGTTGAGAAACAGAATGTTACATTAAAAAAAGCATAATATAAAATAGTGTGGTTATAAATATCATAAAACACATAGGCCTATGAAAAGAACTATAGAGACTATTATGCAAAAATATGTATCATTGAATGGGGAAATGTGATTATGAATTGGTTTTAAATGTGTGTTTATATTGTTGTTGACCTTTATTAAAAATCACAGGGATTTATGATTCAAAGGTTTGTAAGTGTAATCTAAATACAAAGGGAAAAATAGCCAACTTTCCAAAATACAACAAGCTTCAATTATTGAACTTGATATTTATCTTTTTCTTTTTCCTTTTTCTTTGTTTTAAAGAATTCATTGAATATTCTTATGGTACAGCAAATTCTCATGACATGGCATATGCTTTCAACTACAGAGACTGACTTCCTAAAACCCTGCTCTAAATTCTGTAGCTACTAATTACTCAACTTCAGCAACCCATTATGGTAAGGATGGCTCCGAAGTTGTTTTCCTCACCAAAATGTTTGCTTTGATCATTGTCTTTTATTTACACAATGAGGGACTTGAGAGTCCAGGCCCAGAACCCAAGCCCTTCATGTTATCATGAAATACCTCTTTATTCAGAAGGAAGATTATAAATTTCAGTCATTCTACTCCTTTTTAACATTTGCTTTTGTTGCCTAGAAGAAAGGAGAAGGATGTGTGTTTTCACTTAATATTTATGACTTTTCATCATATGTTCTTTAGAGCAATGTGTCTAGAGCAGGGATACTGAATAACACTGAAGATAGAATCAGTTCCAAATAGAAAGGCGACAATCTGACAAAAAGTTCTTTGACATTTTTCTTTACATTTTTATTCTCAGCCTTTTGCCTCAAGGTTCAAATTGGTGGTTTCCAACTCTGAAAAAGTAATCCTGGAACAGCTGGCCCTATATTGAAAACAAACCATCCTGACCTAGGGCGTGGTTGCCCAAAAAGAGACAAGCTACCCAGCGGACAGTGGACATTCAGTGCTGAGCCGGGAAAGGAAAAGGGCGCCCAGACATCATCACTTCTTGCAAGACAGTTAAGGCAAGAAGCCAATTAGAGAAGTAAGATGAAGTTCCAGTCCCCCTTAGCCCGTTTTCAACACAGATGCTCAAAACAAGCAGATTTAATGTGACAAACTCCCAAAAGGGAAAAAGTTCTTTTTAAAATTTTTGTTCACATGGAAATGAGACGGTGTTTCATTCACCTTGAAGGGATCATTTAACCCATGAAATAAACATGCAGGCACTTGCCCAGAGAATAAAGCAATCTGGCAGTGGGCTTAAAAGCAATCCATCCAAAAAGCAATACCTCTCTGCCTCTTTCCTCCACATGGCTCAAAATCTTCCCCTTTTGCCTAGTGAAACTCAATACTTTGAAAACTCTATTTCTTCTTCTTTTCCATATTTTTTCTTCAGTTTGCGTTGAATGGGAATTGCTTTTATTCTCTTGACTTGGTCAATTAGTTGGCCTCTCGAGGAAGTAGAATGCACGCGAAACTGGAAATCTGAAAAATTGTGTTCAAGTCCCTATTCAGTCACTAACTGTATAATTATTGACAAGCCAGATACTTCTTCAGACCTCTATTTCCTCTTCTGTAAGATAAGAAGGGTGGACTGCACAATTGCTAGGATACCATCAAACCCAAAATGTTCTGGAACTAAGAGGAAAAAATATAGATGGTGCCAAGAAATCCTGGAGGGAAAGAATACATCTTTAAAAGCAGACAAAAAGTACAGTAGAGGTGGGGAAAATCTTACATTTCATCTTCACCTGGTTTGATTTCTCAGAATTGAATTATCTCATGGAAGGCACTACTCAGAGCTAAAAGACATATAGATCCAAACAAAGCTCTAAAAATAAAAGATGAACCTATGTTCGGAAGAGGTGACTGGGAGCCAGTGAAGAAATTCCTGCTGGAAGAACTTCTTACATTCTTTAAGACCAAAGCAAACAAGTAGGAAGGAGAAATGTAGGTGCCCATTTCAGTGCAGTTTTTCTTCCTGGCAGATCACTTTTTAGGGATTAGCTTTCATTTCACCAGTTCTGCAGCCTGAAGGAAAAGCTATCCTGGGCCAATTTATTTTCTAAATCTGCATTGGTTTATCACTGTATAGGGCTAAATCATGAGCAAGTCAGAATTAAGGAAAATGCAAACAAGATACAATGAGAGTAAGAATAAGCATAATCCGTAAATAATTCCCAAATCCCACACTATGAAACAGTTTCAGCTCCCTCCTTATTCACGAAACTTTTCCTCCTAGAAATGATAGTAAGTCACTAAATTTGCTGGTGTGACCTCTGTCCTTTCTCCTCCATCTCAGAACCAAGGTACTAAAAGCTAAAATATGTCTTCTCACTAGCCATTTTGTATAGTAGTCAATTCTTTGGTAGCAAGCAATAGAAAATATCCATATTAGTCTGCTTGGGATGCCACAACAAAATACCATTGACTGGGTGGCTTAAACAACAGGAATTTATTTCTCACAGTCTGGAGTCTGGGAAGTCCAAGATCAAAGTGCTGGTCAATTCAGTTCCCAGATGAGAGCTCTCTTCCTGGCCTGCAGACAGTCACCTTCTCACTGTGTCCTCACATGGCAGAGAGAGAAAGGAAGCATGCTCTCAGGTGTCTCTTCTTATGAAGACACTAATCTCATCATGAGGGTCTCACCTTTATGACTTCTTTGAAACCTAATTATCTCCCAAAGGCCCCATCTCCAAACACAATCACGTTGGAGGTCAGGGCATCAACATATGAATTTAGGGAGCACAATTCAGCTCAGAGAACTATATAACCTACAAAAGAAACGAGTTTCTTAAAGGATGTTGAATAGCTCACAGAATCAAAAAGAAATCTAGAGAACCAACAGGGTAGCTCACGGTGGGTAGGTAGCAGGAGTCAACAGTTAATTCATTCATGGTGTTAATACTAGAAGGAATTAGTTCCAACAAACTTTTCAATCTTTGAGTCTCTCCATGCAAGATTCAAACAAATCAAAGAGAATGTGATTATCCTAGCTTGAGTCCTGAGGCAGGGTAACTTGATTAATAGTATTTTTTTTTGTTTTTCTTTTGTTTTTTAAAAAATTTATTTATTTATTTATTTATTTTTGGCTGTGTTGGGTCTTCGTTTCTGTGCGAGGGCTTTCTCTAGTTGAGACGAGCGGGGGCCACTCTTCATCACGGTGCGCGGGCCTCTCACTGTCATGGCCTCTCTTGTTGCGGAGCACAGGCTCCAGACGTGCAGGCTCAGTAGTTGTGGCTCACGGGCCCAGTTGCTCCGCGACATGTGGGATCTTCCCAGACCAGGGCTTGAACCCGTGTCCCCTGCATTGGCAGGTGGATTCTCAACCACTGCACCACCAGGGAAGCCCGATTAATAGTTTTAAGGCCACATCACAGAGTAGGGTGGGGGAGGGGGGTAGGAACAGGGGGACTAATTCTCCAGAAAAGAGAGAAATGAGCACAAGTAGCCAAAAGGCAACAAATATCCAGTGTTCTCTGTTAAGCAAAGACTTAGAAGAAACTCGGGTTTCAGTGCTGGCTCAGCCACTCATTAACTGGTCATTTTAGGCAAATTTATTAGACTTTCTGAACCTCAGGTTTTGCATCGTTCGAATAGGAAAAGTAATATTTGTCTAATGGCAATAATGTGTTGACTAAATAAGTTATTCACAGAGCAACTAATGTGTCCTAAATCCTCAGTAAATGTTAGATCCCTCCCTTCTCTATCTTAAATATGGCAGGACAGCTACTGAGTCACTGTGTAAGTCTGTGCACACATAGGTTACTTTTAAAATACAAAATAAAATACAACTTGTGCTATGTGGACATGTTATACTGTTACAAGTGTTCTGTATATTAGCCAACACCAAAGGGATAACAGACTTTGAGTCAGACTTAAATCCTCTAAGGTAAGAAGGTCAAGTTTTGACATTAGAGGCCTGGAGAATAAACAATCTCAGTGACAATACTGCTCATCATTTCTAAGAGCCAAAAATGAGCCTTCTGTTTGCTAAACACAAATGGACATGTTCCCCATTACGGTCTCCTGCCAAGTGGCTCAGATATGGGATTTTTAACTGGGATTTCTGGTCTTTGAACCCTTGAAATTATATGCAAAACTGAATGTGTGTGTGTGTATGTGTGTATAGGTTGAAAACCAAAGAGAGGGCAAATAAACCCCTAGGAGCCACCCCAAAGAGCAACAGCCACTTTCAAAACTCTCTTCCCTTAAAAGAGTGGATATATGTATACATATAACTGATTCACTTTGCTGTACAGCAAGAAGCTAACACAACACTGTAAAGCAGCTATACTCCAATAAAAATTAATTAAAAATAAAATTAAATAAAGCAGGAGAAACTTCCCCCAAAAAAATAAAAATTGTAAAAAAAAAATTCCCTTCCCTTTCAGATGGACTCAATATCCATCATCCTACAGTGCATCCTACTAACATCTACAACAAAAGTAGCAACAAGTGTGTAACACACCAGAAAGTAAACAGCTATGCCAGGGATAATGCTTATTAAGTTCAGCACTTTAGCACTGGAACTTTTTTCAATAAATATCCTCCCTGAAACCCAGTATGTAAAACAGATTTTCTAGACAAATAGGTTTTACAGGCAGTTTACATCTTCACTGATGTACAGAAAAGACTTCTCTTGTTTTGCAGAAAACCTGAAGCACCTGTGAGGGTCCCTAGAGTCACTTAGAAGACTGTTTACATTGCTAAGATACTGGTGAGCAGCCCTTTTGCAGAAGCACATTCTCCAAACTCAGCTGCAGCTTATCTCTAGCTGGCTTCCTTCCCCTTCCCCACAAAGGCTGTCTCAAAATTCTTCACTCAAGTCCTACCTACTCCCCACCCCCTCATTCCCTGGAGAGCATATGGACTCCTTCACCAAGAGGGTCAAGCCCAAACGATGGAATTGCTGAGACTTCTTTCCTCTAACGCTCTATATCCCCACTCATTCTAGCTCCTTCTCTATTATCTTGGTGTTTTCTCCACTTTAGGCATTCAAATATCACCTTCATAATTTTTGCCATATCATATTTTTGCCATATCTATACTAGTATTACTTAATAGTGTTCTTTATATCAATTCATTTTATTTACATATATACATTTAAACTTTTTTCATTAATACTTTTTTATGGAAAACTTAAACATATACAGAAATAGAGAATAACATAAGGAGCCCCTACGTACTCATGAGCTTCAACAATTATCAATCCATAACCAGTCATTTCGCCATTTATACCAACCCGCGTCCCAAATATTTTGAATCAAATCCCAGTCATCATATCATTGCATCAATAAATACTTTAGTATTTGCCTCTGAAAGGTAAGGAATTTCTTTAGACATACTTTTTTCTAAAATTAGCAGATCAGGAAAAAGGGCACGTACAAAAGTACGAAAGTACGTAGTCCGGAGAGAAAAAAGAGCATCCAAAGTGAGAGAAGGGACTAGAAATGAGAGAGACAGGCAGAGAAAAGTAGGGCAAAGGCTGGCCAGCAAAGACTCCAAAGACTGAGACCAGCCCCAGTGCCGGGAAAATGGTGGGTGTAGGTGAGGGTTCTGGTACATGAAGCACTGGCAAATCTGGGGTAAATGGGAGTTCGATTGGTAGATGGGAAGTACATCCAGGAATAAGGAATTGGGGAACCAGTTCAGGCCTAGGGACTGATATGGGGTGCTAGATGAGTGACCCTGCAATTGAAGAAACACCAAAGAGAACAGAGAGGGGATGGAGACAGCAAAGGAGAAGAAAGTGGGAGCTGATAGAACAGTGAGGCTGGGAAAGGCACAGCTGGGGACTGAGATTAAAATGGGATACTAGTTTGAGGGAGGGTTTGTTATTAGGAAATGTACGGTAAGCTGGTCTTGAAAAGGGACACTGGGAGGGTTAAGAGAAGGGCAGTTGAGGACTGGGTGGGGACAAAGGGACGAAAGCTGTATATTGGATAGGGGCTAAGGAGAGGTATAGGGTATGTGACTGTCCACCCTTAAATGGGTCATGAGCTTGGCCTGAGGCAAAAGAACTTCTACACACCACCAATGAATTCCTATCTGTGAGACCCAGTGACCCTTAGCCCTCACTCTACTCATTTCTCTGCAGCATTTCACTCTCTTGATCACCATCTCCTTCCTTTGCATCTTTGAGTTCTATGACCCTTGAATTTTCTGTCTTTAGATTCTCACTCTACCTCTCAAAATCTTTGAGTGGGTCTTCCTTCTCTTCTATCTGCCCTTCAGAGGCAACGTTCACCAGGGTTATGTACCTCCCAATCAACCTTATCCATTGCCACATCTGTATATTGGTTTCCAAATATACATCTCTAGCTCTACCTACGATCTTGAACGTGGGATCCAAATTACTAACTGCCTATTGTATAACTGTCATCACACTGGTGTGCTACGGATATCTTAAATTCCATGTATTTGAAAACAAACTAAATTTTTTAGCCCCAGAAATCTATTCCTCCTTCCAGTTTCCTGACCTTAGTCACAGTATCTCTAATCACCCATTTGCTAAATGAGAAACCCTGGAGTCAGTTTTGAGTCCTTCCTCTCCTTCTCCACCTGGAGTAGCCATGTTTGTTGCCACCAGCATCTTATAATCATCCATTCCAAATCTGAGAAATTCCTCAAACCCCCAAAAGTCGAAAAGGCAGAATGTCCCTTTCCCTGCCTCCCTTGCAGCCGGGATACAAGCTTTTGACCCAGTGAGGAAACCAGAGCTGTACAGTATCACCTTCATGAGGTTGAAGGTAGAGGTATGCAGTTTGGAGCAAGCAGTGGTGGAGGTTCTGGTATCCCATGCCCAGCATCAGAGTTTACCTGTGGTGTGATACACAGTGCCCAGTAGTGCCAACAGTGGACTCTTCACTATAGGAACCCCATGGTGTGGTGTGAGCATGGTTCTTGGCCGCATGGCCCCCAATCCTGACTCTTTGGATCTCTTGGAAATCCTGTGACCTAGGAAATATCTTTCCATAATCCTTTTTCTACTTCAGTTAGCTGAGGGTATTCCTTTGCATGCAACTAAGAGTCCTGATACCTAAGTTGCTCCACTTTCCCAAAATCAGTTACTAAGCTTTGTCTCCTAGACTTACAGAGTGTTAATCTAATGTTAAGTCCCTCCTTCCTATTCCCATTGCCTCTGTCTTGGTTCTGGCTTCATCAGCTGCCTAGACTCCAGGCCCCCTTGCTTCAGCACACCTTGCAATATATATACCTTTGCTCACATCTCCTATGGAACTCATCACTCCATCGTCTGTACCTTAAAGATACCTCCATTATAGCATCAACCCCACTCCTTTGGAGTCATTTGTTTAAATCATTGTCTTAGTCCATCAGGCGGCTATTTAAAAACATACCACAGACTGGGCAGCTTATAAACAACAGAAATTTATTTCTCATAGTTCTGGTAGCTAGAACTCTGAGATCAAGGTGCCAGCATGGTTGGGCGAGGGCTCCCTTCTGGGTTGCAGGCTTCTCGTTACATCCTCACATGGTCCAAAGGCTGAAAGAGCTCTATGGATCTCTTTTAAAAGAGCACTAATCCCGTTCAGAGGGTTGAAAATTTTAGAAAATACATGAACTCATGAACAAATTCTGTTTTTACTGGACCTAGACTGTTTCCCCTCCCCCAATCCCTACTTTTTTTCATTTAGCAAAAGCCTACCTAGCTTTCAATATCCACCACAAATTGCACCCCTTTTACAAAGCCTTTCTTACTACCCCCAGTCAGAATTGATCATTCTTTCCTCTGGATTCCCAAAGCTCTTTGCTGATAGCTGATAAAGAACTCATCACAAGGCTCATGACTTGATTTATAGTTATTTACTTATTTATATGAGCATCTCTCTAATTAAACATATATTTATTGAGGACAAGGGCCTATAGTACTTTCCCTTATAATATACATAGTACCCATAACGGTTAATTTTGTGTCAACTTGGCTAGGCCACGGTACACAGATTTTTGGTCAAACACTAATCTATATGTTGCTGTGAAAGTATTTTTTAGATGAAATTAGTATTTAAATCAGTAAATTTTTAGAAAGGCAAATTACTTTCCATAATTTAGATGGGTCTCATCCAATAAGTTGAAAATGTTGATAGAAAAAAGACTGACCTCCCCCAAAAAGAGGGAAGGCAGCCTCCAGACTGCCTCAGACTTGAGCTGCAACATCAACTCTTCTCTGGGTCTCCAACCTGTCAGCCTACCCTGCATATTTTGTATCTGCCATTCTCCATAATCCAATTCCTTAAAATAAATCTAAATAGATTATGGCCAGATAGATAGACAGATGGAAAGATAGACTGATCAATCTGTGAGTGTGTGTGTGACAGAGAGAGAGGGAGAGACCTTGAACAGGTTTGAACTGTGCAGGTCCATTTATATGTGGAGTTTTTTCAATAAATCCATACTACAGTACTACACTATCTGTAGTTGGTTATATGTGGGACCTTGGATATAAAGAGCCAACTGTAAAGTTATACATGGATTTTCGACTGTGCAGGGGTCTGTGCTCCTACCCCCCTCCCATGTTGTTCAAGGGTTAACTGTATAGATAGATACATACATACATACATATATACGTACATACATACATAAATAATCTACCTATATCTATATATATAAATGCTATATCATATATAGGATATCCTATTAATTCTGTTTGTCTGAGAACCCTGGTGAATACAGTATTTCTCCAGTGTGTGTCCTCCCATGGTAGGTGTTCAGTAACTGCTCCATGAATGGGTGAGCTGGAAGTGAACAGATGAAGTGAATAGGAGAAAATGAAAACTGCTGAAGAATGTGAGGCAATTGAGCACGGGGACAAGGAGAGTGGGGGAAGTCCCGGTGGGTGGAACACCATCCTGAGGGTGAGGCCTCACGAATCCCACCTCTTCTCCAGTTTTCCTAGGCAAGGCCCAGGGCAGACACTGCCTGTTCAGTAATAAAAGCAGTATGTGAGGCCAGAGATTCTTTTGGCTGAATCTCTAAGAGACCAGGGTTCAGATAGGGTAACGGTAAAGAAAGTCCCCAGCAGTGTCAGTGCCCAGTAAATGCTGCTGCCTGACTAAAACAATGACACGATTCTTATCTAGGCTACACCTAAGTTCAGTGGCGGAGGCCAGCCGTGACCCTCTGTCCTTTCATACAGTGCTTCCCCTTTTGGCTCATCAAACCTGTTGTGATACCTACATCTTCCTTCACACTTTCCCTGACAACGTTATTCCCAGAGCCCCTTATCTCTCGGCACCTTGCACCAGCTAGATGGCCTGTCAGCTCCTTTGAGTTTCCCAGCATTGCCCAGCCAGGGCTGCGTTTAAAAGCCATCTCACTCTTTAGTCTCTGCAAATACAGGAACTGTGTAAGCAGGTTTTTTAAAGGGGAAACTATAAAATGTGGACAGTAAATTATATCGCTGTTTTTCCCTCCCGTTGAAAAATGGCAGGCTGCTAAGTGGTTTGGAGCTCAGTCAGAATTGCAGATTAAAGGGAGTCGAATCTAAACCACACATTACTTCTAGAGCATAAAAAAGAAAGAAGCTCAAATGGTCCCCATAACTGACAGGGGAAAAGGGGGGTGACAGTCATTATTGCTATTTTTGTATTTGTAGATGGATGGAAGGTCTCTGGAGCTTTTTTAAGCACAAGTATGCCCATTTTAAAGCAAGCCAATTTAAGAAAATCCAGCGTAGCAAAACAGATGAATTGGAACGCAGTTCTTCATATCACAAAAGAATTCTTCACTCCAAAAGCAATTAAGACAATCTCTATGATTATTAATGGCTTAAAAGTCTACCACAAATGGGTATCTAATGATCGATCAGAAAAGTATTTCCCTTACTGAAGGTCCTGGTAATTATTTAGAGACTATCATGAGCCATATCCATGTTGCATTATTTAAAACCTGTATTTACTGGAAGCCTAAACTGGGCACAGGATTTCCTACACATACACAAATGGTCTCTCTTGTCAGATTCAATTGCAAAAGGAAAATTAAAAGTAAATAAAGAATGTAACCTTAAGAACAAGATTACTTGAGATTCAAAATAATATCATTATGCACTCATTTTTACACAGCATTAACTTTAAACAAAAGATTGAGTACCTAATATTATAGAAGCCTTGATTACACTATTTGTTCATTCCACAGATACATTTTGATTACCTAATACCTCTAAAGCAATGTGCTATCCCCTAAAGTGGATACAAAATGAAGGTGATGTTTTCCCTCCAAGAAAGTTGAAGAATTATGTCATTCATATGAACCACTGAAGAAATAAGGTCAAAAATTATAGAGTGCCATGTGAAAGAAACAGATCGTAAGCAAAACAAGAATGGGGAGACCAATATGGGCTGAAGTGGTGAGAGATATGAAACTTGAGCTAGCTGCTGAAGAAGAGGTGGATGAGAGGAGGAAAGGCAAGAATTTGCCGGCTCTCAGGCCCTATTGTTCAGGCTCTCCCTGTTCTTGGGATTCACACTGAAAGGGTGTACTACAACTCCACAGTGTCCAAGTGACATTCAAACCTGTTTTAATGATGAACCTAGTCTGGAACTCACAGAGCAGTTTTCCTTCTTCTCTCTTCATTAATCTGCCAGCACTAGCAGTTTTCTGCCACAAACGCTTAGCCAAGTGTTAACAGGAATGTAAGTGTTCCAACCTGTTCTCGTCCTCATTACACCCTTATGACGTGTTCTATCTCTATAATAGATATCCTTAATACAACCCCTGACTCCAATGAATTCCCCTCCAACGGTTGGAAATTTTGTCCATGACCATCCCAGGGACAATAGGTGCTGTTTCATTACATTGTAGTAAGGTCACAGACTTGGAGAAAGATCTGCAGGTTAATTGCCCTAGAATTAAACCTTTAAGTCCCACAGCAGGGACAGAGGTAAGAATCATCTGGCACAAAGAGAACTCCCTCTCTGGCACCAGGCCAAGGGACTGAAGTGTGTGTGTATACACACACACACACACACACACACACATTCATTATATATATATATATATATACTATATATGTACTTTGCTGTACATCTGAACCTAACACAACACTGTAAATCAACTATACATCAATAAAAAATTTAAAAATCCAGGGCTAGAGGGTAGAGGGCAATCCACTTTGTATACCAAATATGCTAGTTATATTTCTAGATCATGACATCTTTTAGTTCCATAGATGGAACTAAAATTTACACTTTACACTTTAAAATTTTCTTTCCCTTACTTTATCTCATGTTCTAAATGCTTTCAAATAAAAGATGCTTCAAAACTAGAAAATATTAGTTTGCTTTATTGTGGTGTAACATAAATACAATGTAGAGCCCAAGTCTTATGCATACGGCTCAATGAATGTAACCACCACTCAGGATCATGATATATGGCATTTCCAGCTCAAAAGACTCTCTTGTGCTCCTCCTCTCAATAATTTTTTTCCTTCATAGCATTGAAGGTTTTTCGTTTTTGTTTTTGTTTTTAATTTATTTATTTATGGCTGTGTTGGGTCTTCATTTGTGTGCGAGGGCTTTCTCTAGTTGCGGCAAGCGGGGGCCACTCTTCATCGCGGTGCGCGGGCCTCTCACTATCGCGGCCTCTCTTGTTGCGGAGCACAGGCTCCAGACGCGCAGGCTCAGTAGTTGTGGCTCACGGGCCCAGCTGCTCCACGCCATGTGGGATCTTCCCAGACCAGGGCTCGAACCCGTGTCCCCTGCATTGGCAGGCGGATTCTCAACCACTGCGCCACCAGGGAAGCCCACATTGAAGTTTTTTTAAATAAAAATTAAAATTAGAAACAATAACTCTCAGCTATGCTCAATCCACTGATGTTTGGGGAAGCTGATTTGATTCACTGATGTGCTTTCAAAGTTCCAAGAAATAGTGATGGAAAAGAAAAAAAAAATTACCTGTGTTCCTGGTTTACATCAAGAAAAAGTGTACGACCCCTCACATCAAACCCCAGCCTTTTGAATTCACTCATTAGGGATTTTTAAAAAAATATTTTTAGAAGAATATCATATCTAAGAAATATTGACAACAGGAATAACAAGTACCAGAAGACAATTACTAGCCTTTAAAAAATTTAAGTCAGAAATATACCCCAATATATAGCCATTACCAACATGTGAGGTCAGTGCAAAGAGGATAAAGAGAGTTGAGCAAAGGGGACACCTTGCCTGGCTATTTTTTGGTGATGTCTTTTGCTAATTTTTATGCTTTAACTTTATCTCACTTAGCATGGAAATAAGATACCGGCATAGATGTCACTGAGGGCAAGAATCAGAAGCAAAAAGCAATTCCCAGAAAAGGGAATTTCACACCTTCCTGAGAAAGTTAGGCTGGGTTATTTCAGGAAACTATAGACCTATGACTATTTAAATAGTTAAGCAGGTGGCTTTTTTCCCCTGTAGGCCACATAACACAAACCACAGACGAGAAATATCACTGGTGAAAATCAGGCAAAATGAAGAGAAGTTTCACAAATGCAATAAACTATAGACAGAACAGGGAGACTTCACCACAGTAACTACCGCCATGGTCAGGGTTTGAAGCACATTCTGTAATTAGTGAAGGTTAAAGTTTTTCAATTTAATTATCATCTATTTACTGAAAGTACAAGACTGAATTCTTTATGAGAGCCGCAATTACATACTTTTGCCCATCTCTCAACAGCTGTCTGCAGTACTCTAATGCCAACTTTATTTACAACATGATATAACCGAAATTAGCTTTGAGTAAAGAAACTTAGATACAAGCTTAAGACCCTCCCTGGGTTTATGAGGGTCTGTAACTTTCTCTGCTCCCTGACATAATCTCTATTCAACATAGAGGCAAGGACACCAAGCCTGGCTTCCAATTACCACCTGGTCAATAGCATTAAGAAAAACTAGAGTCAAAGCAGAAAAAACTATTGTCCCTTTGCTACCATTTTCTTTCTCATTCTCATGGTCAATAGGACACAAATCTATGTCACTTAAAATTCTTTAACAGCTAATCCATCCCAAAGAAGTTACCAAGTTAAAT
Organism: Balaenoptera physalus; assembly: GCF_965194825.1. NCBI lineage: Eukaryota > Metazoa > Chordata > Mammalia > Artiodactyla > Balaenopteridae > Balaenoptera > Balaenoptera physalus. The sequence continues at coordinate 100,166,925 of NC_138890.1, forward strand.
TACTCCCCTCTCTCCATCAGAGGATAAACCACACTGACCAGTAGACTAGCTTTCTTACAGGTAAACTTATGAATGGATCACATACTGCTTGGGAGCCCCTTACACACAGTCTCACACACTCAGTTCAGATGTATTGGGAGCCTCCAGCAAACACCTACCATCTTGTGTTCCAAAAGCCTTTAGAACAGCATAGTATAATAGAAGGCAGAATGATGAACCTCCAATTCCAACTTCAGTGCTAACTACTTGTATGAAATTAGCAACATACCTCACTTCTCTGTGCTTCAGTTTCTCATCTGTAACTTGGGAATGACATGTAGCCACCTCCCAGGGTTGCTAAAAGGATTAAATAAAGTAAGGCATGTAAAGTGCCTACTGCAGCCCCCAACTAAATAAGACCACACATCAGGATTGTATATTGCAGTACAGTTGTGTGTACTTCATATAGTCTCTGATCTTTGCTGATCTACCCGAATAACACATGGTATGACTTCAGTTGTGTTCCCTGGGAAATGGACTCTGAGATGGTTGTTGCTATGCAGGAGAGTTCTTGAGAAATGCACTCAGGATTAACAATTACAGAGGAGTAAAGGAAATAGGAATGGGCACAGGGAGGAGTTGAACTATATTGCAATTGTAACAAAGGACTCAGCTAATCCCACAAGGTTCTCTGGAGCTGGGATGGTCCTTCTGAGTTGTACCACTTGGGTCAAGGGACTGAGTTTTATAACCCCACAGTGACCAGTCATTCAACACAGGCTATTTCCCAGGGAGAGGCATAATCTTGACGTGGCTCCCTTCAGCTGAAAGTAATGTCCAGACAGGGATTCAGCTGAGAACTATCAGCCATCAACAGTCCAGCAACTCAGCGCCTCAGTCTTGAAGAGAAGAATCTCAGCAGTGCCCCATATCCACTACAGCCCAGTACTTGTGCCACTTGTATCCACTGGCTTCATATGATACACTCTAGGGAAAATCCTCCAAGATTCTGATTGGTCTCTTTTTCTGAGGATGCTGAAAGAGGTTAGTGGGACAAACTCACTGCAGCTGGTCTTGAGGCTGTCATTGTATCCCTCCTCTATTACCCATTCTAGATTCTTCTTACCCTCAACTAGAAACTCTTCTGGTGTAGGTTGTTTAATTTATGGGGTGACTCAGACCTCATCCCTGAAGGGACTGAGTTCCTAGTCATCATGCCTTTCTCAGGCCATGACTGATATATTTTTCCATTTACTTTTAAAATTGGGCAACAAGTACTAAAAAATCCCCCAGTGGATCACCTAAGGGCCAAACAGATTTTTCCAGACCCTACTAATGTAGCAGCAGGGTCAATTACTCCTGCCAGGAGGTCGACTCCTTTTCGTGACTGCTGGTCTCTTGGCCTGAGGAATCTGAAGTGATGGAGTTTCAGCATAGCTTAAAGCTTAACAGGATGTAATACTGTTCTTTGATGGAAGTGCTCCTCTTCTGGGAAACAGGACCTCTAAACCCATAAATCCCAGAGTTGTGGGGACAGGAAGCTCAAATTCCCCACTGAGTGGGCCATGAGACAGGTGGTAAATGAGGCTGTTCCTACTTCCAACCATTTATTGGTCCCTGGGTCCATGTATTCTGCCTCTTAGACACATGGAACTATATAATGATGGTTGACTGAGGGGACATACTGCACTTACACCCCATCTTTAAAGGTTATCATCTCTAAGCTGGCACCTCAATAGTGCTTTCACAAGGTCATTCTATCACTCTACTAGGCAAGCAGCTTCTTGATAGTGTGGTATTTAATAAGGTTAGAGAATCCTACGATCCACTTCCACACATCCTTTGCTGTAGATAGGGTACCTTGGTTTAATACAATGTCATGCAAATCCTCTGCTGGTGGACCAAACACTCTCTAGCTCCAGGATAGTGGTGTTAATTGACGTCCTGCAGGAAGGTAAGGCAAACCCACACCCAGAACATATGCTGATTCCAGGGTGAAAAGAGTTCAATGTAATTAAGCTGTCACCAATTACTGGTAGGTATTCTTGAGGGATGGTGCCATACAGGGGACTCAGCATTGGTCTCTGTTATAAATTGAATGCTTTTGTCCCCCCAGTATTCATATGTTGAAACTCTATCCCCACCCACGTGATGATGTTAGAAGGTTTGATGATATTAGGTACCTTTGAGAGGTAATTAGGATTAGATGAGGTCATGAGAGTGGAGCCCTCATGAATGGGATTAGTGCCCATATAAGATTCACAAGAGCACTTGCTTCCCTTCTCTGCTCCCCACCATGTAAGGATACAATGAGAAGCTGGCAGTCTGCAACCTGGGAGAGGGCCCTCACCAGAACTTGACTATGCTGACATCCTGATCTCAGACCTCTAACCTCCAGAACTGTGAGAAATAAATTTCTGTTGTTTATAAGTCACCAAGTCCATGGCACTTTGTTATAACATCCTGAACTAAGACAGTATCTATTGCTGGAATTTGGCCATTCAGCAGCTGCAGTAACTAAATGAACGTTGTAAAGGAGAGTTCATGCTGTTGGGCCCACGTGTAGCCTCCATCACAGCCATCATGGCTATTCCACTTATGTTCCTGTTACGTCAGCATTGAGATGACCAAAGACAGAGAATGGCTAACATCACCTAAGTCATTTTGAGACTGGCTGAGGCCTGGGACCTGGGACCCTTTATTGGAGCACTTGCACCTGGACAAACGTCTCCTTGAGCAACAGAATACAAAGAAACTATAAGAGACTAAAAATAACTGCATGCATGTGCAGTTGGGGCAAATTATGAGCAATAAGGTACAAAAAGGCCAAAACCCAACTGCCACCTCTGAGGTGCCAAGAGCAAAAGCAGGGCTCTGCGCATGATCCCTGCACACAGCACCACCAAGGAGGTGCAAGCAAGGGAACCTGTTCCTTGTTCTCACTCCCTCATGCTGGAGCATGAGTCCCAGTAAAGCCTTGCCTGAATTTCTCATCTGGCCTCTTAGCAATTTCTGTTGATTAAAGGGTCCAAGGACCCAGGTTGGTAACAATTTGGTCTACTTGGTTGTTTAGTGCCCCTTCCACTATGGATGCTCTCTGGTGGAGATTAACGTGTGATATAAATATCTTCACACTATGCCCACTCCCATGTGTCCATCTATATGCTCCTCTCCAGACCTCCTTATCCCCTATCTTCTAATCTTTCTCCTTCCAGTCCCCTAGCTAACCAGATAAACCATTTTCCACAGTCTATGAGTTTATAAATATTCTTACTTCAGGCTACTTCTCTTTCTACACACCATTGCCAGCCATCTGCACTAACCCCGGTCCAAAATCCCACTTTAGAGCAGCTTCCTCAGAGCACTTCTGTTACCAAATCTCTTAGGTCTGTTTCCCTGGGAAACAGATTCTGAAGGAAATTTGAGTGCAGAAAGTTCATTGAGGAAGATCCTTGGATCCATGCCTTTGGGGGAGTAGCTGTGGACAGAGGGAAGAGTTGAACTTCAGTGCAGTGGCAACAAAGGATTCAGCTGTCACACTGTGAATCTCTGGAGCTGGGATGGCCCTTCCTCAAAGCAAAGAGACTGAGCCTTTATTCTCCTGCCTGACCAGTCATTGTATGTAGGCTGTCCCTGGGAAAGTGGTATGATTTGTGTGAGATAAACCTTGCCCTTAGAGCAATTCCCAGAGAGGGATTTAGCTCAGGGGCCTCAGCTTCCAACTTCCCCAGTTACTAGGGGAATTAGTGACTTGGTTCTGAAGGGGAGATCTAGGTAGTACACCATAGCATCCACTATGTAGTATAAACCCTACAATACACATACACATCTTTTTTTTTTTTAATGAGACCTAGGATAAGGTCAAGTAACAATGTATTTTTTGCTAGATATTTCTAAGAAAAATAATGCTCCCCACCCTTCAAAATGCTTAAGACTATTCTTTTACTACAAGGAAAGTACACAAATGATTTATAATAAATCAAGGACAAGGTCAAGAATTTAGATGCTCTTGCCACAATGAAACCATAATATAACACCTAACATAGATAAATGTCAGTTCAAAATATTTAATTGAACAAACATAGACAATAGGAGACCTGATAGGATAACATTTCACACAGAAAATATCCAGGGGAGTTAGTTGCTCCCACGCTTAATATGTGTCAAGAGTATAAGGGCAACTACCAAGAAAGCAAATGTATTTAGTCTCTATTAATAGAAATGTAGTTGCTAGCAGATGTTATGGTTCTGCCATATGTTCCATAATGGACAACCACATCTGGAGAGATACTCAGTTCTCAACCTCACATTTTAAAAGACACAGTTCAAAACCAGACTGAGTCCTAAGAATAGCAATCAGAGGTCTGAAAATAATGCCCTATGGAGAAAAGTCGAAGGGTATGGGAGTGGTTACTCCAGAAAGAAGAGGCCTCCATGAGGAGGAAGGCAGTCGATTGAATATATTGGGTCTCGGTTTTTGCAGAAAGAAGGACTAGGATTTGTGGGTATAAATTACAGGGAACAGATTTCAACTCAATATAATGAAAAATTTTCAAGCAATTAGAACCGTTCGACACCAGAGCCAGCAGTGATTGGCCCTGCCCTGAAAGTATCCAAGTCAAGACTCCCCTCAGGGATGCTGGGAGCCCCCCTACCCCGCACTAAAACATACACTTTAAAATCTTATTTTTCTAAGGTCAGGGGTTAAGAACTATGACCATACCAGGCCAGAGAAGAAGTAAATTTCAAAAAAGAGGCTAATTTTCCTTTACTTCTCCTTATACACACACACACACACACACACACACACACACACACACACACACACACACACACACACACACACATACACACATAACTCTTCCAAGCTCAGCAAGAGGGCAGGAATCCTGCTTCTATTATTCCCCTTGCCAAGAGAACAGAATCATGGATAAATAACATCTGAAAGATGAAATGGCTAACAGCTCATTAACAAACCAATATAACTCAGATGTTTTTTATCTCTTATCTAGATATGCCTATCCATACTCTTTCTTAAGAACTCCCCAATAAAGCTAGTCATTGTGTGAACTCAAGTAAATTGTCACCTCCTTGGGGCCCAGTTCCCCATTTGGGAATAAATACAGGAGTGGGGGCTAAGTAATGCCTCAATCTCTTTCAGCCCAAGCAGTCTCATAGCCCAAGGGAAGGAGTATTGTTTTTATGACGAATGACTTAAAAGTTATTAGTTATCCAGAAGCAACTTCTTTTTCTTTGGCTACACAAAGTAGTCATAGAAGACCTGTTTGTTGTTAAAATCTATGACTTAGTAAAACACCCGCAAGAACGCAAAAGATAAAGAACTCCCAGGAAGAAAAATCTCTAGAATAATCAGAGATGTTTGTTTGGTTTGGTTTTTCACTCATTTTTATTTTTTCCTGTGAGTTCACAGAAAAGTTTCAAAAATCAACTGCTCTACATTAGGTATACATGACTAGGGGAAGTCAGCTGACTTTAGGAACTCTGTGTGAAAAAGAATATCCACCTAAAAATGATGCTTTTTCTAAAAAAAAGAGAGGACATTGGGAAACTTTTTTTTTTTTGGTAGAAAACATTGTAGAATACCATTAAGATAGGAACAGAACTGACTGGGATTTTTTTAAGGACAGGTATGTTATGTTACACATGTGTTTCAGGAGATTTGTATAATATTTTAAAAGTTTATCATCTTATATTTGAATCAAAGTTCAACAAAGGAATTAAAATATATATTATATGACGTTATTCAAATTATTTAAAATATAATCAAGATATTATTAAATAACTTTTCATCTGAATCCAAAAAAAGGGAAAAAAGGGAATTCCCTGGTGGTCCAGTGGTTAGGACTCCACGCTTTCACTGCCGAGGGCCTGGCTTCGATCTCTCGTTGGGGAACTAAGATCCCGCAAGCCATGCGGTATGGCCAAAAAAGGTAAAAAATGTATTTTGTTTTCCTTCCAGCTGACTAGAAGGCGTACCTTGGACGGTAACAAAAGGCACATCCCTCCTTAAACATGTACCTCAAATCTAACACGGATCTGAAATATTTATATTCGTCATTACCGTGGGTTCTGGTACTCTGGTCACTGCTAAAATACAGTATACTCTCTGAAAGAACAACACAATTTAGTAACATTTATTTTGGGATAATCAACAGATTAGTCATCTTAAATGCTAGTCACAAGCAGCATTAAAAGTAAGTGTAATCTTAATCTATATTAATAGAAGTGTAATTTCATAATGAAGAAAATAAAACCCAGGGAAAGAAAATGTCAATATAATCTGGGAGAGGGGTGGGAGTAAAGAAGGTGAAAGAAGGTCAGAAGGTGGAGGTGTCCAGATGGGAGGACCTAGTGAAGGAGCAGCAAAATGGGAGAGGGTGTGGGAATTCTGGAGGTAGCACTGAGATTCTGGGCCTTGGAGCTGAGGAAAAAGATGCGTGACTTGAAGGATGGGTCATGCACCCAAATTTAAATGAGGAATTAGCTAATGTTTGTGAGGTGCCTTACCCTTTACAAAGTACTTTCATACTGATGATAGTATTTAATCCATCCACCATCTGAGTTGGCATCTATCTATTATTCTCATCTTAAAGATAGAAACCAAAGTTGAGATGAAATGATTTGCCCTGATTCACACCAGGTCTTTTAATTCCAGTCTCACACACTCATCACACACCAGAGAGCAGCTTCAAGATGGTTTTTGGTTTATTTTAGCAACTTTGCAGATATTAGATGGAAAATGGACTAGTTAAGAATAAATAGTACTGAATATACCACACTTTATACACTTCAAAGTGCTTTCACATACAGTCTGTTGTTTACTCCTCGGGAACTGTTATCTCCATTTTATAGATTTAGGAAATTGTGACATAGAATAACTCAAAATTCTATAAGAAAGCATTGATGTTGAACTACAAGTAAAGTCCACCAAGTCTGGCTTTTCTTATGCTACCATGCTGGATCCCTTTCCTGGTGTGTGGTCTTTGCAAAGCTGATATCAGGGTGAGTGAGACCATGATGAATGAGACTTATAGAAAAGAAGACTGGAAGGGGAAGCAAAATATTCACAGGACACACAGAAATCGAATAGGATTCTATATTCAGAAGTTACATTAAACTGGTTTGAAAAAACCTACAAGTTAAAATATTAATAGCAACAACAATAATAAGTGCTTTGGAAAGGAAAAAACAAGGTCTGTGCTAAAAATCACCACACAGCTCTCCTATAACTGTTGCCCACACCACCAAGAAATGCAATATCAAAGATCAACGTACATTAAAAATAAACCACAACAACTGAATAGGTAAGAGGCATGATGACCCCCATCTGAGCTGCCAAAACAATTGTGTCTAGTTTTTCTAAAGCTGTACTGCAGGGGGGAAGGCATCTTGATATCACAGATGGGGGAAATGATTTTACTGACTAAGCTCATCATATATGTGGTAGACAATCAGTAGGTATTTTACTTTTATAGGGCAGTGGGTAAACATTCCCAGGAAAACTGAATAACATTTGAATAAGATTTCATTTATTGCAGCTGACATATTTCCCTTTTTGAGCTCCCTGTTCTGCACTATTTCATCTTCAATAACAGATGAAAATGTATTTGTGAAAAGTCATAAGTGATACTAATATTCTGCTGATACTCTTCTTCAAGACAAAGACTGCTTATGTCATGTTGCAGTTGGTTTACTGATTTTAAAAACTGCAAAATAAAGACCTGAGAAATAATTAGCTCAGCAATTCCTGACCTCAATTTAGTAATGCAGTTTTCTACCCATCTCACACCAGGATATCTGCAATTATTCCAAAGCCTATTATGGAATTTTTCCAAAAGTCTCAAAATAAACCAAAAAAAAATAAGTTGAAAAACTTCTAGGAGATAAGGTGGCAAAAGAGCGTCACAAAATTGCATTATAGGTAATGAATACAAGTCTAAAACGAAATCTGGAGATCAATGAATTAGACCAGTGGTTCTCAACCTTGGCTGAACAGTAGAATCCACTAGGAGTATTTTTTAAAACACCTCAGATGAATTACATCAGAATCTTTGGGAGTAGGACATAGGTATGAGTATTTTTTTCAGGTTCCCCAGGAGATTTCAATGTACAGCCAAGGTTGGAAACAACTGGAATAGAACCATTAAAAGACTAAATCCTTCAAATGGTGCTATCTTCTGTTAGGCTTAAGCGGGGTGGTGGGGGGATTATGTTAAACAAAGTGAGAGCTGGCTGAATCACTGCCTAACTCCATGCCTAAGGCAAGTCTTCAATTCTATGAGTCTCCAAACTTCCTCAAAGGGCCTGCCATGAAGAAGAAACTAAATGAGAGAACAGTGAAAGCACCTAGCCCACTACTTGCTACATAAAAGCACTGAATAAATCTCCCTTCCCTCCCCTTCCATCCCTCCAAGGGTTTTAGGTAAACACTACTTCTGACCAAATGGATTATAGACTAATAGATCTAAACACAGGGTACAACTGTTCCCAAAGAATTTTTTTTTTAATTTATTTATTTTTATTTTTGGTTGCATTGGGTCTTTGTTGCTGCACGCAGGCTTCCTCTAGTTCCGCTGAGCGGGGGTTACTCTTTGTTGTGGTGCGCGGGCTTCTCATAGCAGTGGCTTCTCTTGTTGCTGAGCATGGGCTCTAGGCACGCGGGCTTCAGTATTTGTGGCACGTGGGCTCAGTAGTTGTGGCTCGCGGGCTCTAGAGCACAGGCTCGGTAGTTGTGGCGCATGGGCTTAGTTGCTCCGTGGCATGTGGGATCCTCTCAGACCAGGGCTCGAACCCATGTCTCCTGCATTGGCAGGCGGATTCTTAACCACTGCGCCACCAGGGAAGCCCCTCCCAAAGAATTTTTAGGCAAATACAACTACAGCCATTCTTTGGCCAATAGTGGAAAAGAAATATGCAGAGTCTTCAATTCACTAATGACCCTCATGCCAAAAGCTCATCTAAAAATTGGTTGGTTGAAGCAAAAATGGGATGTCATATTTTGCCAGTTAGCTAAGCCAAAAGATTTGATAATCACCAGTGTTGGCAAGAATGTGGAAAAAGAAGGTTGTGGAAACGTAAATTAGTACAACCTTTTTTGGAGAGCAATTTGACAGTATCTATCAAAAATTTAAATGTACATACCTTCCATCTAACTAATCTGTTTCTGGACATCTATCCTAGAGACATACCTGCACATGACTACACAAAGAGATATTATTATGTTTTTGGTTTTGTTTTTCTTTCACGGAATTTATGACTTTGTCAAATTCTTTGTTTGTAGTCCATCTTCATACTAGCAGGTAAAGCCCTGTGGGAAGAGGTTCTTCAGCCTTGTTCACCAAGTGAGAAGGGCCGGGCTTGCCAACAGGGCCCATGTTATGCTCATATTTGCTGCCCACAATGTCATGCTGCTAGAAATATACATTTCTTTGGTTTCCGATGCACTATCTCAATCAATCGATTCATGGCTCTCTTCATTTTATTTACTTTATTTTAAATGATATATAAACACTCATGAATACCCCATCGAACGCAAACAATGATATTAACAATATCTAATATCTATTTATATGCTCTTCCCATGACGTCCTCTGTGTGCCCTCCACCCTCACCACTTCAGGGGTAACCAACCACTATCCTGAACCTTGTGTTTATTATTACTTAGCTTGTTTTTCAATGTTACAAAAATGGTATTGTACTATATATAGTTTTCTGGGATTTTCTTTTTTCACTAACATTTTGTGACAGATTCATCCAAGTGTCATGTATATTTGTACTTTCATTCATTGCAAGTAAATATTACATTGTGAGAATTAGCCATAATATATTTATCTATTCTCCTATAGTCGGCATTTTTGTGTTTCCATTTTGTGCACACTCTTCCTGACGTTTTTATAGCACCAGGTCGACTTCTGGCAGGAAACCTGGCTGCCATCACACTAACCCCATCACCTACAAGAATCACTGATGGGCTCCCCTAAAAGGTTTAATTTCTCTCCCCACTCCCTCCCCCAACCAGACTGATTCAAGGGAGGGAACTCATAAAAGGGGCAAGCACTCCTTTTAAAAGGCAGCACTTGGCAGCAAACATTTATTGGTATAACTGGCCCCTTCCAGAACTATTCTGTTACCTCCAACCCCAGGCTGGCTGCTTACTTTGCCCACCTGCCAGAATTTTAAAGATATTTTTATTTGAAAGACAAATTCCTAAACAGTTTGATTTCAATACTTTATTCCCATCTTTGCAGTCAACTGCAAAGATAATTTTAGCTACTGTTATTAACTCCAACAGATATTCTTGTTTAGCACTAATACTTGACATCAAATGCCAAAAAATGCACAGAGGGGCTCCTTGACTGGTAAACACATGCACGCACACACACACACACACACACACACACACACACACACACACACACAAACACTAGCCTGAATAAAAAATCCAGTATCAGTAGCTACATATACCCCATTTTATTTCCTCTCACTAAGATATGACATAAAAGATTTAAAGCAATTTAGGAAAAGAAGAAAGAATAACCTATGCATTGTCTTGTAATGATTATTTTTTTAACTTAATTTAGAATAGTGCCCAAGTTGTTTGTAATGCCTGTATAAATACTGCTTTGGTCTCATCAGTATTTTACGATCTTTTCTGGTGTTCCCATTGTCCAAAGACCTCAAATTACAGAAATCATTTCCTTTTAATTAGGTTTTTATTTAATTTTTAATTTTTTGGCCATGCCACGCAGCATGCGGGATCCTAGTTCCCCAACCAGGGACTGAACCCGCATCCCCTGCAGTGCAAGCACAGAGTCCCAACCACTGGACCACCAGGGAAGTCCCTAATTAGGTTTTTTTTAAGTTGCTGCCTCCACCCAGGAAAGCGAAAACAAGAGGGACCACCAACTAGGGACCATCAAACTAAAAATAGCCCTGTAGATAACCACAGGCCCCACCCTGCACCTCTCTGTTCAGATTACAGGTGTTAAGTGTTAGGGTGTGTGTTTTGCTAAAACCATGGCCTCAAATTCCTAAACACACACTCACCAGTCCTGCTCTCCACCATGGCCTACATTCTCCAGATCAAGGAACAACCGTCCACCTTGCCTCCCCGTCAGCTCCTGCACACACTCAGCCCTGCTCTTCCATAGCCCCTCAGCCCTGTCACTTCTGATAGCCCCTTCCTCAGTCCTGCGTGGCTGCAACGGGGAACATTGGTGGAGGACACCGAGCCAGCAAGCTACCTTCAACCCCAGCAGGAACTGGAATGCTACTCAACAGTCCCTTCTGGAGCCCACTTGTGAGCAACTAACTGTTCCTGGCCCCCCGAACAGTTTAGTAAAACCAAGCCTTCCTAACCTTTTTGCCCCGTGGCCAGTGCCACTCTCTTCACAAAGACTACTGAGATCATCAGTGTGAACTTCCTCAACATCTCACACCTCTCCAGCCCACGCTTTTACCTATTTTTATCCGTATCCATCTGTGCCAGCTTTCCTCTCATTCCAAAGGAAGTGACCTCCCTTTTCTGGTTTCTGGCTAATTCCTTCACCTGTGCTGGCAAATTCTACCCCTCCCACATAGTGCAGAATCACCCTTATTCTTTCTCTCTCTAGTTTCACTACTTCCCCACACACCCAAGAGTTCATTCTTAAAACCACCAAACAAAACTCCACCATCCCTATTTTTCCCTTTCCCCTCGCAAAAAGCACAGAGGACAGTTCCAGCCCAGGTCCACTTCGCGCCTCCTGCCCACTCTTCCACAGACTGCAATCTGGATCCAACCCTACCACTCCACTCAAGGGGCTCTGGCAAGACTGTAACACCACCCTCACACACACACACCCCCCAGGTGCTAAATCAAATGCTTTTTTTTCTTTCCGTGAAAACCTTAGCTGACCTCTTTGTGGCAGTTGACAGTATCAACCACTCCCTTCCTCTTGAAATTTTCTTCTCTCTTGGCTTATAATTCTTGCTTCTCCTCTTAACAAATATGACTATATTTTCCTTTTCTCATTCCCCTTTTTTTGCCTCCTGTTCTGTTGCTGTCCTCCTAAGATGCTCATGCTCCCTATGGCCCTAACGTTGGCCTTCTACTCATTGCTCTGAGCATATTTTCCTTAGAAAGTTCCACCTCCCCAATATCCATTCTGAAGCCGCTGCTCCTCATGGAGCTATAGACCCATACAGCCAGCTGTCTTCGGGGCATCTCGAGGGTAACAAGTCTCACACTGACATAATTCCCCTCATTCCCAACCTACCCACCCCCACAAACCAACAACCCAACCCTCCTGATTTCTCTTTCTAAGTGAATGCGAGCACCATCTGCCTAATTCCACCCAAGTGGGATCCCTGAGAAGTATGATGGCAGCTACTCCACGTTCATTCAGTCAGTCCCTGAAGCTTATATAATCAACCTCCTTAACATCATTACCATCTACTCTCCCCTTCTTCATTCCCATTGCTTCTGCCTTAATTCAGACTCTTTTCATCATTAACATTAATAAGAACTACGTTTACTGAGAGTACTGTACGCTGAGAACTTCACATACATAATTCTCACAACGGAAAATAGGTACGGAGGTACTGTTACCCATATTTTTACAGATGAAAAAAACTGACACTCAGAAAAGAAACCCAGCCGCCCAAGTTCACTCAGTCAGGAAGTGGTAGAGCCAGGGTCTATCCAAATTTAAGTCTTCCTGGCTGCAAAGTTCACATTCTCTCCTCCATGTTAGCAACTTCCTGTTGCAATAGCTTTCTAACTGGTTTCCCTATATTTTGTCTCACATGCCGAGTCTAACGCAATCTATCAGACAAAATCAGCTTTCCTTTTTTAAAAATCATTTTTATTGTGAAAATAATACATATTCAGAAAAAGTTCATAAAATAAGGATAGCTTAAATTATTATAAAGTCATCTTTCTAAAATGCAAATCTAATCTTATTCCTGACATTTTCCTAACCTTTTCAAAGTCTCCCCACTGCCCTTCGGGTAAAGTCAAACCTCAGCAAAGTGCAGAGGGTCCTCTGGGATGCCACCTCGGCCTGCACCTCCGCCTCATCTCCCACCAGGCCACATGTCCCACCCTATGCTCCAGCCTCACAGACTGCACCTCCACGCTCTGGGCTTTGATCTGACCTGGCTCCCAACTGAGAATCTGGGGTGTGTTCTTCTCCACTCCTTGCTATACCCCCTCCACTGGATACTTACTTTCCTTTTCGGGAACTATGTCTTACTGTTCTTTTCAGAAGATGCTGTGTCTAAAGAGAAAAGGACTCTTGGCATCACTGCATGGACAAAGCAGTGCAGCTCATAAAAGACTCTGCTGTTCACATGGGTCATCAAAACCAGTGAAATTCTAACATACTTAGGACATGTTTACTCTGTCCAAAAAAAAAAAAGTGGAGATTTGAGGCAATCATTGTTTGTCACTTATGGTGAGTTGGAGGAAGGACTCTACTTTGACTAAAGACTACACTTCAGTAATTTCCACTCATAGTCCCTCACCACCCCAAAACTCAGGTCAAATCGGTTAGTAATGTTAATTATTATTGCCATTATTTTATGCAACCCATCTAGCTATATAAGCTAGAATCCTCAGACACATCCTTGACATTTCCCTCCTTGCCCCCTCAACCTATCACAATGTCCTATTTTGCTTCCTAAACTATCTTTTGAAACTGTCCACACCCAATGATGCTGGTCATCTCCAGCATCACTGTCCTCATGCAAGCTACCCTTGTGTCTCAGCTGGAGCACCTGGTTAGCTTCTTAGCTGGTCCACAAAATACACTCTGGCCCCTTCTCATCCATTCTCCATTTTGGAGCTAATTTTGCAAAACACAAATATGATCATATCACCACCCCACCCTCATCCCTGCATGATTAAACTTTTTAATGTCTTTACTTATACGACAAAGCCAATGCTCTTTGGCAATATTTCCAGCCTCTAGAACAAGATTTGGCATACAATGGGCATTCAATACGTTTTAATTAAATGAATAAATGAATATAACCTTCATCTATACTCTTCATTTCTCTAATTGAGAATTCCAGAACTGACTTTCTTTCAGATCTATGTTCCCTCTAATCACTTGGCTTTTCCCTCTGTTTTTCACTCTCTGTCTTTCCTCCTTCTCCAAGTTAATTCCTACCTTCTTCCTTCATATCAGAATGTAACCATCATGTCTCCAGAGCAGCCTTCCCTAACCAACCTGACTAGTCCAAAGTCCTCCGTACAGGCTTTCATTGCATCATGAGCCTCTTCTCCACAGTGCTCACCACACTTGCAGTTTTATATGTGCTTGTGTAATGACTTTACTGATGTCCACTGCCCTGCTAGCCTGTAGCACTATGAAGGCAGGACTGTGTCTGTTTTCCCTCATCAATATATCCCAGGTACTTAGCACAGTGTTTGACATTCAGGAGACATTCAATAAATAGTGAACTGATTAAGAGACGCATTATAAATTAATGTGCAGAGTGCCCACCCCTTTTACAATTGCATTTTAATATAGATCTGGAACCTAGAAGCTCATTTGAGAGTCAAATCACAGAAAATGGTTATCTTTCTGCTCTCTTTTCTTTGAAAGCCCTTAATGAAGTCAAAAGTACAACTTCTGAACTCCCAGGACACAATGCTTTTAAATATTATTTCATCTGAATAGTTACAGGACACTTGTCCTTTTTTAAAAGATACTTTTCTGGGTTTTGAGATCCCAAAAATAAAGAAGGAGGCAAAATTTGCAATAATTAGCCTGAATAAAATAAAAATCTCTCTAACCTAAAGCAAGATCTTTCATATTACCAATGAAGTATAAAATTTTTTCTGGACAAAAAAAAACCTATTTAGGTTTAAATACAAATAATGAGGCTTGATGCTTCTTGGGGTTTACTGGTGTGCATGCAGGATATTTGTTTTTAAAGAAATCACAATGTTTTAAGCATCAATTCATGTAGTTTGTCATATTCCTGACATTTCTAGGAAAAAATTAAACCATTAAATCATATAATTTTTAAAAGACTGATGTTAATATGTTTTTATAGGAACTATGTCTTATTAATCTTTTGGTAAGATGCTTTGCCAAAACGAAAAGAGGTCTTTTGCCACACTGCAGGCCAAAGGCAGAGCCATCCATTACAAATACTGCCACTTGCATGGGAATGAATCATCAGAAACAGAGAAGTCCTAACACACTTAGGGCATATCTTTCTTCTCTGAAATGGAGATTTGATGCAATCATTTTAACTTTTGGATAATTTATAGTGATGTGGAGATGAAGTATAGAGTCCTCTCTGGTTAAAGGCTATACCAGAGCTGTTCCCACCTCTGCCCCACAACTCAGGTGTAGAACTGACTTAATAATACTCATGACACTCTGGCCTGATAGGTTGGTGCTATGTCCCTCCCTTGTATTTATTTCTTTTAGTCATGATTCCCTCAACCATTCCTCTCCCTATGGGAAGCACGCACTCTAACATGTTTACTATCTAAGTCATTGGATATATATATGTATCTTTATAAAGTACAAACACTGGCCTACAAGGCCATCCATGATCTGGTGCCCACTAACTCTGACTTTGTCTCCTCCCATTCTCCCACATCTCATTCTACTTTAGCCACTCTGGCCTCCTAGCTATTTCTTGAACTTACTATGCCCACCTCAGGGCCTTTGTCCTTGCTGTTTCTTCTGCCTGACACACTTATTGCTCAATCCACATGGCTCACTCACTTCCTTCATGTGTTTGTCCAAATGTCATTTTGTTTTTAAAAAGGCGGAGGGAGAGAACTTTCCCTAATTGTCCTATTTTAAAGAGTAATCCCCCTTATCACTTTCTGCCTCTGTATCTTGGTTTTACTCTGTTATAGTTATTGCCACCTGAGATACTTTTTGTACCTATCTATGCTTTTTGTCTTTCTCCTTCACTAGCATGAGAGGCAATAGGGCAGCCTGGTTAAAAGGCAGACCCTAGAGATAGAGTTACTAGGCTTGCATTCTCACTCTACCACTTATTATGTGGTAGAGTACACAGCAGGCAGCCCTATGCCTCAATTTCCTCTGCTCTAAAATGGGGATGATGATAGTATTTACTTCATATGGTTACAATTTGATCTGGCACACTATCTACACTATTTAAGTATTACCTGCTATTACTATTTTACATTTATTTTTATTATTAGAATTAAGCTCCATGAAGGCAGGGACTCAGTTTTCTTTGTATTCCCTTTTACTCATTAAATAAATGCTATTTTGCATGTGCA
This sequence comes from Balaenoptera physalus, assembly GCF_965194825.1. Lineage (NCBI taxonomy): Eukaryota > Metazoa > Chordata > Mammalia > Artiodactyla > Balaenopteridae > Balaenoptera > Balaenoptera physalus. The sequence goes on from NC_138890.1 coordinate 100,183,186, forward strand.
TGGTTTTTTAAAGAAAAAATTTTAGGTATAACATGCATATAGAAAAATGAACATGGTACATACACAGCTCAGTGAATTTTCACAAATAAACCCATGAAACTACCACACCTGTTAAGAAATAAAACATTACCAGCTCACCAGAAGCCCATCCCAATAACTCTAACCTCCCCCAAAAGGAAACCACTATCTTGACTCCTATCATTATAGATTAATTTTGCCCATTTTTAAAATTTATGTAAATAGAATCATATAGTTGGTACTCTATTGTAACAGACTTCTTTCATTAGTTGTAGCATGGAACAGTCATTTATTCATTCTCATGACTGTATAGTATTCCAGTGAATACTGTATTCCATTATAGTCTTCCAACATGGAACTATACCATCATTTATTTACCCATTCTCTAGCTGATGGACACTTGGGTGGCTGGTTTCCAGTTTGGGACTGTTAATGAATGGTGTTGCTATGAATATTCTCAGAAACGTCTGGCGCACATTGGCATTCATGTGTATATACCTAGAAGATGAGTTTACTGGGAAATAAGGCATGCTTTTGTTTAGCTTTAGTAGATCCTGCTCAAGTTTTCCCAAATGGTTGTACCAGCTTACACTCCTTATAGCACGAGGTGAAAGTTCCAGTGTTCATGTATTTTTAAGTAACATAAATATTATACAATAGATTTTGTTCTCTTTCCCACTTTTTTCACTGAATACTACACTTTTAAGGTCTATATATGTTGCTGTACACTTATTCCCTCTAACTACTGCATAATATTTAGTATTATGCTTCCATCAATTGAATTCTTTTTCTGATTATTTGGAATGGTGCTTGTCAGTGTAGCAGGCTTTTGTTTGCCTGCCCAGCAACCATTCCCTCTTCTTCCATCCTGACAATGAACTGTGCTCATCTACATAGACAAGTGCTCCAGCCCCAGCCCTCAGAGGTGACTCTTAGGTCATCCAAACAAATCCGGTACTTTTATTTCGGTTGTGACCCTCTTCTGGCCAAAGAGACTTGAAGAGAAGTCTGTGCAGGATGGAACAGTGGGAAACATGCTTCTTCTGCAAAGGTTTCTTACTTAGTTTTTCTACAGAAACACAAGGAAGATGTTCTCTTTTCTTACCTGGACATTGGTGTGAGATTGTGATAGCTGGAACTGCTACAGCCATCTTGTGACCAGGGAGGGAGCTGGATGAAAGATGAAAAAAACTGAGTCAATCATTATAGCACTAAGGCAGGAGCCATGCTACTTCCAGACTTGTTAGATGAGAAAATTATTTTAATTGGATTTTCTTACTTGCAACCAAAATGGTCCCATTACAACAATTAAAATATTAGCATTGGCTTGTTCTTTAAAAGCTATTTTGTATTTAAAGTAGATTCATATAACACTATATCTCAGCCCCTTTACTTTGTTTTATATAATTTCAGTTTGATACCCTTTATTGACTATGAGTTTAATTTTATGACACTGATCACCTAGCAAACAGTATCTCTTTCAACTTATTGTTCATCATGTGCAACTTTTTCATTTATAATTTTAGAACATAGTTGACTTTGAACAAATATGATCTGCTAACTAAAAGATACCAAAACACATTTGAATTAGTGTTTTAATCTTGTATCTTAGAAAAAGCATGTTAGCCCAAAATTTTCAAAATATTAATAGTCATGTCTTCTAAAATAAACATATTTCATAAATTTTAGAGGAACTTTGTTTTATTAATTTTAATTTTTGTGCAGGTGATACATACATTGATATAATATACAATGTCACTTACATGGATTCTTGATTTATTTAAGTCTGTTATAGGCTAATTAAAATTTCAGCATTTTATCTTCACACAGTATAAAATAATATAATTACACTCGCTGGAAGACATATTCAGTGTTAGGCACTGAAACTGGGCCTTTGTAAGCATGATTTAATTTTACTTCTATGAGGTATTTTTATTCTAAGTTTTAGAAGAATGAAATGACACACAGAGAGGCTTTGCAGTAAGTAAGGAGCAGGGCTGGAATTTGAACTCAGCCCCATGAGATTATAAAACACATGCTTTTAGCCACTTTGCTATATGATTCATCTAATTTTTTACTGTGATAACTACATGCATATTTAACACCAGATGAGAGGTGCCATAACAAAGTTTTAGCCCTTTAAAGTAAGCTAAAACAATAATTATAATATCTAACATTTATTGGGCACGTCCTGTGTGCTATGCAATTGTTCTGAATGTTTTAAACATATTTACCAATTTACTCTTTGCCAGATTTATCTTTAGATAAATAATGAATTATTTGAGTATAAACAGAGCAGCCTCAAAGAAAAGTAGGACTCAAATAATATTCTGATCATATTTAACATAGACATAAACTGGAGGACAATTATTGTTTCATTGTATCACTTAGGAACTTTTTCTATTGTAATGGACCAAAAAAGTCCCAAATCAAACCGACTTAAGCCAAAAAGAGACCATTGACTTAAAAAGAGACTATTGACTTATGTGACTGGGAAATCTCCAGAGGCAGAGCTCCTCTAAGTAGGGATGGATTCTGGGCTCCAAAATGTCCCACAGCTCATTTTTTCCATCTTTTCGTTCTATCCCTATCAGCTACCCCCATTCTGTTGGCTTCTTTCTCAGACTCTAGTTGGTGGTTCCTGTCACCTCCAAGTACTCCCCTTCTGATGGCAAGATAAGAGGCAGCAGCTCCCACCTCACATATATTCAAGTTCAAAGCCAGAGGGACTTTTCTAACAGTCCTAGTATTACTCTGACTGCCCTGGCTTAAGTCACTGCCCACTGAAACTATCCTGTGGCAAAGGTGCAATTCCCTTACTTTTGGTTACAAGTAAGGAGATTCTGGTGAGGACAGGGAAACTCACCGATTGCCTTAGGCCAGAGTCCTGGCTCTACCTCTAGGACCAAAGGGTGAGGCTTCAGCCATATGAACTGGGAATAGGGGCAGAGAGGTGGGTCCTCAGAAGAAAATCAGTGAAATGAATGCTATTGCAGATGGTCCTCCAATGAACCACACCTCCTGTTTTTCACACCTTTTGTAGTCCCCTCCCTTCAAATCTGGGCCCTTTGACTAGATTTTTTTTTTTTAATAGACGCTTATTTTTAAGAAAAGTTTTAGATCTATAGAAAAAATAAGGTCATAGTACACACAGTTCTCACATCGCCCCTCACTGAATTTCTCCTATTATTAACATCTTATATTTTCATGGTATATTTGTTACAATTAATGAAAACTTATTAATACAGTATTATTAACTAAAGTCCGCAGTAATTTATTCAGATTTCCTAAGTTTCCGCCTAATGTCATTTTCTGTTCCAGGACTGCATCCAATATACCACATTACATTTACTTGTCATTGTCTCCTTTGTTTCCTCTTGGTTGTGACAGTTTTTCAGAATTTGTTTTTGACGACCTTAACAGTTTTGAGGAATACAGATCAAGTATTTTGTAGGATGTCCTTCTATTGGAACTTGTCCGATGTTTTTCTCATAATTAGACTGGGGTTATGGGTTTTTGGAAGGAAGATCACAGGAGTAAAGTGCCATTTTTATCACAACATATCAAGGATACATATTGTCAACATGATTTATCACTGTTGATACTGACCTTGATCATACGGCTGAGATGCTCTTTCTTTCCCCTGTTCTAGTCTGTGCTGTTTGGAAGGAAGTCAATAGGGGCAGCCCCCACAAGGAGTAGGGATTCATGCTTCTGCTTCTTGAGGGTGGAATATCTACATACATAAATTATTTGGAGTGCTGCTTCAAGGGAGATTTGTCTTTTCTCCCACATTTACTTATTTATTTATTTAATCATTCATTTATATCAGTATGGACCCAATGGATCCCTATCTTATATTGTACTTTGGTTGATAATCCAATATTATGTATTTATTTTATTGCTCAAATTGTTCCTGCTTTGGCTGTCGGGAGTTACATAGGTTGGCACCTGTGTATGACTAGCTTTCTACTAACTGAATGAAACAAAAGTGATACTTCCAAAGCTGGGTTATCAAAAGCCTTGAAGCTTCTGCAAGAGTCCCTTGAACCTTTACTCTAGGAGAAACAGCCACCATGTAAAAATTCTAACTACCCTGAGATTGTACTACCATGAGGAATCCCAAGCTAGCCATGTGAAGAGGTCATGTGTTAATAGAAAGAGAGAGAGACCACTTTCTAGCTCTTCCAGCCATACTAGCCCAGGAGCCAAATATGTGAGTCAAGAAGCCATCTTAGGGCTTCCCTGGTGGTGCAGTGGTTGAGAGTCTGCCTGCCAATGCAGGGGACACAGGTTCGAGCCCTGGTCTGGGAGGATCCCACGTGCCGCGGAGCAGCTGGGCCCGTGAGCCACAATTACTGAGCCTGCGCATCTGGAGCCTGTGCTCCGCAACAAGAGACGCCGTGATAGTGAGAGGCCCGCGCACCGCGATGAAGAGTGGCCCCCGCTTGCCGCAACTAGAGAGAGCCCTCGCACAGAGACGAAGACCCAACACACCTAAAAATAAATAAATAAATAAAATAAATTAAAAAGAAAAAAAAGAAAGAAAAGTAATTAGAAATGGACTGCTTACCTTTAAAAAAAAAAAAAAAAAGAAGCCATCTTAGATGTCCAAACCACTCAAGGCTTCAGATTACTCTAGCTCAGCCACCATCCGACTGCAACCACATGAGAGGCTCCAAGCAAGTATTCCAAGCTCAGCAGAGCCCAGTCAACCTACAGAACCGTCTGCAATATCAATGAATTGCTATTTTAAGTCACTAAATTTGGTGACTGTAGTAAAAGATAACTTATGTAGTAAAAGATAACTTAAACAGATGCAAAAATCTATCAGCTGTGGTATTAACTCTCAAATTAGAACAAGTTTTATTAAGCAGCATATGGTGATGATTTTCTTGTTTTATCACCCAGAAGAAATCATTTAACCAGACATATGTGACAAAAAAGTTAATGAATCTTTTTCTTCTCAAATAAAGTTATTTACCTTCTGGGGCTCTTGAGGTAACATTTTGATCAGAAACATTGTTCCATAGAGATAGTTAGGCTTTCTCAAAATATTAATCTCAGTTCAAAACCAGTAATATTAGTCTTGAATAACTCTGTTGCCTGCCTAACAATTAGTCACAGCAAAGTAAATTTTGGAATAGAATTTTAAGGTGGCAGAATCTTTAAGAATCCAGAAACCTGAAAGGTTTCCCAGTGTCATTGTGGGAAATATATTTCTACATTTGAGACAATCTAACTTCTACTGGCACCTTTACAGGGGCATTCTACCAGAGGGCAGAACATGTTGCTTTTCTACACGAACTATACATTTCCAGGAGTTAAGGTTGGGGGGTGGTGGAGGAGATAGGTACACAGTGAGGAAAGAAGCCAAAATTACACTTCCAGAAGAGACAAGTGTCGAGATTAGATTACCAGATACAAGGAGGCTGTCACATCTTTTTTTTTTTTTTTTTCTTCAAGGGAAGATAGATTGGATTTCTATTTTATTCCTGGTTCCCCTTCTCTCTTTATTCATGTTTTCTGTCTCTCATTGAGAACAGTTTGCTCCCAGTTTATTTGCAAATATAATAAGTTTCATTACTACGTATTCCTTGTATCTAAATTTGAAATAATTTGACTTGGCTTGGCTTTAAGTTTATCTTGAGATAATGAACAAAGTATTTGCCTAACAAATTAATAGAATAAACAAGGCTAAGAAGAGTTTATTTCAAAGTAGTTAAGATCAAAATATTTCTGGTCTTAAATATTAACTGTGTGTCTACAAATACATATTGCTAATCTGCAAAAAAGTCTTACCTATGCACAGGAGATTCAACTTGTAAACACATATTAATTAGTTTAAGTTGCCAAAACAATAAAAATATATTTCTTTTTAAATATTCACCAAGAAGGGAGACTTCCCTGGTGGTGCAGTGGTTAAGAATCCGCCTGCCAGTGCAGGGGACATGGGTTCGATCCCTGGTCTGGGAAGATCCCACATGCCATGGAGGAACTGGACCTGTGTGCCACAACTACTGAGCCTGTGCTCTAGAGCCCACGAGCCACAACTACTGAGTCTGTGAGCCACAACTACTGAGCCCACATGCCACAACTACTGAAGCCCGTATGCCTAGAGCCCGTGCTCTGCAACAAGAGAAGCCACCGCAATGAGAAGTATGTGCACAGCAATGAACAGTAGCCCCCACTCGATACAACTAGAGAAAGCCTGCACACAGCAACAAAGACCCAATGCAGCCAAAAATAAATAAATAAATAAATTTAAATAAATAAATAAATATTCACCGGGGCTTCCCTGGTGGCACAGTGGTTAAGAATCTGCCTGCTAATGCAGGGGACACGGGTTCGCGCCCTGGTCTGGGAAGATCCCACATGCCGCGGACCAACTAGGCCCGTGAGCCACAACTACTGAGCCTGCGCGTCTGGAGCCTGTGCTCCGCAACAAGAGAGGCCACAATCGTGAGAGGCCCGCGCACCGCGATGAAGAGTGGCCCCCGCTTGCCGCAACTACAGAAAGCCCTAGCACAGAAACGAAGACCCAACATAGCAATCAATCAATCAATCAATAAATAAATCTTTAAAAAAAAAAAAAAAAAATATTCACCAAGAAGGGCCACTGGAGTCTAGAGAAAGAAGTTTCCCTGAGACCAGAGACAGAGCCCTGAACATGAAGCCTGGGCCTTAGGAGGCATTTAATAAATGTGAACTGAATGAATAAATCAAAGGTTCAGACTTCAATAACTGAAGTTTAGGGATTTATTTAACAGAGATGTCTCAAATGGCAGTTCATGGGCCAAATTCAGGCCACATTCTTGTCTGGTTTGTCTGCATATTGCTATATTTTTATTTTGTTAAAAAGGTAATAAATTCATTTGGTTAAAAATGGTATATAGCAGCGGTCCCCAACCTTTCTGACATCAGGGACCAGTTTCGTGGAAGACACTTTTTCCACGAACCTGGAGTGGGGGAAGGCGGATGGTTCGGGATGATTCAAGCGCATTACATTTATTGTGCACTTTATTTCTATTATTACTACATTGTAATCTATAATGAAATAATTATACAACTCGCCATAATGCAGAATCAGTGGGAGCCCTGAGCTTGTTTTCCTGCAACTAGATGGTGTCATCTGGGGGTGATGGGAGACAGTGACACCTGAAGTGTGTTGCTTATGTCCAGTCTACTCCATAAGATGCAGCTTATCAGTGAGTGCACTTGCCACTCACTGATATGGTTTTGTTATGAGTCTGCAAGCAACTGATTTATTATGGACTCTGTGCAGTCAAACCTCTCTGCTAATGATAATCTACATTTGCAGCCACTCCCCAGCAATAGTATCACCACCTCAGCTCCACCTCAGATCATCAGGCATTATATTCTCATAAGGAGCACGCAACCTAGATCCCTCGCGGGCGCAGTTCACAGTAGGGTTCGTGCTCCTATGAGAATCTAATGCCGCTGCTGATCTGACAGGAGGCGGAGCTCAGGCAGTAATGTGAGCGATGGGGAGCGGCTGTAAATACAGATGAAGCTTTGCTCACTCGCCCACCACTCACCTCCTGCTGTGCGGCCAGGTTCCTAACAGGCCACAGACTGGTACCAGTCCATGGCCCAGGGTTGGGGACCCCTGGTATATAGTTAAAGTCTCACTCCCACCTTGTGTCTTATCTACCCATCTGCCCCCAACTTCTCTCAAAGTAATCTCTCTTTTATTAGTTTCTTATGTATTCTAGAGTTTCTTTAGGGCAATGGTAAGAAAATATGCATAGATAATCTTAATTTCTCCTTTTTTACACAAAGGTAGAATATTATACATGATGTTTTTATCATCCTTTTTTCACTGAATTTAGACTCGGAGATCTTTTTCTCTATCACCCTAAACTAGTCAATTTCATTCACTGCTTTCATGCCCAGCCATGGTAGGCATTTGATTTATAGCTAGAGTAATACTACCAAAGGCAGAGTGGGAGAAGAGACTTGTTTTGCCCAATTCGTCACATCAGAGTAGCTGAGCAGGAGTGGAAAGGCCACTACATAGTAAGATTTCTTAAACATAGGAAGCTCATCCTCCTACATGTGAGTTACAATGAATGAATTACAAATACGACATCCACAGATGGTTAGCTGCCCCACTTCCCACCTTACACACACACACACACACACACACACACACAGACCTGGAAATGCGTGATAATGTCAGAATTCCTAAGTGATAAAATCTCAACACTTCCCTCCCTTTTCTCTAAGTGCCCAACCCCTCTATGCCAACTCCCCACAACACACTTTCCAGAGGTGAATTCACCAGATGTAGTGTTTCCCAGACTCAAGAATTTTAGGAGTCTTGTTAAAACTTCGGATTCCCAGCCCTATCCCTTGGATATTCTTATCAAGGTTCTGAATCTTTGCTTTTAGGGAAGAATATTTTAAGATGCTAAATACGTACTCATGCCTGTGTTGAAACAGTTCTCTTAGGGACTAGTCATTATAATTAGATCCTGAGTACCTTATTAGATGTCTTTTCTAATGGCTATTTTAAAGAAATCTTCTTTTAGAGAAGAGCTTCTCACAGTTTTTCACTGTGATAACATAAAAAGTTAATACTTGTTTGGCACACTGAAGGCCACTGTCAGCCAGAAGCAACAGATGCAGGGGTTTTAGAAGGATGGCAAGATGAAAAGTGGTATTTCATAGTACAGTGCTTGGGAAATTTTGCTTTAGAGTATCTTGAGGGGAAGGAGAAAGGAAAGTGGTATTTGTTTAGCTCTTGTATGCCTGGTGCTATGCTTAAAACTAAGGCTTTTATCTTGCATACACTCTACTAAGCATAGACAGATGTGTATTACTTCCTTCATTTTAAAGAAAAACAAACTAAGACAGTTGGTTTTAGATCAAACCTCTTCCAAAGGTAGAGTCAAGAACTAGAATTTGAACTGACATCTCTGGCTCCCATGTCCAAAACTTTTTTAGCATTGCCTCAAACGGTAACCAATACATATCTCAAAGATTAAGGAATGTTCAAGAAAAACTCAAATGACACAACCTCTCCTGGATATATTTTGGCTTCAACCCTAGTTGCTGGTACTCATAACACAATTCTCTTTGTGGTCGCCAGTCTCCAAGCTGGCTCCCAGTGGCCCCCAGGGACCCTGCCTTTTGGTATTCATGCTCTGGTATTCCTCCTCCCACATTCTATCAGGATTGGTCTGTATGACCAATAAAATACAGCAGACACAATGATATGTGACTTCAAATGTTAGGTCACTCACTCTGGGAGAATCTAGCTCCCATGAGGTGAGGATACTTGAGCAGTCTCATGGAGAGGCCCTCATGGTGAGGAACTGCCAACAGTCATGGGAATGAGCCATCTTGGAATCAGTTCCTTCAGTACCAGTCAAGCCTTCAGATGACTGCAGTCCCAGCTGATCTCTTAATTGCAGCTTCATGAGACACCGTGAGTCAGAGCCCCCCAGCTAATCTGCTCCCAGATTCCTGACTCACAGAAACTGTAAAATAATAACATGTTTATTGTTTTAAGCCACCAACTGTTGTAGTAACCTGTTATACATCAATATATAACTAGTACAGGTTTCTATTACATAGATTGAAAAACAAAACACAGTAGATATTTGCCTGTTACATTGATATATTCCATAGTCACTTGAGGGAAGAAAAAAAAGCAAGATTTTTGTCTCTAAATAAATAAATAAATGAAATATTTTTAAAAGATTTTTGTTACACTTTCCAAACACTGTTAACCTTTTATTTTGCTTTATCAAGGACTGGTACTGAAAATAGAACAAAAACAGCAGGGCAAGGTCACTTCAACTAAATAGTGAGGGTAAATATCTGCATGAATTTGATGTTTGAACCAGTATGACTGAAAAATAAAATAACCTACCAAGTGGGTGGGAGAAGTGGTTTTGTAAATCCAGCTCAGTGCTGTGCCAGACTCTGACATACAGCTTCTGATGACAAACTATGTCTGCAGGCTAAAGATGTAGTACATGTTTGCTCATTGGTTTATCAACTAGAAAACAAGGACCATCTGTTAATTACCATCAGAAGACCTGAAGAGAGAAAATAAATGGAACTGAATTTTCCTCTGTCCAAGGTGGTTTTTTTTTTTCTGTTTCTTTCTTTCTTTATTTTTTTGGTCATGCTCTGGGAAAAGAAACCTATAATTAGGTCTAAAGAAAGTTCATTTAAATCTGTGATAATTTCTTCATCATCCATATAAAAATGTTTCCAAGAAAGGAATTAATACCTAAGTGAAATATAGCAAATAGGTCATAATGACATGATAAATTTTCACTGTATTATGGGGATACCAAATATTACCATGATACATTTATTTGTGCTTTATTTTTGCCAAGTATATTTTGTAATTATTTTTATCTACTACCCATCAAAGCAATATGGTATAATAGGTTAATACTCTAACTCACAATTTCTAAATGAGAGAACTTGGACAGGCTAGATAAGTACAAAAGTGGTTTCTGTAAACAGTAGGGCTAAATCCGGGTAATATTATCTAGCTCTTGGGCACTTGTCTTTTGTATGGCAAGGCACAGAATGGGGGTGGAGGATGAAGGGGAAAAGAGGTGGTGAAGAGAACCACTTAAAAGTAACCTCTTCCCCCTTACCCTCATCCCCAGGCATCTGGTATTCTTAAGCTCTTTCCATCCTGCTCTAAATCTTTCAAGGGATTGCAAATACCGTTGCTTGTTGTATATACCTATGACCTAAATCCAAACTGTCCACAATCCCATCCTACCAATCATTAACCTAAATGAGGCTGACCCAGCATGGGCCTCCAGGTTACTGTCTAACAGGCAGGTCCATTGCCCTCTATCCAGTAAATCTCAGGCATATGAGAGAAGCAGTTTACCCAGGTCTATCTCTAACATCTGTAGGAATGGAGCAAGAACACAAATGGAGGGCCATATTTAAAAGTTACGGATCAGGATAACAAACTTGTTAGCTAAAATATGTCTTATCTTCCCATCTTGACTATCTTATAACAACAAAAAATTTTTAAGTATGTGCAAAGCTATGGGTTTTATATGACTGAAAATCAGCAAAATAACAAGCACTACTAAATGTAATTATTGTACCTGTCTAAGTGATATTTGGATGAGTAATAAAGACATCTATAATTAATAAAATATTATATATTTATTCTATAAAATACATTTTTCTTGCCTTTGGCTCACAAAAATTATTAATTGTGTTGTTAAATCAAGATTTTCAGGGAATTCCCTGGCAGTCCAGTGGTTAGGACTTCGTGCTTTCACTGCCAAGGGCGCCGGTTCAATCCCTGGTTGGGGAACTAAGATCCTGCAAGTTGTGGCAAAACCAAAAAAAAAAAAAAAAGATTCTCACATAATTTGAGTTCTGACAGGAAATGCGAAATAAATGACTTTCGTGGGTTGAAATTATTACATAGTTTTTATTAATTCCCTTTGGAAAAAACTTAGCTCTGCTGAGATAGTGGCAAATGGAATTGTCAGTAAAATTTTTAAAGCAACGTTCAGTTCAGAAGTGACCATTCATTTCACATATCATGCTCAAACACTGTAATGGGTTTGCATATGATAAATTATCATCTCAAAAAAAATTACAAAGTATTTTAATTTCATCATATAGGTTGCTATCACATTGTGATTTTTCAGGATCTCTTAAGACAATATGTGGATTCATATAATAATTCTTAATTCTTCTGCTTTCATAGTTTTCAATTCTGGAATATTATAAAAAATTAAAAATAGCATTGTTCTTCAATTTGTTCAAATCTTTCTTTGGTCTCTAATGGTCAGAAAATAGCCTTTATTGAAGTTAGTTTGGGGCTTTTTTTTTTTTTTTTTTTTTTTTTTTTTTGGTATGTGAATCTTCTTCGGAGTCATGTGAACATTTTTATTTCTTCATTTTAATTTTATAATTTTTTTTGGATTGTCACTTTTGCTGCATATTGCACATGTAGTTTCTTTCTATTTATAAAAACCACTTCTTTAAATTTTAAGTTTTTCAATCCTTTTAAAAGTAAGTAGCCAAATTTAGATTTTTTTTTTCCTTAAACTTTTGCTAATATTATTAAAATAGCAAATAAATAGTGGCTAGACCTACTCAAAATTAATTTCATTTTCTGCCAAAAATCACAATTCACTATTTGAGAAGTTTTCAGTTATTTCACTTGACTGTCCTAGTACATTTTGAATCTTGTTTAAATCTAACTGCTTTAGCAGCATTTGATCAGCACTCCCAGTGTTTATCCATGAGTACCTATTAGGTCAAATTCTGTTTTTCTCAAGATGTTCCACCTTTGGACAGACTCTGAAAATATTGTATATAATGTTTAAACTGTTCCAAAGAATGTCAACAATATCAACAGTATTGAGACCATGTCTCTTAGTAACAAATTCAAACCATGTACTGTAAATGGCATAAAGAATACTTCTGGAGTTTTCACCAAAATCACTTTTGTTCTTATCAACCATGTTACTATCAGTATCATAGTTTTGCTCTCAACAATCTTTTAAATTAGAGCCTAAAATTGAAGTTGTTTTTTCAATTCTTCCCACAAGTAAAAAGCCGTACTTTTTACAACAGGTTTGAAACCAATGAAATATTCATTAGTTTAAACTTCCTTGCTTTCTTCTCCTGGTCACTCAACATATATGTAAATAAAGGTTATTTATGTAGTAATACTTTGGATCCTGGTACAACCAAGTTGAACTGAATAATTTTTCCTTTTTAAAATTTGGGAGATGACTTTTTATCTCACTTTATTATCTCTTAAATTAATAATTTCATTTTTAATTCCCCTTACTAGAGAATTATCATTTGCTTCATTACTTTTTACCCATCTTAAGTTTTTGGTCATTCTTTCATCAAATTTCAAAATCATTTCTACAAATCCTAGACACTTGCCATTACGTTCTATAAATATTTTGCTGTTCTACCATGAAAGGCATCATTAAGCTTGGCTGAATATTAGACACACTATTCTTTAAAGAAGATTATGCTCATGTACTAGTTTGACATTTACTTTTATTTGTGGAATATTATTGGTTGTTTGCTGGTTGTTTGATTACTTTTTCAGTTCTAGTAATTACATCTGTACTTTTCTGTGTGCAAAGGTCATTTCATGGTATTTTAATTGAGAATTTAAGTTTATTATCACAAATACATTCATTGGCTGAAGTCTATCATAAAGATTGGTTGCGAAATATGTTAACAGTGATAACAAAATAGTTTCTAAATAGAGACTAGAAAAGCCAGTTTCTACAACTTCTTTCTTTTTGAAAGAAGTTTGAAATAAAATGAAATATAAAAATTCTGACATGTTCATGCAATAGAAAATCGTAATCATTAATTTGAAACTGAATGTGTTTTACTAGCAACATTCTCAAACTGTCAGAACGACATGGCGTCACCATTTCCAAGAACATCATCCAGTCAAATGCTCTGGAGGATTTCTTCCTGTATTTGCTGATTTCAAGATCATTTGTTTCTCTATCTTCTAAAGGGTAGGCTAGAGTTACTTTTGTTGTTTCTGGGTTATGAAAGTGATATAAAATTGATTCTTTTTCATTCTCATTGTTTTAATTAGTAACTAAATCTTCAATTAATACAGAATATAAAGTTGCAAGAATGTTTTTATCTGACCCACTTACGTTGTAGATTTGATGAGAATAATGTTCTTGTTAATTTGCATTGTTTTGATCAGTAGTTAAATCCTAATTAAATAAGAACTTGTAATCTCTTGTTTGCAAATTCTATAAGGGTCATGCTCAACAGAAGTCTGCTCACTTCCATTGTTTCTATATTTTTATTTTAATTAAGTAGAACTCTTCTTTGAAAATTTTCTATTTCTTTTTTCTTTCCACCATTTTTTCTTTTTTAATCTCTATTCTTGAATCCTTTATTTCTATCACAATTCCCTATTCTTCACCTGTCCTCATTCTCAATGATCTAAAAGATTTAAAAGGAAAATGTTATCGTGTAAAGGGTATAAAATTTGGATATATTTTCATCAAAAATGTAAAGTAAATTTAAAATGCAATAAAATGAAAACTTTTCATGTGTTAACAGCTATTTTTCTTCTAAAATATACAAAATTATTAAAATTAGAAGGTAAAATATAATCTATAATGAATATCAAATTATAAAGTGAAATTAAATAATGCTGGAATTTTTATTTTAATATTTGAAAATTTAATTAATCTTAAACATTTTTATAAAAATAAAACTATTTGCATTTCTAGCATTCAACGTCCATCTAGTTGTCAATGTTAAGAACAGGTATCACACTTTAAGTATATTACATCTAGACATAGATGCTTACAAATTTAAGAGCAATATGATTGTTTAATATTGCAAAATATTCCTCAGCCATCATATGCAATAATTGCAAATACTAAGAATATCTGGAGTAAGTCCAGAACCATGAATTGCTTTATGTGGAGAAAAGCAAGAAAATGGATACTCAGCACTAGTGGGAAATGAAACTTCATAATGCAAGCGCCCATTGTATTCATGCTATGAGAAGGATTTGACAAGTTAATTAATTTATCTTTTCTCTTATTTAAGTGTTCTGCTGTTCAAATCCTCCCTGGATGGTTGAAGCTTTCTCCTTTTGTTATGGTGATGGTAGCATAACCCATAATACTACATAGCATTTGGATACAACTCCTAATGAGTGTTAGGCACAAGCATGAATGTTTAGTGCCAGAAGTGCCTACTGGCACTTAATAATTTATTGTTTATGTGTTGTACACATTTGTGATTTGAGGGTCCTCTGAAGCACAGGGACCAGAGCCTCTTTTTCCCAGATCTAAGTATGGTACTGAGCTCATCTTTCTATATTTCCTCTCCTCCTTTCTTAGTCCACTGCCTCAGTGCACATCAAAATCACAGCCCCTACTCCCAGCCTAATTTAAGGCCCTGACTAATTAATTTACTCTTTCAGCCACTCCATGATTTATTTAGAATTTGAACTGAAAAAGTTCTTCAGACTCTCACAAGTTGTACAACATTCTTTGTGAGAAGAGCAGAAGTCCCTCTAGTGAGGATGGGCCATCACACTTTTGTACATGATGTTCCCTCACCTGAAACACTGTGCTCTCCTCTCCTCAGATATTTGACTCATTTAGATCGCAGCTCAATTGTTAACTTCCACAAAAAAGCCTTCCTTGGCAGCCCCAATTAGTTCAAATCCCCTTTGGATACGTTTCCCTAGCATCTTGTTCTATGTAACAGAGAGAGGATTTTATATTTATTTCTGTAATTTGGTTAGCGTTTGTCTCGCTCCATAGAGAGGAACTGACACAAGGACTGTGTCTGAGTGTGTTTTGGCACACCATTACATCCCTAGAGCTTAGCCCATGTTGTACATGTAGAAGACACTGAAGACTTAATTAATTGGGAGCCATTTAGCTGCATCTTACATTCTGTTTTCTTTCTTGCCTTTAGACGTTAGTCAATCATGTGGCTAAAAAAAAATCTATTTGTCTTTTAGATCTCAGCTTAATAATATCTTTTTGGGTAAGCTTTCCCACACCTAACTAATTCAAATCTCCTTGTTTTTTTATGTTGGAAAAAAGTGTAAACTCCAATTGGCCTCCCGACATGATTTCACATCATGTGTTTACCCCTGAGCACCTGTGCTCCAGTGAACTCTCCCCAAAGCTGTGAAAAATACTGTATTAAAAAGACTGGCTGTGTGGTGGGCAAAGTGCATTACAACACTCTTAGGAATATTTTCACTTGCTTAGCAAAACCTGAAGTTTGGCCACAGAGCATGGCCAATTTTAGCAATAGGTATATTTTCCCCAAATCAAATATTTTGAACACTGACTGACATGGGAACTAGGAAATACATTTTCTAATATGATCACATTTCTTTAGGTAGTTCAGGATTTATCCTCAGCATTCAGTTTTACCTGGACACCAAACAGCCAGGGAAACACAAACAAATATTTCTGGAAAGTTTCTTGACTCCTTTTTTGCAAATTTTAACTTCATTACCATGAAATCATTTGTTTATTATAGAATGACTTTCATCCTGATTCTGCTGAGAACTTGAAAAACTAGACAAACCAATGAATGATGGTAAAGTGTCTCTCTCCGTTTTCTCACTACTCCCAATATTTAGTGGACACAGACCAAACTTTAATTTAGATCCCTGCCTCTACTGCTTTCCTATACACGTCTGTAGGATATTTGGTCCCTGACTCTTTACACAACTTTCCTTGTACTTAAAAAAAAAAAAAAAGACAGCAAAACTGGACTGTAATAATTGGACACTGACATCACAATCCACAAAATAACTGCTGTTGAATTGAATCAGCAGTGAAAGTTTTTCACTAGATATTTTTTTTCCCATTTGAGTCTTCATCTATTTTAAGCAATGGCATAATGGAAATGGCAAGTCAAGATGGACATAGTCAAGTGGGGTACCTCATTCTCATGAGTTATTGAGTGTCCATGTGGCCTGGGGGGACTGGCTAGCTTGTCTCAAACAGCTGAACTTTCTACCCAAAGTGACTGAAGGGTAGAGAAGGATTTTATTAAAATTAGTCAGTTGAGGGAAATATGGGAAAGCATCAGACTACACTCATACTCAAATGATCAAGCTCTGGTTCATTGGCTCAATCAGAAGCTTTACTAAGTGAGACTCAGGAGCAAAATTTGTTAATGTGTTAAAAAATAAATTAGCAAAAATATCTCATGCCAGAAGGCCTGACCTCCATTTGGAATTATTCTGGCCAAAAAAGTGTACCATCAAGTTCTGAGAAAGCGTGTATTGCACACCCTAATTCTGTGGCCTTAGAAACAGGGGAGGGAAAAAGATCTACATTTTTTTCTACTCATACAAAAACAAGGCCAAAATTGCTTTGAGGTCTTTACTCCACACAAAATAGCATTAATCTTTTTTTTGAAATCAAGGTAATATGTTAGAAGTAGAGAGCTTAGTTCATCTGTTTTTATCGGGTAATACAATGGAAATAGAGGTCCTAATAACTGTCTATTATTGCTTCTAGCTATAAGAGACATACCTCAGTAGTTTTATCTGCTATAAAACAGCAGGTGTTTCTCCTGAGATTCTAACTTCTCTTTAGAGCAAACAAAGCACTTTTCTTAGTGGTTGAGAGGAGCCAAGGAAGAAGTCCTACTGAAGCCTTGTCCAATCCCCAGGAATTCCAAATAGCACTGCCATATTGCTTCCCACCTGGCCTCAACTGGTAAGTGAAAGATTTTAAAAATGTTTCAATCATTTTCAAGTGCAGGAATGTTTTAACTTTTTGCCTTTACAAAAGCATCATGTAAGTATGCTTTTCTTTCCTTTTTTCCCCTCCTTTGGATTAGCTGTTTTTCAGTTACTTTTTAACCATGGGTAAATAAAGAAATGACTGAACTTGTTAAGTGCTGGTCCTGATATAATATGAGTAGTAAATTGAAATCCTTTCCTTTAAAATAATAAAATAAACTTGGATGATATTCTAGAGGTATACATTGCTAAAAAGTCACTTGGGGCAAATACTGGACAATCTTTCTGCAGTATTTTCAGTTAGTGTTAACTTTAGGGATTATGGTTTTAGTAAATACTTTGCCTCCAGTGGGTGATAATAACTCTGTGGCTTTCGTTAGCTATTTCATTTCTTGGCTAAAATTACTCTGAAATAAAGGAAAGTCTGTGTTTATTTTGTAACTATTTCATTAGTGGGTTATATATTGCATTTTCTCATTGGTCAGTTTTATTAGGGGGAGACAGGAAAGTAATTTCCAAGAGATTTTTATCAAATATCCATGTTTCTAAAGGTAAAGTTGGAAATAAAATTTCTTCTCCTTAGCATGTTGCTTAAGTCTTATTTTTTATTCCTACCCTTTATTATTTAACTGGCCTGTTATACAAAATAGGATTGTAAGATTGTCTCATAACATTGCTATGTCCTTAAAAATTTCCATGACCCATATTTTGGATTATACCTTCAAGACTTTTAAATAGTGAATAATTTTATGCTTATCCAGGACCCAAACTTTCCATTACTGTTCCTGTTTTCTGTGTCCCAGTTCACAGGTTTTTAGCGTAAAGCAGCCATAAGAAGAAAACATATTTCAGAGGTTCTGAAAGCAAGAGAGATTTGGAAACCTCAAATCCCCCCACTAGTCTTGAGCCTAGCTATAGTCTGATAGTATTAATTTATTACTGGGCCAAGGTGAGAGGGGAGGCCCAAACAGCTTCCACAAGTGGTATTTCAAAGTTAAAACATAAGACTCTCATCAGCAAAGTGAAACCAAGAACATCATTTTCACCAAAAAATAATGCCCTTCACCCTGACCCCACAAGAGCTATTTGTCAAGAGCCATCATAAAATCATCTAGATACTGACCCTTTAACCCATGTTTCGCACAAATGATTAAACCATCATTTCCTACTTTATCTAGAGCACATCCTCCCCTCTGCTTACCACCATGGCTGCACAATCACATGGGAAGTAGTGTGGGAGATGCTGGAGGGAAGAAAGGGCAAGAGATGATACCTGTTCTACCTCCTTCCCCCAGCTACCCTTGAACAGGTTGGGCTATGTCTGAAAATTTTCCAGAGACTTCCTTCCACCATCACTATTGCCACATAGAGACTAGGTGATGGTTGGTCTGTGTGTCAACTCGGCTATGCTATAGTACAAAGTTATCTAATCAAACACTAATCTAGGTGTTGCTGTGAAAGTATTTTTGTAGATGTGGTTAATACCTACAATCAGTTGATTTTAAGTAAAGGAGATTATCCTCAATAATGTGAGTGGGTCTCATCAATCAGTTGGAAAGCCTTAAGAGCAAAAAATGAAGTTTCTGGTGGAAGAAAGAATTCTGCCTCAAGACTGAAACATCAACTCTTGACTGTGTTTCCAGCTGCCCTGCTTGTCTGCCCTACAGATTCAGGCTTGTCAGTCCCCACAATCTCATAATTCCAATTAATTAATTAAACCCTGACTGGTACAGAACCTTATTCCATTCCTGCTCCTTCCTTATTGGGTTGTATATTGTGAATTAAGAGAAGGAGTCATGAACAGACAAGACTATTCATGTTGGCGAACTACAGTTCTAAGAACTATGCTTAACACTCGGGAGGATTCCTGGAGGAAACCAGAACAAAGCTTTCCCCCATGTTTGACTATGTATATGTGAGGTACTACTGCATTAGATGCCTTTCCTATACCTTTGTTTGCCTTGTTTTAAATATATTATTGTATTTGCACTACAGGCAAGGTCTCACAATTCTGCCTCAATTTTTTGGCAAATATTTACAATACAAATTAGTTATTTTTGTTATATAAACCCATAATTCTTGACAGTATGACATACATTTTGGCATCTAAATATTTCATTTTAATAGTGTTTGGGTATAGATGTATTTGATCTAATTATATTTAATTAGATCAAGTTAATTGAAAATCAGTCATTCTTTTAATACGAAAAGCCATTTCCTAGAAAATTTTGCACAAACTTCAAAAACTAACTGAATTGTGAAAGTGGAAAATACTGATTAACAGGGATCTTGTAAATAATACTACCTTTAAACAACTGAAAGATCGGATTTTTTATGCACAAAGCTGGTTTCCTGTGGCATGCTTCTAGAACCCTAAATACGGGGAGGCAGCTATAATTTTTTTTTAATTATTCTTTTGTATGAAAAAAATCTGTCATGTCAGCTAATCTTCCATCATAAAATGTTTAGGAACTTCAGAAAGTACACAGTTATACTGATAAAATTCTCTGCATTCATTCCATGATACTAAAGTTCCTAATGATTCTTAGTTGAACAATCTCACTTGCTTCCCTGCTCTATATTGCATTATGAACACTCTAAATTTGCAATCATTTATAAAGAAACAGGAAAAAAAATACCAGATCCTACAAAATAGGATATGAAATTCTAATTCAATTAAAATTTAAATGCATTTTTAAGTATAAAGTTCTGACTAATCTTAGAATCATCTAGGGTAACTGAATTAAATATCTCTCTTTTGAAAAAAAATGTGAAACAAATGTAGTAACATACAAGACTAGAGGACTGATCTATTTACAACCATTTTACTTTTGAGATGTGTTGTAAATCTGCTCTTATTTTTATTGGCATTTAGTCTTCTTTGCTTTCAGAGCCATTTTAAAAAGAGAGAGACTATATACCTAATTTCTGAGCAGGTACTGGCTTATAATTGAGTCCAAAAAAAATCATATTATTTCTGATATGGGAGGCAACATATCATGTCGTTAAGGCAACCAGACCTGATATAAATCCTAGCTCCACCACTTTCCAGTTGTGAGACTGCCAAATTAACTAGTCTAGGCTTCAGCTTCTTCATATGTAAAAATCAGGATAGTAATATCTTACTCGCCGAATCATTGTAATGACAAATAAATCTTTATACACATATACTTAAAAACAAGTAACTATTCACATATACCCATTACATACATAAAGCATTTAACATGGTACTTGGCAAGTAGTATATGCTCAATAAATGGTAGATATCCTCCCAATTTAGAAATTGTCTGTGCCCAAAATCATTAAAGTTCTATTCTGAGAAAATATATCTTCTTGTTCAATATATTTTAAAACTAAATAACATACAAAATGTCTGTTTAGCCTTAGTCATCACTGTGAAACATAAAACACAAAACTTTATCATGTAGAAATTTTTTGGTTATAAGCAACAGAAATGGACTAAAGTAGAAAATGAACTTCTGGAAGGTGTGATATACCCCCAGAAACCATGGAAGGATCAGGAATCAGGCAGTTCTGGAAGTCTAAACAGACTTTTCTTTTCCTCTTCAGGATTTTGCTGCTACAACAATTCTATTCCAATTGTTTCAGTCATTCTGTCACTCATGATTCAAATTCCTAACATCTAAGCAGTCTAGACTGGTTGAAGCAAAGTAGAACTTCCACAGTCACATTTTTTGCCCCCAACAAGCAAAGTCCAAGGGCTGTTCTACAGAAAGGAGAAAGAGGTGCCAATGAGTAAACAAATGCCCTATATGTATAAAAGTATTGCCTTTTATTGTTTTTCATAAATCACATGCCCTGATAATTCGCAATAATCACACATATTGGATAGATAATAAGGGTCAGAAACTATGTTATTTCTTTAATGCCCAATATACACAACACACTAACAATGATAGTAGAGAACCTAGGATTCTGGGTAACTGCAATACTCCCAAATAAGCTGGTATCACTGGGAAGGAGTAATGACAAATTTCCATTTCCACTCATCCAATAAGAGTGCCTTAGGAAAATCTGCTCTCCTTCCCCAACCTCTTTTCTCCCCTTTACTGGTCTTTGCCACCTTGGCTTCTGAAAGTAGCAGGAATGGTAGCACTATCTTCCAGTTCCAATTCTCAGCTTGGATGAGCTTGAGAGGCAGGGAATAATGGCAGGCCCCTGAACCTCCACAAACACTCAAGGTCATTTGTTTACACCGGAGGTGTACTAGTGATGCTGACCTCATACTTCTGGTGGATGGTAAAATTGATGTAATATGAATACTATCCAATTTAGACTCTGTTTAGCTTCCCAACTACAGTAAAGTGGAAACTTTCCCAATAGTAACAGAGGATTAGATGGGATTTTTTCTTTTAAAAAAAGTATCAGTAAGCCACTACAAGGAATTACAGTAACATATACCTACCAAGTGGTCACTTACTTGGCACTAATTTCTTTTATGTTATATATAATCCTAGCAACACTGATTAATTCCTCACAAAATCTGCAGCAAATTGAAAGCCATACATTAAGAGGTCAATGGGATTAGAAAGAAAATTTTGTCAAAAGTACACTGAGAATAGCAAATAGGGGACAGAGCCATGTAAAGACACAAAAACCGAAAAACATCACAGCAGATGCCCAACACACCTCAAAGTGTCCTGAACTATATCACATTACAGCATAATAATTGACGTTTATAATGATGACCCTAAGTCCTTGGGAAGTCTATATATATATCACACTACAGTACAATAATTGGCATTCATAATGATGAACCTAAGTCCTAAGAACTCTATTTAAGATAGAGAAGACTGATATTTTTTAGAAAGGTATGTAAGAAAAGTAATTCTTAAAAAGAGGCTGCATTTAAAGGAGGTAAACTTTGGGAATAAATATATAATATCTTAGCCCCCAAGATTCTGGATAATGCTAATGATAGTAACAATAGCAGCCAACACTGACTGGGGATTTATCATGTGCCAGACACCATGCTAACTGCTTTACTTAGATAATTTCATTTAGTCCTCACACAAAACCCCAGGGTAGGTGCTACTATCATTCCTATCTTACAGGCAAGAAAACTAACAGAGGTTAAGTAGCTATTCAAAGTCACTTTGTTAGTAAGGATAGGTAGATGAGATTACAATAACAAACAGCTCTAAAATCTCAGTGGTTTAAGACAACAGTTTTATTTTTCATTCATGCTACCTATCCATGTGACGCGGCAAGGACTCTGCTCTTTGTAGAATGATGGAGCATCTGCTGTCTGAAATAAAGCTAGTTGCCATGCAGGGAGAAGAGAAAGATGGTGACTTATGCCCTGACTCCTCCCTACATGTCATGTGGCCATGACCTATTTCTTTTTGTTTTATTTTATTTTATTTTATTTTTGGCTGGGTTGGGTCTTCGTTGCTGCGCATGGGCTTTCTCTAGTTGCGACGAGGCGGGGCGTTGTGGTGTGCGGGCTTCTCATTGCAGTGGCTTCTCTTGTTGAGGAGCACAGGCTCTAGGCGCGCGGGCTTCAGTAGTTGTGGCACACGGGCTTAGTTGCTCTGCGGCATGTGGGATCTTCCCCCACCAGGGCTCGAACCCGTGTCCCCTGCACTGGCAGGCAGATTCTTAACCACTGCACCACCAGGGAAGCCCCATGACCTATTTCAAAGAAGAAGAATACAAACCTACCTTGTGCCCAAAGGAGGAGACCAGAATATTAGTGAATAGCCCTAATGACTGTTAGGTACAAACACATAACTAGAAAATTGGGGAGCAGGATTCAAACTCAGGCATCCTAAAAAAATGAGAGGTCTCTTAAGTTTTGTGTACCTACCAAGGAGAGTGAGTAGGAGAAGGCAGAAGTGGGTTACATCCTTTAGAGAGCTCCATTCTCTCTTTGCAAAAGTTTTCTTTACCAGGTCTTGCTTAAATGCTATCACATTGGAGAAATTATAAAGTTTCAAGGCAGCCTTGCCCTTAGTACAAGTCATGCGGTTAGCAGTTACATTTTAATACCAATGGAAGCAATGCAGAATAATCATTTTTATTTACTTTCTGGGGGTGAAATGCTCCTTTTGCATTGTCTAGGGATAACACAAATGGAACTCCTTTAGGAAAAGAAACTGGCTTTAGTATAATGAAGAGTTCTATAACCTTGCATGCTCAACAATAATCACTGACATCCCTGGAGCATGTTTATGCTTACTTAATCTAAACAAGCTTCCTTATCAAGTAATTTGTGCTTGTAAGTAAGCAAATGAGGTTTGATTCCTTCTTTGTCTTTTGATAGTTTGCACTGGATCTTACTGGTTTAGATTTCAAAATAGTTTTTCTGCACTTTTCCCTTGGTAGCTCTATTGGGAGAAGATGAACATGCCCAAGTTTATACTTTACCGATTTGCAGAAGTGTGTTGGATGTTTACATATCTTCTGCATGACTCCAATGTAGGGAAATATTCTTTACAAATTTCTTGCAGAAGAAAAGAAAGATTGGCAAGGGGACTAAGTGCATAGATACCTACTTTTTCCACAGGGCAAAGTAAGGAATGCTACACAGTACCAGCAACTAAATTACTTGGAGTAAACTTAAATAATTAATTCAGCTTTTATACTGACTTCAGGACTTTTTGAAACATGTATGTGGTTTTACTTTCTATATAAAATAAGTGTAGCCTAAATAAAATATAACATAAATATTTGTAAACTTAGGAAAGTGAGACACATTCCACATTTTGTGGCTCAGCTTACATAGTCTGTGATCCATGTAAACAAATAAAATTAGTGGCTTAATCTCTAACCAGAGTCAAAATTTTAAGCTCTAGTCTAATTCTATTATGACTGAAGTAAATGCTAAGAGGGGACCTGCTATTTTTATATCGTGTTTTCTTAGTATTTACAATAGCAACAAGCATACAGATCTTTTTTCTGGTGCCCCAAAGAAAAGATTTATTGACTCATAATAATAACACCAAGTGTTATATAACTACAAATTATTTTTAATATCAGCAATATCTTTAAGAACTATGAAAAAAATGTGACCACAGTACATAAAAGTTAAGGAATTTATTACCACTGAAAATGGGTCAGTTAAGTTATAAAAAGGTCTGAGGAGGACCTCTTACTCTCTTAGCAAAGGATTTACTTTGAGCCTAATAGACAGGAGATGAGAAAATGTTAAAGAAGGATCTTACTTAAGAAATAAAATACAAATAGAGAAAAAGAAAAACAAAACAGTGTTGTCTTTTGGGACCTATCCCTTAATCAACCCTTAGGATCTGCTCTTTGATAACATTTTGACCTTGGAATTAGTGCTTTTTTACAGTAAGGAATGTATTCCTCCCATTCCAACTATACTCATTAGGGAATTTAAAAGTTTTGAATTTTGCTTATCAATATTTGTCAGAGGGACATCCCTGGTGGCATAGTGGTTAAGAATCCGCCTGCCAATGCAGGGGACACAGGCTCAAGTCCTAGTCCGGGAAGATCCCACACGCTGCGGAGCAACTAAGCCCGTGTGCCACAACAACTGAGCCCGCGCACCTAGAGCCTGCGAGCCACAACTACTGAGCCCGAGTGCCTAGAGCCCGTGCTCTGCAACAAGAGACGCCACCTCAGTGAGAAGCCCACGCACTGCAACAAAGAGTAGCCCCCGCTCGTTGCAACTAGAGAAAGCCAGCGCACAGCGACAAAGACCCAACGCAGCCATAAATAAATAAATAAATAAATAAATTTATTAAAACAAAAAATATTTGTCAGAGGTCCAGCCGTGGAAGAACTGTAGCACAGGTTAAAACAGCTAAATCAAATCACCACCCAACTCTCAGAGAATATCACCTCTTGCTCCCAATGAAGTTTTGCATTACCAAGGACACTCCCTAATAATTGATAAGACAGGGTGCAGCAATATTGACTAAAGTTCTAAGTTCCTAAAAGCTTGTAAGTTAAGAATTAAAAGAGAAAAGTAAAAGAAAAGTTAGAAAAGGAAAAATAACAATGGCCTCCAAATTTGAGAGAGGACAAAAGCAAGAAGGCCAATGACAAATGGCTGTGTGCAGGTGTGACAGAAATCATTTTGACAACAGAGCTGTGGGTCTTATGTGCATGATACACATATAGGAAAGAGGAGATAAGTAAAATCTGGTGTCTGCCTTCAAAATGCTTATCAAGCTTGAGGGTACAAAATATGAAAGCTAACAGTATGAGGTAGGGTATAAGTGTAATGTGTGGTTCAGATGCACAGCAGCACAAGCTCTGGACTCAGGTTCAAATTCCTAACCTGCCATATACAAAGAATGAGTATAGCATTCTGGTTAGTGCTTGAGCTTTGGATTTAGACAAATGGATCAGTCAGGGTTCAACCAGAGAAACAGATGCAGTAGGAGATTTATATTAAGAGATTCATTGCAAAGAATTGAGGACTGGCTAGGCAAGGCTGAAGTCCACAGGGCAAACCGTCAGGAAGGGCAGTCTGGACTCTCAGGCAGCTGAAGCTCCAGTCCACAGGCAGAATGTCTTGTTCAGGAAAGCTTCAGCTCTGCTCTTACGACCTTTCACCTGGTTGAGTCAGATCCTCACAGATTCTCTAGGTCTCCCTTACCTTAAGTCATGTGATTATGGACTTTAATCACCTCTACAGAATACCTTCATAGCAACACCTAGACTGGTGTTTGAATGAGTATTACTGTGGGGACCATAGCCTAGCTAAATTGACACATTAAACTGACCATCAAAACAAATCTGGATTAAGTGCCTAACTACCACTTCCTAGCTAGACGGCCTTGAGAAAGCTTCTAAATTTCTTTAAATCCTTATCTTATCATCTGTAGAATGAGGAAAGTAAGCGTAACTACGCACAGAATTGTTGTGAAGATTAAATAGGTCCGTGTAAAGTAGGTCTAGCAATGTGCGTGGCATACAGTAAACACTCAGAAAACTCACCCATCATCATTATCACCCTCACTATCCAGGCAAATCAACCCCTGTCTCTGAGTTTCAATTTCCTCATTTGTGAAATCAGAATATTAACACCTACAATTCACAGAAGTGATATGAATGTTAAATGAATATATAGGAGGTGATTTTTTTTTAACTGTGCCAAAGGCAAATTAGCCACTTAGCAAATTGTAGAAACTTACACTCATTTTCCAAAACGTGTTTTAGAAAACACAGTTTCTAAAAATTCAACCAATAATTAGAATCATGGACTTTTAAAAATGAGGCCAGTTTATAATGGTTTCTAATGTACCTTCAGTTTTTTTGTTTTTTTTGTTTTTTTTATTATTTATTATTTATTTATTTTTTTTTTTTTTTATTTTTGGCTGTGTTGGGTCTTCGTTTCTGTGTGAGGGCTTTCTCCAGTTGCGGCGAGTAGGGGCCACTCTTCATCGCGGTGTGCGGGCCTCTCACTATTGTGGCCTCTCTTGCTGCGGAGCACAGGCTCCAGACGCTCAGGCTCAGTAGTTGTGGCTCACGGGCCCAGTTGCTCCGCGGCATGTGGGATCTTCCCAGACCAGGGCTCGAACCTGTGTCCCCTGCATTGGCAGGCAGACTCTCAACAACTGCGCCACCAGGGAAGCCCTACCTTCATTTTTATAAGTGGAATTTTCCCACAGTCCTATAGGTATAGTCAAATAACATCCAAATACACACATGCACACACACACACACACAAAATTTACGGATTACCTTTTTTTTTAATTAATTAACTATTTATTTATTTATTTTGGCTGTGCCGGGTCTTAGTTGCAGCACTCAGGATCTTCATTGTGGCATGCGGATCTTTTAGTTGTGGCAGGCGGACTTCTTAGCTGTGGCATGCGGACTTCTTAGCTGTGGCATGCAAACTCTTAGTTGCAGCATGTATGCGGGATCTAGTTCCCCAACCAGGGATCAAACCCTGGCCCCCTGCACTGGGAGTGCAGTGTCTTAGCCACTGGACCACCCGGGAAGTCCCTGGATTACATTTTGAAAGATATTATCAAAACAGGACATGTGAGAAAAAATATTTTAGGCTATTATAGCAATATTAGCTTAATTATGCCTTTATTTTAAAAGTAATTTTACAGAAGTTATGGCTTAGCTGTCTTACTCTAGAGTAAGTCTACATAAGTTAGAATCCTAGCTTTATTGCTTTCTAGCTGAGTGAACTCAAGCAGGTCACTCAGCTTCCTTCCACATAAATCTCCTCATCTTTAAGATGAGGGTAGTAACAGTACCTCCTTCATAGGATGTTGTGAGGATTTAAAAAGCTGATACCTGTAAAGTGCTGAGAACTTTCTGGTATTTGATGTCAGTTCTCTGAAAAGATCATCTCATGTCCTCCTGGAAGGTCAATGGGATGGCTTCCTGTGTAAAATATTACACTCTTCCTCCAGATTAAAGAAAAAGGCTGTTAGATATTTACAATATCTCTTCCAAATTAAAATTTATTTGTTCCCTTATGAAGGACAATTGGCAGTAACTATCAAAATTCCATTTACATACATCTTCTTTTTCCTGAGAATTTATCATACAGATGTACTTGCATTGCAGTAAAAGATAGAAAACAAACCAAGTGACCATCAGTAGGGGACTGGATTCTCTTTATTACAGTATACAGGCACACCACCCCCCCCTTTTTTTTTTAATTTTATTGAAGTATAGTTGATTTACAACGTTGCATTTAATTTCTGCTGTACAGCAAATTGACTCAGTTGTACATATATATATTCTTTTCCATTACGGTTTTATCACAGGATATTGAATATAGCTCCCTGTGCTATACAGTAGGACCTTGTTTATCCCTCCTATGTATAAGGCACACCTCTTTTTTACTGTGCTTCACGGGTATTGCATTTTTTACAAATTGTAGGTTTGTGGCAACCCTGCGTAGAGCAAGTCTATGGGCACCATTTTTCCAACAGCATTTGCTCACTTCCTATCTCAATGTCACATTTTGGTAATTCCCTCAATATTCCAAACTTTTAAATTATTATTTTATTATTTATGGTGATCTGTGATCAGTGATCTTTGATGTTACTACTATAATTGTTTTGGGGTGCCACAAACCACACCCATATAAGACAGCAAACTTAATGGATAAATGTGTGTGTTCTGATTGCTCCACTGACCAGCAGGTCTCACTCTCCTGTGGCCTCCTTTTTCCCCGAGACACAATGATGTTGAAATTAGGCCCATTAATAACCATACAATGGCCTCTAAGTGTTCAAGTGAAAGAAAGTCACACCAGAGTCTCACTTTAAATCAAAAGTTAGAAATGATTAAGCTTAGTGAGGAAAGCATGCTGAAAGCTGAGATATGCTAAAAGCTAGGCCTCTTGCGCCAAAGAGCCAAGTTGTGAATGCAAAGGAAAAGGTCTTGAAGAAAATGACAAGTGCTACTTCAGTGAACACACAAATGATAAGAGAGCAAAACAGCCTTATTGCTGATGTGGAGACAGCTTTAGTAGTCTGGATAGAAGATCAAAATAGCCACAACATTCCCTTAAGCCAAACCCTAATCCAGAGCAAGTCCCTAACTGTCTTCAATTCTATGAAGGCTGCGAGAGGTGAGGAAGCTGCAGAAGCAAAGTTTCAAGCTAGCAGAGGTTGGTTCATGAGGTTTAAAAAAAGAAGTCATCTCCATAACATCAAAGTGCAAGGTGAAGCAGCAAGTGCTGATGCAGAAGCTGCAGGAGATTATCCAGAAGATCTAGCTAAGAACATTAATGATGGTAGCTACACTAAACAACAGATTTTCAGTGTAGACGAAACACCCTTCTATTGGAAAAAGATGTCCTGTAGGACTTTCATAGTCAGAGAGGAAAAGTCAGTGCCTGACTTTAGAGTTTCAAAGGACTCTCTTGTTAGGGGCCAAAGAAGCTGGTGACTTGAAGTTGAAGCCAATGTTCATTGACCATTCCAAAGATCCTAGGGTCCTTAGGAATTATGCTAAATCTGCTCTACCTGTGCTCTATAAATGGAATAACAAAGTCTGGATGAAAGCATATGTGTTGACAACATGCTTTACTGAATATTTTATGCCCACTGTTGAGACCTACTACTCAGAAAAAAAAGATTCCTTTCAAAATATTACTGCTCATTGACATCTGGCCACCCAAGAACTCTGTTGGAGATGTACAACAAAATTCATGTTGTTTTCATGCCTGCTAATAAAATATCCATTCTGAAGCCCATGGATCAAGAAGTAGTTTTGACTTTCAAGTTTTATTATTGAAGAACATTTTATAAGGCTACAGTTACCATAGATAGTGATTCATGGGATAAGTCAAAATATCAACATTAACAGGAGTTTGGAAGAGGTTGATTCCAACCTCCATGAATGATTTTGAGGGGTTCAAGTCTTCAGCAGAGGAAGTAACTACAGATGTGGTGAAAATAGAGAACTAGGATTAGAAGTAGAGCCTGATGATGTTACCGAATTCCTGCAATGTCATGAAAAAACTTGAACAAATGAGGAGTTGCTTCTTATGGATGAGCAAAGAAAGTGGTTTCTTGAGATGGAGTCTACTCCTGGTAGAAGAAGATGCTGTGAAAATTGTTGAAATGACAACAAAAGATTTAGAATATTACATAAACTTAGTTGATAAAGCAGTGGCAGGGTTTGAGAGGATTAACTCCAATTTTTTTTTTTTTTAGGTAAGAAGTGGATTTATTTAGAGAGAAACACGCTCTACAGAGTGTGGGCCGTCTCAGAAGGTGAGAAAGGCACCAGGGTATGGGGTTGTCAGTTTTTATAGGAGTGGGTAATTTCATAGGCTAATGAGTGGGAGGACTATTCCAGTTACTTTAGGAAGGGGTGGGGATTTCCAAGAATTGGGCCACCACCCACTTTTTGATCCTTATGGTCAGTCTTGGAACTGTCATGGTGCCTGTGGGAGTATCATTTAGCTTACTGATGTGAGCTACTGATGTGATGTATACTGAGGCTCAAGGTCTAGTGGAGGTCGACTTGGCCACCATCTTGGACCCATTTGGTTCTAATTAGTTTATGTCATGTCCTCGGGCTATGTCATTCTTTCAAAGGTTGTTCCCTGCCTCCTTCCCTCCTGTTTCATGCCCCCCTCAGAGATTTTACTCCCATATTCTTATGAGAAGCAGAAGGGTGATGGTCTGTCTTCTGTAACTGTTTCAAGGCTGAGTAGGGGCGTAGACCCTGCCTGTCAGCGAGTAAAAATCTCTGGATGCCTGATCTAGGGACCCCAGGGGCAGGGCAGCTCCTTGTTTTAAGTCAGTATGGGTTGGAATCCTCGCATAGCCATCATCTTGGTGTGGAACTGTTGTAATTGTTTCCATAGCCTTTCTATGAATCTCTTTGATGATGAAGCACTTTTTGTAACAGCATCAGAGTACAAAAATATCTATAAATGACAAAATACTTAAAAGACATGGTTAAACATCTGATTACAGTGTAATCGATAAAGAAACTTGGTTACAATAACCAAAATTACGAATGATTACATTTAATTTAACATACCAAATAATCTTAGCTAAGTATTTCTCTTTAAGATACCATAGGGGACCTCTAAAGTACCCCAAAGTTAGCTGGAAATCGAAAGAAACTGAATTAAAATTTGATATTTGGGAAGTCTGTCAAAAAGTTTTAAAACACTTGGTCAAATAAGATCATAGGTCACTACGAGAAATACTTATTCCTTAACCAAAGTTACAAAAGATCTCAAAAGCAAATACAAGTCACTTAAAGGCAAAGAAACTCACACAATCTGTTGGAGGATTGACTCCAATTTTGAAAAAGTTCTACCGTGGGTAAAATGCTATCAAACAGCATTGCGTGCTATAGAGAAATTGCTCATGAAACAGAGCGACAATCAATGGGGCAAACTTCACTGTTGTCTTAAGAAACTGCCGCAGCCACCCCAACCTTCAGCAACCAGCACCCCGATCAGTCAGCAGCCATCAACATCCCGGCAAGACCCTCGACCAGCAAAAAGATTATAACGGACTAAAGGCTCTGATGATGGTTAGCACTTTTTAGCAATACCGTATTTTTAAATTAAGGTATGTATCTTGTTTCTTTAGACATAATGCCATTGCACACTTAATAGACTACAGGATAGTGTAAACAACTTTTATACGCACTGGGGAACCAAAAAATTCATGTCATTCACTTTATTGCAATATTCGCTTTATTGTAGTGGTCTGGAACCAAACCTACAATATGTCCAAGGTATGTCTGTCCAATGCAGCTGTAAAAAGGAATAAGGAAGCTTTCTATATACTGGTATGTAAATATACCCAAGATATATTAAATGAAAAAAAGTAAAGCATGAAACAGTGTAAATGGGTGAGGATGGGGGCCAAGATTATAAAATTCATGTCTCTTTGTATTTACATAAAGAAACTCTAGAAGGATATAAAAGAAACAAAAAAAATGGGCAATTTGTGGTGGCAGGACATTGATGGGACCTAGGTGAGTGGAGAACAGAGCTTGGAGCAAACATTTCACTGTACACTTTTTTATATTTTTACTTTTGAATTATGTGGATATGTTTCCTATTTTAAAAATACATTTTGAGAGAAGTAAGTCAATGGTGCCTGTTGTATCAGTTTGTTGTCACAAAAATGCTGTCACAGACCACGCCAAGACATAATAATTATTTATTCTTGAAGATCTACAGGTCAGCTGGGACTCAGCTGATCCAAACTAAGCTCAACTGAGAGGCTCTGCTTCAGGCTTCAGTGCCCAGGATAGCCCTGATTCTCACTTGGATCTGTAGGTCTGCTCCCCGTTAAGTCTCATTCTCCTTGAACCAGCAGAAACAGAAGCACAAGGTAACTGCTGGAAGTATGTAAAGCCTCTTAAGTCCTAGGCTGAAAAACGGCACAACTGCTGTCCGTATGTCATGAGCCAAAGTAAGTCAAGTGTTGAGGAAGTACAGTCTGCCCACAACAAAGTCATGACAAGACTGTGGATGCAAGGAGGGGCCAATGATTCAATATATCACACCTGTTGATAACTATGGACATCCTAAAACTAGAACTGTGAATCATAGGCCTAAGGAGTAGCAAAGAGTGACATAACTTTTCTGAAGCTTGAACACTCTGTGAAAGTCAGTCACATTTTGTCTTGAATATTTGTGTCATCCACGTCTATCTGGGTCATAAATGGAATGGAATGAAATGAAATGGAAGACAGACTTAGGAACTCACAGGACTAGAAGGGACTTTGGACCACACTTCACCCAACAACTTTCACAGATGAGGCAACTGAGGCCAGGATAAATTAAATAAAGTTAGGGTACACAAGAAACTGTAAGATAAGCTGAGCAACAACAGGAAGCACTTAAAAAGAGCTGTAAGCCCTAAAGCATAATTATTTATTTGGAATAAAGAGCAGTCATAAAAAGCTTAGGAGGTACATCAAAGATGCATAATATAAGAGATCAATTGATTAAAGTCCTTAAAGTCCAGGTGATTGGCTGACTGACGGAATAAAGCGGAATAAAGAGGGCGAACTACCGTGGCATTAACTAGAAACGGCACCCACAGTCACAAATATAAACATATTTCATGCATACAAAGGAATTCTGATTTAGAGATAGATCTCAAAC
The DNA here is from genome assembly GCF_965194825.1 of Balaenoptera physalus. Classification (NCBI taxonomy): domain Eukaryota; kingdom Metazoa; phylum Chordata; class Mammalia; order Artiodactyla; family Balaenopteridae; genus Balaenoptera; species Balaenoptera physalus. The sequence continues at coordinate 100,216,041 of NC_138890.1, forward strand.
ATACATGAATAATAACGTATATTACATATTTATTTTGAAATTTTTTATTACATTTTTTAAATTAAAAGATTTTAAGGGTATACAAAAAAGTAAGTCTTCTCTATCAGACACTGATTCCATCCTCTCCCTGCACCAGAGCAAAATACTGTTAGCTGTATCTTATGTGTTACTCCATAAATACACTATGCATTATAGGTTTATAGAGATAAAGACCTGGCATATTTCAATACTTATTTTCCCATAGGACTCTTAAAAGATAACAGGTATTTTTTTTTTAACCAGCTAAAGTGTCAAATGGCATTAAAAACAATTTATAATTCACTAGGCCCACCAGCTTGAAAACTTATGCAATTCTTATATAATTCATTTTAATTTGAGGAAACTCAAAATATTTCATTTATATTAAAATGCAAAGGATATAGAATAGCCAACAATTTAGAAGAACAAAGTTGACAGAGTTACACCTGATTTTTCAGACTTACAATATAGCTATAGTAATCAAGACAGTATGGTACAGTGTGGCATGGGCACAAGGACAGGCGAATAGGTTGATGGAACAGACTGTAACATATTCCTAGCAGATTCATCACATTAATAACTGTGATTGACCCAACAGTTCACTAAAGCCAATAAATTTTTTTCATATGGGCAACTATTTATCCATGCCAGCCTCATTTCGCCCAGTTGATGATTTGAAGCAAGTATGGGACTTTACATTTATCACTATTATACTTTGTTTTATTAGTTGTTACTCTTCTTTTTAGCCAAGATCTTTCTGGATTTTGAGTCTATCTAATAGATTCTCTATCTCTTCATGCCTCTTACTGTCTGTGAATTTAGTAATCATGCTACTTAGCACTCTTTCAGTTATAATTAATAAAGATCCAGTTAAAACTGACCTAAGCCAAAGAGGATATTTATTGGCTCACATGACCAAAAAATCTGGTGTGGATTCAGATACAACTGGATCCAAGTAATCAAATAATATCACCTGAGTGCTCTCCCTCCCTCTACCTCTCAGCATTGCTTTCCTCTTTATGGCTAGAGTCTCTGTCCTAGTGATTTCAGCAAAAGACTTGGACCTATCTCCCATTGGCCTGCCTGAAATAAGTCACATGTCCTTTTCAGAATGAATCAGTGGAGTTAGGAGAATGTATTTCTCTGAATGTCCTGGTCTGAATAATCTGAATAACATACTCATGTCTGGAGCCATGAATGAGGTAAGCCTCCATCCAACCACATGGACTGGGGAGTGAGAATAGGGAAAGGTAATTTCCCAAAGAAAACAAAACATTGTACCCAGGTTGTAGGGGAATGGACACCAGGGAAAGGAAAAGTGAGATACTTACACTACAGCAGTCATTTAGGTTGTTGACAAAAAAAATGCTCAACATGGCCAAATGAAAGGATAAATAAGATACTTACAAACATAAAGATATTGCCTCTAAAAATGATTTATTTTTATATTTGGTTTTAGAGTATGGTCCCAGGAAAAAATGAATGAATGAGTGTTAGGTCTAAAGGAAGTAGGAGAATATCACCTCCACATGTTCAATACTGCCTAAGGTTTAATTTCCTTAGTCTATTCATATTGAATCCCCAAACTGTAGAAGTTGGAGAAGGCCTGTGTCTTAGACAGCTGGGCTGCTATAACAAAATACCATAGACTGATCTGTGGCTTAAACAACAAACATTTATTTTACAGTTTTGGAGGCTAGGAAGCCCAAGATCAAGGTGTCAGCAGATTCAGTTCTTGGTGAGGGCAGTCCTGGGTTGTAGACAGCTGCCTTCTCATTGTGTGCCCACATGGTCTTTCCTCCATATGTGCTACTGAGAGAGCTCTTGTGTCTTTTCTTATAAGGGCATTAATTCCATCATGGGGGCACTACCCTTTTGACTTCATCTAAACCTAAATATTTCCCACAGGCCCCACCTCCAAATACTATCACATTGTGGGGTATGGCTTCAACACAAAAATTTTAAGGGAACACACACATTCAGTATATAACAACCAGCAAAAGAGCTGTAAACAAGTTCAAAAGTCAAGGGAATGACCAAGAGAATGAAGTTTATTTAGCAATTATTCACACACTAAAAATCAACAGAACAGATGGTCAGTTCAGTCTTGCACCCAGAAATGGTATTACTCTTAAGGAAGCTTAATCTGCACATACAGTGAGAAAAACATTCTCTGTAGCACCTCTAAGCTTTCTCACTCGGATCAGGAACTAGTATAGAAGTCAATAAATCAAGGAAAAAGGCCTCAAGGGTACTACAAATTAAACTATGTCCCACAGGCAGGAAGCCCAAGCAACAAGAGATTACAGAAAATGGAAGCAAACTGGTCAATTAATTGAAGAATATGACATCAAAACCATCTTTTGCAATCCACAAGAATATCTGATAATTATGTGATTGAGGGAAACTGGAAGTGCAAGATATAAAATGGGTAATGCCAAAATAGAGAAGAAAATTACAGGTTATTATGCCAATTAGGGCTTTTAAAACATTTTTAAAGCTTAGATATTTAGCTATTGCAGGGCTGTCATTTTCATTCGCTGGATCTACAGAGAGAAAATAAGGTTTGAGACAAGTTTCCTGCAATGTCTAGTTCTCAAAATATAAAAAGGGATTTTAAAAGTATAGAAAGTAGTAAGGAAATAAGTAAACCTGCCTTAAAACTTGCTAGAGAGCCCAATGCAAGCACTGTAAGCTCACCATGGTTTTGCTTCAAAGTCAGTCTCACTGTGCTGGGGTTTATGCCTGCAAGTTTAGTGCCTGTTCTGATGACAGCAACAGTAAACAGCACATATCTTTGGTGCCTTGGGACAGTTACACTCCTGCTCCTGTCATCAGAAGCTTGATTTCTAAGCCGCACTCTACCAGTAGATCAGCAGATAAATCACTTAATTCCTATGAATTCAGTCTACCATTTAGCCAAACACATGGAAAGGAATGGGGGAGCTAACGCTCAACAACAGATAGCGCAATATTTTGAAGATGTGGCCTAGCCACATATGCTCACTGACCACCCCACCCCCAACTAGTCCTACACAGCTTCCAAGTTCGTCTACTCTTAGTGATTTAGGATGATTAAACGGGAGAGAAGAAGTGAACTTAAATAATCATAATCCAAAACTATAGTAATCCACTGACGAAAAGAAAATGTTAGTCACTTAATCTTAAACATGGATTCATTCATTATTTAAAATATATGTTTCCATGAAGAAGAATAAACTGACTGGCAATATTGAATGATTCAAAATAGAAGACATAGATGTATTAAAAATATTTATTAATAATAATGCAATATTTTATCTTAATTGTTCTGAAAATCAATCATAAAATTAATTTTATTTTCTGTATATCTGGATGTTCATTAATTATACTATATTTAATATGTGATATAGTACATATTATACTGTACTCTTTTCTTTGTTTCATCTTTCTTGTTTCTCAAATTAAATTTTTTGAGACTTTATCTTTCAGAACAGATTGAGATTTACAGGAAAATTGTGAAGACAGAGTCCCCATATACCCCACACCCAGTTTCCCCTAACATCTTTCAATGGTTTATTTCAGTTTGAACTGCTTTTATTTCCACTTGATTTTTAATCAATATAACTGATATACTTGATAATATAATCACATGGTACTAAAAAGCTGATAATCAAATCATCAGACCCTGCTGTATTCTTCCCCATGAATAATCACTTTCATCTGTATAGCTATTTCTCTAGTTATTTAACCTTTGTGCTTCTAAGTAACCTATTTATACTGAAATTCCTTAGTTCATCAATATTAGAAATTTTGACAATTTTTTCCAAATGCTTCATCAGATTTATCACAGACCTAACAACATTATTTTCTGAGCAGTCTAGTGTTATCAGATAATCCATCCATTTCATTTCTTCCCTACTTCCATTAGGGAAGTCCTACCCTCTTGCTCCAGTCTGCAACTGGTGGCTCTCTAGGTTTGATGCAAAGCTGAGACTTCCTTCACCAATCTCCTGTGTTGGATCCCACGTTTCTTGGGCCTTGGGACTTTATCTTTCTTGGGTTGTGCCCTCATTTTGTTGGGATTGATATTCCAGTAGCTCCCTAAGAAAAGGCTCAAGGGAGGTTAATTTTTTTAAACTTCACTTATCTAAAATTGCCCTTACCTTTACAATTGATTGCTCAGCTGAATATAAAATTCTAGGGTGAAAACCAATTTTTCTAAGAATTCTAGTGGCACTGCTTCATTGTCATCTACCTTCCAAAATTTCTACTAAGATGTACTATGCCATTCTATTACCTATGACACATGACCTGGTCTTCCAGCATTTTCTCTTTAACCATAGGGTGCTAAAATTTTATGAAGACTTGCTTTATAAGGGTCTCTTTTCATTCACTATTCTAGGCACTCAGTGGGCCTTTTCAAATGGAAGGCTCAGGTTCTAGCATCTTATTCTCTGCTTTCTATCTTCTAAAATGGTGTTGAAATCTCTCATCTATTAATGACACCATTCCCACATTTTATCAGAAGTCATTTGAGGTAATATTTTAAGTATATAGTCAACTCAATTATTAACTCTAATAGCATGTATATTGTCTTTGGAATAGGGTCTAAAATTTTGGAATGTATAGCATTTCAAGCCAAATAATAAAGCTACTGGAAGAAAACCCAGGCACCTGAGTTGAAGTTATCCAGTTTTCTCATCTGCCTTCACATGTAATTACCCACATAGGACAGATTAAATAAATTATTAAACATTTAGATAGTAGAACATCATGTTATTATTGTTGTAAACCATTTGAGAACAAGTTGGAGACATCGTGCCCTTTACCACTAAATATTTCAGTATGTATTTCCTAAGAACAAGTCACTCTATCACATAATGCTTCTCATTTTATGGCCAGTAGATTGAGGGAACAAGATATGCTCTTGCTAAAATTAACCACATGCATAGGAATTCTGTATATAATGTATCTACACTGGACATAGTCCAAAGAGATTTAATGATAACAATACAGCAGGGCCTTTTTGTAATGATTTCACCTTTTCTTTCTTCCTGTGACAGAGGGCCCATGCCAAGCTCTAGAGGATAGCAACGTGGTATAACCAGCCAACATTGAACATGTTTTCTAAAGCCAAAATCAACTTACATTTTATTGCTTGTCTTTGATATGCAAAGAATTCTAATGTGCTATATTTAAATGTTGGTTTGTTCTGTATGTATGCCACCCCTTCTTCTCACTCTATTTTAAAAGCTGGAGCTGTCCTAATTTATGAGTAAGAAAAAAAAAAAAAGATTACTGTATTTGGACTTGCTATTTAAAACGCCTGAATGTACTTCTCTCCTTCATATGTGTTTTGGAATTTTCCCCCATCAGAAAGTTTATCAGGGTCAAGATCTGAGAATTGAAAATGTCCTATACAAGGGAAATGTGGTTTACTTGAAGCTTATAACGGTGGTCAATTAAAAACTGTTTTCTAGCCTTTAGCAAGAATTTGAGACAAATTCCATTCAGAAAAATTTTTTTAATTCTAGGTAAACAAACACCATCAACACATTTAAGTTATCAAAGAGGAACCACTTCTTAAATGATCTCTCTTAACTAGGACACTTGTGATTTTTATTGTGAAATAAACACAGTCTGTGCAAGCAATCACAATGAGAATATTTACAAAAACTTGATAAAATTCAAAAATTGATATTAAGAATTGACACTGCATGTTAATTCAGTGAAAAGGTATTATATTACCATAAGAAAGATTAAGAGAGAATGAGTTAAATAGATCCCTAGAATATTTAAGATGGTTACAAAGATAAATAAATGCAGCAGTATTATTAATAGCAGCTTTGCATTTTTGTGGCAAATGAAAGCCAGTGCTCCTTTCACTTAGAAGTGTTTAATAACACCTTACCAAATGCAGTGGACATCTGTTGTTTGTGTCTGCCCAGCATCCACTAGGCACTTGTTCCTCTTTCACCCCATGTGGATCTGGAGACTGTCAATCAGAGGGCCTCACTCAGCTCTGGCTTCATGAGCTGGGACAGTTCCTAGGCCAGCAAATCTTTATACCTTCTTCTGCTGTTCACAGAGGTTAGTGCAAAGGGTGAGCATATGACTCACACAGGACCAACACGGTCTCCTGATGAGATCCATTATACGGGATCTCTCTCTCTCTGATCTCGACTTATAAAGACCAGATAAGTCTAGAGGTGCCAGTGGCCATCTTTAACTACCACACACACAGAATCTGTCTGAGAATGATGCCAATACCCCGAGGAATGCTGAATTGAGTGACAGAGGGCAAGAGAGCCAAGAGTTCTGTTGAGTCTCTACATAGAGCTGTGCTAAATTCAGTTCCACACCTGGACTTTCTGGTTAAAAGAGCCAATAAATTCTCTTTTTTGCTTGAGTTCATTTGAGTTGGATTTCTGTCACTTGTAACATAGCATCTTAATAGACCAAAGCAAGGCCTTTTCAAAACACAATGTATAATTAAGGTATATATAAGTACACTTGAACAACACTTGCTCCTAAATGGTGCATCTACCAAATAAAGATTATAGAGTTAAATGAATGTAATGTAATGTTAGCTTAATTTTCTTATAACTTTGCAAACAGTTCCACTACTCGCATATAAGCAGCCCCAGACTGTCTATTGACAAGAAGAGAAAATGAAGCGTGTGGAGGTAAAGAGAGGAGAATCAGAAGGGAACTTAAGACAAAGGAGCACAGACTCCCCTGGTCTGAAAAGCTTCAAAAGTCATAGGCTCAGTGTCTTGTACATTACACGAAAGATTATTAGGTTACTTAGGTTCAAGTCTGAAGGTGCCGTAGTTATAAAAGGAAGTTCAGAAAATGTATTAGAGAATGTGACTCAGAATCTGAAAGGCAAGTCTTGGGAATGGGGGCATGAAGTTGATTTCTAGCAGATTCATGTTCCTGAAATATATTAAAAACATACTTCTTAACAAAATGTCTTATACTGTAGGTTTGCTCTTTGGGAAAACCTGATATATAAAAAATAGCCATTATAATTTTCAGTGCAATAAAGAGAACTGGATACCCAATATCTGCTAAGTTCTTTATATAGTCCCAAGTGTTATATATCTTTCTCTTTTACTTTTCTTAGGGAAATAAACATATCTTTTTCCCCACAACGTGAAAAAAAAAAAAAATCTCATTGTCCAAAGTTTGGTTGCAACTGTATAGGCAGGAATTCCTGTCCCACGTCTGACGTGTGAATTCTTTCCTGCAGAGCACGCTCTGTAACCTGATCCTTGGGCCATCTTCCCTCTTGCTTCATTCTCCCCAGTTAACTCCTCAGTCAAAAGAATGCACTTCTAGACCCAGGGAATCATAGAACTAGTATAAAATGTGCAACATAATCTTTTAATGATTTGTTTTCACATCCCTCTCTATTTGGCATCTTTGTCTTACCTTTGCTTGATAGTGCCTAACAGTGCCTGGCTCAGAGTGAGTACTCAATAAATGTTGACTGAACGAGCAAATAGAGCATCCCAAGGAAAAGACATTAGAAATGAGCTGCCACATTATAATGGAAGAAAAATTGACAGTCTGAAATGTTAAGTAATGTTCCAACAACACAAAGCCATTAATGGGAATCTCAGGACTAAGTTTTTTGATCCCTAATGTTCATACACTAAACAAGAGTTTTCAGCCATTTTTTAATAATATGTACCTGGGAGACATGTTCTCAGGGCATAGCCTGGTATGTGGTCAATTCTAAAATATCACTATAGTCCCCACTCTAAGCATATCAAGTATTTTTTTTTTTTTTTTAGTGATCATTAGCAAACATCATTGTGTGAATTCTTAATAATCATAAAATTTTAGAGATATGTCTTAAAACAGATGGTGACAAACTAGTGTGTTCAGACACCAAACAAGCTGAAACCATTAAACTAGACTAGACTATGTACAGGTCTTTTTCCCTGAAGCCACCCGCTTGATTTTACCTCAGAGTCATTCTTCTTTAAGTCACCAGATCTTGAGTTGGTGTGTCCCTCTGTTTTATGCTCCTTGGTTATGTACATATATCTCTCTAGACTGTACTTAAAGTTGGAAATTATATCATTCATTTTTGTATCACCAGTGCCTACCCCAAAGCCACGCACTCAGTAGATGTCAGTTTATAAAACAAATGAGGACAACTGAATATTCACATGCAAGATGATGAACTTAGACACTCACCTCACACCATACATGAAAATTAATTCAAATGGATCTTAGACTTAAATATAAGTGCTAAATAGAAGAAAATCTCTAAGGTATTAAATTAGGCAGATTTTTTTTTTAGATAGACAACAAAAACACAAAAAAATTGATAAATTGGACCTCAACCAACTTTAAAACTTTTGCACTACAAAAGACATCATGAAGAAAATAAAAAGACAAGCTACAGACTGAGAAAATACTTGCAAACACATATCTGATGAAGGATTTACATCCAAGATATATAAAGAACTCCTACAACTCAATAATAAAAAGACAAATGACTCCCTTAAAAATGGGCAAAATATAAGAGCTGATATTTCACTAAAGAAGATATGCAAATAGATAATGGCTAATAATGATATGAAAAGATGTTCAACATCTTTAGTCATTGGGGAATGCAAATTAAAACAAGTATGAGATATCATTCACACCCACTAAAATGGTTATAATAAATAAGGCAGACAATAACAAATGTTGGTGAGGTGTACAGAAATGGGACCCCTCATACATTGTTACTGGGAACATAAAATGGTGCATCCACTATAAAAAACAATTTAGCAGTTTCTCAAAGCTAAACATAAGACTACCAAAAGAACCAGCAATTCTACTCCTAGATATCTATACAAGAGAAATAAAAACATGTCTCCACCAAGCCTGACATAGAAATGTTCCCAATAAACAGGTGACTAGATATACAAATGTGGTATATCCATATAACAGAATCCCATTCAACAAGATAAAGGAAGGAACTATCAACACAAGCTACATCACAGATGAACTCAAAAACATTAGGCAGAGAGAAAGAAGCCAGATACAAGAGACCACATATTATATGATTCTATTTATATGAAGCATCCAGAAAAGGCAAATTTATAGACATAAAATAGATTAGTAGTTGCCTGGGCCTGAGAATGGCAATGGAGATAATTGCAAATGGGCATAAGGGATCTTGTTGGGAGGATGAAAATGTTCAAAAACTGATTTATAGTGATGGTTGCCCCATTTGGTAAAGTTACTAATAATCATTGAATTATACACTTGAAATGGATGAACTTTATGATACGTAAAATATATATCTCTATGTTGTTTTTGAAAAAGACAAGTGAATGGATCACTGCTCCACTTATATCCCTTGAAAAGACTGTTCTCTTCATTGTCATTTAGTATTCCGTTACACGGATATACTACCAATTACTAGAAGCTCTCTACTCTCCTTATCTTTAAGATTCTTACCCTTCCCCACCCCCTCACCAAAGCTCTCTCAAAATCCCTTAGTATATTTTAGCACACTTGCCCCAGTCCTTCCATTCACAGGGAAACATGTGTCCTTTGACAATGGCTTAGTCACATTTTTATAGAGCCTCTATTCAGTACAGGTTCCTGGCCCCCAGAATGCTGATAGTTGGACAGAAAAGATAGGATTCACATAAACAACTATGAAATAGAGGTTCTGAGGATGGCAAGATCCTACTGGATGTGGATGGGAGAAAACTGAGAAAGTCTTTCTGCAACAGGTGTCATCCAAATGAGACATTGCCTGACAGAACTCCCACACCTGGAAATGAGCAGTGCAAGACCTCCTTGACCAGGGCCAGTGGCTGAGTACCTCTCTTCTGAGTGCTGTGAGCTACAGATCTTTGTTCCTGATCTTCCTCTTTTCTTGCCCAACCATGTTCACCTGCTGTTGGCTCTGTTATCATGCCTAACTACTCAAACTCAGGCAGAGAAAGAGCAAATAACTGAGCTTTCATTTGAGCCCTGTGATTGTTATCTCCACATCCTCAATAATTGTGTCTTAGAAGGTACTATTTCACAAATGCTGTTTTTCTCAAATTTAAGCTCCTGTCACCCAGAGATGGTGCCACAGAGGGGAGGGCTAGAAGAGCAAGAGAAGGGGAAGTCCTGCCAGAACACAAGCACTAAAGCTCTGGAAAAAGACACCTTCTTAAGTGATAAACATGTCAGAGGGTACGCTTTCCCCTGATAAATGTGAATCAAACATCAGTATGTAGTATCTTATGTTTGACCGTGCATGGAAAATGAATCCTGGCTTTAGTGGGAAACCCACTGAACCAGACGTTTGACCCTTAGAGAAGCTGCTGAATCACTGTATGGAAAAATATTACTTAATTTGCTTCTTTGGTTCCAAAGAATTCTTAGATTTTGAACAAAACAGGTAAAGTGTCACTGTTTTCAATATTTCTGTCCTTTACTATTTATCACGCAATGAACAAATTCAGTTATTAAGCAAATACAGAGTACGTACAATATACCAGACACTGGGCTAACATTGATGAATGAGATAAATAAGGATGAAAGATGTGTAAGGATTTCAAGTATAGTTCAGTGTTTATAAAAGTATGGTCAGTGGACCGCTTGCATCGGAATAACCTGAAGAGTTTTAAAAGGCAGATTCCTGGACCCCTCTCAGGAGAAATGAATCAGAATATTTGTGAGTAGAGCCCAGGAATACACATTTTAACAAGCTCTACAGGTGATCTTTATTTTTTTTGAAAGCCTAATTTTTAATGAAATGCAGTACTTTATATACAGAACTGTAGAACTCAATAGTAATAACAATCAGACATGTGCCATAATAACAATGTACTTATCACAAAATAAGAATCATTGCTGTGCTCCTAGAGAGACCCACATCACAAACAAATGTAACACAGTAGAATAACAGATGTCTCCATTAGGTTCATTGGTAATTATGTGCCAGAGTGCTCTTGTATAATATTTTCAGTGATGATAATTTTTACATATAAGCTTCTAGAATAAACAGTCTCCAAAGAAACCACTATAAAATTATTGATATTATGAAAATAATGATCACTGTTAAAGGAGGACACAAAGGAGGATGAAATTGATCCACCAGAGCCAGGAAAAGTATCATAGAGGAAATACTTGAGTTGGGTCTTACAGCTAGAACTTTAAGCTGGGTCAACCAGTTTTGAAGCTTTGTCTTAGTCAGGATTCTCTAAGCATCACACTCAAGAACTGGATGAATCAAGTTATTGTTGCCACTGCTGATCCTAAAAAGACTTGGCTTCTGCCATCCACTCTGGAACCAGTAGAATGATGCCTCGTGACCAGGCTGTTTCCTCCCTTAGCTCACTTCTGAGTCAAGGTCTTCCTTGATGCAGCAAACTGGTATCATTCAAGCCACATATCTAGACACTAGTTACAGGGGAGAATGGGAAATGTAGCTTTTTAGTTTTGTTTTTATGCTACCTTGGGAAGGTGAAATTCACAATGCAGGGAAATATCAAAACATGGAGTGGATGGTCAAGAGATTTTGAGCTGCTATGAATGTCATATGTCTACCACAGAGTCTAACTCCAGAATCTAGGGTTTTAGCCGCTCTGCTATACTGCTTCGTACTGTGGCCAGGGGTAAGCAGTACTCTTATTGCCCAGATCTGAGTTTTGCATAGAATGTAGGAGGTTGTCTTAATCTGTTCCAGTTGCTATAACAAAAATACCATAAACTGGGTGATTTGCTAACAACAGATATACTACTTTTCACAGTTCTGGATGCTAAGCCCAATACGAAGGCCGCTGCAGATTCGGTGTCTAGTGAGGGCCCACTTCTTGTTTCATAGACTGTCTTTTTCCCTGCGTCCTCACACGGCTAAGGGATCTCTCTGTGGTCTCCTTCATAAGGGCACTAATCCCATTCAAGAGGGCTCTGCCCTCATGAACTAATCATCTCCCAAAGGCCTCATCTCCCAATACTTTCACCTTGGGGATTAGGATTTCAATGTATGAATTTTGGAGAGGCATAAACATTCAATCAATTGCAGAAGTGTCTGGAATAGGAAGGGATGAGCACTTCACAGCAGACAGTCTAACCGCCAAAAAGACTTAATATAACTATTTCCAAAGTCCCCTCTCTAATAATGCCTAAGCAATCTGAACTGGCACAGTAAATGGGAATGCAAAAATCCTCCCCTTTGCTAACGACCTAAGACCACAAGAAGTAACTGAATCTGTTGATCAACTGCTTCAGAAATTAATAATCCAGTATCATGTATGCCAAGACCCAAATACTCATTTTCCACCTACAAATTTTAGCAGCACTCAGATGGAAAATACTAAATAATTCAATAGGTCAACTAATGTAATTATCTGAGGTTATACCTTGAAGATAACTTGGCAGCCTTATCAGGCTGCAGACCAGCTCAAATTAAAACACTGTACATGATTCATATTAAAGTTCTATAGAAGCAGCAGGTAACTATTGATACTTATCAATGAACTTGTCTTTTCTGCTTGTGATATAAAATTCAGGAATTCAACACCATGCTTGTCTAAACATTTAAGCATATAAAACCCTATGTGGGGTGGGATGAGTTCCACTGGGGTGGGTGTTCTATTCTTATAAAATTGTCAACACCTACAAGCTTCATTTTTAGATCATACCTCACTCCTTCTCCGTGCGCTTAAACCACACCTCCTTTGTTCTTGAGCTCATATCAATTGTCTTGATCAGGTTACTGACATCCAAAAAGCTGCTCCAAGGGGTTGAACAATGGGAAGCTATGTACTTTACTTTTGTTTCCAGAAAAAAAAAAAAGGTTTCTTCATGGTCATTATAAGAGTCAACCGTATGAAGAATATTTCTAACTTTTAAAAGTCCTTTAGAAAATATTGCCCAGTGTGGTACTTAACGTTCTTATGTGAAGATTCTCACATAAAATTACTCTCCCGCTTGTAAAAATGTGTAGTCTTCTGACAGGCAAATACTCTTCCATTTATGACATAATGAAAAGTATATAGAACATGCAGTTTTCATTTTTTTATTATCTACCAGAAACCTTGAAGCTAAATTTACTGCTCAATTGCAATAATTACCTTTAGCTGGTTTTTTTTTTTTTTGGTATAATTAACTTTTCTCCTTTATTATTTGGTTCATATTATCTTACTAGCATGTTATTAATTTCAAAGTCTCAAGTTATTTTTTAAGTTTATATTTCTATTGGTTAAATTTAACATAAAATTCACTCCCTTTAAATGTACAGTTTGATAAGTTTTCACAATTGCGTATAATCAACTGTAGATTATTACCATAATCAAGTTATAGAACATTTCTGATACGATCAGGGTTCTTGGCCTTCCCCAATCAACAGAAATTGATAAGAGGTGAGACAAGAAACTCAGGCAAGGCTTTACTGGGGCCCCTGCTGTAGCAGGGGGTAGTGAAAGCAAGTTAACACGTTCCTTTGCTTGCTCCCCAAGGGGGGTGCAAGCTGGTTCCTTATATGGGGTGAAGATAGGGGTATGTCCAGGGGTCAGGCCAGAAGGGGTGGCTTAGGTTTGCCCACCCCTTTGCTGGTGTTGAGTGCAGGGGGCATGCACAGTACCCTACTTTTGCTTCCGACACCCTGTTTTTGCTGCCAGCTCTTCAGAAGTGGCAGTTGGATTTTGGGGGGCTTTTTGTATCTTGTTGTCCATAATTTGCCCCAACTGCACATGCATGCAGTTATTTTTAGTCCCTTGTAGTTTCTTTATACATTGTTGCTGGAAGAGACGTTTGTCCAGGTGCAAGCTCTGCAGCAAAGGGTCCCAAGTCCCAGGCCCCAGCCTGTCTTGTTTCCAGCACCCAAAAAAATTTCCTCTCTGCAGTTGATCCCTTCCCTTGACAACCAGCCTCAGGCAACCACTGATCTACTTTCCGTCACTACAGCTTTACCTTTTCTAGAATTTCATATGAGTGGATCATACAGAATATAATTTTGTGACTTCTTTCACTTAGCTTAAGATTTTTGAAATACATCCATGTTATTTTGTATCAATATTCCATTCCATTTTTAATTACTAAATAGAATTTCATAGTATGGTTATACTACAACTTGTTTATCCATTAACCAGTTGATGGACAATTGGATTGTTTCATTTGAGACTATTATGAGTACTGTGGTTATAAACATTCACATACTCTCACAGTTTTTATATGGACATATGTTTTCATTTCTCATGGGTAAATACCTAGGAAGTAGAACTGCTGGGTCCTATGGTAAGTAAATGCTTATTGTATAAGGCAATGTCAAGTTGTTTTCCAAAGTAGCTGAGCCACTTTGCAATCCCAAGAGCGATGTATGAGAGTTCCAATTACTCCACATCTTTATCAACACTTGATGTTGACGGCTTTTTAATTTTAGCCATTCTATCAAATGTGTAGTAATTTGCTTTTCCCTGATGACTAGTGATGCTGAGTATCTTTTCATGTGCTTATTGGTCATATTCTTGTATTCTTTTTTGAAGTATCTGTTCAAATCCTTTGCCTATTTGTATTAGGTTGTTTTTTTTCTTATTATTGGTTATAAGAGTTTTTTATATATTCTGAATTCAAGCATTTTGTCAGATATATGTTTTGCAAATACCTCCTACCAGTCTGTGATGCCTTTTCATTTTCTTAACTGCATCATTCATGGAACAAAAGTTTTAAATTTTCATAAAGTCAATTTTGTCAATTGCTTCCTTTTATGATTCTGATTTCTTGTGATCTATTTGAGAACTCTGATTAACCCAAGCTTTTTCAGCCTCCGTACTATTGACATTTTGGACCAGATAATTCTTTGTTGTGCGGTTGTCCTGTGCGTCATAGGACATTTATCAGCATGTCTGGCCTCTACTCATTAAATACCAATAGCATGCTCCCCACCCTAACTGTGACAATCAAAAATGTCTCCAGACATTGCCAAATGTCCCTTGAAGGACAAGTTGCCCCTGGTTGAGAACCACTGGCCTAACCCAATGTCACAAAGATTTTCTACTATTTTTTTAGAAGTTTTAGAGCTTTAGCTCTTACATTTAGGCTTACAATTCATGTCAAGTTAATTCCTGTGTAAGGTTAACGTAAGAATCAAAATTCCTTTTTTCCAGACAGATATTCAATAGTTCTAGCACCATTTGTTAAAAATATTATCCTTTTCCCCATTGGACTACCTTGGCACATTATTCAAAACTCATTTGGTCTTATAATGGAGATCTATTACTGAGCTCTCTGTTCTGTTCCATTTCCGTATGTCTATCCTTATGCCAATACCACACAGTCTTGATTATTGTAGCTTTATGATAAATCATGAAATTAGGTAGTCTAAATACCTCATTCTTCTTTTTCAAAAAAGTTTTGGCTAAACTAGGTCCTTTGCCTTTCTATGCATCTTAAAACAAGCTTGTCAATTTCTTTTTTTCTTTAATAAACTTTTAATTTTTGAATAATTTTAGATTTGCAGAAAACTTGCAAAGATAGTATGGAGAGCTCCCATATATCCCTCACCCAGTTTCTGTTTCCAGATGTTACCATCTTACGTTACTGTGGTACATCTGTCAAAGCTAAGAAACCAACATTGGTACATTGTTATTAACTAAACTAAACTCTTTATTTCGATTTCACTGGTTTTTCTATGAATATCCTCTTTCTGTTCCAGGATCCAATCTAGAATACCACATTGCTTTCAGTCATCACATTTCCCCTCTTTTTCTCAGACTTTCCTTGTTTTTCACACATGATCTTAATGGTCTTGAGGAGTACTGGTCAGGTATTCTGTAAAATGTCCCCCCAGTTTGGTTTATCTAATGATTTTCTCATGATTAGACTGGGGTTATAGGTTTTCAAAAAGAATGCCACAGAGGTTAAGTGTACTTCTCATCACATAATATCAGGGGAGACCTACTATCCACATGGCATCACTAATGATGTTAACCTTGAAGTCAATTTCCTTTTTAAAAGCCTGCTTTGATTATTTTTTATTTTTTTATTTATTTATTTTTGGCTGCATTGGGTCTTTGTTGCTGTGCGCGGGCTTTCTCCAGTTGTGGTGAAAGGGGGCTACTCTTCGTTGCAGTGCATGGGCTTCTCATTGCGGTAGCTTCTCTTGTTGCAGAGCACGGGCTCTAGGTGCCCGGGCTTCAGGAGTTGTGGCTTGCGGGCTCTGGAGCGCAGGCTCAGTAGTTGTGGCGCATGGGCTTAGTTGCTCCGCAGCATGTGGGATCTTCCCGGACCAGGGCTCGAACCTGTATCCCCTGCATTGGCAGGTGGATTCTTAACCATTGCGCCACCAGGGAAGCCCGCCTGCTTTGATTTTGATTGGGATTGCGATGACTCCACATGCCAATTTGCAGAGAGTTACCATCTTAATGACGTGGAATTTTCCAACCCATGGACATGGTTTATCTCTTTACTCATTTAGGTCTTCTTTAATTTCTCTCACCTCCTCTAAGAATGTATTTCTTGCCAGGATCTGCCCACTTCTGTTCATTGCCCTGTGCCTTCAAGTAGCTACATTATTATTATTATTATTACTCACATGTTCCAGAGTCTACAGTTGTTAACCGGAATAAGGTCAGTTCAGTAAGATCTAACTCAGCCATTACTGAAAACAGAGCCCAACATTGCCTCAAATACTTTTTAAAGGTAGACAGGGAAAAGTGGACAGACAAATTTATATTATTATCCTTAAAATACCCTTATAATAGAGTCATAATCACAATCTGTGCCGACCCAACCTGCAATCTTAAAGTTCACCAATAATCAATAGATAGTTTGTGATCATGAAACAGACTTTTTCTCTGAGGCAAATGAATTTGACTATATGAAATTGATGGCTTTATACTTGGCTGAAATTTCAAATCCTGAAAGATCAAACATGGGAGAATAATATTAAAATCTTGGTAAAATTATTCAATGCTGCCCACACTGTGGCAGAATGGGCATAACTCTGTAGAGTAATATATTTTTAATGGGAATACAGGTCTGGTTAACTCTTTTGGAACACAAAAAGCATTAAAATTATTATCTTTGACCTAGTAATTCCACTTCTGACACTCTATCCAGTGAAAACAATGCTAATAGAGTCAGATGGAAGAGTGACCCTTATACAAATATTTTCGCTTAACATTTTTTTATAATGTAAAAAAAATGATACTACTTAAATGTCCAACAGGAAAAGAAATAATTATATTCACACAGCCATTTAATAATGATGTTTATGCAATTATTCTACAACAAAGGAGGCAAAAATATACAATGGAGAAAAGATAGTCTCTTCAACATGTGTGCTAGGAAAACTGGACAGCTACATGTAAAACAATGAGATTAGAACATTTCCTCACAGCATGTACAAAAATAAACTCAAAATGGATTAAACACCTAAATGTAAGACCTGAAACCATGAAACTCCTAGAAGAGAACATGAGCAGAACACTCTTTGACATAAATCATAGCAATATTTTTTTGGATCTGTCTTCTAAGGCAAAAGAAATAAAAGCAAAAATAAACAAATGGGACCTAATTAAACTTAAAAGCTTTTGCACAGCAAAAGAAACCGCTGACAAAATGAAAAGACAACCTACAGAATGGGAGGAAATATTTGCAAATGATATAACTGACAAGGGGTTAATATCCAAAATACATAAACAACTCATAAAACTCAATATGAAAAAAAACAAACAACCCAATCAAAAAATGAGAAGACCTGAATAGACATTTTTCCAAATAAGATGTACAGATGGCTAATAGGCACACAAAAAGATGCTCAACATTACTAATTATTAGAAAATGCAAATCAAAACAACAATGAGATATCACCTTACACCTGTTAGAATGGCAATCATTGAAAAGTCTACAAAAAACAAATGTTGGAAAGGATGTGGAGAAAAGGGGACTCTTGGACACTGTTGATGGGAATGTAAATTGGTGCAGCCACTATTGAAAACAGTATGGAGGTTCTAAAAACTAAAAAGTAGAACTACCATATGACCCAGCAATTCCACTCCTGGGTATAGATCCAGAAAAAAATAAAAACATTAATTCAAAAAGATACATGCACCCCAATGTTCACAGCAGCATTATTATTTTTTTTTTTATTAGTTGTTTTGTTTTTTTATACTGCAGGTTCTTATTAGGCATCAATTTTATACACATCAGTGTATACATGTCAATCCCAATCGCCCAATTCAGCACACCACCATCCCCACCTCACCGCAGTTTTCCCCCCTTGGTGTCCATATGTCCATTCTCTACATCTGTGACACAGCAGCATTATTTGCAACAGCCATGATACAGAAGCAGCCCAAGTGCCCGTCAACAGACAAATGGATAAAGGAGATGTGGTATATAAATATACAGTGGAATATTAGCCATAAAAAAGAATGAAATTCTGCCATTTGCCACAACGTGGTTGGACCTAGAGAATATCATGCTTATTTAGTGCAATAAGTCAGAAAGAGAAAGACAGATACTATATCACTTATATATGGAATCTAAAAAATAATAAATGAATGTATACGCAAAACAGAAACAGACTCAACAGGTATGGAGAACAAATGAGTGGTTACCAGTGGGGAGAGGAAAGAGGATGGGGCAAATTAGGGGTATGGGATTAAAAGATACAAACTACTATGTATAAGATAGATAAGAAACAAGGATATATTGTACAGCACAAGGAATTATAACCATTAACCTGTAATAACTTTAAATGGAGTATAATCTATGAAAATATTGAATCACTACGCTGTACACCTGAAATTAATACAGTACTGTAAATCAACTATACTTCAAAAATTAATTAATTAAATAAAAATGATTTTATGAAAAGCTTTCAGTATTATAATATTAAGCATATGTATATGCTGTATGAGTTCAACTCTATTTTTTTTTAAGTATAGAACAAAAGACTAGAAGTTAATATGCCATAATTGTAATGGTGGATAGTGAGACTGTAGTAGTTTTCTTCTTCTTCTTCTTCTTCTTCTTCTTCTTCCTATTTGCTATTTTTTAATAGTGAGGCAAGAACACAACAAAAATTTTTTCAATTTAAAAAAATTTACCTTATTATTGAATTTCTGAGCTGGAAAAAACTTTAGAAAACTAGTTGACCCCCTGTACTTCATTGATAAGAAAATTTCCTTATCAATAGGAGGCACAGAGAGTTTAAAATATTTGTCTAAGTACGCAAAGTGAGTTGGTAGTACTCTAAAACTGATTGTCTCCTGACTCTTTGGATATGATATCACATTCTGGTCATTTTCGTTGTGTCCCAGCCTCCATTTCTAGGGTTAAGGGGATGGCATGGTTCACATGAGCAATATTTAATTAAAACAATTTAAAATTTATTAAATAAAACACCTCAAACAAGGTTAATTTTAATATAAATGCTCTGGAACCTGGGAAATGGAAGGAATTTTAGAGTTGTTTTTCTAATGACTATTTCAAATGCTAAGTAAAAGTGGAGTTTTATCCTAGAAAGCTTTTTAGTTTTGAGATTTAAGATGCCTAATAAAGAACCTATATTATATTTATTTATTAAAAGCTCATCATTCCCTTGTTAGAGTTACTACTGTTTGTTTGCAATTGCCCAAACAGAAATGACAGGGTACAATGTGATCTTATAAATCAGGACTTTCTGTTATGAACTGGTTCACCTTTACTGTTCAGCTCTCATGAACTAAATGATACTGGGCCAGAATTACTAATAATTATCTACTAAATCATACATTGGACATAACAACTTTTAACTTGGTTTCAAATATCCCAAACAATTTTTCCTGAAGTCTTTCTAAATATAAAAACAAAATTTTAGTTTAACATTTCATACCATTGGAAGATAATCCAAAGGGAATGTATAAGGTTAGTAGAGTGTTTATCTTATCAAAAGTTGTCTGCTCTCTTTGGGTTACTGTTTGGATTCCAGCTAATCAGGCCTATTTACTAGTTTAAGAACTTTCAGCAATCAACAGTATTCAAACAGCACCTATCTGCAATGTTATATCAGCTGGGAAAACAGCTATATGAACCAATACAGTTTCCTTACTAAAAATAAGTGATAACACTTTCCACTCACTGAGGAGTTAAGTTTTTAAGTATGTCACACTGTCACACTGCATAACAAAACCAAAGAGTGTGAAATATCTCAATAATAAAAAACCCAAAAGACATGCCATGTTTTCAGATTTTAAAAAATAATAAAGTAATTTTGCCAACAAAAACATCATTGCAGGAAGACAAAACAAATACAAAGTGAATTTAAGAGGTAGGCTGTGGTCCCTTTGCCTTCAAGAAACACTACTTTCCTTGTTTGTAAGACTGCTTGGTTTTATTAGCAATTTTTAACAGACAGTAGCTCAAATCAACAATTCATTTGCTCTTCAGACTTTGACACTTCCCCAGCTGCTAGGCCTGTGCTTAACTAAACAAGTACAGTAGTGCAAGTAGAACATTTATGTAACACAGAAACTATAAATGTTCTTTGAGAAACAAAGAGGCCTATTCATTCTAGAAGATATGACAAAGGGCTAAGAGCATTACATTTTCAAACAGATTTAGAACTCTTGTGAGGAATATATCTCTTAAACTTGTAGTAAAAGCATCATATCATTTGTTTACTGAAAATAAAATATCCTTTCTTTTCTCTAAATAATTTTTTTAATTCATTTAGCATCTATCTGGTGTTAGACATTGTACTAAGAACTTTACATGTATTCTTTCATGTAATTCTTGAAACAATCCCATGAGGTGTAGATACTAACATTTATCTTAATTTTGTAAATGGAGAAACTGAGACTTAAGGTCACTCAACTATTAAATACTGGAACATGGTTTGAACTCATGAGGTCTGACTTCAGAGCCTGTGCTCTTACCCACTGTGGGCAAATCAAAATGACACTAAAGAATTTTTAGAATAGAAGATATATCAAAATACCTGAAATAAACATTACTGATAATAATATCATAAAACACATCCTATCTATGGCCTTTCTTTTCCTGCTGATGGATATTTAGTGACTTCCCTTACCAGTGCTAATTCTTTCTTGCCCCTCTGCCCCTTCTTCTTCCATAACACACATGTATGCATGCACACACTCACACATTTACACACACACACACACACACACACAGCTTCACTAATAGTACCTGTGGTACTTAAAAATAGGGCAGGAAAAAGTTAATGTTCTACTTCAAAAAATGGACTAAATGCTAAGTGGGCCTCAGAGCTTGTGGGGTAGGGAGAGGAAGAGAGATCCTTATTTGAACAATCGATTAGCTGTTCCAACTTGTTTGTTTACTTCTAGGTAAACTCATTTACAGGTATATAAGAACAAGAAAAAAAGTCTCCACAGAAGAGCTGGTTCCTGGATTTCCTTCACTACTCTGTTCAAGCCAGAAGGCCTGCTGTTTACCTGACAGAAACAAATGTAGTGGGTTTTCCAGAACAGAATTAAAAATGAATTTTCTCTAAATAAACTTAGCTCTTAGTGAAGCAGATCCTGTAGGCTATCATTTTGCAGTCTAAAGAACTTTCTGTGATGAAGGAAATGTTTAACATCTCAGTCTGATACAGTAGCCATTAGCCACATGTGACTGCTGAGCACTGGAAAGGTGGCTAGTGGGACTTGGAAACAAACTGTTTAACTTTCTCATTTTAAACAATCACCTATAGCTAATGACAATCATTTGGACAGAATAGCTCTAGACTCATCTCAATAACTACCATTCACTGAGTATCTACTATGTGCTACAAAGCTACATTTGAGGAAGGTACAATTTTGTCCCCATTTTACAGATAAGGAAATTGAAACTAAAAGAGAATAAGTGACTTGCTCATGGCTTTACAACTAAGTGGTAAATTCTGGATTTTCCAGCCATGTCTGTCCCTCTCAAGGCCTGATGCTTTCACTACCAATTGTTCTCAACACTGGCTGGATATTAGGCTGGTGTGCTTTTCAAAAATACTCATCCCTAAGTCCCATAACCCAGTAATTTCTATTTAATTTGTCAGGGGCAGGGCTCAGGCACATGCATACCTCTGAAACTTCCACTGTGCAACACCACTGGTGTGACCAAGGCCTCCTGGTAGTGGACAACAATTTCCAAAAGGGAGCTGCGATGAAATTCTACCTTTACCTCTTCTCTTAGGCATGGTTAACAGTTTAATGCTAAAAAGAGTCCCATTCCTTCCTTTTGCAGATCAAAGTTAATGACTAAAAGCAGTTACTCTGAGCTAGGGTGAGGTCATATAGCTGGTGCTTTGATGGAGCTGAGACCAGGGCCCAGGTATGGGTTTATATGTAAATGCTGCAGCTTTTGGTACCACAGGGAGAGCAAACAAACAAAGGTCAGGAAAGCTCAGCTAAGGGATTTAAAGCCCCATTCAGCAACTCAGAAGCCCAATGACAGACAAAGGCTGGAAGTGCACAGCATTTGACTATTTCTAGTGGTGGGAATGCTTGGCTCTTCCAGACTTGTCAGCTTCACCTTCTCCATCCCCTCTTTCTACTGCTCTAAAGTCCTCAGGAGTGGTCCAAGGGCCTCTATGCAGCATTTTTCACTCTGCCAAGGTTGCTTCTTCTTTTTTTTTTTTTTTGTATTGAGATATAATTGACATATAACATTATATTAGTTCCAGGTGTACAACATGATACAATATTTGTATATTGCAAAATGACCACCACAATAAGCGTAGTTAACATCCATCACCAAACATAGTTACAAAAATGTTTTTCTTGTGATACGATGAACTGTCAACATTATATTTAACAGAGGTAACCTTACCCTTGCACATAGTAGGTGCTTAAAATTATGACTGTGAAATTAATGAAAACAGATTTTGGAATTCCAGAGGCAGATTACTCAGCCTCTGGATGGGTTCAGATATCTGAATATGTGTTTGGTAAATAACTTTTCAAAAAATCAAATCAAAAAGTCCCTTCAGAACCTTTGCATGTGACTCACAAAAGTAGGTAGAGAAGATGACGTCAGTCTCCAGGGCAGGATTACAGGCATATCTCCTTTTATTGTACTTTGCAGATATTGTATTTTACAGAAATTGGAGGTTTGTGGCAACTCTGTGTCACACAAGTCTATTGGCGCCATCTTTCCAACAGCATTTGCTCACTTCACACTTCTGTCACATTTTGGTAATTCTCACAATATTTCAAACTTTTTCATCATTATTACAATTGTTTTGGTGACCTGTGATCAGTGATCTTAGATGTTACTACTGTAATTATTTGGGGGCATCATAAACCGTGCCCACTTAAGACGGCAAACCTAACCGATAAATGTTGTGTGTGTTCTGACTGCTCCACTGACCCAATCTCTCTCCCTGTCCTCAGGCCTTCCTATTCCTAAGACACAATGATATTGAAATTAGGCCAATTAATAACCATACAATGGCCTCTAAGGGTTCAGGTGAAAGGAAGAGTTAAACATCTCTCACCTTAAATCAAAAGCTAGAAATGATTATGCTTAGTGAGGAAGGCATGTTGCAAGCTGAGATATGCTGAAAGCTAGGCCTTTTGTGCCAAACAGCCAAGTTGTGAATGCGAAGGAAAAGTTCTTTAAGGAAATTAAAAATGCTACTCCAGGGCTTCCCTGGTGGCGCAGTGGTTAAGAATCTGCCTGCCAATGCAGGGGACACGGGTTCGAGCCCTGGTCTGGGAAGATCCCACATGCCGCGGAGCAACTAAGCCCGTGAGCCACAACTACTGAGCCTGCGCGTCTGGAGCCTGTGCTCCGCAACGGGAGAGGCCGCGACAGTGAGAGGCCCGCGCACCGCGATGAAGAGTGGCCCCCGCTTGCCGCAACTAGAGAAAGCCCTCACACAGAAACGAAGACCCAACACAGCCGAAAATAAATAAATAAATTTAAAAAAAAAAAAAAAGCTACTCCAAGGAACACACAAATGATGAGAGCAAAACAACCTTTTTGCTGATACGGAGACAGCTTTAGTAGTCTGGATAGATTAAACCAGCCACAACATTCCCTTAAGCCAGCGGTCCCCAACCTTTTTGGCACCAGGGACCAGTTTCATGGAAGACAATTTTTCCACGCATGGAGGTGGCGGTGGGGTGTGATGGTTTAGGCGGTAATGCGAGTGATGGGGAGCGGCAGATGAAGCTTTGCTTGCTCGCCCACTGCTCACCTCCTGCTGTGCGGCCCGTTTCTAACAGGCCGTGGACCAGTAACAGTCCATGGCCCGGGGCTTGGGGACCCCTGCCTTAAGCCAAACCTTAACCCAGAGCAAGGCCCTAACTCTCTTCAATTCTATGAAGGCTGCGAGAGGTGAGGAAGCTGCCAAAGAAAAATTTCAAGCAGGCAGAGGTTGGTTCATGAGTTTTTAAAAAAAGAGCCATCTCCATAACACCAAAGTGCAAGGTGAAGCAGCAAGTGCTGATATAGAAGCTGCAGCAAATTATCCAGAGAATCTAGCTAAGAACATTAATGATGACTACACTGAACACCCTTCTAATGGAAGAAGATGCCACGTAGGACTTTCATAGCCAGAGAGGAAGAGTCAGCGCTTGGCTTTAAATTTTCAAAGGACTCTCTTGTTAGGGGCCAAAGAAGCTGGTGGCTTGAAGTTGAAGCCAATGTTTACTTATCATTCCAAAAATCCTAGGGCCCTTAAGAATTATGCTAAATCTATTCTACCTGTGCTCTATAAAGGGAACAACAAAGCCTGGATGAAAGTATATTTGGTGACAACATGGTTTATTGAATATTTTATGTCCACTTTGAGGCCTACTACTCAGAAAATAAAAGATTCCTTTCAAAAATATTACTGCTCATTGACATCTGGTCACCCAAGAACTCTGATGGAGATGTACTACGAAATTCATGTTGTTTTCATGACTGTTAATACATCCATTCTTCAGCCCATGGATCAAGAAGTAGTTTTGACTTTCAAGTCTTATTATTTAAGAACATTTTATAAGGCTACAGTTACCATAGATGGTGATTCCTGTGATGAATCCGGGCAAAGTAAACTGAAAACCTTATGGAAAGGATTCACCATTCTAGATGCCATTAAGAGCATTAGTAATTAATGGGAAAAGTCAAAATATCAACTTAATAGGAGTTTGGAAGAAGTTGATTCCAACCTCCATAAATGATTTTGAGGGGTTCAAGACTTCAGTGCAGAAAGTAACTGCAGATGTGGTGAAAATAGTAAGAGAACTAGGATTAGAATTAGAGCCTGAAGATGTGACTGAATTGTTGCAATCTCATGAAAAAAAACTTGAACAGATGAGGAGTTGCTTCTTATGGATGAGCAAAGAAAGTGGTTTCTTTTTTTTTTTTTTTTTTTTTGTATTTTGGCCACTCTGTGCAGCATGTGTAATGGTTCTCTGACCAGGGGTCAAATCCGGGCCTCCGCAGTGAAAGCACTGAATCCTAACCACTAGGCCTCCAGGGAACTTCTCCAAGAAAGTGGTTTCTTGAGATGGATTCTACTCCTGGTAGAAGTAGGTTCTGTGTAGAAGCAGGTCCTGGTAGAAGAAGATGCTGAGAAAATTGTTGAAATGACAACAAAGAATTTAAAATATTACATAAACTTAGTTGATAAAGCAGAGGCAGGGTTTGAGAGGACTGACTCCAATTTTGAAAAAGTTCCACTGTGGGTAAAATGCTATTGAACAGCACTGCAATCTATAGAGAACTCATTTGTGAAAGGAAGAGTCAATTGATGTGGCAAACTTCATTGCTGTCTTACCTTAAGACAGGCATCAATATCAAGGTAAGACCCTCCACCAGCAAAAAGATTACAACTTGCTGAAGGCTCAGATGATGGTTAGTATTTTTTAGAAATACAGTATTTTTATTTTTATTATTTTTTTAATAAATAAATTTATTTATTTATTTATTTTTGGCTGTGTTGAGTCTTCATTGTTGCGCACGGACTTTCTCTAGTTGCAGCGAGTGGGGGCTGCTCTTCGTTGCGGTGCACGGGCTTCTCATTGCTGTGGCTTCTCTTGTTGCAGAGTACGGGCTCTAGGCGCATGGGCTTCAGTAGTTGTGGCTCGCGGGCTCAGCAGTTGTGGTTCGCGGGCTCTAGAGCTCAGGCTCAGTAACTGTGGCACACGGGCTTAGTTGCTCCGCGGCACGTGGGATCTTCCCGGACCAGGGCTCGAACCCATGTCCCCTGCATTGGCAGGCGGATTCTTAACCACTGAGCCACCAAGGAAGTCCAGAGATACAGTATTTTAAAATTAAGGTATGTACCTTGTTTTTATAGACTTAATGCTATTGCACACTTAATAGCCTACAGTATAGTGTAAACACAACGTTTACATGCACTGGGAAACCAAAAAATTCGTGTGACTCGCTCTATTGTGATATTCTCTTCATTGTGGTGATCTGTAACCAAACTTGTGAAATCTCTTAGGCATGCCTGTACTTTTTGTTTCAGGGGTTGTAAAGGCTTGAAAGTGATAAAATAAGAAGAGAAAATGAGAATATTGACCAAAAGTTGAACAGAGGAATTTATACCATACTCATACGTACTCCAAGAGTCCTAATAAGCACTGGAAACCTGCATTTATCCTTGTCTTGGGCTAGGAGACCACTAAATTGCGTTCTGGGGGTTGAAAAGAAGGTCAACAATGCAAAGGAAACTGCCACAAAAATAGAAAATGCTGCTGTAAACAGTACCTTTCAGACTAGCCAAGTATGCCTCTCTCTCCTACAATAAAGAAATAACAAATAAAAATAATTTGTGGTTTAAATTATCCTTAGGAATGGTGCGTGGCTATAAAATGCACTATGGAAATCATCTCTTCATTCAGGAACTCAGCACAGCTGTGCCAATAAGGAGGCTGTGTATGTTCTGAAGCTAAATGAAATTGTGTTCTAAGAATCTGCCTTTAGAACTAACAGCTCTGAAAGCAATGAGCAAAAAAGTCTCAAGGATTATTGTAGCAAATGGCTTCAAATAGAAACATCTAGTCTGTTGGCAAGTGCCTTTTAGAAGGCAGGACTTGAATTCTCTTGAGACAAAAACACCAATCATTCCTGTGGCCTGCAGCTTACAAAAGTTACAAAACATAGGTTTTTCGAGCTACAGCTGCAGATTCAAAAATTAGTCCCAGTAGATTTTGCTTTAGTAATATAAAAAGTAAAACACCCCAAAGAGAGCAGAAAGAATTAGCTAAGGATGTTAGAGATGTGAAAGAAGATAATGGTAGAAAAAAGCCACATCAAACATCTCCAGACTTGAATTATAAGCCAAGGTTTCTTTTGAATCTTACATCTACCTCACTCCCTGTCCCCACTCCAGGCCTTTTCCCCCACTTTCTTAATAGTAATATATGCCCAAGGCTTAAAAATAACACAAAAGTATGAAAAATAAAGTGTTAAAATCTTATAACCGCTATCTACCCTCAATCCTATTCCAAATACCTAGAAGTTTTAAAAAATCATTGTCTAGCTCATAAAAGGTTAAAGGAACACTGTGTCCAGTGTGTAGTGAGTCTGCTTCTCCAGCCTCAGATTTTCTATTAGGGGCCAGTTGTAAAAGCTAGAAAACAGGAGACACAGAATCAAAAGATGGAGGCTCTACTCCTCACTTCTTCCCAACCATTTTTACAGCTTTGAGCAAAGCACTTCCTTCCCTGGGATGCTTTTCCCTATCTGGAAAATAAGGAAGGTGAAAACGCTGGTTCTTGGTTCACTTTGAATTCAAACCTTCTGTACCAGCACTGTCTAACAGAAACAAATGAGCTACAAATGTGAGCCATGTTAGTAATTTTAATTTTTTTAATAACCACATTTAAAAAATAAAAAGAAACAGGTGAAGGTAATTTTAATAATTTCATCCCAATACAGTCAAAATATTATCATCCCAACATGTAATCAATATTAAAACATTAAAATTTTAACAATAATATTAACAGTTTACATTCTATTTCTCAAACTTAGTCTTCAAAATCTAGTGTGTATTTGACAAAAGACATCTCCATTCAGATTAGCTACATTTCAAGTGCTCAGAAGCCACATGTGGATCATTGCTACTGTTTGAGCAGCAGCAGTTTTATATCAGTGCTGGACGTTATTTGAAAAAAGCTCTATTTCAGTGAGTAGCTCACTTCTGCATCTCTATACTTGATTGCCTCTGTTGCCAACAAAACATTATTATTGATTATCATTTGTTGGCAATATCTAATTATCAACGAAAAAGTATTCAACCTACCTAGACTACACATAGAGTTTCAGTATCAGAGCTTTGACTAATTCTAGTGCTGTTTCCCTATAATACATTTCGTCTTCAAGGGAATTTTTCTTGTCTGGCTAAGTCATTCCTATTGAATTTTAGATCACTTACCCTGAGCTTCACAGAACAATTAGGATACAGTATCATTGTTAATTAACAATTTGAAAAGTATCCTATGCTTTTAAAAGCAGATTAAATCACTCACTTGTATCCTATCAATAATGTTCTCCACCTCTCAATCCTCTTACTAAAAAAATACCTAACATATTATAAAGCATATAGCATTACCAAGCAATGAAAGTTTAGCAAGTGAAATATCACTTAAACATTGTACTGTTTATTAATAAATTCAACAAATAACACTTGATTACCTTCCATAGGCCAAGACCTGTGCTTGGTTTTGAGGATTCCTACCTTGGTGGTTTAATTTCAAAGATTCCATCAGAGTAGTCCATTATCAGAGGCTTTGGAATTTATGTATTGGGGTAAGAGTGTAGGTTTGTATTCTATGGTATCTTTTCCTACAGACAAGCCTTCCCCCACTCCCACCCTGCCCCCAGCCAAGTCAGACACATTTTTAAATAGAACCCTTTCTATCTCTTCAAGTCTATTCTGCCTATAAAACAAAATATGCTGTAATACACTATATACCACCTTGGGTGTGTGCTATAAATTTAAAAGTACTACATATTCATTTAAAAGAAAATATTCAAAGAACTCAGAAGTATATAAAGTAAAAAGTGAAAATTCTCCCCTCTCTTAATGCATTATTCCCAGGTGCACCCCTCACAGGTGACCACATAGAGAACTTTACGAATATCATCCCAGAACTCTCCAAGCATATATAAATATGTATACACATATGTATACACAGACATATACATATGCAAATTTTGAGAAAGTACTTTTAAAGTAACACATGATTATGAAGAAAATGCAAATAATACAGAAGCATATAAAAATGCAATGATCATATGCACATAGAATATTTGAGGGAATATTTTAAAACAAAGTAACACATGATTATGGAGAAAATGCAAATTATGGTAAAAAGCAAGTTGTAAAATACGAAGTAAAAATTTCTCTATCACACAGTCCCACTACCCAAATATGGGAATAAAAAATGCCCATAGTTCTTTCTGTGTGTGTTCCCTTTGTGAAGTTTTCTATGAATACACAACAATACACATACATATACACACACATATGCATATATATGCCCAATATACACTTGAATATATATAAAATATATATATGCTTAATGTAGACATGAAATAGGTTCTTATTGTGAAATCAGTATATACATAGATAAGTATACAAAACAACAAAGTGAACCCCCTTGCAATCACCACCCAGACTGAAATGTAAAACATTGCCAACCTCTTAGAAGCCCTCTTTATGACTCTTAGTCACTACCCTCTCCCACCCTCCATTTCAAAGACTTCCACTATCCTGACTTTTAGGGTAATCAATTCCTTGTTTTTCTTTTTAATTTTAGCACCTAAGCATACATCATTAAGGACTATAACTTTTCCTATTTTTAGATTTTTAAATAAATGAAGTCATACCATATGTATTCTTTTGTGTCTTGTTTCTTTTATTTGCAATATTTATTTATTTTCAGCTTAACACATCTTGGGAATCTTGGTCAATATATAGAGAATTACCTCATCCTTTTAATTCCATGATATAGAATTGAACAAATGGCCTGATAAATACCATATTATTTTCACTCTTTTTGATCACTATGAATAACGTTATAAATAACACGTTGGGCATTCATTTTTACAAATCAACTACTTTAACTCAAAAAGTAATCTTACTGCTAATATAAAATGAAATGAGGTGGCATGTTAATTATTTCAGAATTCTTAAACAAATTTCAGTTCCAATAAAATAAAATTTTAACAAGGGATGATCCTGTCTTCTAAATTCTAGACCGCTTTCCAAAACTTACATTTTGCTTAGAGCACATTGGTGTTGTGTTTTTCAAAGTATAATCCTAAATTGCTATCACCACAGTTACTGAAGGATCTTATTAAAATGCACATTTCCCAGCATTCAATATCTTTGGAGATGGGCCTGATAAATTAGTTGAGATACAGTCTAAACTGCTATAACCAAGAGACTACAAAATATAGTGGTACCAACAAGATAGAAGTTTACGTCCTTCTCATTTAACAGTTCAGTACAGCACAGGCTGGCCAATGTGGAGAAGGCAGCTCTATTCCACAAAGCTGTCCAGGGAATCAAATTAATGCTGTCTTGTTACTCTGCGTATCTTTGGGACACGGCCTTGCTTGTATGGTAGAAGCTGGTGCCTGACCATGTCCATGGGCTATCACATTCTCAGCAGAGGGAAGGGGAAAGCAAGGAAGTAGAGGGCAAGCAATTTGTCAGGAAGTGCAGAAATTGTGCACATTCCATTCCCAGAAAAATATGGCCACAGCTAGTTACAAGGCAAGCTGGGAATAGGTGGCTTCTGGCTCTACTGGCCATGTGCCCTCCTAACACTGGAAGTGGCAGGGTTTAATTACTAAGAGGAAGAAGAGGATGGATATTGGAGGAGGGGGTGGCAATTAGTCTATGCAGCACCTGGAAATCTACTTTGTTAGATGCTCCAAGTCCTCTGTCCTCAAGGTATGACAGGTCACTGGGCTGGAGAAATGCTCTTTTATATTTGGTTTAAAGTCACTTCTCCCAAGTACCCCTGGAACTTCGTGAGCTATCTACACTTACTAAGAAAACCAGGAATTGGTTTAAAAAAAAAAAAAAAAGTTAATATCAATAAAGTGCTAATTATATACCAAGAACTTTACATGAATTACTTCATTTAATCATTACAACAAGTTTAAGGTACTGTTTACTAACACCCCTGATTACAGATAAGGAAACTATGACTTAGGGAAGTTCCTTGACCAAGCTGTACAATTAGTCTGTAATTAGTACAGGTTGGGACTTGAACCCAGAGCCTATGTGCTTAACCTTAGTCTGTACAGTGAAGCATTACATATAAAAGAACATCTACCCTTTAAAATCTATATATGTTCAATATAAAATTCACTGATGTTAATAGTTTTGACAGAAGGAAGCAAAATTTGGGGCAATTGTTGGGAGATGATATCCAAGGCTGTCCCAGTCCTAATATTAATGATACTATTAATTGACACTGAGCATTTATACTCTGTAAGGCTCTGTTCTAAGTGCTTCACTCTTGCAACGGCCCTGAGTTAGGCCCTCTAATCAAACATCTTCAGTTTACAGATAAGGAAACTGGGGCATAGAGATGTTAAGTCACTTGGCCAAGGTCACACAGCTGATAAGAGTAATATGCTTAACCACTAGCCTATACCACCAACATGCAAAGAGAAGCAGGCATAGTCTCTTGGGACTGCTGATAATTATGAGTCATATCTACCAAAGTTCTGATACATATTGCCTTTTTACAGGGTATTTCTTAGGTAACAAGTTTTATGTGTGAAGTTGGAGGCTGTCTGATACACAGATAAGGCAATTAGCAAGTCCTCTGAACATTATGATGACAAACATCTTCATCATTATCAATTAATATTTATCAATTTCTATACTAAGTCCTGGAGCTCAACTGGGTGTATCTGGTTCTTATTTTCATCATGGCCCCTTTAAGTAAAATGATTCTCCCAAATTTGCATTTGACTTTGGTCATGCAAGGCACACTCCAGGATGAGTGGATGGTACTAGGACAAGGAATGTTGTATTTCCCTCAAATGACCAGTGTTATTTTTGCTCCCTAAGCTTCATCTTACCTCATTGCTTCAGTGAACTTGGAACTGCCACCTCATGGTTTGCTGCATTCTAGAGACAATTCTCACTATAAGAAAAGAATAGGCATTATGATTATATGAATTATTGAGAATTTCCAATGTACTGTATACACCTTTGGGGGGCATGAATTAAAGGGGTAGCATGAAGAAGTTTCTCTGTGGTGAGAGAACAGTTCCATATCTTGATTATGGTGGTAGGCACACAGATGTATACATGGAATGAAATTGCATCCCGTACACACACACACACACACACACACACACACACGCAAATGTATGCAAGTAAAAAATGATGAA
This sequence comes from Balaenoptera physalus, assembly GCF_965194825.1. Classification (NCBI taxonomy): domain Eukaryota; kingdom Metazoa; phylum Chordata; class Mammalia; order Artiodactyla; family Balaenopteridae; genus Balaenoptera; species Balaenoptera physalus. The sequence continues at coordinate 100,248,369 of NC_138890.1, forward strand.
AATGGAATCAAGTCTGTAGTATAGTTAACATTATTATATGATGTCAATTTCCTGGTTTTGATATTATATTACAATCTTATTACCTATTGTATTACATACAAGATGTCACCACTGGGAGTTGAGTGAAGGGTACGTAGGAGTCTGTGAACTATTTTTCCAACTTCTTGTGAGTCTACTGTTATTTTCAAATAAAATGTTTTAATGGTGGGGGTGGAGAGGGTGGAAAAGTGGTTCCAAGACCAGCTCTGGCCATCAGCTGAGAACTTGGTAGAAAAACAGAATCTCAGGCCGTACCCCAGACCTACTAAATTAGAATCTGCATTTTAACAAGAACCTCAGATGATTCATATGTACATTAAAGTTTAGAAGCACTGTTATACAAGAAATAAAAGTCATATTCAAGTATTTCTCACTGTTTCAAAAAAAGTTTCTTCATTTCAGTGTCAGAAAGGTTATTCCAGAGGTCCAGGCCTGCTTCATTGGTGTTCAGCCAGTTTGGTCACACAGGGTACTAGCTCAGAAGACCCTCCTCCCCGCCATGAGATTTAATACTCTATCTTGAAATTCTTAATAATTTTATCTTTGCCTTTGTGTTTTTTAAGTGAAGTCCTATGAGACCACAGCCCACGCACTAGGAGCTTGGAGCCTCAACTTACCCACCAGCCCACTTCCCTGCCTCACTGAGATGGGTTCTCAGCTGCCCTGGCACTTTAGAACCCTCACCCCCAACCCCCCTGGTCCTCACCCAGCTATTACTACTGAACTCCAGACCCAGCAGGGGTCTGAGCATAGATGGAAGGGTTGCATAGCTCCCTGAGACATCTCAGGGTGAGGCATGTGGCAGGCATCCCCGTCCCAGACTGGCAGTGCCACAGGGTGTTCACAATATAACTGTGGGTGAAAGAGAGCCTCTCACCCACCTCTGATCAAGGTATTTAGCAAGTTCCAGCATGGAGGTGGCACTACCCTCAGCGGTCCCCCGTCCGCCATGGATTCCCGCGGGCAGTAAGCCCAGGGGTAAGGGAGATATCTGGCAAGAATTCTCTGCCTCCTTCCAGGACATGGGTCTGTCCCATGGCTGGTGGAGGGGGGATGCCCGCAGCTGGTGGGTGGTATATGTGCTTAGTCACAGGATGGGGCTCTTTCAGAATCTGCGTTTGCCAGGTTAAGTGGCCCTATGCCTGCAGATGTGAAACATTAAATAGCAAATAAAAACACCGTTACAAATTGGAAAGACTGTGGAAGAAAGAAAACAGCTTTATATTTTACTTTTCTTGCTTTCTGAACAGGGGTTCCACATTTTCATTTTGTACTAGGCCTGGCAAATTGTGTAATCAGTGCTGCAGAGGGATTGGGAATCAAAAAATGAACTTTCAGCACCTGCATGGTAAGTACCTGGGCCCAGTGGTGAACTCTAATGGGTACCAAAAGCAGCCTTCATTGTAAGATGGCTCCAGGAATCCTTCAGCAACATAAGGTGTGCTTGTCCCTCTCTTTAAAGAAGACTTTCCAAAACGGAAAACATCAGCCAGCACCAAGAATTGTAAGCACAGCTCTCCCTATTCTTTCTGTTTATGCCTACTTGTACCCAGGTATGCTTCCATATTTTCTAATTGTAAGAAAAGAAGACATAATCAGCAGTAAATATTCTTCCACTTTTAAAAATTAAAATTCCCAAGTGGAAGAATACAGAAAAAAAAAGTGGGATTTTGGAATAAGTCTGGGAAGAGAGAGAGAAAGAAAGGACTTAAGGTTTTAGAGACTATATTTATATTCCTATATGTTTAGTTCTTCCTTAATTCATTCATAAAATAATTACTCATTGAGCCACGCCCTAAAAGATCACTAGTGAACTTAATTTCCTCTGAAGCATTTTTGGAATCCTGCACTTTTTCCGTAAATAAATTTAAATCCTTGCCTTTTTCAACTCTTCCCCATAATTTATTTATGAATAAAAAAGTGATATTCAGAAATAACACATCATTTATTATTTATTGTCTTATAGAAAGTTCTTAGTAATGGTTGTTTTAGGGTATGGAATTACAGGTGATTTTAGTTTTCCTCTTACTATTTCCTCGTTTGTCTGCAGTCAATATTACAGGGGGCATTAGCGACATTACATGATAGGGCCCTAATGCCTCTGATACTCATTATTCTTTGATACGAACTACTTGGATTTTTTTCAGAAATGTACTTTGATCTTTTGGATACAGCCATCCGTTCACTAACAGGAGTGATAAAGCTAAGTATGAACTTCCCACATTTAAGGGGTGCTAATTCATTCAACAGCTCAATTAAGTCACCACCTGATAACCCAATTTATTACAACATATCAGACTCCAAACACCCAATTAATTAACTCCGCTGCTCTACATGAGCATACATATCCTGACTCTGTTAACTGAATCATGAAGTTTGTTTTTTTTTTAAACCAGTGATTTCCATATTATGTTGTAGGGCAGTGAGTCAAAGCAGCCTAAAAACTCCTTATTATATTTTCAATTGAAAAACTGCTTGTCTTAGAATTATGGGGAACCTACAATAATAAAGTATATTCAGTATGTACTAACTAAATAATTGTAACTATTAATTTGTCCTACTTTCAACAGCTTTCAAATAACTTCTGTCTTCCCACAGTATTTTTTAGACAGAACTTAAACTGTAAGACGGAAGGAAAGGAAGCACAGGCATTTAAGACGGTAACACTGCTAATGAGGCTAGACTTTGAGAATAATCCAGTCTGGTGGTCCTCAATCCTCACTGCACCTTAGAGTCCCCTAAAGTTGTTTAAATATACAGATGCCTGAGCCCAGCCCCAGATCAACTAAATCAGACTCTTAGAGAAGGGTTTAGGCATGGCAATCTATTTTATATACTAGTCACCATTCTGAATGCTTTTACATAATCATTTAATACTACACCTCATAACATAGGTACAATTTATCATCATCTCCACTTTACTTGTGAGGAATTGAGGCTTAAGGAGGTAAACTGAAGTAAGCGACAGGTCTAGGATCATTCCAGGCCGCATCACAACCTGCATTATGCTATGAATTTCGCAACCCTTCAAGCTATCTTCCCAAAGACTAGAACGCTGCCATATAATTCTTACCCAGGATATATATACTCAGAAGAAACAGTCAGAAATGAATAAATGTATAAAATGCAGACTGACTTTAGGGAGAGCTAAAAGCATCAGTAAAATAGAGGCGATGACATAAATTTTGTAAAAGACACCTTGAAACAATGAAAATTAGGACAGCATAGTCTGGCTGGTGGTGATCAGGATAATGCTATCATTTATTGAGTGCAATTTTAGAGAAAAGAAAACTAAGGCAGAGAGAGGATAAGTAACTTGCTGAGGATCACACAACTAGTAAGTGACAGGGCAGGGATCTAAACTGAGGAAATGTGGCGGCCAAACCCATGCAACCGGAAAACAGGGAATGAGAAAAACAAGCCAACTTAGTGAGGAAGCTCACAAATATTTATTTAGGCCAACTGTGCAAAATGAAGCCTTTTTTCTCAAGAAGCTAAACTTGATTATTAATATAATTTCATGTTGAATAAAAGTGCATGAGTAAAATAGAAACTTCTCCCTTAAGAGGCTGACAATTAAGTGGGAGAGTTAAAGTAGAGCAAGATGAGATTCAAAAATTAGGTAAGAGATAGGATTGGATGTTCTTAAAAGTACCTTCCAACTCTGGAAGATTCTATGAATCTCTTTTTTGCCTTATCAAAGTTGTGCTTTGAAAAGTTTCGGAAGGTACTACATAAACCACAAGCATGGGGCTTCCAAGGAGGGAGAAAGAACCTCTGGCTTGGGTGTTATCATTCTGCAATCTGCAGAACTTTGTCTGAATTTGAACACCAAGCCAACACATCTGATTCCTTTTGTTACATACAGGAAGAACCAATTTACATCATATCATATTCATTTGTGCAGTTGCATTGTGTCCAGAAACTAGAAATTCTCCATCTTACCTAACTATCATTAAAGGGAGGGGAAAATCCTAACCAAAATATATTCAAGCTGTTGGTGTGAGCAGATAGAAAGGATGCAATGTTAGGTCTACAAAATACCTTGTGGAGAAGCTGGATTTCGATTGCTTGTGTTTGATGGGATTTTCAAATTACCTTCAAAAGTAGGTCATAAGTGCCTGCCTGAATTAGAGGAAGACTCTCTAGGGACTCCTGCTGTGTTTTAAGAAATCTCCTTTGGAGCACAGGCGGCCTTGTCCCCAGAAAGGATTATATGCAACAATTTCTATCTTGTCTCTAACATGACCAGAATGGGTAGAGACACAGGATTCAACACCCTCTGGCTATTGTCCAGGGACCAATTACTATATTCACAGCTAACTTAATGGGATCCTGAGCAACATCATTAAGGGCACAGTAGGCAATAAATGATTATTAAGAACCTTGTGACATTCCCTAGGTATCTATGCCTGGTCTACCTCTGTTATCTAATACCATCTGTGGATGCACAGATGACCTGGAAATGGAAATTGTGTAACTAATAACTTCTAATTGAAAGAAATCTAAAGTAAGCTTCTGTATACTGCTCATTGCATGTTACATCTTAGTTCACACCTAGGGAATCTAAACGATTATGGCTAACCGCTTTGGAACTCTGAAGATCAATCATTAGGTTTCATAACACCTACTTGTTCTAAGTGAAATAGTATTTTAAAAATTAAGTTGAGTGACAATAGTTTTTGTTAGGAGAATTTTGTAACTTCTTGAGAGATGACTCAGGGTGCCAAACAGAGTGAGGTTGTTAAAATGCAGATTCTTGGCCACTCCCCAGACCTGCTAAATCCAAACCTTCAGGGCTGGAGTCTAGGGACCTAAACTTTAACAAGCTCCCCAGGGGATCCTTATATACTTCAAAGTTTGAGAACTTCTGCCCTAGGGTATCACTAAACCAAAGCTAAAAATCACTTGTTACTACCAAATGCTATAAAATGTTGAACTTTTAGCACAACTTTAATTGGCTATAGGAAATCAGCACTTCTTAGTATTAGAAAAATTCCAGTCACAATTTGACTTTCTCATATTTAGGGGCATGATTCAGCAGGTAGCAAAGATGCCATCAGCATCCCTATAGAAATCTGGCCCATCCTGTACAAGGCTGCTGCACACAGGCTCCCTCCCCACGTCTTGACTGGTACTATGATCGGTATGACCCAAACTTCATCACTGTCTTTTCCCTTCATCATCATGCTCTCTCCGTTTCTCTAAAGGACAATGTTAATTTGGGGTATCACATAAAAACCAGTACACTTTTCCCTTAACGATATTTAAAATTTTTTCTTATATTGTTCTTTTCAGTGTATTTACTGACTGAATGGCACAAAAGCTTGTCCCTATGGTGGCAAAATTCCTTGCCCTCCTAACAAATATTCTGCTTTTAAATAATATTCATAAGTCTATCTGAGCTAACAAAACGACAAAAAACTCAAACAAACCAAAAAACCCAGGATTTTGGGTTCAGCAGCCTAAGAGAAAGACCATGTCCACAAGATATATGAAGCTATCCCCTCAGGCACATGAGAATTATTTCACCAAATTCAAAGTGTAATCCTATCGTGGGCAGAGAGTTTTTTGCCTTTTGGAGAATATCAGAAGCCTGAAAACTTATAAAACTATTAAAGAATTGGTAACACGCCAGAACCTTTTATTACAGAAGTTTCCATGCTCGTTTGTTTTTCAGGAAGAAATACAGCAAGTACAAACACTTGATGAAAACAACATTTATCTACCTAACTGAGCTCACACAGAAACTAGAAATTGAAACGTACCTGTCAAAAAAAAAAAAAAAAAGTTCAATTGCTTAGGCACTAGAAATCAAACCTCTTTCATAAAGAAAACTCTCCCAATCAGACACCATTCAGCATGGCTCTATTAGCGTCACTTCTCAAAAGGCAGAAGTCTTAAATGGTATGAATCATTAACAGCTGGCTTCCACCAACTGCCACTCCAGCAGACAGGAAGCTGGTCGTCAATTGGGTGGTAGGGTGTCACTGTCGGGGCAGCTCAGCCTGGGTGGTGGTGGGGCCCGTGAGAGGAGGGGAAGCCCACCTAGGGAAGTTTTGCAGGTAGTAGCTTAGTAAATGGTTCTTTCGCAAATTTTTGCATTTAGACTGTGATGCAGAGAAAGCTCTAGTTAAATGTCATAGTCCACTGGGGTCTTTTTCTATCCAGGGAAGGAATATCAAGAAGTATGGCTACAGCCCATGCTGAATTTATAATCAATATATAAGCTGAATGAAGACAAAAGACATTGAAATTGTTGAGAAATAATCCATTTGCTTAGATAATAAGATTTAAAAGGAAATTGACTAGAATGCTATAGAGAATTTGTTTCTTCATAGCAGAGGTGTTTAAAGTTAATTCTGTAAAGCTACAATAATCATGACAACGTACAGTATTGGGAAAAGGATAGACACATAGATCAATAAAGAAAAGAGTCCAGAAATAGACCCACATAAATACTATGGCCAACTGATTTTTGACATAGGTGCAAAGGCATTTCAATGGAGAAAAGACCACCTTTTTAACAAATGGTGTAAATTTATTATGTGGGAAAAGAAAATGAACCTAGACACTTATCTCACATCTTTTACAAAAATTAACTCAAAATGGGCCACAGACTTAAACGTAAATGTAAAACATTTAGGGGAAACATATGAAAAATTTTCGTGGCTTTCAGATAGGCAGAGAGTTCTTAGATTTAACACTAAGAGTACTGTCTTTAAAAAAAATTGATAAATTGGACTTCATCAAAATTAAAAACTTATTTTGCTCTGCAAAATGATACATTTTGCTCTGCAAAAGATACTTTAAGAGAATTAAAAAACAAGCCAGAGGGCTTCCCTGGTGGCACAGTGGTTGAGAGTCCGGCTGCCAATGCAGGGGACACGGGTTCGAGCCCTGGTCTGGGAAGATCGCACATGCCATGGAGCAACTAGGCCCGTGAGCCACAACTACTGAGCCTGCGCATCTGGAGCCTGTGCTCCGCAACAAGAGAGGCCGCGACAGTGAGAGGCCCATGCACCGCGATGAAGAGTGGCCCCCGCTCGCCACAACTGGAGAAAGCCCTGGCACAGAAACAAAGACCCAACACAGCCATAAATAAATAAATTAAAAAAAAAAAAGAAGACAAGCCAGAGACTGGGGGAAAATATTTGCAAATCACATACCTGACAAAGAACTTGTATCCAGATTACACAAAGAATTTTCAAACCTCAACAATATGAAGACAAACAACCCAATTTTAAACATTGGCAAAAGATCTGAAAAGACCCTTCAAAAAAGAAGATATAAGAATGGCAAATAAGCACATGAAAAGGTACCCTACATCATTAGACATTAGGGAAATTCAAATTAAAACCACAATGCAACACTAATATGCATCCTCTGGAATGACTAAAATTAAAAATGAAAAGTTGACAACACAAAGTGTTGGTAAGTACACAGAGAAGCCCAAACTCCAAAATAAATAAATAAATAAAAAGGAAATGGGATAGCCACTTTGGAAAATGTTTTTGCAGTTTATTATAAAGTTAAATACACACTTACTATATGCAGTTAATCCCACTCTTAGGTATTTGCCCAAAGGGATAAAACTCATGTTCACATAAAAACCACTTGTGAATATTTATAGCAGTTTTATTCAGAATCACCAAAAATTAGACAGAATGCAAACATCCTTCAACTGATAACCAAACTGTGATGCATCCATAATGGAATACTATTTAGCAATAAAAAGAAACAAACTACAGATACATTCATCCACATGGATGAATCTCAAATGCATTATGCTAAGTGGAAGAAGCCAGACCAAAAAGGCTACATACTGTATGATTCCACTTATGTGACATTCTGAAAAAGCAAAACTGTAGGAATAGAGAACTGATCAGTGGTTGTCAGGGGTTAAGAGGGAGGGGAGAAGTGCCTGACTACAAAGGAACAGCATGAGGGAGTTTGTTGGGAGTAATAGAACTATTTTGTTTGTCTAAAACAAAAGTAAATTTTACTGTACGTAAGTTAAAAATAAATTTTAAAGAGTTTATTCTGAGCTAACACTTGAATATTTTACAGCAAACCTTCTGGAATTGCCACTGCAAACCAAGACATGCTTCAAATTTTCTATTTTTAAAGTAAATTTCCAATATATCACAAATTATGTTCTGTTTTGGAAAACAGTCAAAAATAGCATTCAATTGATCTATTCAAACCGATATGCTTAGAGTGAGTGTGTAAAAAACAGGTTAATTTTAAAACCACAAGACAGAAACATTTTTTTTTAAAGATTCAGGAAACTAAAAATGAAGCAAAGATACTGATCAATTCAAAATCTACATAGGACAGACCTCTTCCTCCATGCAGAATACAAGAAATGTCAACATTTGACAAAGCTAAATCGTGCTGCTTGGCTTTCTATACTATTGAAGTTTAATACAATCTGCTGACTCCAGTACCATTTTTTTTACCACGGGTCAGAGTTACAATAGATCATTAACATTCTGGACTGTTGTTTTTAAGAAATGTGACTATCCCTGTTAGAGACTAATACTTTTTTTTTCTAATTGAGATATATAAATGATATACAACATTGTGTGAGCTTAAGGTGTACAACATATTGATTTTGATACATTTTTATTGCAATATGAGGCTAATACTCTTTTGCAGGTAAATCAAATCATACTTTATACTTTTAATATTTTTTATGTTGGCTCAGTTGAGAAATATTTTTTTTTAAGATTTTTATTTTTTTATTTTTTTCTTAATTTATTTATTTTTGGCTGCATTGGGTCTTTGTTGCTGCGTGCAGGCTTTCTCTAGTTGCAGTGAGCGGGGGCTACTCTTCCTTGCGGAGCACGAGCTTCTCATTGCGGTGGCTTCTCTTGTTGCAGAGCAAAGGCTCTAGGCACGCGGGCTTCAGTAGTTGTGGCACGCAGGCTCAGTAGTTGTGGTGGCATGCGGTATCTTCCTGGACCAGGGCTCGAACCCACGTCCCCTGCATTGGCAGGCAGCCTCCCAACCTCTGCGCCACCAGGGAAGTCCCTCAGTTGAGAAATATTGAAGAGAACTATCACAGTTCAAATAACCGGAGTATTTAAATTACCTAAAATAATCTTACACATAAGAGAAGTGATTTATTCAAGGCAAAGATAGAGAATCAAGAGGTACAGAATCAGAATCAGAGAACAGTTCTTCTCATTCTCAGTTAACGGCCCTGCTTCCAAGACCAGGTTACAGATTTGACTGATTGATTGATTAGCTGTATCGGGTCTTAGTTGTGGCACGTGGATCTTTCATTGTAGTGCATGGGCTTCTCTCTAGTTCTGGCATGCACACGGGCTCAGTAGTTGCGGTGCACTGGCTCTCTAGTTGTGGTGTGAGGGCTCCAGAGCGCATGGGCTCTGTAGCTGTGGCATGCGGGCTTAGTTGCCCCGTGGCATGTGGGATCTTAGTTCCCCAACCAGGGATCAAACCGGCGTCCCCCGCATTGCAAGACAGATTCTTAACCACTGGACCACCAGGGAAGTCCCCAGATTACAGATTATAAGCACATTTCTGTTAATTAGTCATCATTAAAATTAATTTGCTATAACAATTTGAAGGGGGCAGTACTATGCAACCATATCAACCCTTGGAGACAAATGTATTCCTTTCCTTTTCCAGGCATATAATATTCCCTACAATTGAACTGAAATTTTAATCCACTCAGGATGGACAACAGTCAATGTACAGCCATGAAACTTTATTCAGTAAATATGTGACTACTACCGGTAGCAACTATCTCTTACTCTTAAATACTTTTTGCAAATTATCACTTTTTAAAAAAATTTTATTTTATTTATTCTTTTATACAGCAGGTTCTTATTAGTTGTCCATGTTAAACATATTAGTGTATACATGTCAATCCCAATCTCCCAATTCATCACCTCTCCCTCCCCCCACCACTTTCCCCCCTTGGTTAGGAATTAGTGCCTGAATGGTGCTTCTCATCTAATATCCCTATTCTCACATCTTACATCCCCTGTTAGACTATGCTGCCCTGTTTCGAATTCTGTAAATATTGTAACCTATAAGGGTCATGTTGGTTCTTAAATTTCCAAAATCCAAAGCAACAGCGAAAGCCATGACAGATCAAAAGATCAAAGATGATAAATATGATACTTGAATAAACTGCTGACTGAAAACAAAATGGGATCAGGGCAAATGCAATTCTAATTCTCTAAGTAGAAACAGAAAAGCTTCTGTGTTCATATGTGTGATATATATATTTTCTACTTTTTACCATAATACGTTCTGGAAACCATGCTATAAAGTGAGTGGTATTTTGCTTTTGGAACAAGTGATATCATTGGGGATTGTGCTTTTGACCAAAGACTCATTATCAAATAAATCATAGATATGAACAATATGCAATAAAAGCAAAGATATAACAAGTATAAATCCTTATAATTTAAAATTATAAGACAAGCATTTTCTTTTTTTCTTTTTGGCTGTGCCATGCAGCTTGCAAGATCTCAGTTCCCCAACCAGGGACTGAACCTGCACCCTAGGCAGTGAAAGCCCGGAGTCCTAACCACTGGACCACCAGGGAATTCCCAAGATGAGCATTTTAAATGGGCACCTGTGCACACATTTGTTATACCAAGGGTTCCAATATATCACAAATTATCTATGCCACACATAAAAATAGAATTAGCTTTCATAAATCTCACTAAAGTCAATATGTTAGCTATAATAAACCAAAGTTAAACAAAACATTTTATTTACCTTCTAACTATTTAACAGAATATTTGGTGTTTGTGTGGAAGGGGTGATTCAAATGAACTTAAGTCCTTCTTTCAAGACCAACAACAATATAAAATAGATAACTAATAAGAACCTGCTGTATAAAAAAATAAATAAAATTAAATTTAAAAAATTTTTAAAAAAAGACCAACAACAAAACCAACCCCCAAGCTGCCCCCCAAAGTAGAACCAACCATTTCCTTTTTATTAATTTTACTGTGACAACATGACACATTCAGTGTAATTCCTCAGACCTTAGAGCCATGTTCAAAGACAGAAGTGCTAGATTTGGAAAAGGAAATTTTAGGTTCTGACCAAGCTCGGTCACTTACCAATCGGGTGACCACAGCCTCTCTGAGCCTCAGTTACCTTAAAGGTAAAATTAGTATAAAACAATGACTATCTCACGGAGTACAGAGAAAATTCACAGAGATAATATAACTTAATTGTTTTTAAAATGCAAAGTCCTATCAGGAATTCAAGCTATTATTAATTATCAATATTGTTCTAGATGTTGATGGCATTTGGTCCACTATTAGCATGTTTTAAAGTGAAAAGCTGAACAGGCATTTTGCCCTATCTAATCTTCCTACTTCCTCAGTTTATTCAGAAATGCATGTGCTCCTTTTCAGTACAAAACAGCATGGAAACAGTTAAGAGTTGTGAGGTCACTCTTTACCACGCTTCTCATTCTCAGAGCTTATTTGACACCTTTCAGGGCACTTTGCACTATGCTGAAAAGCCACAAAAACAATTATCATGTGGGAGAAAAGGACATTTTGGTCACTATATTGTGCAATTCTGTGGACAGGACATTTTTCTCAGTCAGTACAGAGGGAAAGAGTCTTATTGGTGTGCAGGAGAATTAAACCAAAGTCATTTTGCTTTCAAAGACATACAACTTCCTAGAGACTGCTCTTCAAGTGGGAAAGGCAAGGAACAAAGAGGGAGAGAAGCCCAGAAAAGTGTCAGTCAAGACTGGGTATCTCTGTCTTAGGAAGCCAGAGCTGTATTTTCCATATAGCTGAGAGAATGAGAGAGAACCCCGCCCACCTCACCTTCTACACAGCAACACCCAGAGAAAGAAGGAATTTGAACTGGAGGGGAGGAAGTGAGAGGGGGTTGGGGGCAGGGGGATACTTACTCCCAGATTACAATTTTTGAAAAGAACCAGAGGGTCCTAGGAGGAGGAAAGAACTTTGGAGACTAAGAGACTGTAGAGAGAGTAGTCTAGAGCTGGGATAGCTTCCCCCAAGATTGGGAAGGGGAAGAGGCTGCCAGTCCCAGAAAGGGTTCAGCCCAAGTCCACTGTCTTTTCAGCTCCCCAGGAAAGGACACACCTGGAGAGGAGAGTTGGACCTAGTACCCCAGTTCCCAGATGAGCTATACCTCTCAGGAAATCACATAGACCACCATCATAAATGTTTCAGTGCTAAGTAGTGACTAGGGAAAGTTCAGCCTCCCTTCTCATAATCCCTATCAACGCCACCCTCAATGCAATGGCCATTTAAACACACAATCTAAAGTAAAACCAATGTGTTTGCTATGTAAACCCAGTTTTAATTCAAATCCCCTGGTTCCTTCCGTGCACCCAATCTTAAACCCTTCCTAAAGGGAAATTCTTGAGCTTCTAAAGGATTATACCAGCACCAATGGACATAGACCAGAGAGCCCTCCTCATGTATTCTGGGACCTCTGTAACACCTGTAGATTTATTGTTCTACCACACAGAGAGATGGGGGGCTCAGATTTACCAATAATGATGATGATGATGATGATAAATAATGCAATATGACATTTCTTACACTTGAATGGAATGGAGTAAAAAACAATCACACATGACACAACAATTGCTCAGCTTAAAATTTGTGTTTAGGCAACAAATATTTATGTCCCTTTTGTAGGTATTTCACTTTTATTCTCTATGAACATTTAGTGAAGTTCCTTTTAAACCATCAAGCTCCTACTCCAGCTGTGTCCAAGGAAAGGAGGAGATTTTTGCTTCTCATCTATAACTCCATAACATCTGTGTTCTCTTTTCATAACAGAAGCCACTGCCTTGTATTAAGACATTAGTAGAAACTATCTTATAAGTGGCTTTAAGAAATAACTCACAAAACTACTAAGACGTGTATAAGACAGAATGGCCTTCAGCACTGAAAAGCACTAAAACAGAGACTGAAAACTAGAAAGCTGTGGGCTAACTCAGGCCAAGAGACTTTTTTAACGTCCACAAAACGTTTATTGACATTTTTAGTAAGGTGCCAACAAATAAACTCAGAAAGCCCATGTAAAAATCTTCAATTTACAGCTTTTCTTGAAAAATTAGAAGATTGGACAACACTGGGTCCCTGCAGGTTCACCTGGCAACAATCAGCCAAACCAGAAAATCACTGAGCCCTTTAAACACCCCCAGCTCACCACAGTCCAGCACCGTCAGTCCCTGCGGCAAACTGGCCACTTCACTCATTTCAGGTACCTAATGGTCCCTGAAGGCATCTGAACTGGTGACCTCAGTTCCAAAGGATAAGTAAGAAATGCTCATTAAATACGTGGCAACCCAGAATAAGGGGTGGCCCAGCACTTGAAGACCAGCGATGGCCTTGATGTTCACACAACCTCTGCACCGCACGCTAGACATCAGAGATGGAGCAAGTCCTGAACAAGGTTACTTCCTTTTCACTTTTTTCTTCCACTGAATTATCATATAAGACAGATTTCTTCTCAGTTATTCAGTCCAAACAATAGCTACGCAGTGTATATAGTGACTAGAATGACACTGAAAGAGCTGATTCAGACCCTGCTTCTCCTGGTTGTAATAAGTTAGGCAGGTTGCTTTTAAATTAAGTGTCTCAGTCTCCTCATTCGTAAAATGAATGAGTTTAGCTAGAATGGTCATTAAGATCACTTTTAGTTGGCCTCTCCCCATCTATACCACCTCTACTTATCTAGAATCTATCTACTCAACCCTCAAAAAATGTTCAAGTTCCACACCGCCACAAAACTTCTGCAGACTTCTTTCTTTGAAGTTTTAAGCTCATAAACACTACCACCCAAATTAGCACTTACTAATTCTCTAATCACTTTGTTTGTTGGTTCATTCCCCATATTCAAACAGAAGATCTCTTTAAATAAGAGACTACCCCGTTTATTTTTTAAATCTTCCACAGTATTTTACATTTATTTAGCATTCAATAATTGTTAATTAAACTGAATAATGAGACAGAAAATATCTATAAAGTGGTAAACTTCCCAAAGAGCAACTTTCACCAGCCTCCTGAGAAGGAATTAACCTTATCAGCATCACAACTTGCCCATTTGATTCAGGCAGGCATAATGTGTACTATGCAATGAAGAGACACACAACTAGATTATCCTATTGTTTTGTACATGTTCATTGCTTCCTTCCATAGTCGAAATGCTCAAAAGAGGAAAAATACAAACAATAACTCACTACAATAATATACTGTATTACTCACTGAAAGACTAGGTTACTCACTAAAATACAGCATGAGAAAAATTTTCCTACCACAATTAAGAAAAGAAAATCAATTTCTGTTAAGGGGCTGCGGATCAGACATTTAAAAACTGCAGTGAAAACCACCCTTGCTCCTCCCCCACCCCTTGGATGTCATCAGAAGTTCTGAGTAAGAGGAGGCCAAGTTAAGATGCCATGTGGGCGGGGATTTACCCACCTTCACCAGAAAATCAATGGTAGACAGGTTTTACTTGTTCTGGTCAAACTCTCCTCCCCACCCCCAAATAATTAAAACTTTAGATATGTGGTCAGTCAGTCCTTCCCTATCAAAAAGCAAAGTAAACAGGAGAAAAGAATAATTCAAGTATAAGATTACTTTAAAAAAATTTTTTTGTGATTGCCTTAATTTATTCAATGAATTTAAGATAATTAACACTCTAGTAAACTAAATTAGCAAGTGTTAATCACGCCTTAACAGCTAGCCGAATCTAGCGGATTGAAGTTAAATCAATTTTAAAAATGCTCTCCTGTGATGGAACAACATTTAATACAGGCGTTTCCACTTAACCCATATTCTGTGGAAGGAGAATTCGTTCTGTAATTTGTATTATACACATACAATGCTTGAGGATCTGAATCAAGAGGTAGTGTACATGTAGGCTAGAGAATTTATTAAGGGGAGGGGGTGAATCATGAAAAAAATCTCACTTGGACCTTTCTGGAAAATCATAGTCCTATCCAATTTAAAAGTATGGGAAATACTGATTAAATGCCTATAAATTTTTCTGGGGAATCCCTGTAAAACGCAACAAGGTTTTACAATCTGAGGAAAACAAAAATCGTCTCAAATTTTAAAAAAATAATCATTTTTAAAAACTGCCTTGCAACAGTTTCAAGCCTTTGAAAGGTTTGTTTTTATCTGGTGGTGCTGATCACCCAGTTAATTCATCCCCTCTGACGGGAAGCCTGTCACTCCCTCCACACACTGCCTGAAGAGGGCTCCTGATTAGGCTTCCTCCTTTAGCCACGCCTACACATGGAGCATCGCGAGGAACGGAAAGTATGCCCAGCCTCTGCAGCCCCTCACACACCCATCTCCTACGCTTAACATCAATAGCTTAAACTCTAGGTTTTTCCCACACCCCTGTCAAATGAAATGGACAGAACTCAAACGAACCTAAGAATGATGTCGCTGTTTCTCTTAATTTAGGTCAAGGACACTTACACTCTTCTACTGCCCTTTGAAAGGAAAATCCTAAGTGCCGCTCCAAGTCCCATAAAAAGGCACAACCCTGCTCCTATGGCGAACTCCAACGGAACGGAATACCGCTTCTCTGGGATCACAACAGGGCATGGCGTGGGAAAAACCTTTAAATTCCGTTTTCTTTAGTACTATGCCCACCACACCAAAGGGATTTAACCTTTAGGCATGGTGTTGTACTTAAGATGCTCCACACAATCTAGCAGAAACTCTTAAAACCAAGCGCCAACTCACTAATTTCAAATTTAGGGTGAAATGACGGAGAAGGGCATCCTCCCCCATTTCGGTCGCTCAGCAATAGCAATGAGTTTTGAGGAGAGACTCTCCAGTGACTCCGCCTACAGCGACCTCCCTCACACGCACACATCCTACTCCACAAACTAACGCAGCCGTCGGGGGACGAAGTCCTTACTTGGCCTCACATTCGGGGTGGGGATCCTCCTCTCCAAGGACCACCAGCGCAGGAAGAGACTCTCCCCTACACTCCCGGCTCTCTACTACTATACCCCCAAGGGGCGGGGCTTCTACCCCAGGTAACCAGACCAGGCAATCTGGACACCCAATTAGCAGGGGATCCCCCAAACCAGCCTGGCCAATAGCGGCCAGTGGGCCAAGACGACCAGACGTGACGTCAGGTGTGATTAACTTGGCGCGTCACCTCGACGTCAGCCTCTTACCTCTCGGACGTCCCGTCCCGGGAGCAAACTCCAGCGACTTTGGGCTCCGCCCCCGTGAGAGTGGAGGGCGGCCAATGAGGACGGCTCTGGGGGAACCGGGGCCAATGAGACGAGCCCGGGGCGGGGCACGAGGCCGGAGGGTGGGGCGGGTGGCGGCGGTGGCAGCCCGAGGTCTGGCTGCGCGCAGTATATGACAGTACGTCAGCAGCGGGATGGCCGTAGCTGTGGCGGCGGCTGCAGAAGCCCGAGCAGCCGCGGCCGCAGTGGAGGCTAGAGCCCGACTGGCGTCGGCGGCGGCACCCCGGGGAGTTTAAGATGGCGGCAGGGGGGGCGGCGGGCCTGCGGGAGGAGCAGCGCTATGGGCTGTCGTGCGGGAGGCTGGGACAGGACAACACCACCGTACTGCATGTGAAGCTCACCGAGACGGCGATCCGCGCGCTCGAGACCTACCAGAGCCACAAGGTGAGCTGGGCAGTTGGCCGGGCTCGGGAAGGAAGAGGGCGTCCCTCGCCGCCCCGCCGCGCCTCTCCCTGCCCCTGGCACCTGGCTCGGGGCCGGTGGAGCAGGGGCTCGCCGAGGCTGCCGTCAGCGCCCGCGGCAGCAGGGCTGGGCAGGGCCGGGCAGGGTCGCTGACGCCGCCGTCCCGGGCCAGCTGGGCGCCTGGGCGTTGGGAGGCGGGCGGGCGGGCGGCCCCTGGCGGCGGGGCCGAGGCAGCCGCAGCCCTGGCTCGGCTGCGCAGCCGCTGCGGGACTTTCCGACGGCGCCCGCGTTTTCTAGCCTTTTCTGTCCCGGTGAGGGAGAAAGGCAACAGGGAGACGAGTGAGATGGCTCTTCTGCCCACGGCGTGTGGGGGGTGGGGGAGGGGGCGGAGGGCAGCGTCCGGGTAACGAACCCGAGAGGACCGGCGGGCACTAACCGTCCGCGTTTTGGGGGTACCACCGCGGACCAGCAGAGACCGGGACACAGGCGCTCCGCGTATGAAGGTGGGACACACATTGTACTCGCAAGAACTTGGGGATACAGGCGCTGAGCGTATGGGGCCGGGGCGGGGGGCACACCGTGTACTCGGAAAGGCTGAGGCACAGACACTCCGCGTATGAGGGAGGAGGGGGACACACCTTACACTTCCAGAGACTCGGGCACACGGGCGCTTCGCGTTCCCGGAGACACAACACCGCGTAGCGAGAGCCACACACAGCCAGCGCTCACCCGGGAGCAAAGACATCGGTTACTGAGGAGAGAGAGTCTCCGTGGCTCCTCATACCCGAAAGACGCGTCGCTCGCGTCTGAGGCGGATTCACAGACATGGAGACTTGGATCTAGGGGCCGGGGCGGGGGAGGGGCGGGGAGTGGGGAGGGGATACACTGCGTCCCGGGCGGACTCGGGTTTCTCACCCCGCACCGCGTCCCGGAGAGAGATCCGAGGACACACACAACTCGAGCACAGCGAAGGCTCTCACGTACTCGGCAGTTGGAGGACAAACCCAGGGACGCGTTTTCACGTAAAAAAAAAAAAAAAAAAAAAAAAAAAGTGAGGGAGAGAGTGGGAGGCATAGCGAAGAAACGCCGCCACCGGAGTGCCTGGGGAAGCCGTTTATGGAGATGCAGTACTGTGAATGGGTGAGGGAGGCAGAGTGGACGCATCGCATAAGGGGAGGGATATACCATAAGAGCGACCGGTAACAGTCACTCTGAGAAGAGAGACCGTCCGTGGAGCAGAGAACCCACGGGGCATCCCGACAAATAGCCGAGCCCATGCCAAGGAAACACGCTCCGATTAACTGATCTCATAAAGCAGGCACAGAGGGCCAGAGGGACACCTGGACATGCTCCTAGTTATTCAGATAAAAGTGGAGAAAGGAATTAACATCTGTTGAGCTCCCACTAGTGCCAGGCCCTTTAAATGCTTGGAAGGAAGGCCCAGAGTTGGAGGCAAAACCGCAGGAGAGGTGTGAACCTGGGCCAAGGGAGACTTACCTTCAGGGGGCCCCTACATAAGCATGCATACAGGAGGAGGCACACAGTTGTGCACAGCTTGAGGAGTACATGAGCTCACGTGATAGTGTACATGTAAACAGCAGGAGAGACTCAGAAATGAGCATGCCCTCAGGATGGCACTCACAGAATTGAGTGGACACATGGATGTACATTCCAGGGCATATGTGTTACCCACCAGAGAAACATAGGCGAAAAACACTCAGACTCGGAGGTGGAGGGAGGAGTGCATGCACAGGGAGAAAGATACTTTTCCTACACACCATGAAGTCTCAGGGAAAAAGGGTCTCATGTATGACTGGGAAGTCACGCAGCAATAGGAATGCGAGGAAATACAAGAAATAAAAACTGCATGTGTCAGTAGCTACTCCCAGACAGGTGCATCTGAAGGGAAGAGACCAGCACCAGCACCAGCATGGAGTGGGAGGCCCATCTGGGGGAAGCCAGATAGGCAGGCAGAGGCACACAGGGGCAGACACTGGAGAGAAACTCAGCCCTGCAAGATGGAGAGATAAGCTTGCCTGTTCCAAGGGGAGGGTGTGGGAAGGAATGACAGTGGGAAGAAGGTAGGTCAGGGTATGTACAGAGAAAAACACCGGAGAGGAAGAAGCCAGCAGGAGGAGGCCAACCTCCAGTCAGAAACAGACCCAGGGAGCAGATAAAGACTGACACACAGGGGTGGGGAGAGGCATCTATGGGGACAGTAGGTCAGCCAGCCACCTTGGGGGGACAACTGGTGAACTGTACAGCTGATTACAACAAGATTGACAGACGCTGACAGGGAAGAGGTGGGTGAGGAGGCCCACACAGGGAAGGGATGGTATCCAGGGAGAGTGAGGTGACAGAGAAGCCCCCGGTGCTCACTGAGAATGCTGTTTGTTTTTCTCCCTTCATTTCTGCCTCCTACACCTTAGTGTTTACATGCTTGGGATTAAAGTTGGAATGCTTGGATTCTAAAAGCCCCACATATATTCCACTGTCTTAAGAAACAGCAGATCAAAAATTCTTCCTCTTCCAACCCACCACTTAGTTCTTGATTTTTTTTTAAGTTATTTATTTATTTTTACAGTCAAAGGTACCAAAGTCAATGGCTTTCCTTGCTCCTGACTACTTCTATTGCCTATTAATATCATTACCATCTGTTTCCATCTCTGTGCATGCAAATTAATGTGTCTAGTCAATCTGTACAGAGGCAGAGAAGGGAAAGGGAGAAGACTTTGCCAACTCCCTCTACCCTTCTGAGTTGGACCCAGGTAGATTGAGATAGTCCGTGGATTCCTTTTCTTCTAAAAGTTGGTAGTAGAAGCAGTACTATGCAGGGAGAGGAGGAAGAAATAAGCTCACTTCGCCATTGCAGTTGGACACTGCCTTGTTTCTGACTTAACCAGTTCCTGTCCCCAGGCCTCACTGTCACTTTGGCCACAGAAACACTTCTTAAGGGGCTTGGAAAAGCAGGATTTGGGGTGGGACTGTTAACTTCAGACAGCTGAAAAGTGGGAAGAGACAGAAGAAACAGAAATGAGGTACTGTTGGAACTTACTACAGTATCCTCTGGTGTGTTCAGCCAAGTCTCCCACAGTGTGTCCTCAGTGTCCCACCTTCTGACTAGGGCCAGACCAGGGCTCCCCCATCAACACAGTAAAGTTGCCAGCAGTGGGCATATGGCCGAGCTTTTACCCTCCAGTAGAAGGATACATACTTGGTCTTTTACACTTTCACTTTCCACCCTTATCAAATTAGGGCTCCTAACTTTAAATTGTAGCTGCGTTTGGAAAAATGTTGGAATGCATTGGCTAGTCAGGGAGAAGTTTCTATTCTCTCCTGGGGAGGGGGGCAGGATGGCTTTAACTTCTCATATAAAACTGCCCCTACCATTCCTGTGCTTAGATAGGAAGGTGCTTGATGCTTGACAAGTGGCCTCCAAGTGGCTTTGGCCCATGCAATGTTATGACTTAGCCTCCTCTTCTGATGACTTTCTAAGAGCCAGAAATTTCAACAGGTTAATTTCCTAAATTAAGCATCAGAGAGTTATTTTTATCCAGATTATTTTGTCCATTGGATTTACTCTCCTAAATTAATCCACTTGACCTAAAACTTCAGGGAGGTAAATTTAAGAATTTTAGGAAACTATGACTTAGGCTAAATACAGATGTTCTTTAGATATAATTGAGCAAGTATCCGAACTTATTAGAGTTCATGGAAACAGAATCTTTAATTAGAAACAATTCCTCACTGTTTCAAAAGACAAACAAACCTAATTGACCTTCATTACTGAGGTTTTCTATTTTTAGAGAAGAAATGAGGAAAGCTAACTTGGGAACCTTTTAAACAGAGATTGGGGTGCGGGATAGAGACATTGTGATTCCAGGAATGGGAGTTATAGTTGGAGTAAATATCTCCTAAAAGTTGTTTTTCACTCAGTTTGAATACAGAGACAGTTTCAAGTTGATTATATTTTAAAAAGTGTTAAATGGAAAGTTATTTTCATGGTTTGCAGAATGAACTCAGAATACTTATACAGATATTTAGTATATATTGCAAAACTACTTTTTTTTTTACTATAGGTAGGTTATTTTGAATGAAGGTACAGGTTACTAAATAAAAATCACGTATTACAACTTTATAGTCATTCTAAACTGATGTCTGAATTTGTGGTCTATATAAGCCTCACATATTTTAAATGAGCATATGTTACTGTAATTACATATTTCTCCCAAATGTATCCTAAAACTATTTCAAATTAAACCTCAAAATTCTAAAATTTATTATAGCCAATTCCTTCAGTAATGTGTAGCTGGCGTTATTTTGACATTTGAGTAACTCATTTGGTAGTAACAAAAATCTTATCAAAATTTTCTTTTCAGATTCTCTCATTGCTGAGCCTGTTGTTTTTTTTTTAATGTTTACTCGAAGTTTCAAAGCTGGTGGCTCAAATAATACTGTCATGTTTATCCAACTATTACATAAAAAGTCTTGCATAGATGCATCTGGAAGCAGGGGCCATTCATTCTCTATGCCTGAAGATGAGAAAGCAGATGACTTTAAGAAGGATTCTGTTAACACATTCTCTTGCCAACTCCAATTATTGGCTTTAAATTTCCCTGCTTTGATTAGTGTCTTCTAGGAGAATGATAGTGTTTTGAAAATTTGTACAAATATACTTACGTTTCATTTTGCATGAGGAATTCAGTCTCTTTCAGTATTACTAGTTACTGTTATTTCCAGTCAAAGCATAAAGTCTTATTTAAACCTCTAAAGTTACTGTCCTTCACAATAGCTCCCTTTAATGTGTTCCGTGATCTTATAAAATCACTGATCCCACAGGTCATGGAGTAGGAGATATCCTCTCCTTTCCTTTCTTTTTACCTCGTGAACGTATCAGCATTTGATTCATTGTGGTTTAAGGCACAAAAAGACTCATACCTTACTTTTTCCTCTCTCTTCCTTTTTGTGCCTGCCCTCAAACAATTTTGAGTGTGTACATGTGTGTTCAATAATCTGCTTTTACAAATACAGTAGACCCTGTTCTCCTTAAGGCACCACTCAAGCATCCAGACCTGCCAGCACAGAGCTGTCACTGCTGCTGACATGTTTACTAAGTAAAACAATGAGGTTTGCCTTAGCAGATTCCTTTTGTTGCAGTTTTTAAATACAGCCAGTTTTAATTAAAGTAAGTTAATCTTACTGACTTTAACTTAGACCCATCTTCAGGCTGAACTTGATATTAAAATGCTTTTTATCAAGTAAAGTCAAGTTTGTGCCCCATTTTGCAATAAGAGTTTGAAAAGTTTTTATAGATGATCAGGTGTTCAGTGCAAAGAAGGGTGCTTCTCCTAGTGAAAAGCAGTAGCCGGACTGCCTAAAGAGACAGACAGGGAGCCTTGGCCCAGCACTGAGAGGGGAAAGGAAGAACATATGTGAAGGATTGGAACATGTTCAAGAAAAGAATTTAAAAGGAAAGGGGTGTAAAATTCTCGGAATGATTTACAGGAAAGCTTAGCAAGGACAGTCACCAGATCCAACCTTTCCATTTGCTCCATTTGCACTTGTAAAAAACTATGGAAGCTGTGCTCATAGCGCTTATTAGGTAATCTGTGATAAAGCCGGCAAAGTGAGGAAAATGAGAATTTCAGGAGAACCACTGCTGGGTCATTTTCAACAACTTGCAGTGACTACAGAGAGGCTCAGGACTGTGGCACCAGAGTTCAGCCCAATTATTTGCCAGTTTGGGTCAAATGTGTTTGGAGTATTTGAGATGTCTCTAAAATGTGATGATATGGGCGTTTCTTCAGGTAAGGTGAGCTGAGTTTTAGAATAAAGAAACGAGCGTGTATATAACCACAGCACATTTGACTCCCTCATACCTCAGCTCCATAGGACATTTCCCATGACTTAATGCAGAAATCTAGAAAAGCAGGTCTGGAGTAGAATACAATAAATTAATGACTGTGTCTCTACAGCCAAATTGAAGCTGAAAAACATGGCATAAATCAGGTCAGATTTACCGAGGAGAATTGCTTTCTTTTCTTTCCCTCCCTCCCTTCCTTTCAGTTTATCTACCTATCTATCTATTTTGGTTGTGGCATTATGGCTTTTTAGAGCCACATTAAATCTTTAGGAAGAACTGGTTTAAGGGTGTCCACTGATACTTTGCCAGCAAAGGCCAAACCTGGAATCTCATGGCTAGCAGTTTAATATAGGATATAAAAAGAGAGAATCTTATTAATTAGACTATATGCTCCGTAAAGATTCATGAATCAAATTAGCACCTTGAATTGAACTCAGTAGTCAGAGCATTTGCTACTAGTTTAATAATAACTAGGTTGTTAGACAAATAGCGTAAGTTTCTTTCTTGTTGGGGATCCTATATGTTATTGGTCTAAAAAACATCTTTGGGTCTTACAGGAGTTTAACAGGCAGAGACTAGATGGGGGGAATCACATCTCCAGCAGAAGGAATGGCCCAGGAAAGGAAAGGACAGCAGTAGAAAAGCTAAGGCAGGCTTTGAGAATTGCAAGGAAGACCCTGTTCCACTTAACCTCGAGTGTAGGAGAAAATATAGTTGGATTTAAGAGAGGAAAGGGAGACTGGAGCAGGTTGGAGTTTATTCTCTCAAAACTGGAGAGACACTGAGTAGAAATTTAAGGTGATTTGAGCTAATGCTTTAGGATTATACTGGCCTCAGTGTGCATGATGAGTATAAGATGAATCCGGAAGGCAGTAGACAAGTTAGGAGGAAGTATGTGGTCCAGGTCAGAGATGAGTGCGATCTAAACTAGGATGCTAGTGGGAGACAAGACATTACAGATGAATAGAATCTATAGAATTTAATAACAGATTTTAAAGGAACAGGGTTAAGTTGAAATTTCTAGCCATCAGCACTAGGAGGGGTACCCTTAGTAGAAAAAAGGGAAATCAGAAGCAGTTGGGAGGGTGGGCTGGGGTGGGGGAGATAAAGTACCATTTTAGTGAACGTTCACTCAGTCTTTTGTTTGGTGACGAGACTTAGGTTTGATTAGATGTTTCATATTTGAGAAGTATATTTGGGTCTGAGGCTAGACTAGAACAATGCCATATTTACATGTCTCAAACTTTTCCATTTGGATGGAAATTTTGGGGATTGGTAATGTTTTGGGGGAAGTTGAAATTATTAGGTGGAAGAAATTTTGGTTTTGAACAGGGATTTTCAAATTTTGCTTGTATTTTTATAGGCTTCCTTTATCCAATAACGTTCTCTATAAATTGCACTTAAGACTGTCGTAGAGTACAGATAATATGAAAATTGAATTTGATTTTAACATGAAGATCAGACTTTCCATGGTTTCTGTCCCAAGTGATTATTGAAACATTAAGTAACTCTCTATAATGTGCCTGGATTTACATTTCAAGCATCATTTTTAAATGATTCCTAAAGGCCTTGCAAGGGTCAGTGTTTTCACTTCCAGATTACTTTCACTTCTGTTTTGGTGTTTTGATTCCCTTTTTTTTGTTTGACAGTTTGTGAAAAACAAACCAAAAAATAATCATGAGTACATGAAGCTTCTGTTATACATATACATACATTGTCATGGACTAGTTATGGGCACTTGGTTCATGGTCCATGGAGATAACCTTGGCTAGAAGACTTTTCCCATGAAGACTGAGCTTGTTCAAGGGTGGAGCCAGGCATGAGCTTTCTAATAAGATTCTTTGAGATACTTTGGGATCTAAATATGCTTACTTGTAAATTTATGTGTCAGCAGATTTTTAAAAGACATTTACTTAGTATCATGGCTTTTGGTTTTCATTGTTGGAAACCATGATGCCTCAGATAGCCAGAAAACACATCCATGTGGTAAAAACTCAGTTGAGTGTCTTGAGATGTTTTTTCTTTAATAAAAGACTAAGAGGTAGGAACAGGAATTATAACTATAACTGTCAAATATGCATTTATTCATTTAGCCAATGTTTATTTATCTTCTGATATGTGCCAGGCATAGTACTAGGCACTGGATATATAAAGTTGAATAAGTCAGGGATGGTCCAGAAAGTGCTCGTCCTTAGTAGAAACAAGCAGACATTAAAAATAAATAAATAAATACATACATACATACACACATACATACAGTAAAGTCTCTGTGCAAGGGGACACCTAAAGAGAGGATTATGTTTGAGGATGTGTCTGAGAAATAGTGTCTGCTTTTTCATCTCCCATCCTCTGCTCAGCCCACTCCAGTTGGGTTGTGTCCATCACATCCCTGAGATTGCACCTGACTAGGTCCCTTGTTGTCAAATCTAGTGGTCATCTCTCTGTTCGTGTCTTACCTGACCTCAGCATCATGCCATCCAGTTGACTACTCCTTCCTGTTAGAAACACTTTCCTGATTTTCCTCCCACTTCCCTGGCCATTCTTTCTCAGTCTCCTCTGCTGATTATCCTCTGCTTGACTGGCCTCTGAAAGTTGGGGATCCCAGTTCCCTTCTCTTTATCTATTCACTTCCCTAGGTGAGCTCATCTAGTCCTATGGATTTAAGTGTCATCTATATGTTAATGACCTCCAAATATTTATCTCCAGCTCTGACCTTCCTCCATTTCCAGGCACTAATTTTCAACACCTGATCTCTTTATCAAAGTTTAATAGGTTATCTCAAACTTAACAGACCCAAACACAATTCTTTTTTTTTTTTTAAACATCTTTATTGGAGTATAATTGCTTTACAATGGTGTGTTAGTTTCTGCTTTATAACAAAGTGAATCAGCTATGCATATACATATATCCCCATATTTCCTCCCTCTTTCGTCTCCCTCTCACCCTCCCTATCCCACCCCTCTAAGTGGTCACAAAGCACCTAGCTGATCTCCCTGTGCTATGCGGCTGCTTCCCACTAGCTATCTATTTTACATTTGGTAGTGTATATATGTCCATGCCACTCTCTCACTTCGTCCCAGCTTACCCTTCCCCCTCTCCGTGTCCTCAAGTCCATTCTCTACATCTGCGTGTTTATTCCTGTCCTGCCCCTAGGTTCTTCAGAACCATTTTTTTTTTCTTTTTAGATTCCATATATATGTGTTAGCATACAGTACTTGTTTTTCTCTTTCTGACTTACTTCACTCTGTATGACAGTCTCTAGGTCCATCCACCTCACTACAAATAACTCAATTTTGTTTCTTTTTATGGCTGAGTAATATTCCATTGTATATATGTGCCACATCTTCTTTATCCATTCATCTGCTGATGGACACGTAGGTTGCTTCCATGTCCTGGCTATTGTAAATAGTGCTGCAATGAACATTGTGGTACATGACTCTTTTTGAATTATGGTTTTCTCAGGGTATATGCCCAGTAGTGGGATTGCTGGGTCGTATGGTAGTTCTATTTTTAGTTTTTTAAGGAAACTCCATACTGTTCTCCATAGTGGCTGTATCAATTTACATTCCCACCAACAGTGCAAGAGGGTTCCCTTTTCTCCGTACCCTCTCCAGCATTTGTTGTTTGTAGATTTTTTGATGATGGCCATTCTGACTGGTGTGAGGTGATACCTCATTGTACTTTTGATTTGCATTTCTCTACTGATTAGTGATGTTGAGCATCCTTTCATGTGTTTGTTGGCCATCTGTATATCTTCTTTGGAGAAATGTCTATTTAGGTCTTCTGCCCATTTTTGGATTGGGTTGTTTGTTTCTTTGATATTAGTTGCATGAGGTGCTTGTAAATTTTGGAGATTAATCCTTTGTCAGTTGCTTCATTTGCAAATATTTTCTCTCATTCTGAGGGTTATCTTTTCATCTTGTTTATGTTTTCCTTTGCTGTGCAAAAGCTTTTATGTTTCATTAGGTCCCATTTGTTTAGTTTTGTTTTTATTTTCATTTCTCTAGGAGGTGGGTCAAAAAGGATCTTGCTGTGATTTATGTCATAGAGTGTTCTGCCTATGTTTTCCTCTGAGAGTTTTATAGTGTCTGGCCTTACATTTAAGTCTTTAATCCATTTTGAGTTTATTTTTGCCAAGCACAATTCTTGATTTCACCCTTCAAACATACATCTTCCTGAGTGTTCCCCATTTCAGTAAGTGGCAGTACTCATCACCAGTTGACTAGTAATTGACTAGTATTCCTTGATTTATCTCCCCTTTTCTTGACTTAGTTGATCCATCAGCAAGTTCTGTCAGTCTTCAAAAATCTGAAATCTAACCTCATCCATCACCACCACTCCAGTCCCAGCCACCATTATCTCTCTTGAGGACCACTGCCATGGACTTCCATCCAGCCTCCAGGCTTCCACTCTTCCCCCAATAGTCCATTCTCCACACAGCAGCCAAAGCGATCTTTTTAAAACACGAAGTGTGTGTGATCATGTAGTTTCCAAGTTTCAAGCCTTCTAATGGCTCCCTTTGTTGTAGATGCTTCATGTTACAAATTTCTACTATTTTAAAAATAATACCCACCTCCCAATCCAAGTTTATTTTACTGTTTCTCCTTATACTTTACTAGAGATCATGATTCCAAAGAACAAATCTTCATTTGTATTTATAATCAGATTTGACATGTAAGCTTATTACACAATTATAAAGTCCACATTAAGTGCTCTCTTGGAAAAAAATGATGGGATATTATGCTTCATATATTGTTATAAGGGCTTGTTCACAGTAACTAACTTTTTAGGTGGTTGTTCAGTTTGGATTTTTGCCTTCCATATTCCTTTAAAGAGTTGTATGAAATAGTAACGTTTAAGACAATAATAATTTGTTTTTTAATTTGGCCTGCATCAGATAGCTACAGTTTTCCAGAAACTATCTTTAAAAACAAGGACCGTGTTAAATAAATTAGATTTTTGACTTCTCACTACTGTTTCGAGAATCTCCTTTATATTTCATTCTTTTCTATGCTGTAAAGGCTAGAAAGAAATTATTCTTTATTCCAAATGCTCTTTAATCTGGTTCTTCCAAATCTGCAGAGAAGGAGTTTCTCCGATGTGTAAGGTTGGATTGACTGACAAAGCAAAATACTAGATTTTGTGAAACTTAATGACTCCCTCTCTCTCTCTCCCCCGGGGGGTGGGGGAGCATCTAATAAAAGATTGGGGCAAAGAAGGAGATACCGTTTACTAAGGTATCTTTGGATTACCTCAAAATTTCACATTCATACTATCATTCTAAACATATTACCAGCTTTTGACGAGAGCTGGGTATATTTGATTTCAGGATTAACTGATTTCCTGTGCTACTGCCTGCTTATACTCCATCTTTTTTTTTTTCTTCCTCTTCTTTCCCTGCTTAGATTTTATTTTTATTACCATGGTTAAAATATAATTATTGGATAGTCTTTGGTTTCTCTATCAGGTGATGTTTTAAAGAGCAGAATTAAATGACTTCTTAAATAAAAGAATTATAACCACAGTTCTTTAAATGGTATAGTACCTCTTTTAGGAAAGAAAGATCTATCTTAAATTGTATCCCAGGATAAGTCATAAATACTTTTTACTATTTACTTGCATAAGTGAAAAGAAATTCAAGTGTCTGATATTTTCCTTAAGTTGTAGTGCAAAACCAAAAAAGTGATCCCCAAAGAGCTATTGATTCTTATCAGTTCTTAATTCTGTAGCGTTCAGATATTTCACATTTTATATAACTGTTGTTAAGGAGGAGCAGGAGAGGCTAGCTGTGTAGAGTGCTTAGTTCTTAAAGTGAGACAGGCCAGAGTTTGAGCTCCAGGTCACTTATTAGCTGTGTCACCTTATGTGATTTCACAGGATTTACCTGTGGAATCCTGTGGAAATAATAGTATCTACCCCACAAGGGTGTTCTGAGAATTCCCACAGGTGATAGTAAAAGTGATTACACTGGCCTGACACATTTTAAGTGCTCAGTAAATAGTAACTAGGTGGCTATAATCATTTCCTAAAACAATCTCACTTAAAGCAGTCACCTGACCCATCACCATTTATAGACAGTTTTCTGGTTTTGACACAAAGTTCCAAAATTATATTTGACTTTGGAATTTTTGGTTTTTGCACTATCTTTAAATATTCTTTTTTTTTAATTAATTAATTTATTTTATTTTTGGCTGCCTTGGGTCTTCGCTGCTGCATGTGGGCTTTCTCTAGTTGCGGCGCACAGGCTTCTCATGGCGGTGGCTTCTCTTGTTGAGCATGGGCTCTAGGCGTGTGGCCTTCAGTAGTTGTGGCACGCGGGCTCAGTAGTTCTGGTGCACAGGCTTAGTTGCTCTGTGGCATGTGGGAATCTTCCTGGACCAGAGCTTGAACCCATGTCTCCTGCATTGGCAGGCGGATTCTTAACCACTGTGCCACACCGGGGAAGCCCCTTTTGCACTATCTTTAGCTTGACTTATAATGCAGCTTAGGTACGCAAATAAAATATGAAGTATTTAATAAATACCTATTGGTTAATTTTAAATAATTCAAGAGTTAACTTTAAGTTGAGTCAAAGCTCCATGATGGGTTCAGAAGGGAAGCTGAAGATATTTCAAGTACATCTCTAACCTTAGAGAATAAAATTAGAAAGATCTCTATAATGTGTTTCGTAGAGAAATCACTCTTTTCTAGAACAGAATGCTATTTCTTATGGTTGTATGTTGACAAAACCAATAGTGGTTGATAGAATAAAAGTAACCATAGGTTTAATTTGGATGGATAAGCACTATGTAAATAATCAAGAGATGGTTATAACAACCTTTATAGGATAAGTAACTCTCTTTTATTTATCCCCAGAGAAACCTGAGCTTTGCTTCTTCCCTCCTACCCTAAAAGAATCGTGTCAGAAATTAATATTACTCAGCACAATTAAAATTACTTAGTAAAATTACTTAGTAAATTACATATTACTTTTATAGTCCTTATATATTGCAAGGCATAGTCCCTGGAAATAAGTGGACATAGATTTCTTTGGTCATAGAGCAGTTTTTATTGCAGTAGAATTGGTTTATTATAATGGCAGATATCAAGAACTAAACTTTTGAGCATTTTAGTATTGTCTACACTTTTATTCTAAGCTTAAGAATGCCCTACATTCTCTGAGAAATACAGAGGGTTAATTCAAGGAAATCTAAAATCAGTGAACCAACCAAGAGTTTAACAGAATCTTTTGACTATAAAACATCACCTTGTTGAAGCATTTATCAAAACGGTTTCCCTAGCCAGTTCCAGTCTGCATTGTTTCTTGGATGGATGAAGATACTAGATCACTATCTTATTTATAGCTCAAGTACTAGTCAGTTAAACCCTAGAGTTACTTGATTTTCAAAAGAGCTAGTTGGTGCAAATATTTAATTAAAGCTAAAAATCAAAAAGTTGAAGTCCTATTGAAATTCCATTTGTAATGGAACTGTACTTAGTAAGTTAAACATTATTCTAAAACATGCCATATCATATTTGGCCACCTGTAATTACATTATCTTTTAAAACTGGATTGCATTAAAAAATACACAATGAGTTGAGGTTATGTTTGTGCAGTTAAACTTAGGCTAAAAAACATTTAGGTGAAAAACTAAGGTGCTTGAGACATTTGCTTATAGTGGTATTGACTTTTATTTATTTATTTTTTAAATGTTCAATTTTTTTTAAGATTTATTTATTATTTATTTATTTATTTATTTTTGGCTGCGTCGGGTCTTAGTTGCAGCATGCAGGGTCTTTCGTTGCGGTGCGCGGGATCTTTGCTGTGGCACTTGGGCTTCTCTCTAGTTGTGGCGTGCGGGTTTTCTCTTCTCTGCTTGTGGCACGCAGGCTCCAGGCCACATGGGCTCTGTAGTTTGCGGCACGGGCTCTAGTTGAGGTGCGTGAGCTCAGTAGTTGTGGCGCTCGGGCTTACTTGCCCCACAGCTTCTGGGATCTTAGTTCCCTGACCAGGGATCGAACCCACGTCCCCTGCATTGTAAGGTGGATTCTTTACCACTGGACCACCAGGGAAGTCCTGGTATTGACTCTTAGAACTTACTCCAGGTACCTTTCCCATTAACACAGTAGTCAGAAGCATAAAAAGTGGTATAGCATTCTAGCTGTCTCTCTTGTTGCATTTTTTAAAACATTCAAGAACTGTAGCATAGTACCTAACATCTTCTTGTCTAAAATTGGGATTAAAATCAATAAAGGATTTGAGGTTCTCTTATGTATTTTTCTCTTCTAGGTTGTTAGATATCTTAAAGGAGTTTTTCAGCAACAGTAATCCTAGTTTATCCTGTTTGGATAAGCACCCACAACCACTCCATAGTTGAGGGTTTTATTTTTTTAATGAAAAATGTTAACACAAATATTTATATATGTTCCTTTACTATACATGGTCCTTACAGAAAAAAAAAAAAAAAAACTGTTGTTTTTTTGGTTTTTATTTAATCAGAAACTGAACCTTGGAAATTATAATGATTTTATGAAATTCATTTTCTTTGGAAACAAAATGCCAGAAGAATTGAAGGAGCATTTAAGTGCTTTTCATGTTCAGCCCTAGGAGGTAACCTGTTACAGAGGCAAGATAAGGAAAGGGTACTGAATTTGAAATTCAGAAGTCTGGATTTGAGGTCCAACTCTGCTAACCACTAGCTTGGTGATTCTGAGCAATGAACTTTGCCTGTTGGAGACTCGTTTATGTCCCTCTGAAATGGGGGATGATGATGCCTTTCTACCACCCACGGCTGGTTTTAGGAGGCCTCACTTGAGACTATGGATATAAAAATACTCTATACATTACAAAACTATGTAAACAAAAACAAGTTATCATTTTTGTTGAGGAATCAAGCAATACAGATAGAACTCTAAGCATATCAGGAGGTTAGGTTCTAAATTCAGGTCATGAGGCAAAAGATTGGGTAGAGCCTGCGAGCCACAACTACTGAAGCCCGTGCACCTAGAGCCTGTGCTCCGCAACAAGTGAAGCCACCGCAATGAGAAGCCCGCGCACCGCAATGAAGAGTAGCCCCTGCTCACCGCAACTACAGAAAGCCCGCGTGCAGCAACGAAGACCCCACGCAGCCAAAAATAAATGAATAAATTTATTGAAAAAAAAAGAAATTACTCTTGAAAATCCCTAAGTTGATGTAAAGCATTAGTGGTATTGTTTTGTCTATACTACCCAGAATAGTAATCTATAAAGTATATAATGCGTATAGTTGTATACCGCATATATAAAGAGAACATAGCCAAAGTGATTTTATACTATTTTTTTTATCATAATGTAGATAAATACTTGTAAGTTAAATATGTGTTAGACTCTTCTGTATCATAACAACTAGGAGTAAGAAAAACCTATGAAAAAAATACACCCCCAGTGTAGTGGTACCATAGACACAGGCATCTGGAAAAAACAATAGCTAATGGTAGCTGAAGTGGGCATAGTTCAGAGTTAGCAAAATGGTGGCAGCAGTGTTTTGTTTGATGAGAAAAAGGTTTAACATTTTAAAATTTGAGTCCTTTCTCAGTTGGGCATTCATTCCCCAGGTACTCGCCACTGCCCTGTTGCTTTACACCCAGTCTCTTTCACATTTACCTGCATTGGGTCCTTAAACTCATTGAGTCTTTGATTTCTGATTTATCTAAAACAAGGCCTAGCTGAGGAAATTAATCTTAAGCTTGAATGTTAAGTGATTAGTATGGATTGGCAAAATAGTGTTTGGGAAGGTATGCCAGGTTGAAAGAACAGATAGGAGGTAGAAATAGAGAGGAAATTGTTTATAAAATAAACAGACTGAAAAAGGTTAACACTGCTGAGCCACAGTTGGGAAGTGGAAGATGAAACTGGTTGGTGCTATAGTTGGACCGTCTGCTTTCTATGTGGAGGAGTTTGTTTTGCTTTGATAGAACCCACTGCAGGCTATGTGACATGCTGAGGGTGGTATCTGAGAAAGCTTCTGTTAGCTATTTGAATGAGTAGCCTTTGGAAGGAATTGAAGGAAGGGAGGAAGGCCTTTGTCTAGGTGCGTGGTGATAGGGACCTGAAACAGGCTAGGAGCTTTCAAAGTAGAGACTAAGCTTAATATGAGGGAGTCTGGGGCAGACTGGCCCCAGATGATGATTGAGAGCCCTGAGCCACCTTTGCTTCTTTTGTGCGTGTGTGCGCGTGTACGCGTGCTATTCAAGCTTTCATCACATTTTATCATTCACTCTCGGGAAGGTCTGCTCATTCCACCATCTCGTGTTTGCTCCAGATGAAGCCATACTAATTTAGGCCTTTATCACCAGAGTGTTCCTAAATAAAACATCCCCTGGAGCTGATGTCTAATCCTTTTCCCTAGCCCCAATTGATCTCTTTCTCTGTCTTTCTTACACATGACTGAAAGAGCTGCTTTCCCTGAAACACTTCATTCTTTCAGCAACTCACTTTCTTATTCCAAAAATCAGAAGAGCCTCCTGTTGTTTATCATGTCAAAGACAAGACTTAAAGGCCATCCCTAAAGGGGTAATGGAAGGGATTAGGATAGGGTTATTTCACAGGGTGATGAATCTTTAGAAATTATGAGGTCTGAAATTTAAATTACTGTCCTATTTATTCTGTAGTGGATAGAAGCTAAAACTGAAGACAAATTTTGAGGTCAAGGAGAGATTAGCCAGGGATCACCAGGTCCAATTCTCATCCTTTGTGTTATGTTTCACGTGTGAAAAGACCTGCCATCTGCCTGCACAGTACCCATTCCTGTCTCCTTGCTTTTTTGCTTAGGGTACTCCCTCTCCCTGGAGTTTGTCTTTTCAAAATTGCTACTCAAGAGCCATCTTTTCCATGAGCCTTTTCTCTTTTCTAGGATCTCTTCTAACCCATACTTTTCTCCTTTGTGAGAATCCTTACTGCACCTCCCAGCAGTACTTAGCCTAGTACAATATTTAATAATTTTCAAATGTTCTCCAACTAAAATGCGAACTCTCTGGCATAAAGGAGCAAGTGCCCATGAATCTACCATAACAGATGTGTGGGGAGCCCAAGATAGTAGAAGAAAAACAGTATGGCAAAACAGGAAGATTGAGTCCTAGATTCTGGTCCCAGCTTAGTTATTAATGGGACGCATGGCCCATTGTGGTTAAGGGTGGGGGGTGGGGCTGGGCACCAACTGGAGTACCTCTGGACCTGGAATTCTGTGATTCTAGCAGTGTGCGATTGCCTAATAGAGTACGGTGAGGGGAGAGGGAGAAGAGGCTGTGCGTTAAGGTTGTGAACCTGGAGAACCAACAAGATAGAAGCACCCTTGCCAGAAAGTAGCAAAGAGGTGCCAGTTTGGCGAGGGGCGGAGGTGGTTTAGTGTTTGCCAATTTTGCTGTCATTGAGAGTTTCTAATGCAAAATGTCCTAGGCTGTGATAAGTTGCAAGTTGCAGAGAGATGCCAAGTTGAGGAATAGGAAGGAGATTCAGAGTCATCACCAAATAGGCAAGGTGAGCCTCCAAGAGAGACTGGATCTAGAAAGAGGAAAGTGAAAGGCATGATCAAAGAGCTAGGAGGAGTGGTGTCTCCAAGTGACATCCAGTGGAGAAGTGAGCAATTTGAAAATTGAGGAAAGTTAGCATTTGTTTGACCAAGAAGAATTGATGAACTTGATAGAGAAGTTCAAATTGCAGTGGTGAGCTGAAGATAACCTGCCTGCAAGGAGTCAGAGAGGAAAGTGTAACCAGCCTCAGAGGAGATGTTCAGTGTTTGTGATTTGAAGAGAGAGCAGGAGGCAGGGCTGATTGAAATATTCAGAAAGCTAGAACCTGGACCTGTCTTACCTAAACTGTAGTGCCACCTACTTACACACAAAGGGGGCCTCCCCAGGGCTTCTGCAGGCAAGCTACCATTACTTCAGGTAGAGGTTTAGCTATGGAAGGTAGGTTTGGGTGAGGTTTTCTCCCTCTAAGGAAATTCAAGTTAGCGTTAATCTGTATTTTATATTTTCATAAAAGACTGTGAATTAGAATGAATCACTATGAAAAATTGTTACCTACTTCTCCCACACCAAGAAATAAATTTTGTCACCCAGTAGTGCTTTGATTCTGCTGATAAGTCTAAAGTTAAATTATCTTTTTATGGTGGTAGAACAATGGTAATAGTATCTATTATGTTTTCTTCAAGAAGATGTTTACCCATTTTATAAATAATAATAGAATGGTTAATGCTACCACTTGATTTTATATTCAGATGATCTGTCTTTTAAAGTACTTATCCTTTCCTTATTTCTCTTTAGTTTATTGTAATTGTGATTAGTAAACTTTTAAATCTGTAGAGAAGTTTTGGGAAGTACCTGGTAGGTAGTAGTTAATGTGCAGTGGCTGAGGGAGGGGCACATGGGTGCCTCTGTATTTTTCTTTAAAGTAGAGTTGAGACCAGAAACCACTGCTTTTGTTTTTGTGTATTGGGTTTGGATACAAGGGTATGAAGAATAGTTTACAGGCTGATGTGTTACTATTAAAATGCTACCCAAATCTGATTTCCCCATGAATTTCTGTTAGAAGTTTGGAAAAGCATTCCAATAGTGGTGAACCAGCCCCATACTGGTGACTTTAGGTACAGGAAATCATGCCTGAGACTATGGTAGATGTTTACAGTTTCAGCTTTTGTTCTAAATATACAACTCTATGAGAAAATATAAAAATTATGAACAGGACAAAGCTCATAATAAAACAAAACATTGTTCTAGAAATTATATTCTCCTGGGAGAATCTTGTGAGAAAATTGGTAACCTGTTTGACCCTCAACTAAAAACTAATCTCTGGTAAAATGTGAGAAAATGGAAACCACAGTTCATTCTCAAATATTTTAATTTTATATTTCTAGCATCCTCTTAAGAGTTTTGCAAAGTTTCTTTGACTATCTCTTGCTTTCCCCTACCTTTTTAAAAAACATATCAAGAAACTAAGCAATAATACTTTTTCATGTAGAATTGAATTAGTACACTAATCATTTTTTGCCAAATCATGTCAGTCATTTTCAAAAACCTGATTAGCTACACTGCCAAAAGATACCTTCGGTTGTGTATTCAGAGAAATGTCAGTAGTGCAGTATCATTTATCAAGGCATCTTAATATAATGACATATAAACCTAAGTATGTAATGAAAAGGTTTTCACAGACTATAGCACTGACCAAGTGCATAGATTTAGAGTTTAATCATTTAGTTCCGTGTCCCAGTAACCAAGGTTGACGTGTTTGTTTCTTATGTTTCTTTTAATAGAATTTAATTCCTTTTCGACCTTCAATTCAGTTCCAAGGGCTCCAAGGGGTGAGTACTCTTATTGTTTTAGCAAGAAAATCTAATCTTACACATTATTATATTTACGTCTTAAAATTTGTTTTCACCTGTGCCTCTTAATATAATGTCGCTCATATTTTGTGAACTTTGTGACTAAATGTAAATTTATGACACCTTTAAGACTTGAATTATCTTCTTGATTTAGCTAAGTAATTCAGGTATAGATATTGAGAGTAGTTATTTTCCAAGTCATAGATAATTGATTTTTTAACGTTTTTATTGAAGCGTATCATACATCATAGTATTATGAGATTATATTTTGTTTACCACAATTAAGTAACCATAAAGAATTATTAATTTCAGGCAAGTTACAATTATGTGATTGTTGTTAATATTAACAAACTTTTGCTGTCTATGGACTTAATTTCTTTGATTGTACATACTAAGAAATGAAATGTATATATAGAAAATTGAATTTTTCTAGTACACAGAATAAACAGAGTATTGTCTATTTTATTGCTGGATTTAAAAGTATAATAAATGATAACTCCTAATAAAATGCACCTATGAATTTTGTATTTGTAATAGATGATAAATTTTACAGGAATAGTGTCAATATTATTTCATAATTATTACTATTTAATATTAATAAAATAAATAGACTCAATCATTCCTTCATTTAAATTAATATGCATTTCTGAATTTGTCTCTATATACTGTCTACAGTATGGAGATTTGGAATATCTGTAAATGGATTTTAGAGCTCTAGAGAAAAGGCAACCTGAGGGGGGAAGATCATATTCCTGTTTATTATAAATCTATACACTTGTGAATTTTTGTTTATGTCACAAAATGCAAAAATTCAATGTGAATAAATACAGTCTTTCTAAACTTTATAACTTGAAAACATTTCAAGAGTCAAGAGATTAATTGTATCATTCAACACCAACTAAGAGTACTTCTAAATCTTGTGGAATGCTAACCTGAAGGAGATGTTTGTGTGTGGATGGCAGAGGTTTGCTTCTACATGATAGCTTTACAATGAAGTCCTTTTTTTTCTCCCCCCAGTAACTGAGTGTTCATGAATGGGATCCTAATTGGAACAAGCATTCTTCTGAATTTTGTTTCATAGCTTTTTAGATAGTCTCTAGTGCACGCTGATACTATTTTTGAGGTATTAGTGTCAGTTGTTTACTTGAGGCTTCTTGAATTTTCTTACAAATTTTAATAGCATCAACAATATCTGAAGGGATGTTCGAGAGGCAGGCCTCACTTCTTGAGCTCAGCAGGGCTATGCATTTCAGTAAAGGGTTATCTGGGAAGAGAGGGCAGTACCCAGGGGAGAAGAGTAGGGTTTGAGCTGCTTTTCCCTCACTAGCAGCTGACACCTTGTTTGGTGTCTGCTTCTTCCCTCTTCCCTTAATTCTTTTATTCTCCCAGTTGGGACCTGGAGGCCAGGGGAAATGCAAGTGAGAGACATTTTCTTAGGAGGCACTAGGATAGACTGAATAATGAGGAACCAATATGTGCAGGCTTCCAAGCTCTTGATTCAGAAACATGTAGCTTTTAGCAGTCTTAGAAGGAATATGGTTTTCTGTAGCATACCAGTTACCCCCCAGGCCCTAGGTACCTTTACAAAGCAGGCAGTTTCTGTTTGAAACCTTGGACCTCCCTTTCAGAAATCTCCTACATACCTCCCCCAGACTTTCCTATCTCTGTGTCCATGCTTCCCCAGTTTATCTTTGCAAGCTCCATTCTCTCTACCTACTCTATTCTTTGTCTGAGTATAGTTCACTGATAAAAGTAATTTAGATATAAATGACTGATAGGTTTAAATCTTAATGGGTATTTGAATTTTAACAGATAAGCTTTTTAACCAAATGAATGGTTATTGGAGTTGGGAGAGTATGAGTGTAGGGAGAGGAGGGGGTGCTGCAGAATGAGAGCTATGGAATACTTGGCCCTACCTTGCTTATTCTGGATTCTGTCTTCTCCATCCCCTCACCCCCCACTGCAGTCCCCTTTTTATTATTCTAACTGGGAACAAAATATATGGACTCAGCATTGTTTCAGAGCCTGCAGCTGCATTCCATCCACCCCTCCCCCCCTTCTCTTTGCAGCGCTCTCACCAGCCCTTTGGGACTTCGTAAAAACAAAGAGTCATTACTGGGGAGAGAGTGGGTTGGCACAGCCCACAGGGAATACACAGAGCCACAAATGTGAGGGTCTTCTGTACAGTGTTCCTCTGTTTTTCTTGAGAGCCACGATAATTTAACATTGCCGGTGCTGATTGCTTTAAAAACTATCTGAAGAAGTATACTTACAGAGTTTTCCTACATGGAAAATGTTTAGGACTTTAAATTGGAAGGTTTTAATTTAGATTTCCCACAAAAGAGTTATTCTCAATGAGAAATTTTAGTTGTCTTTTAATATAGTGTTTCAGACACTTTGAAACTTTCTCTAGAAAGAATGTGGCAAGTCTAACAAATTTACAGGCTTTACATCAAATGTGATTGAAAATATACATTAACTATCATGATAGTGTCCTATATAGACATATTTGAAATACAACTGAAATATTGTTAAAATATCATTTAAAAAGTGAACATTTAGCGTTAAGATTATTTCCTCTTTCCCTGATGCTAAGCACTGCATGTTTATGCTGTTCCTTGTTACTAATTATAGGATTTTTTTCCCCCTCTGTAATGTCTTTAGAAGGTCAGAATTTGGGTCTTGGCAGGTTAACTTTTAAGCATATTTACTATTGTGCCTTAACACGTTCTCTTTTTTTTTTAATAAATTCATTTATTTTATTTATTTATTATTTTTGGCTGCGTTGGGTCTTCGTTGCTGTGCGCGGGCTTTCTCTAGTTGCGGTGAGCGGTGCCTACTCTTTGTTGCGGTGCGCGGGCTTCTCATTGCAGTGACTTCTCTTGTTGTGGAGCACGGGCTCCATAGTTGTGGCGCATAGGTTTAGTTGCTCCACGGCATGTGGGATCTTCCTGTAACAGGGCTCGAACCCTTGTCCCCTGCATTGGCAGGCGGATTCTTAACCACTGCACCACCAGGGAAGCCCTGAACATGTTCTCTTAAATTGAAGTTTTCTTCTAAAAAAAAATGCAGACTGGACCATTAAACGAAGTATAGCAATATGCTCTTAAAGAGTGAAAATTCTGAGAATCATTGATTACCTGGATTTTTATCATCACAGTTGGGCAGCAGCTTTTATAGCATAAAAAATGAAAATTTGTCTTTCACACTTCATCTCACCCTTTTCCCTTAGTGGAAAAGGGTAGTCAGGAAACTGAATGGTCATTGAAGGCATTTTATGGATTCTGAAAAGATGAGGAAATATCTATAGGAACAGTTAATTGTGTTTTCAAAACTCATAAATATCAGGAGCTGAATAAATCAGCCAAAATTACCTTGTTGATTTTTAAGAGTATGGCTCAACCAATTATCCTTGCAGTTCTAATACATACCTAGGATACTCATAACTAAAGGTTTACTAGGATTGTACATTTTTATAGACCATTCTAATTGAATAGAAAAGGTAGCTGGTAAGATTCACATGGCTACAGTATTGAGGTGTTCGAGTTATAACATTTACAGGGGTGTAATGTTATAATGCACATGGTTTCCAAAAGCTGCATCTTTATTGTTGAGCAAGCTTTATCCAAATCAGGTTAGTTCTGTCTCAGTATTTTCAAGTAATGGCAGTTGTTACTGATGCAGTTATCTACTAAAATAATTATTCAGTAAACTATAAACAGGTGCCTAATCAGTGGGTGTGCTAATAGCTTTATTGTTCTGTTTGTTTCTTATTTATTGCACAAACATTCTTTTAGCCCTTACTGGTGCCAAGTACTTTGCTAAGTGCTTTGTGTGCAAAGATACAGGGATGGGTAAGACATGGGGTGTGCCCTCAGGGAACTCAGAATCTGACAAACATATATAGACTAATACTCAGGAAAGAATTAATAATGTAGGACTTATCCAGAACCCTCCTTTCAGAACTTCTATAGGTACAGGGGACTCTCAGGAACAAGGCTTATGTATTTCTGATTGGTATGAATCAGGGTTTTAAACAAAGGTTTTGGTAGATGCAAAATATTATATCGTGGAAATAGGTATGTAAAATTCCAGAAGGTCTATTAAAATCTATGTACACACTCATACACAAAAAGGTAGATCTGTGGTATGTTTATAATTCAGATAAAATCTGAAATGGCAACGTTTTCAACAGCAAATAATGGCCACATCTGTTGGCCTGTGGCAGCCTTGCAGAGTGGACTTGCCTGTGGCATCAGGGACTCATGTGCAGGGAATGATTGTCCCAGGGCAGTGAGAAATAATGTTAACTTTGTCACAGTAAATAGGATTCCAGACCTCAGTATTAACTCAGTATTTGTTATGAGAATGTTGTTCCAAAATTCTCTCTAATTTAATTGCTTACTTCAGACTCAGCAATCCCAGAGGCTTTAAAAAATAGAAGTTCGCTTTGCATATGTAATTTAGAAATTAACCTTAAGATGAGGACAGAAAATATTGTCTATAAGTACCATGTCATGTCTCCTGTGAAATACTGAGTAACACACAATTTTCTAAGAATGAGCAAGGAACAGCCAGTCAAACAGCTTTTAAATGTACGTCTTCCAAAAAGGCACACTGACCTTCTGAAGATGAAATCAGCATTTAACTGCTAACTTTAAAGGCTTGAATAGTGTTAAAATTTTTGCAGTAGAGCCATAAACTCTAAAGAACAGAGTTGGATTTTCTTTTTTTTTTTTTTTCTTAACTTCCAAACTTAGCAAAGCATTCAGAAGTATTTTGTTAATTATTTATTTTCCTTTTGGGGGGCTGGAGAGAAGATTGGGTTTGAAAAACTAAATTATACAGTATTTGAAATTAGTAGCCAATTTCAACCCACCTGAAAATACTTCCCACAGACTACCCTTCTCTAATCTACTTGATACTCGGGAGGCAAAGATAACTATCTACTTGAAACAGCAGCAGAGATAAAAATAAATCCCCAGCACTGTCATTCCTTCTTAGATGATATGCCTGCGCTCTGCTTTCCCCTGCTGTTTTTGGTTTGGCTAGTCCACTGGTTTTGCCAACGGTTGTGTTTAGTCAGTCTGCTCAAAGGTTGCTGACTAACAGCTACCTTTATACACTCAGCTCTGAATGTAATTAATACTACAAAGGTGTTAAAATTAAATCCTTTTATGGCAGTTCTGTTTTAATTTTTTTAATATTACAGTGGTTAACATGTGTAGATAACATATTTGCATTGAATTATAACCCATTAACCACATGTTAATTTACTAAGGTATTAATACAATAGTAAATTACCCAATTTGAAAGAAATATTTAACTTTGATATATATCACAGATTATATAATTTTTTATGTATATAGTATAATATACTGTGTGTGTGTGTGTGTGTGTGTGTGTGTGTGTGTATGTGTATATATATATGTATATATATGTAAAATGTCATATTTGGCCAGTGGTATGGGCTGACATTCTGGAAACTCCTATTATCTCAAACAATAACTGAATAATAGTTTGAAGCTATTGACCAACTTCTCTATTTTATGTTGCCACCCACCTCTGCTCTCCTTTTCTTTCTGGATAAGAATTACCTGTGGGGTTTCTAAATAAAAAAGAGTAGAGAGCTAAGTTCACAAATCATGACCAGGTACCACTACAGACACCAGTGACATAAAGGAGACGTGCAGAATGGTGAGGGTGGGAGGGTGACTTTGACTGTATGGTTGTGTTGCCTGAGGAGGAAGCTATCTCAGCATACGCCACACAGGCTCCATCCAGTGTGGGCCACAGCAGGACAAGCCTCCCAAAACACACTCATAAAGGAGTTGAAGACTAAATCATCCTGCTCTGTCCTTCACCAAACTGCAGTCACTTTGGAAAGCAGCCATTGGAACTATGATTTAAATCTGAATTTGCTACAAATACCATTAACTGCATTCTTAGCAGTCAGTTAAGCTTACTATCTTCATTCAACAAGCATTTGTGAATATTTGCACTGTACCAAGCACCACGGTAGACAGTGTTTGGACAAAGGTAAATAAGACCTTGAAATGCCAGCTCTTGTTCTTGACACCATCTGTTTGTCAATAAAATCTGCCACTGATGGCTTTGCCTTTTTGTTTCCCACCGAAAACTGAAACTTGTGAAATTCAGTTGTCTATGTTACAGACATTGTCACTTAACAGCACTCACTTATTTAAACTTGGAAAATAATAATCTTTAACCATTTTATAACACCTATGGTTCTTATAGCTAACCCACCCCTAAATTTGAGCCACAAGCAGTATGTAAATATCTTTTGACCTCTTACTCTGTGCAAGGCCTTATCCTTATAAGAGCTTTATTAAAGAGCTTATAAGAGCTCTATTAAAAAGAAAAGTCAAAATTTAAAGCAGGAAAAACAATTTAGCAGAATATGTCCAAGCCCCAGATCTTATTTCAAACAATATTTAACACAACAACAACAAAATTACTATATGTTGTTGATTCCAAGGCTTGTTTTCTTTTTAACATTTAACGTCTTTGGAATTAGAATGTATCTCAGTATCAACAGCATCTTAGTACTGTGTCATAGTTTGTCAGCATTTTATATTATGCAATGGTACATAGCCATACAGTTGCTGGCACCTAAACTACAGCAATGCAGTGGAAGTATTTAGAGAGTTCCTGTATTCTGCAATAAGATTTTATCTAACTAGAATCTTCTCAAAATTTTTCTTTCCTGACCCCACCCTTGACTAGTTTGCTTGTTAGCTCCATGTGTTAGATAATCTGGAGAATTTATAGGGAAGGTAAATTTTTATAACTATTCTTGTGATTTAAACTGGAAGGAACAAGAGTATGAAATTAAAATGTTCTCAAATTTGTTTTTAGGCTAAAAACCTTTACTTATAAAAGTAATTTGTTTGGAAAAGAAGTTTAGAAGAAAAGAATTTTACTGACTTAAAGACTTAAAAAGCTCATAGACATGCTTTGAGGCTAATGAATTTGCCCTTATCAGGCTAGGAATTTTCAAATCTCACTAACTAGTCTTTGTACTGTATTTACCATAAATGCACAGTCATCTATTCTATTATTTTGCTTACAGATTCCAACTTTTTTCAATAATTTTAGCTAAAATTTATTGAATATTTATTACATGCTTAGAATCCTATACTAAGCACTTTATATATATTATTCTCATTTAACCCTCACAGGGATGTCATGAAGCAGATATTCCCATTCTGCTAGTGTGCTAACTATGGCTCTGAAGTTAAACCACTTGTAAAAGCTCACACAATTAGTGACTAAAGGAGCCGGCACACAAACCTAGGCATCTAGTTCCAGAGCCTGTTTTCATCACTACACTGATTTACCTGCCTGTAATAAATGTTCAATGAGCATTTTAT
This sequence comes from Balaenoptera physalus, assembly GCF_965194825.1. Classification (NCBI taxonomy): domain Eukaryota; kingdom Metazoa; phylum Chordata; class Mammalia; order Artiodactyla; family Balaenopteridae; genus Balaenoptera; species Balaenoptera physalus. The sequence goes on from NC_138890.1 coordinate 100,291,677, forward strand.
TCTGACATTCATATGAACATTTGTTGAGTATCTCCCCAGCTAGCAAGAGGAAGCAGGACAGTCAAGGAGGTCTCAGAGAGGTAGTAAGCACATGTGGCAAAAGTTGCCACCTTCTTAAGGAGCTTGAATTTCACCTTGGAGATCAGTGCTTCTTATCTATAAAGTCTCCCTGGGGGTCTATGATGAGGTCTGGAAGTCTGGCGTTTAAGATTTTTCCCCCTAGATTTCATTCTAATAGCTAGGTTCACTATAATTAAGAATATGATGAGAATATGCACATATGTAGGTATATACACATTCTCTTCTCAGGAGAAGGTTCATAATTTTCATCATTTTCTGAAGGGGACCACTGACTACAGTAGATGCTTTCAAACACATTTAGTAACAAGTCACAGTAAGAAAAAACATTTTACATTGTGACCCTTTACAGATATCAGTGTACACATTCACACAGCTAAAATAAAAGTTTCACAGCACATTATTTATCCTTTACCAGTATACTCTGACATTTTCTATTTCAATTTAAAAGAATCCTGATCACAATCCACTAAAATAGTGTCGTAACCTTCCAATGGGTCACAGTCTGTGGTTTAAAAAACACTACAGAAGATGATCATCTTCTTTTTTTTTAATTTTAGAAATTTTAGCCAGGGAGTCATGTGATCAGATTTGCATTTTAACGTGTTTATCCAGTAGCTACCTTAACTTTGTTATTCCTTCTGCATGGGGAGAAAGGAAAGAGAGGAGTTGAGGATGGCGCCATATTTATGATGAGCGTTTGGTTGGATGGTGAGGCCATTATTCAAGATCTAAAATAGATGAAAGAACAGACTGAGGCAGAACTCATGGGGTGTTTAATTTGGGACATGATGTCCATGAGGTGTTCAAATAATAACTCCATACCTTGTTCTATCAAGATGGAGCTGTCCAGGAGACATTGGTATTGGGGGATTTGGAACAAAAGGATTTTCAAGAAACTGCTCCAAAGGACATTTTATAGTATCTAATTATACTTGGCAGTCCAGTAGTGAGAAGACAAAAAGTGTATTTATAGTGGAATTCTGTTATAAAGCTCTATTTAAAGACTTATTTTTTTTTCGATTGTTAAGAATACTGGTTTAGTTGTGAATACTTATGAGTGTTGATACTTTTAATTCTTAACACTTAGGGGATTTGAAGCCCTTTTTGCCAAATTTTGTTCACACTAGTTAAGAACAATGGCAGGCTAATAGAGATAAACAGTGGCATACTGATTTCGTGGAAGAGTACACAACAGTGAAAAGCAGTGACTTAGAGCTCTGTGCAATATGGCAGTGAAAACTCTAAGTGGGTAGAAGACTACATATGTATGGTATGACACCATTTTTATAAAGTTTAATAACAGGCAAAGTCAAACAATATATTGTGTGGGTACACACGTGATAAAATTATTAAAAACAATAAAGGAATGATAATCACAAAAATTAGAATAGTTGTTATTTCTGGTAGAGAAAGGCAGGCAGAAGGGATAGGAGAGGAGCAATGGGTAGATATATGATTGCTAATGTTTTCTTAAGTTGGACAGTGAATTCACAGGTGTTCACTGTGTCGTCAAGCTTCATAACAAGCTGTATTGATTTTGTAGAAACAAATGTTACATAAAGTTCTCATTATCATTAACTTTAAATATAATAATATAAACATATATACTTGTATATTTATAATCTGTCATCTTCATGGATTAAATGAGAAAAACCAGAACATATTTCAATAGATGTCAAAGTGGCATTTGATAAAAATTCAATATTAAATCTGGATTAAAACTTAAGTAGGGAATAGAAAGAAGAATTCTTTCTTAACATGATGAAAATTATCTTTATCAATCTAATAGCCAGTTAGCATACTTAGTGATTAGACAACAGAAATATCCTTTTTTTTTTAAATTTTTATTTATTTATTTGTTTTTATTTTTGGCTGTGTTGGGTCTTCGTTGCTGCGCATGGGCTTTCTCTAGTTGAGGCAAGCGGGGGCTACTCTTTTTTGCGGTGCGCAGACTTCTCATTGTCGTGGCTTCTCTTGTTGCAGAGCGCGTGCTCTAGAGCACAGGCTCAGTACTTGTGGCACACGGGCTTAGCTGCTCCGCGGCATGTGGGATCTTCCTGGGCCAGGGATCGAACCTGTGTCCCCTGCACTGGCAGGCGGATTCTTAACCACTGTGCCACCAGGGAAGCCCAGAAATATCCTTTTTAATGTTAGCAATAAAATACACATGGCCACTCTCACCTCTGTAGTTTAATATTGTTTGGAGAATGCTCATTAATGTAATGAAAAAGAAAATTAACTAAAAGCTATGGATAATAGATAAGTGGGGGCAAATTTGCCAGTATCTGCAGATAAACCAAGTGAAAAACTATAAAAACTTACAGGATTTCCTTCAGTAAGGTGGTCAGTTCAGAAATAACTGTTTAAAAACCACTGGCTTAATAGTGGTAGGGTGGAGTGGAGAGGAGTTTCTTTTAAAATGGGAGAAATAGCAGACCATTTATAAACTGATGGGAGTCATCCAGTAGAAAGCAAAAGTTGATATGAGAAAGAGCAAGACTTGCTGGAGCAATGTCCTCGAGTAGGTTGGAGAGATGGGGTCTAGATGCTCAGAGGAGAGATTGGCTTTAGATAGGAGCAAAGAAAGTTCTTGTATGGTAGCTAGTGGGAAGGTATGTATATGGGTGCAGATTTTGAAATTCTTATTGTTTGTTAAACCATTTCTTTAGCCGTATCTCAAACCTAAAGTGAAAACACCTAGGCCAAAGTCTTATCTTAGAGCTTAGCAAAGTGGCACACAGAAAGTGCCCAATAAGTGATAAATATAATTTTAAAAAATCACTGGCCTCCCTAAGCACTAGCAATTAGGAGTTCCAGTGTAAAAATGATCTCATCTATGGTAGCAACAAAAAATTATAAAATACCAAATATTAAGTGTAGTCAAGTTACTCTGTCTAAAGAGCTGTAATACTTTCCTGATGGGTATAAGAGAATATATAAGTGGTAAATGGCAAGACTGTCCATGGATTTAGGTTGGAAACTTTTGAAGTTGTCATTTCTTCTTCCTAATTAATAATAAGATATCATATATACCATTATACTAATTTAAAAAATAAATACACAAACACAAATAGAAATCTGCAAAAGAAAATGAAATGCTATACACCAGAATGTCATTGCTTTACTAATTACCCTACTAATGAGATAGATTTGTTTATCTATATTTTCTAATTGTTCTATAAACATAAAAGAAATGTTTTGAGATGCCAAGTTTAAATATGTCAGGAATCTAGGAGAAAGGCTGAATATTCAAGGTTTAAAAACAGGTTGACAAGAAAAAGAGAAAGCAGGTCTCGAAGTTATCTATACCTAGACACCAGCTAAATATCTTTCTAGTCAGCTACTTAATGAGTTGCTTTGTCATCTATCAGTGGGGAAAGAAAGTTTTCTCCCATCTGTGATCTTTCTCCCCAGCGGGAGGAAGGTAAAGGCAGAGTTGCTGGTGTTATCAAGAACATGGGAGAAGAGGCCACTTTCCTTTCTGAGTTAACAGTTGATATTTTGGAACAGTGGTCTTGTGAAGTGTCCTGGGAATGGGTCCAGTCTAGAAAGAATAGATTATGGGAATGAATAGTAGTAGTCAGTTGTATTTAAAAAGATAAGATTCCTAGGGAGCTTCAGGCAATAAAACTCAGAATGCAGTAGAGAACTGATTAAAGATAGCTAAATTGGGCTCACAGTGTTAGAGGGTTGGTACTTAATTAAGCAGCCATAGGAAAAGGGCAGTCTTTTATAGAACTTAAAAAGTTGAGAGTGTCTAATAATCACTCAATAAGTTATATTGGGGATATCTTATTTTAGAGTGAGAATGTAAGGCATAGCCGTATTTATGAATATAGTAATACTCTACTAATCAATACTAAGAAATTCTTTCTTAATACTAATCTGAATGCATTTTAGTTTTCTCTTAATCTCATTGTATTAGTAATTCATTAAAGTCAGTTTTCACAGATTAGGAAGGAGGGACAGGAGCTTGAGGTGTCCACTGGACAGTAAGATGATGCTGACATATTTCCACAGCTGTTTAAACGTTTTGTATTTGGCTGTAAAGAAAAACTTTCTACTAGGGATGCTTGGTGTTTCGTTTTACTTTCTCAGGAAGATAGTGTTCTGTTCCTTCCTTAGAGAACTTGAAAAATAAGATAATTGTGAATCCAGGATTAATTTTGGATAAAGTCTTAAACTTCACAATTTCAGAATCTGTAAAAAATATATATATTTATGTATATAGCTTTTTTCAAAAATATTTAAGGCGACTGAGTCATGAGGAGCCAAATGTCTCATGAAACCTAGTGATATGGTTATCTTTTTTAAGGGGCAATGCAATGAATTATTGCCAAGAGGATAAAATGTTTTGCGATCTTGTATAATTTCATTGTTCTAGAGGGACCCATGTTGTCTGCCTCCTAGCAGAATCAAATAACTATGTAGAAGATAATCAATCAACAGTTTTATGATATAAATTATTAAAACACAGTAATTACCTTAGTTGTTCATATGTAAAATATCTTCACCCTTTCTTTACCAACATGTCTGTTTCTCTATTTGAAGGGGATGGGTTTTCTGGCTTTGCCAGTGGCCCAGGCATACCATCCTTAAAAATGAATCATTTTTGTCCGGTATTTCTTACAATAATAAATCAATTGATCTAACAGACTTCACAGGCCCTCTTATTTACATCAGAACTGCTAAGTGTCTTAGAAATGAGGATTGCAGTTTCTAATTTAGTTCTTGATCTACCGTGCATATCAATGTAAAATCAGAAATAAACTTCTTGAAGGCTTGAAGGAAATCAACAAGTGAATTTGATGTATGAAAACTGAAAAGAAATAAATTTTCTATTGAAATAGACCCTACCTTAGGAACATATTTTCAGGGTAGATGTTTGGAAAGAGATCTATAAAAATTAGAATACTATAGGTTTTATTCATTTTTCAAAACTATCTGTAGCTTTGACACACAAAAAAACCCCACAAACTTTAAAATATTGTTTGCATTTATGAAGAGTGAGTACTTTAAAGTCACAAAGTTGTGGCTCCATAAGGACTCTTAATTCTATTTTGTTTCTTTGTTGTGCTGTAGCTACTGAAGGCAGCATTTTTTTTAACGGATAGGGCACTTGGGAAGCAAGGAGTGTTTGCTACCCTTCTAGAGTAGCAGCAGGCATCTGTAATTTTTCAGCCTTCCATGGACACCTGTTGTGGCTGATTCATTCTTTTTTTTTTTTTTTTTTAATTATTATTTATTTATTTATTTATTTTTGGCTGTGTTGGGTCTTCGTTTCTGTGCGAGGGCTCTCTCTAATTGTGGCACGCGGGGGCCACTCTTCATCACGGTGCGCGGGCCTCTCACTATCGCGGCCTCTCTTGTTGCGGAGCACAGGCTCCAGACGCGCAGGCTCAGTAGTTGTGGCTCACGGGCCCAGTTGCTCCGCGGCATGTGGGATCTTCCCAGACCAGGGCTCGAACCCATGTCCCCTGCATTGGCAGGCAGACTCTCAACCACTGCGCCACCAGGGAAGCCCACTGATTCATTCTTGTACCTTATCTTTGTGTATGTTGAGTTTGGAACAATTAGAAATATTGCTAGTCTTTTGGATTGTTTGTTTTCCCAGATAGCTTCTTTGACTTTTATTTAAGCTAATACGTAAGTTTTGACCTTGAAGGTTTCTAGCCCCTTACTTTTGTAAATACCAAGAATTCAGAATAAGTATATTATCAACTTTTGATTATCCACAGGGTGCTTATCAGTCCATTACCATTTTTAAATTACTTTAAAAATCAAATACATCATTATTTGCTGAAGAATAGATCATTATTTGCATCATTATTTGCAAGCACTTTAGATGAGTTATCTCTTTAAACTCCAACAATCATATAGGGTGAATAATATCATTATCCACATTTTACTGATGAGGAAACTGAGAATTAATGAGATTAAGTTGTTTGCCCAAGGTAACAGATGGTAGATTCCAGAGCCAGCATTGGAAACTGGGCAGGGTTGCTCCAGAATCTGTAATCTAGAATACTAGATGTGGTCTGATTGCCCTGTTCCCTTGTCATCTGTGTGTAAGAGAGAAGTTCTCACTTTTTTCTTCTCAAACCATTGAGGTATACCCAACTTAGAACTGGAAATACAAAGGGATCCAATAGTAAAGAAAGCATTTTAAAAAGGAAGGGGAGGGCTTCCCTTGTGGCGCTGTGGTTGAGAATCCGCCTGCCAATGCAGGGGACACGGGTTCAATCCCTGGTCCCGGAAGATCCCACATGCCGCAGAACAGCTAAGCCCGTGCTCCACAACTACCAAGCCTGCTCTCTAGAGCCCATGAGCCACAACTACTGAAGCCTGCGTGCCTGCAGCCTGTGCCGTACAACAAGAGAAGCCACCGCGATGAGAAGCCCGCGCACCACAACGAAGATCTAACGCAGCCAAAAATAAATAAAACAAATAATTTTTTTTTGTTTAAAAAATAAAATAAAAAGGAAAGGGAATAAGGCAGAAGGACACCATTTCCTATCTTTGGTATCCTTCAAATATGTGTTCATATTTATACACATTCTTTTGTAATTGTCATTTAAGATGTGACTAAAATGTAATTAATAAAATGATATCCCCTGACTATCGTACATGTTGTTGCTGTTTCTCTTTCCTTAACATGCAGCCATGGTTTTGTGTCTTTGGTCCCCAGAGCCTGGGTTCTGTGATGTTACCACAGTGGCTGCCTCAGCAGTCCCAGTCCCAGTCCGCTCAACCAGAGCGGCTCTGACTCTATTTGTAATACATGGTGGGTTTCCCCATAAGATTTACTTTGAAAAAAGCATTCTGTAGCTTAAAAAAAGTTTTTTAATATGTTGATGTTGAAAACAGAAAATTAAGAATTGAATTTATTTCCAAATCTATATGGAAATATTCTTCAGACTTAAATACAATTTATGTTATTGAACTTACAAGTTTTCATGGCAACATTGATTGAGTTGGAATGAAACCATGTGTTTTGCAAAATCTAAGGCCTGGGCCACTTTTACCAATTTATGTTAATCTTGAGCGTTCACATCTGTCAAGTACCAGCCTTCCTCCCTAGGTTTAAACAATCATTGCTGACTGTCATACCTGACTTCTAGTCCACCCACGTTTCCCCAGCAGTTCCTCCTGGCATATTACAGAAAGCTCTTCTCAAGACTCCAGTAGAACAAGGAGAGAAGATTAGCAATGAATTTGGAAATTGACATTCATACTTAAGATTTTTTTTTTCCTTGTAGAATTCAGGTTTGGGCTTTGTTTCTGAGAAACAAACCATTTTTTTAAACAAAATTCTGCTTCCTACTTGACCAGGAGAATTGCTAAGTTTAGAATTATTTAGTGTGGTTTCCCTAAGTCCTTTAAAATGCAAAGTGGTTTTAAAGACGCTGGATCATATTTTCAATGGAATTTGGTAAGGCCAGAGTATTCTGTGAGTATTTTTATAAAGATGAAGATACTTTTAAAAAAAGAAAAATGTATAATATATAATAAATTTAAGTTCCACAAACCAGGCAACCACTTGACCTAGGTTTGTGGGCTAAACATAGCACAAGGAGGTAAAAAACTTTTTCATCCTGATGTTTGTACCACACAGTGCATGCTGCTTGGGATTTCTTTTTTTTTTTCCTCCTTTCATTTCGCTGTTTATTTTGCCTGCTCTGCAGAGCCCTGGTTTTCCTCTGATCTATTTCAGTTATATCTCTAATTTTTTAGTAGTCCTGGCATAAGTCTTCTTCAGAGTGAATTTAATCTAGTCCCAAGTTTCTTCAGATGAATCCAACAAATATTTATTAGGTATCTGTCATGTTCCAGATATGTATGAAAGTAAGACCATGGTCCTTGCCTCCAAAGAACCAAAGAACTCATAGTCTAGTGGGGAGGAAGACACAAACAAGTACTTAGCATGCAGTAGAAGTGAGCCCAAGGGGCTGTGGGGACAGAAAAGGGAACCCATCTCACTGGGGAAGGGAAAGGCTCCTGAACTGAGTGTTAAACAAAGGATAAGCTAATGCAAGCCAAGACAAGAAGTGGAGACATCAAATACAAGGTGGAGAGTGAGGCCCAAGTCTATTGGGAAGGAACCACATGTGTCCTATGAAATCTGAACAAACTTCTCAGATTCTCTTGGTGGCTCTCTCACTTTTCTTCTAAAAGCTACTTTGGCACTTAGCTCAATTTTGCAGTCATTTTTAAATACAAATTTTCTGTTCTCTCACACTCCATAGTCTGTATACCTTTTCCCTGTTCTCTAGTATCTGCTATTTGCATCTTTCCCCTGCCACTAACTGTCATCCCCCCCTTTTTCCTGGAAATACTGAGCTACCAGCCAACTACACCCAGCCACCTGGGCCCTTCTAAGTAATTTTTGGCCGTGAAGTTACAAAATGAGTCATAACAAAACTCATTTTGAAGCCCCTTTTTAGCTAGTGAAACCAGCATTGGTCAATTGTATTTTAGTGCACTTAGCTAATATGGATTCAGTTACATTAAGGTACTCATCATCATATCCAAGAATAAATATACACACACATACATACACACATGAGTATATATACACATACATGTATATATAGGGGCACACACACACTCAAACAACTCCATTCTTCCAGGGGAAAATGCCTTGGTATCATCCTTGATTTCTCTCTTTCTTTCATTCCTCACAGTCAGTATGTCTAGGAATCCTGCTGCCTCTGCGTGCAAAATATATCCTGATTCCTCCACTTCTCCCCATCTCCTGTTGGAAGCCCTCATCATCTCGCTCCTGAATTTCTGTACATATGTGCCACAATGGCAGGGATCTTTGTGGTTTTATTCATTAATGTGTCACAGAAACCTAGAATAGTGCCTGACACAGCAGGCAGTCAGTTAATATTTGTGTAATAAATGAATTAAATGAACAAATTAATCAATCAGTGTCACCTTACTGGATATACCAACATTTAGAAGGTTGGTTTCATATTAAAGAGAACCATATTAAGAAAGCCAGAAATTACTCAAGGCAGTTTTTTTCAGTTTCAGTTATATAGCAACTTGGGTATATTTGACTTTTAAAAATTAGCACTTTACTCCTGTAGGTGGTATTGCTTACTTGTAACCAATTAAAATTAGTTTTGAAATGTTGCCATCAATGATGTTATCCCCAAAACAGCCATAAATATAAAAGAATACATTAGGGATGAGAATGCAGTTCAAAGGAATGAGTTTTCTGATAAGACTATATCCTATGGAAGTAACAGAACCAAGAAGTCTCGTTGCTGGCCTTCTGTACCCTTTCATCGAGAATTTGTTAAGAAGTTCTATTACTGGATTTAAGGAGCTACATGAAGCTTAATAGAAAAAGCTATACTACTTTACTTTTTTCCTTAATACTATACATCTTGCCAAAGAGGAAGAATGCAAGGAAATAAATGGACTTACTTTGTCCTGAATTATTCATATTAATTGGTACATGGCCTGCGTTTTTTGGATAACTGCCAATATTTCCCTTTGTGCAGATAAATTTAGCATTTTGCACTACTCTCAGTAAAGCCTCTATCATGTGGAAATTTCAGATGTTTATGATATGTGTGGGATCTTCTCCACTCCCTGTCATTCCTTGTCAATAGGAATATTTATCTCTTACTGATTTCTCTAATACTTAAACTTGATCAATTGCCAGTGAAAGATACCCTCCCCTCCCCTCCCTAGTCCCCCACCTCCACTGCAGCATTGGTTTCTACATCTGGACTGATCCGAGAGGGTTTTTTTTCCTTCCCTAAACCCATAATGTTAGGCCTAAAGTCATAACCGCAGCTCTAGTTTGAAAAATAGGACTTGCGGCTTTCAGGTTGAGATTTCTATTTTCTGTTCTGATTCTAGGTTTATTCTGTCCCTAAACTCTGGAACCTGAACAGTACATGCAAATATCAATACATTTCTCTAGCTAAACCAAATTTTCTAGATTATTAAGAAATTACAGAATTATTTTTTTTTCAGAAATTACAGAATTATTAAAAGTCAGGAGAGGATTTGAGAACAATGGAGAATTCTAATGTTTAAGTGTTTGTAGCACTTTTTGTATCCAAACTAAGATATATAGTTTATCTATAGTAAAATAATAGATATTTTAGTCAAATAATATTAAGAGACAGGCTGGCGTCCTAAGATACTATAGGAATGGAAGAAGTGGGTTCTGAGGTCATAAAAATTGGGAAACCGCTATTCAGTATGAAAGAACCTACAGCAAAGTAAATGATTTTGTTTAAGCTGGCATTTCCCAAACTTATTTGAGGATAGAACCCCTTTTTAATATAAGGAAACTTTTCAACATGCTTTATAATATTGGTGGAAAGAAAGCAGACACTTCAGTTCTAGTCCTGGCTGAGGCTTTAATCACCATTTTTATTCATTCTGCAAGTACATATGGAGTGACTACTTTATGCCACACACTATTCAAGATGCTGGCAATACAGGGAACAAACCAGACAAAAGCCTCTGTCCTCCTAAGGATTATATTCTAGCCAGAGGAGAAAGACAACAAACAAAATCTGTAAGTAGTGCAGGTACTAAGTGTTTTAGACAAACATGGAGCCAGGGTCAGGAAGTCAGGAGTACAGGAGTTACAGTTTTAAATAGAGAGGTAACCTTGAGCAAGTCACTTAACTTCTCTGTTTCAAATCTGTAAAATGAAGACATTCGACTAGATGATCTCAAAGGCCCTGCCAGCAGGTCTGCTTTAAGGACTGAGAATTGTCATGTCAAACTCTGTGGTATTGCTGGGTCATGAACACCTCATTGAGCATTTGCAGTCACCTTAGTAGAAAAGGCTGGATATTAAAACTTATAGAATTGCTGTCAAATAAAAGCTTATGTAAGTTTAAATCATTTGTAATACCCACAACAGAACGAAGTGTTTATATTAAATAAATGAGGGAAAAAAAACCTTGATGGTCCTATTTTTAATCTAGTGTGTACCTCAGTCCAGTGGAGAAACCTCTGCAGTAAAAGTACCAGTGGCTTTTAAGCAGATGTTAGCATGCCTCTATGAGAAATTTGCAGCAATGTGCACACTGCACTTCTATCCTATATCCTTATGTAAATAGGAGGTCTGTGACTTGATATTGAAATGACCTTTCAGGCAGGATCCCAGTGCCACATGCCTGAACTTGTGTCTCAGAATAATTAGAAGCTTTGATTTACACATCTTGGTATACAGTGTTTATGATAATTATAAATGTCTGAAAGTTTCCTGAAACTTTGTCTTTGTAGCTTTTTATCAAAGACAGACTGGAGTTTGGGAGGAGGGTTGTGGATTGTGGTCCTAAGCCTTTGATTTTCAGGCTCTCATATTTGGAATGAAAATTAAAATATATATTTTGAGTTGCCCAGAACATGGTAGTATATTTTTATATTCTTCATTGTGAATAAGAAACTGTTTGGAATCATAGTCTTTGATAGTTTTAAAATAATATTTCATTCTTAAGACATTTAGCTAAAAATTTCCAGTAGACCATGGGTTGCTAAATATAAAGGTATTCCCAGTATTCCCACTGACTTATAGGAAAAGCTCAAAATATTATAATTAAAATTGAGAAGTTCCTATCATACAAAGGGATGCTCCTCCAAGACTGTTTCCAAATCAGACCTCAGAATTTCTTTCCCCATGGTGATTAGCCCTGTCTCCAGAAGCTGATCCTAGGCCCCCCAATAACAGTCATTTCATTTTAACTCCCTCTCTTCATATTCCATATTCAAAGGCCAGTTTATAAGAAAATGTTTCGTAACCATTCTGGAAGAAAAGACTGACTCCTGTTTCGCTATCTAGACAGGCTGTGGAATAGGTTCCTATATATTAGAGAGAGGAGCGATAAGTATCCACAAGTTCCTCTGAAAGTCTAGTCTCTGAAGTGGGGACTCCGATCCCACTTTAGCTGTGACCCTCAACAGTCCCACAGGCTCTGGTCCACTCAGAGGCCCCCATAGTTTAGTTCTGAAGCCCCCACTCCTTCACCCCTCCTGCCTGCCCTAATTGTCATACACAACCTGCTCTTTCCATTAAGGCTCTGCCCAAGGAGCCAAACTGTTAGGCCAGCAGTAAACATAAGTACTCTTTGTACATACATTTCATTCTGAAGAATATATTCAGATATTAATGCAAATAAAAGTTGTATCTAATTTGTACCATCTCCTTCAGGAAATTAGATATACTAAATCTACAGACCGTATAATTTAAGCTTTTGAAATTTTAAAGATATGAATATTGCTAGGCAACATCTTGCTCTCAGATCTTTTACAGGAAAAGCCTGAGGTTAGGTCAGGCTGTACCATCTGCATTGCTGTTGATCTGAAAACCACCGAGGAAAGGAGATGTAGAAACTTAGTTGTGGCAACTCAGAGCTTCATGTTCTCATCATTCCTTAACCTCCTACCCCACCCCAGCTCCTCGGTTGGAGAAACATACCATGATATGCATCAAGATTCACCTTTGGGTTCCATCATGAACATACTTTGCCCTGATGCCTGCCCCTGCCCCTATCTGCTCACTGCTCACTGCTCACCTACACACCACAGAGTGGGACAGTGGGTTGGAGAGACTTCTGAGAAGTCCTGCTGTCATTCTCCATGATACTACCTCTTTTTTTCTTAAATGGGTACTTTTATTTCTTTAAAGATACCATTTCCCCCTCCACTTCTTCATTAATTTTCAGAAGTCAATAAAGTCAGAATTCCCTGACTTCTTTTCTACCTCTAGCTCTAATCCATAGTTTCTTAACTTGGGCCTTACTGACATCTTAGACTGGGTAACCCTTTGTTGTGGGACTGTCCTGTGTACTGTAAAGTGTTGGGCACTGTCTCTGGCCTCCAGTAGATGCCAGTAGCACCCTCCCACACCTCATGTCCCCTGGGGGCAAAACTGCCCCTTGTTGAAAACTGCTGTTCTAATCTATGTGGGATACAAACTTTCAAACACTTCAGTGGGTGCATAGCATGGGTTGTGTATTTTTTTTTATTTTGGTTCTTTTTGATCTGATTCTTTCCTATTCTGTTCATTATGATATTTTTTAAATGACTATAGCTTTTTTTCTATTCAAGATTCTTTTAAAGAATAAGAATATGAAAGTCTTCTATGCCCACCATCAGGCCAGACCCTAATGCTTTGAGTGGTGTGCACAGTAATTCATTCATACAAGGTATTTTTGTTATTAAATCCTCCAAATTTACACAAAGACATTCTGTGTGTGTGTTTAAAAATGAAAAAAATGTATAGGAAGATAATCTTTCACCTTAAGAAGTGTAAATGTTACTTAAGAGGAATCACAATTTAGATGATAAGAAAGGAAAACTCTACATTTAAGTATTATAAAGGTTCGTTAAGAACTTTCCTGAATGAAATGCTCTGTTTAGTAGATGTCTGAGCTTAAGGACTCCAGTAATTAAGTTAAAAGTTTTCAGTGAAAGAATACCGAACATTTGTAGAATCTGAGTACAGACTCTAGTCACTCCTGCAAAATACAAAAAAACTATATGCTTCTACTTTTTTAAAATACAATTTAGAATCTCCCAAAACAGACAGTCTTTCATACTCTGATACGTAAAGTGCTCCTGCATTCCCAGACCTGAGCCGCACAGGAAGGAAGACCTTAGGCCTAAACTGAAGCCAGAGCCTGGCCTGGAGATGAGCCTACAACCACTGTGGAAAATCTCCCCAACCAGGTTCTGCAGATCTACAGGGACAGTTGAGGGGGAAGGTGAATGGGAGTTAAGTGAGTCATGGCTGAGGAAGGGATGTCATTCAAGTGTTCACACCTACATTACCTGTCTACCTCCTGTCCTAGAACTTAAGGAAGCTTTGGGCTACCGGGCACATCCCTTCTCTGACAGCAGAGCCCTGCTATTATTAGGAAAACAAAAGCAGACGTCAGTGAATGCTGTTACACCAGCCTGTGGACAGACTTGCTGTTCCCTTGCATCTCACACAAGCATTCCTTTGGCTCCTGCTCTGCTCCACCTCTATAGGATTAAGAAGTAAAACATTCCATTTCATTTCACCAATGTGTGTTTGCTGACTGGGTGTTCAGTTTGCATGCCCAATAAGACAGCCTGATGAATACTTACAGAGTAAATTAAGGCTTGTTCACAAAGTTCCAGCATTTTAGAACTAGGGGAAATTTGGGGAAATAAAAGAGTAACTTTAGGGCCCCCCAGAGATATAATTTATAGAGTGGATAATTAATGTAGAAGCTTGTTACCCTAGCAATTAGAACTAATTTAAAAAGGGAGTCAAAGATAGTTTAAATTCATGAGTGATGGAGGATCTATGGAGTATTATCTAATATTCAACATCTTTGGTGAAATTTAGGCTCTCAAGCTCTACATGGGTCTTCTGAATGAATCTCCTTTGAAAAGATGTTTACCTTTGACTTCTTTCTTTTTTCTTCTCCTTGTTCGTTCATTCCTTCAACAAACATTTATTGCATGTCTGCTATGTACCAGACACTGCAAATTGTCTCCCTTCTTAGCCTTCTTCACTCTTTTAGGGGGAGGGGTGTGGGATGGAATTGGTGGCTTTAAATTATTTTCTGTAGATAAAAGATTAGGAGTCTTTTTAGAGTGAGCAAGTCAGAGTTGCAGGATGTCCTCAGGGCCAAGTAGAGTTCATACACGCTTATGCTTACTAGCATATTCATGAGTGATATATACATATATATATGCACCAGATATATATATATCTGGCAGCCAGTTAGCTCTGAGTCTTAATCTTCCATTGATGTAAAGGGCAGATTTGGAGAAGAAAGAGAATTAGAAAACACTTTCTCCCTCCTTGCTTGTCTACTAAATTGCCAAGACCATGTATTTGGAGGCTGGAGAGTAGGAAGTCATATTTTACTTTCTTTCCAATGCATCCTATTCATAATTATCTTCTAACACCATGGTGGCCCCTGCAGACCCAAGGGAAGAAAGGTCTTGGGAGCTGGGAAGAGTGGAGCAGTTGAAAGACAGAAGTTTCCAGTTCATTTATTCACAAATGTTTATTAAGCTCCTCCTATGTGCCAGGAAAATGTACCCGGTACAGGGGTTCAGTAATCGAGAGTAACCCTGTCCCTTCACTTATGGGGCTTCCCATCTAGCAGAGAAACCAGACCTTGAGCAAGAGCATAGGAAACATCTGCCTGTTCCACAGTGTTGCCTAGGGCTCAGCCTTGGAGTGCCCTGCAGAATAATCTCTGTAGGCTGCTGACTTTGTTCTGTAAACATGAGGATGAGTACAAGAATCATAGGGCAGGGAGAAACACCCAGCTGCGTTTTGGTGTGAATGTAATTATGGTATTCACCTTATGCTGCTAGTTATTCTTCAAAAATATTGCTTCAAGAAGTAAGAATTAAAATGAAATGTGTATGTAATAAGACAGCAAAAGATTGGGATATGGACTCTATCTCGAGACCATCTAAATATCTAGAAGCTATTTAGCAGCGAGTCATGTAGCCAAAGGCAGAACCTGTGTATCTCAAAAGAGGAAGAGCTTTTTAGCAAGTTCACGAATAACTCTTCCATGTGAACTGTAACCGTTTTCTAGTTTGAAAAGAAGGGGGTTCCTCTTATAAACTAATTACTGAGCCGATATTATTACTGACACTTTAGGGTAGAAAATGGAAATAAGAACGTGGTGAGTTACAAGCATGCTCGTCAGATTCCTTGAATGATTTGGTAATATAAATGCTATAAATTTAGATGCTCAAGAGGGCTTCAGTAAAAAATGAATGTCGCTTGAAAAACAGTTAAGTCAGTCATCAGATCATTCTACAGCAAATTTATAATTTGAGGTGTTTCTCTCTTTGTCTCCCTTTTAGCTTGTCAAAATCCCTAAAAATGATCCCCTCAACGAAGTGCATACCTTTAACTTCTATTTGTCAAATGTGGGTAAAGACAACCCTCAAGGCAGCTTTGACTGCATCCAGCAAGCCTTCTCCAGGTAAGTGCGTTCCAAGGTATGCTGAAGGGAAAATGATTTTTCTTTGAGGGTTTTCTTTTTTAATTCTACAATAAAATACATGGTAGTCATTTTGTAAATATTTACTGACTTGAATTGTAGGGCTCGTTTATTTATTTGAGAAATATTGAGCACATACTATGTGCTAGAAATTATATTTGTCACTGTGGGATACAATCACAAAAATTTTAAGATTCTTGCCCTTGAGGAATTTTTAAGGTATAGATTTTATACCTATAAAACATGGTTTATTTTGTTTATGTTAATTAAAGACAAGTTTGAGGGGTTTTTAAGTTTTTATTCACTGAATATAAATGAGTGCTTTATAGTATCCCCAGGGCTCACATAGATAAAGGAGGAAAATATACATGTGTCTTATATATCCCCTTCCTCCTTCGCTGTGCAAGGCTTGTTTTAAGATAGGTTTTTAAAAATCTTTTTTCTGCAGCAGAATGGAAACTAGAAATTAACCCCAGTATAGCAGTCATTTCTGATTTTCAGGGGAAAAAAGGAGGAAGGAAGACAAAAATACCACACCCATAGCCCAGGGTACCCATTGGAACCCTTATCTACTTAGGTCCTCTGTAAACAATAAGCTACTTGTTTCACTCTTCTTTGCTGTGGTTGTTTCTGATTAAAGAACGGGCCCCTCGAGTAGGAGTTTGTTCTGCCTGTGGATAAAGACAAGGCCTTAGAGCCCCCAACCTCCCGAGAAACACTGACATTGGCTGAAAGTTCCCCAAGGCCCCCAGGGCCATCCATCCCTATCTCTCCTCTGTGTCATACTTGAAACTTTAAGTGCTTGCTGTGTCGGGGAGAAAGGAAGGGAAAGTTGTGTTCCAAGTGAGCACGGGAGGCAGAGATACAAAAAACACTTCACTGAGAGAGGTCTAAATTTCTTCTCCCATTTAAGGCGACTAAATAACTTTTTGCTTTATCTTAATCTGCCATTTTCCCTGAGTATATGTTAATTTTGCTTTCTAAAAATTGCCTTCCCCCAAACTTATATTTTTTGGTATAAATTGCATGTGTTTTAGACTCTGTAGACATTTCTGCACTGTCCACGGTGATAGCCACTGGCCACATGGGGCTATTTACATTTCAATTGATAAAAATGAAATAAAATTTAAAATTTATTTCTTCACTCATACTAACTACGTATTATAGGCTAAATAACCACATGGCTAGTGGTTCTCATAGTGGACAGCACAAACACAGAACATTTTAAATTGCAGAAATTTCTGTGGGACAGCATTGTAATAGATTATAGAATCACCAAGTACAAGGGTCCTCGGTGATTGTGTAGTTCCACCCCTTCACTTCACAGGTTACATAGCTGGTTGGTTAGTGACGGCTGAATGAGAACTGAGTTCTCCTAACTCCTACTTCAGTGTTCTTTACACACCACAGGGCACACCGATTTCTAATTGTGCTATTACCTGTAACACTTGTCTTAAGAAAATTATTTTAGTATAGTGAGAACGTTTTGACATCAAATTGAACTATGTCCCATTAGGAATTTCATTAAGGAACTTAATTCCCTCTTCAAAACCAGGCCTATCATTATAGGTAATACGGTTTCTCCCTTACATCATAAATACCCTGTGTGTTTATTTCTACCTTGTTTGGAGAAAGATTTAAGGTCACTTTACAAAACAATACATGATGTGCCAACAGAAAAGAAACAATTATTGTGAGAAAATTGTCATAAATACATTCATATGATCCAAGTGTGGTATGACTATAAATTGAAATTTGCCATTATAAAAACAAAAGAACTCAGAGTTCCAGTTTTCATCCTGGCAAGAAAACCTTTTTATAATCTGGCTCCACCTTTTCTATTCAGTTTGATTTTTTATTTTCCATATATCTTGTCTCTCCTACAGTTGTGCAAGCTCCTTAAGGGCAGGGGCTTTCTTACACCCATTTTCCAGTCTTACAGTGCTGGCTGAGCTCCATAAATAGATGTTCAAAACAAATATATCAACTAGTCTCCTTTCTTATCTTTCTTTTTAAATCTCCTTGGGCCTCACTTTTCTCATATGTAAGATGGTGGAAATCCCACACTCAAAAATTCCTTGAATCTGCCCATTCACAGGCCTAGTGAAAATACATAATACAGCTCTGTAAGTAATGCATACTCAAGTATAGGAAACAGTGAGCTAGGCTAGAGAAGGACTGTAGGAACGTTTATACACATATGTCAAAGTATTTAAACTTTTAAGGTAACTAAGTTCAAAAGGGATGAGTGGAGAATTCTGGAGAGTACCTTCTTGCCCACAGGGTTTATAGCTCTATTTTGTTTTCATGTAAAGATCTGTTTCTTGACCTTGGATGGTGAAAACTGTATCTTCATTGTGATTGGCAATAGGTTCAGCTTATTCTCACTATGTAAATTACTTAGTAAATAATAGGGGGAGATGTTGAAATTCAAACTTCCTGCCACCAGACCTTCACACTGCAGACTTTTCTCTACTGCAGTCTTTTCTTCCTACTCATCCTCCCTCTCTACCCCTTCCTTTCCCTCCTTTCACTGGTTTTTCAGCTCAAGTAGGCCTCATTAAAAAAGACAATAAAAACAAAAACCGCCTCCCTTATACTCACTTCTGGACCTGAAGTCTGGCTTCAGTCCCCACCATTCCACTGAAATATGCTCCCCGAAGAGAGCCTTTACCTCCTTGCCCATGAACCCAGGGGATGCTTATTGGTTCCTTATTATTCTGGACTTGTTGCCAACATTTCACACTGTGGACCACTCTCTGATTCTTGAAGTATTCTATTCCCATGGCTTCCATGACACACTGCTCTTCTAATTTCCCTCTACCTCTTTGGTCTCCTGTGGTCTTTTTATCTTCTTGATTATTTTAAATATTAGTGTTATTCACAGTCCATTCCCTCCTGAGACTGCTCCTTACTTCTTCAAAGTCACCATGTCCAACACTGAATTCATTTTCTCTCTCCCACCTGTACTCCGGTGTCTCACATGGCAGCTCCACACACCTAGTAACCTGGGCACAATCTTCAACCACCACCCACCCGACACCCCCCCCACCCCACCCCCCGGCTAATCTCTGACCAAATCCTGTCAATGCTGCCTCCTCACTATCTCTGGAATCTGTTTACTGTTCTGCATTCACACTGCCCTACCCTGGTTCAAGCCATCGCTTCTTGTCTGTAATCCTTCAATAGCCTCCTAACTGGTCTCCTGCTTTCACAAGAGTGCCCCCTTCCTTCCAATCTGTTCTTCATCCAGATTGATTTTTCTATGGAATAAATGACACTGTTTTCAGTCTCTGTTATTCTTGGGGAAAAGTCCAAAATTCATACTATGACCTCCAAAGCCCTGTGTGATGCACTTCTTATACCCTCTTTTCAGCCTCACCTCTAATTGTTCTTGCCAGCTCTCTTTGGTCAAGCTGAAAACCTTCTCCTTGTTCCCTCTGGGCCTGCACATATTGGTTATCCCTTTAGAACACCTTTGTCCTTCCCCCTTGTCTAGTTATCCCTCTAGATCAGCTCAATCACCACTTCCTCTAGGAAGCCTTTGCCTTGCCCACAAGTCCAGGTGAAGTACCTTCTTGGGGGTTCCCTGTCCCCTGTCACTTGTCACACTGCATCATAATTTCCAGTGTGCTCATCCTTGTCACCCATTAGACAGAGAGCTCCTTGAAGGAGGGACCGCATCTGTCAGTCCTTGTCACAGCCCAGGTACCTCACACATTGCCTGGCACAGTCTCTGCCCAATAAATATTTATGAGATGAACGAACTGATTTTTTTTAAATAGCATTTGTACAGACAGTTATTAGCAATTTACAAAAATTTTATCAACCCTTATTTCTTAACATCATAACAAAGCTACTTCCAATTAAGTTTAGAAATAGAATATCAGAGCTGTAGTGACATTTTCATTACTTCTACATTCTAGTCTGTTTTAAGGCCATAGTAATTTCTTTTTAAAATACTAGCGTAACTGTTACCATAATCCCCTAATATTAGCATAATACTTTGAATACAGAGCCGTCTTCCTGGCCAGTGTTAATATTTGTGATTGTGTAAATAAAAGGTTTCTTTTTTTAATATTTCTGCAAGAATCTCCTGTCCAGTATTTTTCAGTATTTGCTATACCAAAAGATCATGTTATAGAGATTTAACAATGGTAAATATAAAGTTACAATTTTTTAGGGTATTTGGGTGAATAGTAATAAATTAAACTATGATATTTGGCAGTATTTTAGCCTTAAACTTAATATCTTACTAAAAATAAAAAGCATTATTATGGTGGGTCTGTTTCATCTAGTCAGTTCTAAAGCATACATATTATGGTTCCATTAAAAGTAAACTTTTAACATTTCTCACATCAGTGGTAGGTAATTCTTTTAAAAATGACAGTAGAACTACAGTGCCCATCAAGACTCCGGTCTTCATTCCAAGTACTGATTTTTTTTTTTTTTTCAACATTTCATGGATTTGGTCTCTGAGATCTCATTTCACCCATTCTATCCAGAATATGGAAAAAAAAAAAATGTGATATCAAATGAAGAGGAGAAACTTAAAAATTTTTAAGTAAGCTTTACATTTTAAAATGACTAATATTAGTTATTTTGAATTGCAAAGTTATTATTAAAGCTGCTGGTTTTAGGATTATACAATTTCTGCTTGCCTATATTATGCAAAATGTGGGACATATCTAACAAGGCACCATCTTACCTGACAGCTCTGGAGCATCCCAGCTCAATTGCCTGGGATTTATACAAGATAAAATTACAGTGTGTGCAACAAATGACTCGTATCAGATGACACGAGAAAGAATGACCCAGGCAGAGGAGGAATCCCGCAACCGAAGCACAAAAGTTATCAAACCTGGTGGACCATATGTAGGTTTGTATAGATACCTTTCTCCTTCTTGCTGATTGATTGGAATAATTCAAGATCACTCTAGGTAAATATCGATAATATTACTTAATGAAAACACAGAAATTAGTTTTCAGAACACTTTGAAAAACATGGTCAAAAGTCATTTATTCTCTTCATACTGCTGATAAATTGAAGAGATTGAAAAGTTTTCTTTCTTTCATAAATCCCAGATCCTCTATTGGCTATTTGTTATTACTTTACAATACTGGGATCTGCTCAAGTTACTTTACTATGTGAGATTGTGATAGTGGTACTGTTGTGTTTTCTTTGTCACTGGATGATGTAATTTCAGTGGTGGACAGTATAGTTCTTATTTTGTACTTCTGGAGAGTTATTTTTATAGTAAAATCTATTAGTAGAACTTATGAGTTTTCTATTAGCAGAATTTCAAAGGATCTTTGCACAACAAAGAATTTTTATTGCAAAAGTATAAAATGTGCTTATAGCAAAGCATTAGGGTGATGCCTCTTTGGTACCTCAATTGTGATGTCATCTCAATTACGGATCCTCATCCTCATCTCTCCATTAATTAAGAACCTGCCCTACCCCCATCACCTTTATCATCAGCTCACTCAAATATCCATCAAATCGAGGGGAGTTAAGACCAGACCAGCAAGATGAGTCTCTCCTTTACGAGCAGTGACCCTGACAGTTTTAAAGAGTTAATTCACAGTGACTATTAACAGTAATAGAGAGAATCACCCAGAGTGAGGATGAGCTCTGTGAGGCCTTGGTCAGTTTAATAACACAAGTCACTGGATAGTAAATGATGAAAGGATATTAATTTGAAAATGTAAATGCTAACAAAAAGTCTCTTGAATAACCAGATCCCTTAATCAACATCTTTCCATGGTTTGGTATAATTCTACTTCTGTATTTTCCCATGCTGACCCAGCTACAATACATTCAGCTTTGAGAAGCTCCACTAGTATCTTTAATAAGTATTTCTTTGGAACAGAGCCAGTGCTCCTGGGACTTGGTGCTTAGCTTAGATACATTTAGTTTGGTTTAACAACAATTCATGGCTTCCCCAGGTATCTGTACCCATGGGGCCCAGTTCCCTGCCCAGTAAGTTACTAGCAGTGAGATTTTTCATCTTCTCTTTCCTGCTGAATGAGGTAACAACTTCCAACCTCCTTTCTTTCTTCTTTATTCTCACAGGTAACTTAATTAACTTTAGTAGGCTAAATCTCAAATTGTTTTTAAAATGTACAAGATCTGCTGCTCTTAAATTTAAGTGCAAGCTATGAATTTGCTATCCCTATTGCTTTGAGAGTGTTTTTTAAGTCCAATACCACCAATTTATAAACAGTAAGACAAATTGGTGTGTTTGACAAAGGAATAGAAGACTCAAGCAATCAAAATGATTTTTTTTTCTTCCCAATATAACTATCTGAAAACCTTCACCTTGATTTATTCCAAAGCTTGAAAATTAGCGATGATCACCGTACTTTTCCATTGAAAGATCCTTGGGCGTCCCCTATGTTCATGTGTTTTTGTTTGTTTTGATAGGGTCGGTACAGTTCATTCCCAGCTTACACAAGAGACTTTTCAACACCCAGAATCACGCAGACCATACATGCCCTAATGGTATGGGAATTTTGGAACTTGCAGGGTTTCTTACAGGCACTACAAATAATTTATATACATTTTTTAGAGTGACCACATAGAATTTGAGGTTATCTAAATTTAAATCTGAACCAGATTACATCTATGCCATTTTAAGAAGAGCACACATATGTTCCCCCCTGCAGAGCCCCACAGTGACCTCTGCCAGCCAAGTGCTCTGTTTAACCTTCTCCTCTGTGCTGTGTCCTCTGTGCCCTGGGCTACTCACCATCACAGCAGTGTTCCTCTCTGGTCTTAAATCTTGTCATTAACTTCCTCAGCCCTTTATTCTCTAGGTCAAGTAACCCCAGCTCCTTTTAACTTTCCTTAATATGGCCTGTATCCCAAGCCTTTAATTATTTTTACTGCTCTCCTCTGGACTGCCTCCAGTTCTTCACCTCAGAATTCCAAACTGCACACACTACTCCTAAGAAAAGACTAATCAATTCTGAATACAGTAGAGCAAAAGACTAGTATCCAGATTGGCTTTTCTGGTGTTTCTTTTTGATTTTTTTACTCTTCTTTGTTATGGCATGTTTTGGTCTTTTTCTTTTAACTTTATCCATTGCCAGGCCCTTACCATGTTTCTTTCCTTCCAGGCAGCTCAGTTTGTATCCTCCTGCTTTTTTCAGTATCTCAAAACTGACCCATTCAGTTCTTCAAAATGCTAGTCAGTCACCCTTCAATACTAATATTACTCAGCACTTCCTGGGCGCTTGTGATGCACAAGGCACTGGTTAGCACTTTACATGTAGTTATTCATCTAAATCTCACAATCACCCCATGAGCTGGGTTATGATTGCCTCTCCATTTTACATATCAAGTTGGTGGTATCAGCAAATAGCAAATAATAAGAGTTTGGCCTCATTAACAAGTTATGTTTTTTTCATAAGACAATAGGAGATACCTCTTTAGTTCTTAACTGAATATATCATATAAAATGATACCAAAAGCTGACCTCTGCCAGCTTAGAAGCCTCTGCAGAGAAGGTTTCTTTTAATAGTGTCAGCCCGAGTAGAGGACAAATAGGAATAATGTTGGTCTCACTGTGGGGGGTATGGTGGCATCATCCAGGCCTCTGATGGTTGAATTAGGGCACAAGCCCAGTTTAAGGAAGGGAAGGCTGTGCCCTTAGGGGTCAGCTTGTCTAGGCAACCAGGAATGTGAGCTTCTGTGACCCTTTAGTGGGCTTGGGGCGGGGAGTGGGGGAAGGCCTATTTTGCCTGGAGAGGAGCACAGGAGAAGCTTTAACCTAGAAAACATTGTTATTATTTCTTCAGTAATAGTTCCAGTTCTAGTTATGCCATTCATATCAATGATGAGCATTGTTGTGCTGTTATAATCCTTCCCCTTTGTTTAAAAAAAAAAAACTTATCATTTCTAGTTTACCAGTATCTTAAGTCTGCTCACTGACTCCTATCTAAATTCTGGAAATTTATTGAATTGTAAATTTTGGTTATTTTATATACCTAATATCTATTTAGGTATATAAAATAACCCAACCAACCTAATTTCTAGGATCCTTTTTCCAGTTTTCCCAACTTTCCCCCCCATCCTCCTTATTTTTGATGTTAGTACATGTTTGAGTGGCCTTGGACAAATCAATTAACATCCGGAGACCTTAATTTTCTCAAATATTAAAATAAGGGGTTTGGGGCTTCCCCGGTGGCACAGTGGTTAAGAATCTGCCTGCCAATGCAGGGGATACAGGTTTGAGCCCTGGTCCGGGAAGATCCCACATGCCGCGGAGCAACTAAGCCCATGTGCCACAACTACTGAAGCCCGCGCACCTAGAGTCCTTGCTCCGCAACGAGAGAAGCCACCGCAGTGAGAAGCCGGCACCGCAAAGAAGAGTAGCCCCCACTCACCACAACTAGAGAAAGCCAGCCCGCAGCAACGAAGACCCAGCGCAGCCATAAATAAATAAATAAATAAACTTATAAAAAAATAAAAAATAAATAAAATAAGGGGTTTTGAACTTAGATAACATCTAAGGTCCTTTGTAGTTCTAACAGTCTATGACTGTTTATATATGTTTTGATAATAGACCTTTTGAAGAAGTGATCTCAAATGCTAAGTAGTGGAGATGAATTCTATTGCAGTGGATTATGTATTTAACCATGACAGAGTCACACCACTGTCGAGGTCCTGCCAGGGTTTTTAAAACCTTGGGTCAGTGTTGCCAGGGTTTTTAGTTAGGTTCCACAGAACAGAAAAACAACTGCAGAAGACGGTTGCCGTCCCTGCTCTCTTTCTGATGGTCTGTTTTAACACCTTTCTTTCAGATTGTTTACTCAGAGTCATTAGACGGAGGGCTAAGTACTTTTACCATCTCATATTAAATGGAGAAGCTAGCAGTGGACTCCTTGTTATGAAACAAAATGGTTCAGATATAGTCCCAGATTACCCAACTCTGTCCGACCCGCTGCTGCTGTTTATATAAGGAGCCCAGGGAATTGATTAGCAGTTGGGTCTGGGAGGAGAATTAGGTTCTCCCACAGGCTTTATTAAAAGGGCTTTTCTGAGGCAAATGTAAAAAATAAAAATAAAGCCTTTCTTCTTCCCACTTTGAACCACATTTTCCTGCTCTTTTTTTGCTTTAGCATCTCAATTCTGTAACTGCTTAGAGTACTAATGTTTTCTTCATTTATAGCCGTTCTTACCTTAAATCAGAGGACTCCTTCCTGGTTGAACAGGCACAACTGATGGGGAGGCAGGGAGCAAGTGATCTTTGTGCAAAACTCTGTGGCCCAGTGTGGCTGGATTCTTCTTTCATCATTTGAAAGAAATGGGTTACTCTACAACTTGCTGTTTAAAATGAGGTAAAGGTGAAGTGAGTGTTTTGTGGGTAGGAGATTCATGGACCAATGATAGCCTAGCATTAGGCCCCAGGTGAGACTCCAGTGCTGTCACATCCCTGCCCAGATTCTAATTTCTTGTCAGACATCATACTTTGACCCCTTTTAAGGGCAAAGTGAACCTCCCTTATTTGGCAGCCCTATGTCTACTTTGGGAGGGTGGGGTAAACTCAGGAGACCTTGGGGCTCTCCTGAGACTGTGGACCAGAGGTTGGTGAGACCTACAGAAGAGGTAGGGCAGCCTGCAACACAGTGATAGTCCTGTTTTTGTTTTTATTTGTATTTGCCTTCCTTGCTGGCCTGAATTCATTCTAAATGACCAGTCATGGTGTGTGTGAGTTTAGTTAAAAACCATTCTCTGCTCATGCCCCTCCCCAGAGAGGAGTGTGGGAGAGGGATCCATAGTCAGCTTGGTTTGGGGAAGTGGAAGTTAAACAGGTTTCAAGGGGGAGGGAAGTGTGGAATTTATAGCGTTTCCTAAACTTGTCTGACCTAACTCTATTCTTTCTCTCCAAAAATTCCTATTGAAATTTCAAGGAAATAGTATTGTTTGCTAACACTATTGCAACTGAGAAGTGGTGGGTTGGAAGGTTTGCAATTGCCACTTTAGAAATTTCAATGTGTCTTCAGACTGGCAGCCTGGTAATGTGCAAAACTATAGGACAGGCCACCTTGATTCTGCTCCTCTGCTGTCTGCTTGTTTACTTGCTGTCATTCACTTTGACACTTTGCTGGTCATTTCACTTTGCAAGTCATGAAAATCTAGGTCTGCTGATAGACAAAGCAGCTATAGCACTGCCTACAGGAAGCTTGCAGCCTAACATGAAGCAAGGGCAGACATTAGGCATTTGTTCATAAAACCTTTCCAACAAAGAAGTACAAGTAGGAAAACTTGGGTATTAATCACAGAACCTTCCAAATGCTAAGTCAGCACTCTACTATTTGAGCGTATCCCATTGAAATCCTCAGTTTTCTCATCTGTGAAATAGGACCAAGGCCTACCTCATCAGGTTACTTTATGAGACTTTATATGTGTAAAGCTCTCAGCACAGTGCCCCTCCCCCGTCCCATAATCGGTGCAAGATAAATATTAGTTCCCTGCACATCTGACATTGATCTAACTATCTCTGAATTAAGAAAAACACAGAAAACAGATCTAAATCTATCTCCAAAGCTCTAATTGTACCTTAATTTAATAGCTTTTCTTACCACTGGGCAGTGACCCTTTAATGTTGAGTTCCTTTGTTGTGCAGTATTTTGATCTGATATTTACAATTGGTTACATCCAGATAGTGAAGAAATATAAGAGCCAGTGAGACCTTTCTTTCTCCTTTAGGTAGGATTGTATCTAACAAACAGCCCCTCTGGCCAGGCCTTGGGAACCCAGCATGGACAGAAGTACTATTCAGTAAAGCTCCTGCCCCATTAAGCTGTTTTCACCCAAGCCAACAGCACTTTAGAGACTGCTTTTACTTATCCATTGTTTCTAATTGATAGTATTGTCCCTAATGCAGTTGTTCCACCTTGTATGCCATTACCAATTCTTCCCCCTCTTTAACCAATGGGCATAGAGTTGGAGGCTTTAGTAGTGACGTATGAGATTTCACCTCAGAAATCATAAAGTGAGGGTCTAATACAATTTCATTCTAATCTCTCTTTCTTCAGCAAGGAATGGTTACCAGGTATTGTCAGTGACCAGCCATGTACTGATGGCTTTACACATCCATATGGTATTCAGGTCACTACAGCCCACAGTATTTTCTAGAAATAGCCACTTGCCAAACACTTGTCATTGTTAAGTTTAAGCAGAAAGTGGGTTAATTATGTGAATGGCACTGGCCTGTGCAGAAATGGTGTGAATGCCTGCTTTTACCACTTTCCATTCCTCTAACTCACCTTGTAGTCTCAGCACCACAGAGGAGAGATCTGCTTGTCTGGCCCTCTTAGACTGTGTTGGTTGGTTGGTTGGTTGGTTGGTTTTGTTTGTTTTTGCTTTTTGACTCCTAGAGTATGTTATGTCTGTTGAAAAAGAATATCACTCATGAATGCCCTGGTGAATGTTGACCCCAAATTATGCCTGACTCTCCTCTTTGTGGCTTCTGAATCTGTGAAATTAAGCTAATGACTGAGCTCAGCCAACAGTGTGTCCTTAGTGAGATAGACAGGTGTTTTTCACATTTCACATATTCGTTGTATTCATATCTGCCAACGAAATGACATACAATATGTAGGTTTAAGTTCTGTAAGTAGCACAGGTGAGCATGGAGATTACTTTATTTCCACTTAACATCAAATGCCTACAACCTTAAAATTTCCAGTGTGTTGCTATGGTGTGTGTCACTAATTATCATCCGTGTGTATAGCTAAGTGGCCAAAATACTTTTATAATACATATTTATTCCAATAAATGCTTCTGTCAAAAAATTCTGAATCCACATTTTAGGCCATTTATTCAGAATGCTTTCTGTTTGCATATCTTTTTAAAGTAAAAACTGAGGGTCTTCCCTGGTGGCGCAGTGGTTGAGAATCTGCCTGCTAATGCAGGGGACACGGGTTCAAGCCCTGGTCTGGGAAGATCCCACATGCCACGGAGCAACTAGGCCCGTGAGCCACAACTACTGAGCCTGTGCGTCTGGAGCCTGTGCTCCGCAACAAGAGAGGCCGCGATAGTGAAGAGGCCCGCGCACCGCGAAGAAGAGTGGCCCCCGCGTACCACGAAGAAGAGTGGCCCCCGCTCACCGCTACGAGAGAAAGTCCTAGCACAGAGACAAAGACCCAACACAGCCAAAAATAAATATAAATAAATAAATAAATAAATAAATAAATAAATAAAGTAAAAACTGAAATATGAAGTCTTTATTCCTTCCAGAATGAAGAGGTACCTAAATCAGAGTTGTGGAAATTGAGAGGCTCATTATATTATCACCCGCAAATGTGTAACAATGTCATTTCTACTGGACTTTAGGGAAAAGAGTGCAAATTCGGAAAGCACCTCAAGCTGTTTCAGATGCAGTGCCTGAGAGGAAAAGATCAACCCCCATGAACCCTGCAAATACCATTCGAAAGATACATAGCAGCAGCAGTGTTTCTCAGCGGCCATATCGGGACAGGGTGATTCACTTACTGGCACTGAAGGCCTACAAGAAACCTGAGCTGCTAGCTCGACTGCAGAAAGACGGTGTCAATCAGAAAGACAAGAACTCCCTCGGAGCAATTCTGCAACAGGTGAGGACAGCTGGAGAGAGTTCCTTCTGCTTACCTTCTTGTTGGGGAGTTCATTTAAGAGGGCTTGTTTCTGTTGTTGTTGTTATCATTATTATTGAGGTAGAGAAATTTCAGGATCGTTTTGATCAATGGTATATGAATATTAAGTTAAATCGTCTTGATTTAAACATTTAATTAAAAACTAATTGAAATGTAGACATTTATACTAGGTTTTATAAGTTAGAGCCTTCTGAATTATCAAGTTTCGAGTCATCATCTTCATTTGGGTTAAACAAACTTTGCCCTGAAATTCCATTAAAAAAAAGTAAACGACGTTTTGGTTATCTGCTTTTAGTCTTGAATCTGCTAAACTATTGCCATAATTTTTATTGGTTTATGTAGGTGAAGTTATACAATGTGTTTTTATCAGTCTTTGGTCAGTATAAGCTAGAATATTTTTACCTACTAAATAGTTTTGAATGTGTCTTGCCCTGCCTGCTGTTTTCGCCTGTAATACTCTGCCTTTTTCAACCATTGGGTATGCTGAAATCAGTCACCTGTCTTCATTAAAGGATATGAATATGTAAAGTATTAGCTCTAATCAGTTACTGTATAATCACAAGCTTAAGTATAAAAGTAAGTAATTTTGTTAAAATCAACAGTTCATCAGACTGTAGCTCCCTGTATTTTTTAGAATGACTTTGTGTCATAAATGTTGATTAGTATTCAAGTCCACCAGAAATGGAAGTCTGCTCTCTTTATTTTTTTCTAAAGCAGTAACATTTCCAAAGTTGTTCTTAAATTTCATCATTAAAAAATAAAATAAAATAAATCTGCAGGTTTTCATGTATTTTTCAAAGAATAACATTTTTAAGTCCTTTTCATCTGTTTTCTCTTATATTCAAGACATGATACCAAATGTCATGAAAGAGTAAAACCATAATCTCCAGTTCTGGGTTAACCAATCCCCAAGGTATCTTTGGCAATTTCAGGGATCTTATTAAGTCATTTGAGCACTTTTTGAAAACACTTAATTTAAACCCATATGTTACATAGCAATTTTAAGAGCTCAAGAGACAGGATGAAAGAATGAATGAGGATGAGGGTATAGGTGTGTGTGTGTGTGTTCAGTTTTTTATTTGGGGAAGGGGGGAGGTTCAGGTTATAAGTCAAAATATTTGGTGACTGAATCTCCAGAAAGGTTGTAAATTACCTCCTAGGTTAGAGGATGAGAGGGCAAAATGATGGCAGAGGCAGTTCACCCAGAGGCTGCTACTGATGTATGTCAGTAGTCATGTGATCATGAATATGTGTATAGATATAATTTTTAAATGTAGGTATACTTAATTCCTGAGCAAGTGGGATATGAGTGTCATTACTGTTGTTTATTTGATAGAATCTAGAGCATAGTCTCATCCTAGCTGCATATTAGAACCCCTTAGAGAACTTTTTTAAAATGCCAGTTCCTGGATTTCGCCCCAGACCAACTAAATGGAGCAACTGAATGGATATTGAGCCATTGACCGAGATGGGGAGGGATGGAAAAGGAACAAAAGTATGCAGAGGAATCAGGAATCCTGTCTTACATACATGCTATTTGGATGATGTCTATTAGACATATCCAAATGGAGATGGATATTCAGTAGGTAGTTACATATATATAAGAGTCTGGTGTCTAGAGACAGTTGAAGCTGGAGTTATAACTTAGGAGCTAGCAGAATATGGATTGTAAGATCGTTGTATTTATTCCACTTTGAGAAATCTGGTTGTATCTCATGTTAATTTATTTGCAAATTTGAATTTTAAGATAAGCCTATCATTTTCTACTGTATATCAACATTAATGTTAGTATTCAGCTGAGCTGTGAGAAAAGCATAAACTATCATATTATATTTTATACTACTTTTAAAAAACACAGAAAGAAGTGAAGTTTTTAAAAAGAGCATTCCAGTAGGAAATGAAAAGAAGAATACCATTCTGCCAGCCTTGAAAATGACTCTTGGTTCAGCCCCAGAATCCATACATTCATGTTGTTAATGGAGCCTGGGCCTGGATGCGCAAGGAACCGTAGTTAAGGGATAAGAAAAGATTACACTTGCAAATAATAACAGTAATTTGGGGGTTATTTTGGTTTCTGTTTCCGTTTATTGGTTTGGGGGAATTTCAAGGACTGAAAAAGTGGTTCTTCAGGAGAACTGGCAGCTATAATGAGCAAGCTTAGCAAGCCAAGAAGATGACAGACAAGATTATCAGAATTGATACTGTTTAAGGAGATAATTTCTGTTGATTACTGGAAGGGGAAGTTTGTAAACCAACATATGGGCACTGTTTGGTTTCTACTTAATACAAGTGATCAAGGACTTGTATTGTAACTCAAAAGTAATGGAATTAATAGCCAGAAATAAATAATGAAGATGTTAAGAAAACTGTTTTGGATTCCTTTGACTAGAAAAAACAATGATTAAAAAAAGAAAATCTTCCTCCACTTTTTGCATAATGTAGGATTACTATTTAACAAATGCAGTGGCCATCCAGGAAAAAAATATTTAACTATGTATATAAAGTTTTATTTAATTCCCCAAATGAAGTCAAAAAGCATTTATTGAGATCTGGCATATGCAAAGCTAGCAGTCCCTTTGGAGCCATTTGATATAGTTATTTTCAGTATAAATCCAAAAGGTTGCCTGTTTTAGGTTAAGAAATAGCAAAAAGAACTAATGCTCTCTTTTCACACCATGTACCAGGTGGCCAATCTGAATCCTAAGGACCTCTCATACACCTTAAAGGATTATGTTTTTAAAGAGCTCCAAAGAGATTGGCCTGGATATAATGAAATAGACAGACGGTCATTAGAGTCAGTGCTCTCGAGGTACGTTCTTATTTTCTTTTCCTTTAAAAATTATGCAAATAAGTAATTATTATAGTCATTGTTATTTTAGTGTTGAGATGGAAAAAAAGAAGCAAGGGTAGGCTTTCTATCATGAACATTTGAAAATTGTCCCCCTAACTGGAACATGTGTGTCCTTTCCAGAAAACTAAATCCATCTCAGAATGCTGCCAGCACCAGCCGTTCAGAATCTCCTTTATGTTCTAGTAGAGACGCTGCATCTTCTCCTCAGGTATTGCATAAAATTATATAATCATAGCCCTGAAATGGACTTTAGGGGCCACCTTGTTCAGGTTTTCTGATTTATACGTGAGAGAAATGAGACCCAGAAAAGTCGCACAGCTTCCCTACCCAAAGTTCATGGCAGAGCTTACTCTAGAATTCAGGTCCCAGCTCCCAGCCCAGAACTCTTTTTAACCATATAACACTACATTAAGTCAAGGTACTTAATGTCTACTCTGATTTTCAATCCTTGAAGTTCACGTTTTGTTATAAGACTATCTACTTTTCCATTTGATCACTGATTTATCCAGTCCCATATCCAGTCTTAAGATTATATAGAAAATAGAAGATATTTAAATTTATCTGAAGCACGTTCTAGAAAAATATTCTTGGGTAAAAATGTTTTTAAAATAAGCAAATAAAAAACTCTGCTATTTCCATATGTTTTCTTAAAGTACTTTTTGATTAGATCCCAGTCAGAATATTCCAGTGAGACTCCATTCCAGCTTAGAGTTTCCCCCAAAAGATTCGGTTGGAAAAAGATGGGGAGATCCTGGGCAACATAAGAGGTCAAGCCCACCTGGTTCTCAGACAACCTTGAACTCTCAGGTCTTTGAGACTGGCAGTGAGACAGACCTCTCTACCCCAGTGCTGCTGACAGAGTGCTCCTCTCTCTGGACCCCCCTCCCAAGGCTTAGGGAGACAGGACAGATGTGTGGGGAACAGTAAGCATGCCCTGGGCAAAAGGTTATTCACATGTCAGAAAATGTTAGAAACCTATTGTGAGGAACAGAGGAGGAACAAAATAAAAGCAATTCTGTCCTTGCATGTATGTTGTCTACAGAAGCCTCAAATGCCAACTACTATAAAGCTACTTATACTCTGATCTAATTATGTACTGGGTGTGAGATCAGTGGCCCTAAATTCAACACAGAATAAATTAATGTGATGATTATTATTTTCTTTCAAGCTAAAGTTTTAGCCACAGTATTACATTGGATGTATGCTTTGTACTTTTCAACTATCTGACTTTCCTTTTTATTTTAAATACTGTTATTGTTGTTGCTGGATTGGGCTAATATTAGCATGATTTTTGAAATTTTTTGAAATAGTAACTCCATATAATTTTTATGGACTAGTTATTCAGACTTACCTTCCAATCCAGTGAAAAGATATATTTAAGGGAGAAAAAACTTGGATGGCATTTCAGCAATGATAGAGATATGTAGAGAAATTATTCTGAATGTGCTGGTTGTTTCCATCTTAAGACAGCCAAAATATGTATAACTGGAGCATGTTAGCACATTCGAAGAGATCAAGTAAGTGTAGGCTTATTGCCCTGTACTTACCGTTGTTGGTTCTGACAACCAGTAATGTTAAAAACTGCTTCTTCCTCTCACTGAATATAACTAGGTCAGCTGTGGCCAGCAGAGGAAGGAGGCCACCTCTATTTAATACACTCCTGAGTGGTATAATCCACATAAATTCGCCTAGTCTCTCAAGGAACTTAGGGTGGGTCTGTATGATCAGAAAGTATAAGTACTTCAAGAAACATATTTGCCAGATTCTGCTTTTTTACATTAGACATGAAAACTTATTGTAGATTGTGCTTAAGCTTGGAGGATGGTTAACACAACGCCGGTAATGAATTTAAATTGGTTATAAATTTAAGTATGAATAAAATTACTCAGTTGTTCTTCTAGTAACGAGTGACACATGTATTGAATTTTAGTGCAAACTGGCTCATCTGTTTTCCCTGTTCCCCCCCATCCCAGAAACGGCTTTTAGATTCAGATTTCATTGATCCTTTAATGAATAAAAAAGCTCGAATATCTCACCTGACAAATAGAGTGCCGCCAACATTAAATGGTCATTTGAATCCCACCAGTGAAAAATCTGCTGCAGGCCCCCCGCTGCCCCCTGCAGCCGCTGCCATCCCCACGCCTCCACCGCTGCCTTCAACCCACCTGCCTGTCTCCAATCCTCCTCAGACTGTAAATTCTCACTCCAATTCCCCTAGCACTCCAGAAGGCCGGGGGACTCAAGACCTACCTGTTGACAGTTTTAGTCAAAACGGTAGTATCTATGAGGACCAGCAAGACAAATATACCTCTAGGACTTCTCTGGAAACCTTACCACCTGGTTCAGTTCTACTAAAATGTCCAAAGCCTATAGAAGAAAACCATTTGTCTCACAAAAAGTCCAAGAAGAAGTCTAAAAGACACAAGGAAAAGGACCAAATAAAAAAGCACGACATTGAGATGATTGAGGAAAAGGAAGAGGACCTTAAAAGAGAAGAGGAAATTGCCAAGCTGAACAACTCCAGTCCGGATTCCAATGAAGGTATTTTACGTTTGTAAAAACCAACTACATGGGTTAAATGAATGGGAAGAGCGGACTATCCTGAGTGTGAGATTATGCTGTTTATAATTAGTAATGCTTTTTTTATCAAATGACCTTCCGTTTAGTTATTAATCTTAGTATTGTCCTTTTGAGCAAATTTTTTTCTTGCATTTTACAGCAGTCATTTTCTGTCTCTTTTCAACCAACTATTAAACATGGTTTCTATGTTTCTTAAGATGGTGACATTTGAAAATGACCCTGTCATCCTCCAGAGACCCCCTTTTAGAAGGTGAACTTTGTTGCGCTTTTCCAGAGCTGTCACAGTATTGTGCAACCTCAACATGACCTATTATATGCCATTATTGAACTGATTTAACCAGACACACAATTAGCAATAAAAGTACTCAGGTCCTTCTTTACCAAGAAGCAGGGTCAACCCTGCTTTAGTTAATAATAGCACAGGGGAAATGTCAAATTCTTTGTAAAGCAGGCAAGGTAAAATTATATATGCAGATCCATAACATCATCTTCATTCAGAGTGAAAGCAATTTGTCTTCTGCAAGGCTGTTGGTGATTAGCTTGATAGATCTTGGGATTTTTTTTTTTTTTTTTTCAATTTTGAGAACACTGTTTTAGTTAGCTAACATCAACTGTTATTAATAAATTTAACCATTTCAAGCTTTTGGAAGCTTTCAAAGCCAAATATCTAGAGAGCCAAAGAAGCCTAAAATAATGCTTTACCTCTAAAGAAAAGCTAATCAGTAGAAAGACTGCTTACCTGAGGGTAGTGATCTTTAAAACCTAATGACACAATTAGATTTCTCTTATTTCATATATATAGAACTTAATATCTTGCATACCAACATACAGAAGATCCAAACCCATCATTTAGGACTGCTGCCAATTTTAAACCCAGCATAACTAAGGTAAAATTTCCCAGGAAAGTACAACTTTAGAAAAAGTACTTTAATGATTAGACTTTAAGGAATTTTATCTTTCTGTAATTTGCCCACAGTACTGAAAGTCTGTAATCCTTAGATTTAACTGACCATTTTTACCATAGGAGAGAAGCTTTGATTATGGAATGGTATGATGCAGTGCCTTTATTGACCTGGATTGAGTATATTGCTTGTCAAAGCATATCTGTTGAAATATGTAGATCAGCATGGTAGTATATAGTGGCCCAAGAGGTAGGTGTAAGCTTTTTCCCTCAAACACTATCATACTTGAATTTGCCAGATCAGGAAAAGAAAAAGAGGTAATAAAACTTCATGTTCAGAGTTAGTAAGCCAGATTCCTGGGTATGCCCCACTCTCCACACTTCCCACCATCAGATGGTAATCCTGAGTCAGAGACTGGATCCTAGAATGTTGAGAACTATAGCAGAGTTCGAGTTTTCTCAGAGCTGGAAGCCGAGAGAAGCAGGCCTGGTCTCTGAATCCTTCACTGAGGATGTAGTACCTTTCAAAGCCAATCGAGATTATCACAAACTGAGGATAGATTCAGACCCACATCCTCTGCTCTACTGGAATTTATCTGGTGTCTGTGACAAAGGAGAAGCCAGGTGATGTGCACTTGATGCCTTTTCCTTTAAGGCTCAGGCTGTTGTAAAAACAAGCTTTTACCTAAGCCTGAATCAAATACACACACACACACATACACACACGCACGCACGCACGCACACACGCACGGACACAAAATAAGCCCACAGAGTCTGCATGATTTGTTTAGTGTGCTTTGTCCTTTAAAATATTAAACCAAGAAATTATTAAATTCTCACTCGTTTTATATTGAACATGTATGTTTTGCTAGCAGGCAGGGTTTGGGTTTGAGTTATTAATTTAATTCTACTTGAGGGTTTTTTACACTATCACAGTGTAGTCCTGAGCAACGGGCACTTTATTTTGTCCTCTTAAAAACAAATCTGTGTAGTATTATGAGGGTTAGATATTAGAGGAGTATAAATTGGTGTTCACTAATAACTTATTTTAAATTACTTTAAACTGATAGGAAAACTTCCTGCCCAATTCCACTGTCTGCATACAAAAAGAATAGCAGCAAAAATACAGCCATCGAAATAGTCTGCTACCTGACTTCACTATCTTATCTGCCTTTGAATCCTATGAAAAGTAGATGTTGATGTAAAGTTTGTATCTCCCATTGTCTGGCTGCATCTGCCACCACAATCTTTGAATTGCTGGGCAGATGCCACAACTGTTGTTGAAAGAATAGAAGATTGACCTTGGGTTAAGATGGAATTCCTTTATTGTGCAGACACTGCAGTAGCCAGGGTGCTTTCAATGCCTGGCGTCGGTTCTGCTGGCGCTGGTCATAGGGCCTCTATTGTTCTTGTTCAATTGTATTCCTTGCTCACTATTGCTTATTGAGATGGAAGAATAGAATTTGAGGAAAAGTGTTCCAGATGTTTCTGATCTATTTTAGAATTATAGGCATTTTGTAACCATACCCTTTGGTGAACACTTGAATTTTTTTTCTTTGTAGGAGTTAAAGAGGATTGCACTGCCTCCACGGAAGCTTCTTCAACAATTGAACTCCCAGATTATTTGATGTAAGTTCAGATGTCTGCTGATGGGAGAGAACTATTTAATTTTAGAAAGTTTGCAAATTCTTTTCCCATGATTTGCAAATCAGAAAAGTAAGAAGTTCCAGAAATAGAGTCCTGGAGCCACCCCTGCAATTGAAAGGCTGCCATTAAGCCTGCTCGTCCCCAGTCCACCCTTGTCGGCTTGAGCAGGTTGTGCCTATCCCTGCTGTGAGCTCTGTTTGGTGGCCTTTAAGTATAGAGAAGCCTGTCCTTTGTTCCGGGGCCAGGCCAAGCGTTTGATTATGGAAGATTTCAGGGATCTGACTCTTCAAAAAGTCAAAGCAGTTTATCAATGCACAGTCATTCACTTGGGCCCCGCAAAGGGACAGTTTATTAGTGATAAAGTACTTAAACCTCTGCAGTTAACACAAAGTAGAGACAG
Organism: Balaenoptera physalus; assembly: GCF_965194825.1. Classification (NCBI taxonomy): domain Eukaryota; kingdom Metazoa; phylum Chordata; class Mammalia; order Artiodactyla; family Balaenopteridae; genus Balaenoptera; species Balaenoptera physalus. The sequence goes on from NC_138890.1 coordinate 100,328,771, forward strand.
ATGGATTTTTATTTAAATAAAGCTTTGCCGTCAAATTAACTTTAAGAGGAGAGAGCATTAAAATTTGATCATTTCACTTTAATACCGGTTATATTTTTCTTGTTATGACAACAAGTTGCTCAGTGCTGAGCTGGGGACTTTTTTGTAACTGGTTATCACAGAAATTATAACTTGGACACATAATTCTAGCTTTTTTATAGACTCAAAGGCTTCTGTAAGAAGAAAATAATCAAGTTGCAAAAGCCTGGAAAAATGGAGAGTGAAAGAGCAAACAGATTTGCCTACCAATAGCTTTGAAAATGAACAAATATACAAATAGCTTAAATGTAGACTGGAAATGGAATCTGGGCTGTATGAACATTTTTTTCTCTATCAGTAGCATCCCATGGTGGACAAAGTTAAACTATGCAGTTTAGCGCTCCATGTCCCATGAAATGTTCATTTCCGGAGTAGAGAACATTTTATACTAAAAATGTGTTACTTTTGCTTAACAGTAGTGGTGAAAGCTATGCTCATTGGGGAATGATATAGCATGAAACCGTAATGCTAGTTATCATCTCTTAACTAAAAGGAACCCAAGAAGCCATGCTGAGCACTCTCTCATCTGAGGTGGTGTATGGTTTTAGAGTTCTTCTGGGGAGCTTGGAAAAGCTGCTGCCACTGCGTTGGCCCCGGAAGGGCTGGATGGGGGACAGTGCCTGGCTCCACTGACGTGGGCGTTCACCTCTCCAAATGCGTTTCCTGAAAAGTCTTGTGAAAGTTGGCCCCCTCAAATAACAGCCGCAGTACTGTGCTCTCATTCTCTTATGACGGATTTTGAATTTCTCTTTTTTCTAATAGTGCTGTATACGTGTTACATAGGACAAAATCATGTGGGGAGACTGAAAAATGATTCTAACCTTTCCCCCATGGATTCAGTGTTGCTGTGTTTTGTCGACTTAAGCAGTTAATTCTATATTTAATAACTTGTTTTTAACGTACTGATCTACGGATGGTTGCTGCATCTGCCTCAGTGCATTTCTGTATGTTTGTTATTTTCTAGCTCTTTTAAAATCATGAAAGTACATAACCTATGTGATTGTTTGCCTAAGAGCAATTTATTTTAACAAAAGCTATCTTATATAAACATTGCAAATTTTCTTAAAATGATGAGAAAGCATGAATTTTCAGAAAAATCACTAAAAATACAGAACTTAAACTTGTTTCTTAAGAAAACCAAAAGGACATACTATAAAACCTTTAATGATCAGCCTCTGAATAATTCATACGTAACCACAGTATTCCTAATTTTTATATAATAAGAATACTTCGGTTACTTGTGGTTGTGAATTATCCAAAGTATTTAACGTTTTATTCCATCACTACATTAAGAGCCAGCTGTAGAACCATAACAATTTTTATTAAAAATAGTGACATTCTTTTCATTAAAATGCCAGTATAACCAAATAATCTTCTATAATAGCAACACAACTGTTGGCCAGTTTGGTACTTTTCCCTGAGGGAATTATTAAATAAAATATGGAGGGTGTGGCCTCAGGTGTGATTTTGAGAAAGTGGGATAAATATTTTATATAACAAATTGAACCTGAGTTTCACGATCAGTTTAGCCATTTTGCTCATGTATGCTTATCCCCAGGAACCTCTTTCTGTCCCCCGGGCTCTCTCTGGTCTGCAGTCAGGACAGCCCATGTCTAGAGAGGCCTGTTTCACTGCTTGGCTGGTAGTTTTCCTTTTATAGCAAGGACACTAGCAGGGCAGCTTTAAATCAGCATACTACCACTGTCTCAATTACACTTAGAAAATTGAACCTCCACACTGTCTAACTCAGCATGAATAAAAATATTAATGAGGACATTAAGGTTGCTCACTGCATCACTTTTCTCACATTTCCAACTAGGCATCTGTGCTATTGCATTTTAAATAAAACTGGTAAGAATGTCTAAAACCATTTTGGAAAGGACTGAACTCCCAAAGTTTTCCACAATGAAGAGTATATGTATACCCACTGGGGCACCCTGAAGCTCCTGCCACCTGCCTGAAATTGCTTTGAAATCTCAATTTTTATCTCAAAAAGTCAAGGGAATTTTGCATTCCATGACAGGAGCACAGAGTACAAAGACCCAGGCCCAGAGCCACAAACAAATAATATTAACTTTAATATTAAAATGCTGTTTTGGCTTACCACCACTGAATAAACTGACACTCTGGGAAGGTGGCCTTCATTCACTAGGTCCCGAGAGATATTCACACCCTGAAGTAAAACATTTGTGGCCTTTTTATTAAGAAAATAAACTAGTAGTATAAAACTGGCTTTCTGTTACACAGAGTATGACATTGTTTGAAAAGAACTAGAGAAATATACCTTTTTTCCCCCTTTTTTATTTTTTCTGGTCTAACTCTCATTTTTAAAAAATGATAAAACAAAGCAGCAGGTCTACAAAGAGCTTTGACTTCAGCACTTAGTGACTGTGGGACGTTCTCCTGGTTTCACATTACCCCTCCAATCCTTCTGTTTCCATGTGACTCGTAACAGATGGGTTGGCCTCTGCCGCTAGCATGGTAGTAAATTATTTGGGGTAGAGAAAGGTTTAGGAAGCTACACGTGTGTAAGTGTTGTCTTCTAGTTGCACTTTAATTCCATTGCCACCATGTTTTTTTCACATTTATTCTTCTTCCCAAAGTTCTTATACTCTCCTGTGGGATAATTTTACCAGGAAGGTCTTTGAAGGAGTGACAAGGCAGCAAGCAGTGGCAGAGTGGCATTCAGTCTAGGGAAACACGCATAGATATAGTTTCCAAATATTTGTGTTAAATCTCAGACTTCTGCATCATGTTTATTCTGTAGCTACTCTCCGTTTATCTTTTGTCTTTTTTACTAGAAAATATATTGCTATTGTCTCCTATGAGCAACGCCAGAATTACAAGGATGACTTCAATGCTGAGTATGATGAGTATAGGGCCTTGCATGCCAGGATGGAGACTGTGGCTAGAAGATTTATCAAACTGGATGCACAGCGAAAGCGCCTTTCTCCAGGCTCAAAAGAGTATCAGGTAAACACATTTGTTCCTAGATGGACTGACTTTCATATTTTACCTTCTTTCTTTCTCTGCCCTTCCCATCCCCAGCCATCCTCCTAGCCTTCAGAGCAAGTCCTCTCGCAGACCAGCCTCTCTGCAGCTTTTGGCCTTCAAAATTAAAGGCCTTCCTTTAAAATTAGCTAGGAAAATAAATATTTGAAATAGTTCTTGAAAATAAGTAAACATGATGATCCTATATTTCCTCCAGTGGAAAAACTATATTTTCATATAATATAATATGTATAAAATGTATAATATATACTTACATACTTACTGTAATATAATGTGTAGTGTACTGAGAAAAATACAGACAACAAAATAGGAAAAACAAAAAGCAAGATTTGGCATCAAAATATTTGACCGCATTACCAACTCAACTCAGACTATAGCTCTTACATCTGGTGCTAATTCCCAAAATTACTATTTCAAGTACATTTTTAAAAAAAATTTTTTTAAACCTCAGTCTGGCATAGAATATAAAGGGGGCTTAATACCACTCAGGTTTGGGGTTTAAGTGAAGAAAAGCATGGTGCTTCCAGCTTCCCAAGACTGCCGTTTGTTAACAGGTATTAATCTGTTTTCACTTGCCTACATTAAGTGGTAATATTACTACAGCTGACAAAGAGCAGTAGAAGCCTGACCTGCTTACTGATTGTTCGTAGAGCTCTTAGCCAAAGGATTGATATAAATGTATGTTTCCTTCCTTGTGTATGACAGATAACTTTGTCACATTTCACAGCCGCAAATGGTGCCTCCATCCTAGCCCACTGTTGTTCTGACAGGAACCTACATGAGAAAATGGGGTGGGTTTTCCCACAATGGGGAAAACAGCCTGAGAGCATCCGTGCCCTAGAGATTCATTGTGTCTTCTATTAGTGGGCCTTAATCTTTTAAACAAGCTGCCTAGAGTTATAGAAAACTTTGCCAGAGGAGTGAGTGGTTGGCAGTGCAAGAGGTCAGTGATATGGTTTGGGGGTTATTTTTTTCTATATAGTCATTTACCAGTATACCATGATTATATTTAAACTAAAATGTAATTCTGAGAATTGCTGAGTGGTTAGGAGCAGGCTCCGAAGCCAGACTGCTTGGATTTGATTCCCAGCTCTACTTGTGTGACCTTGGGCAAGCCACTTAACTTGACTGAAAATTCTAAAAATCCCCATCCATAAAGTGAGGTGATGATAGAGTTGTGCAGAATAAATGTTAGCATCTGGAAACTGCTTAGATCCATAGTACATCAGGTTATGTAGTACATAAGGGTTAGCTCTCTTCCCCTACCACCCAATTTTCCTCCCTAGAGGCAATCAGTATTACTGGTTTCCATCGTATTCTTTCAGAGGTCTGTTTGAGTATAAGATATATATACACAAGCAAATTCACAAATATACCATATGTAATTGAATCTAAGCTGTCATCATTTATAAGATGCACCATTGTCTTATGTTCCAGTAAGTTAAGGTATGATACATGATTTATCAGATTTCATTAACAATTCCTAGAATATAATATTCTATTTCTCCCTTATAAACAAATGATACCAAACTGTATAAATTGTTCTGTGCTTTGCTTTTTTCACTAGACAATATATATCTTAGAGAATTTTTTTATGTAATCACATAAAGCACTTCCCCCTTTTTTAATGGCCTCTTAGTACTCCTTTGTATGGATTAATGGACATTTAGATTTTGTTTACTTTCTTTTGCTTTACAAACAGTGCTGCAGTGAGTAACCTTGTACATGTGTCATTTCACTCAGGCACAATTAAATCTGAAAGAAAAGTATAAGTGCTGAGTCAGTTTTGCATTTGCAGTTTTAACGGCAGTTGCCAATTGCCCTCCTTAAAGACTGTACCAATTTACATTTCCATCATTAATATTTCCCACACCCTTGCCAATTGTGTGTTATCTGTTTACATTGCAAAGAAAAAAGTTCTCTTCTGATTTCTAATTATTAATTTTCTAGAATGTTCATGAAGAAGTCTTACAAGAATATCAGAAGATAAAACAGGTAGGTATCATCACTATTAGTTTTCTGACCTTTAGTTGAGAAGTGTTATGAATTCCACAGTCTTACTCCTCACTGTTGTTTTCATCCACAGTCTAGTCCCAATTACCATGAAGAAAAATACAGATGCGAGTATCTTCATAACAAGCTGGCTCACATCAAAAGACTAATAGGTGAATTTGACCAACAGCAGGCAGAGTCATGGCACTAGAGCTCTGCTTGGACCAGAAGATGTGAATAAACTTAAGCTTATTTATTTAAAATTCCAAATGAGTTGCTCTCAAATTCTAAAAAATGAAACTTTGCCTGTTGGAAGTTTCAGTATTAGTAAACTTGAGTTACCTTCCCCCCCCAACCCCCATTTACTTTGTTTCCTTGCATTTTTGAAGCTGCTTTTTTCTGGTCCTTTTTTCCTTCTTAAGACTTGTGTTTGTCAATAGAAATAATTTTTTTTGTAGATATTGGGGATCCAGTGTCTGTACTTCAAATCAATTTTTTTTTCCTTAAAAAACTGTGTTTGTCATTAGAAATGATTTTTTTTAGATATTGGGGATCTAGTGTCCACACTTCAAAGTTATGTGTGTTTAAAAAAAAAAAAACAGTAATGTACAAGGTGAAATGCTTTTGGATAAACATAAGCCTATTTTCTGACCTTTCTTAATACGAACTCTTTGCCTTAAATGGTAGAACATTTAGAAATTTGCACAAAATACAAAAAAACTTAAAACATTGTTTTGGAGGGTTAAGAAATAGAAAGGTGTGTGAGTATGTGTATAGATCTATATACACATGTGTATATATAGTCTGACTTGATCTAGAACAGTAAATCTGCCCTGCAAATTAACCCCCATTGCAATGGTTGCCTTAAGGTGTTTGCTAGTTGTGTACCTAGTGTGGTTAATCATTAGCTACACTGCTTCCCACTTGATTAGAGCAATGGGAAGCACACTGTGGCCTACCAGCGTCTGAAAGCGTGTGCTCGACCTGTATGTGTGCAGAGGTGGTGTGGATGTGAGCGTGCGTGAAGGAAAAAAGCTGCTACTCTCAGTAGGCCAAACGCTCAGGTGAAACAACTGATGAGTGTTACTGTAGGTTTTTTTTTCCTATCAAATTGCTACTTCTATCGTGGAAGACAAAAGCATTTCCATTTCAACAGTTTGTCAACTTTATTAATGTTGGGCAAAATTGATATGTTATGAAAATGAAACAGATCTATAGTTTGGGGCAAAATTATAAAATTAAACGTGTAGGTAACCTATTTATATACTGCTATAAAGTATTTTTGAAGAGAGATATGCAAAGAAGCTATTACCTACATGAAATGTATATTTAAAGATTTTTTTTTCATCCTGGCTGCCAGGAATATAAAAAAGAGTGGATATATTTAACCATAACATACTGTGATTCATCAAACAGCACAAACTTTCATTTCATGGAGTTTATCTGTTGACGTTGATTTAAACTATCATTTGTTTTATCATGTGGGAACATAAGTTATGTGGTCAAAAATATAAGGATTTTGAACTAATGTTGATTCAAGTTGTGTTGTCTTATCGTATTGTTTTTCAAAGTGCTGCCAGTTTAAAAGGGAAGCATTATGTTTACAAATATGTTTTGAAATGTTTGCCAAAATTTTGGTGGTATCTTTAATAAAGATGTTTGTCTCCAGCATCCAAAACAATAAAAAAATAAATAACTTTGTTGTGTATCGCTGTAAACCAGAAAATGTTGGTGTCTAGAAAACCTGAGAGAGCATGTAGATGAAATTTTCTCTTTGGAGTTCTTCTAAAACATTAACAGGAAAGAGTAGATAATATAGTAAAAGTATACAAAAGTATACTATACAAAGACTGAAACAAGACCCTGTGCACTATAACTCTGTAACATTACCACAGCAATTTGATTTCTACGTAGCATGGACCTCCTAGGGAATTCGATTTTCTTTTAGCATTGAGATCCCTGGTGCTCTTCCTTTTACCTCAGAATTGGTACAATCATTACTCAGCGTTCACTGATATCAAACTTTCAGTTGGAAAAAAAAAAAAAAGCAGTAAAGGAAACTTAATTGGGGATAAATTTGGTCCTCATATCATATGGTAGAGTCTCCTGAGGGATTTGTAAGTAATGACCTCATGGGTGTCATTTCTTAGAACATCATGGCCTTTTAATCAAAGATAGTGTGCTGCTACTTGCTATGAGTGGTGTTTCTCAAAAGCAAGGTGCTTGGACCACTTGCATCACCCAAATTAGAATCTCTGGGGATAGGGCCCACATAGCCCCATTTTCATAAGTATTCTCCAAGTGATTTTGCAAGCTAAAGTGTGAGAACAATTGGCTTGGAAGTAACGCTAAACCTTTAGGTCTCTAAATCTCAAAGTCTTGAACTGAAGAAGTTCGGCTATTGGCTTTTTTTTTTTTAAGCCCCTCCCTGTCAGCAGGTGCAAATCACTTTTCCTCTCTACATCATTTGTGGCACCCTCTCAGTTGTTTCACTGCTAACACTTATTTTAGAACTTGTTTACAAACAAGGCAAGCCTTCCAGTTGGCTAATTGTTAGCCCTTGGAGCTCCTACCCATCTACATCAGCACATCTTCTGGTTTACAAATTGGGTAATAATGGAAGCTGGAGATGCTTTATGAAAATCCAGCATTGCACACCCGTAGACTTGACCACCTACCTATAAAAGCCTTAATTTAGATGTTTGTTGTGTACATTGGGCAGATCCTTGCAAAATGTATATCTATCATCAGTTGCAGATTTGAGAGTTGTGAATCTCTGCATCTATTACCTAAGGCTGCATCTCTTTTAAAGATGGGCGTGAGCCTATTAAGATATTTATAATCATTCTTCATCTCCTACTGCAAGATTTTTAGATTCTCTCAAATAATTGCTGCAGGAATGGGTGGCCACTTAGTATCAGTTACTCTGGTAGAATTTATTTCGTTTTTTGTTTTTTTGGTTTTCTTGAGAGAAATAGTAAGTGTAAAATAGCATTGTCAAGATGAGACAATGAGTTTGTTATTATTTGCTCATCACATTTCATCCAAAATAATTTGAAGCACTCTTGATGATTTTTACCAACAACCATAAATTAACTCCAGAATGAGCGAGCAGCTGATTTAATACAAACCCAAAATAACATTAACTAGATGTGGTTTTGTTTTATGTGAGGACTTCACTTCCTATCTCGTTGGTTATTTATTTCCCCTGGAATACTTTAGAGGGGTTAACTTTCAACTGTAAGTAGTGATAGATGTTCAGTACTTGCTCTCACAAAAGTAATTGGCGTGGTCAGTTGATATCATAGCTCCATGCATTGATTATAAAAATCCAGTATTAATTTTCCTTCATCTCTGATTGATCTTTAACCTTAATAGTTTTCTTTTCCCTTAAAATATTTCACCTTATTCTGTAAAACAAATGCATATTTTCATGTTTGAAGCAAGGTGTTGAGATGAGGTTTGGACACAAATGGTCCGTCAGTTCCGACACTCTGCTTGGTTGCCTTACCCCTTCCACTAGTGCGTCCTTTGTTTCTGGAACTTGGCTGAAACTCTTCAGCCAGTTCATCATCTTTCCAGCCGTGTGAGTGTTGAGTCACGTATGAGTGGTTTTTGCCTTTACTACTTTTAAAGTTCTTACTGTTTATTACTTGCCTAAGTGTTACTAAATCCTTTTATTCTGTACCAGATGGGGAAAAATTATAGCCAGCTTTGAGAGGAAACTTTTGGGAAAAGATATTAACTGACACGACTAAATGAAGGCAACAGAAGATGTTATCAATGTTCTTTGTAACCTGAAAACTGAACAAGGCTATGAGGCTCATTTCAAAATATTTTGAAGTGTTAAAAATATATACATATATATCTACGCTGCTTCTCAGTTGTTCTACCCAAACCATGTTAGCAAGGTAAAATGTCACAGAGACTTTTCAGTTAACTGAGCTCAGCAGCTGTGGTGGCCCCTGTTGTTCTACACCAATTTCAGTTCAATAAAAATGTTAACTTTGCAATTCTGGTACTCGTTTTTCCTTTGTCTCATTTCAAGGCTCTTAATTTTGTCTTAGAAAAAAACATCCCGCAACAAAGTTCTCTCTGATGCCCTAATGTAAGTGATCTTCCTGGGACAGAGAAGATGACTTGTTGGTGACTCTAGGAAGTGGGAACACAGGGTATTTGCTCCAGGACCCCCTGCTGCCTGTTTTACAAGTGGAGGACATGCCCTCCAAAGGCAGTATCTCCTAGGGGAACAATAATCACAGTTACCATTTATTGAGGGTTTTCTGTGGGTTACACACTTTATATGTATTGTCCCATTTCTCCTCAGCACAACCCTGCTATCCCCATTTTATAGGCAAGTAAACTGAGGCTTAGAGAAGTTAAGACACCTGCCCATCACACAGCTAGTAAACAGTGGCGCCTGGGAAGCCTGACTCCAGTATCTGTTCTTAACCACTTTTCCGTACTGCCATTCATATGTTGGTACCTATTTAGGGTTAGGGTAACCGTCACAAAGTGACAAGTCCAGTAACACCACACAGGGCTAGACTCTTTTGATTCAACGGAGACTAGAATGTGGGTGTTGGGGTGATACCTAATGGATTATTCTCAGTGAGTTGATTTTGTCAGAAATGATAAATAAATTTGAAGGAAGGCCAAAATACTTTTTGAGAAAACATGTGTGTCCTTTATTTTCGAATGTGTGCCATCTTAACAGTGGGCTATTGGAAGGAGATTGTGGCAGTGCAGGTAGAGAGAAGAAGCAGGGTTACAGTCTTGGAATCACATCATTTTCTCTTCATATTAAAAGGCTGTCTCAGTAAAAGACTCCAGCTCTAAGGGGTATCTATCCAGTGTGAATTAGATATAAGAACATTCTAGTTGGATCCTTAACATGCAGTTTCTACAAGTTTTCTGAAAGCCTAATGGAGGAGGAAAGGAAGCAAGCCTCAATTAAGCACTAGTATTAAAAACCCAGAATGCTCAGTGCCAGCCATGATTCTGGTTGGGTTTATGAGGAGCCCCAGGAATGAATGAGGTTCCCAATGTTGTAATTATTTCAGCAGCCCCTCCCCCACTGGACATTTGACATTGTGCTTGTCTTTTAACTCCTTTCCTCAGCTATAGAGTGAAAATATGCCTTCTAACTGGGGTATGGCAGAGGCTCAGTTATTGTTTGTAAAGCACTTGGGGGTTCTGAGACCAGCCATCTGCTGGATGCACTAGGGAGGAGCATTATTTTTCTAGGTGAGGGTGAGTCTGCTTTGATTGATTACAAAGGATACAAAGGTTGAGAGAAGCTTAAGTTTTCGAGGTGGAGTGTTCGGGGTTTTATTGATGTAGACCTACACGTACCTGCCCCACTCATTTTTAACTTTCTGAGATTGGGGCCGGAGGCTGGCTGTGGCAGTAGGTGGCTCTGATATTTTATGATTGCTTAATTCTCCAGTTGGGGTCAGATGATTCTGCTGTATGACGGTGGAGATGATGTGTTATTATTTACAACTCCTGCCTGTTTAATTCAGTGGGGCGGCCAGGCTGGTTTGTCTTGCTGTAATTAGGTACTTGGGACAATCTGGGCATCTGGAAAAGGATGATAAGAATTCCTTATCTGGTCTGTGAAATACGGGAGAGTGCTTCCTAAAGACTGAGCCCACATTATCGGCCACCATGTTTAAGTTCGAAAGTTGGGGCCTCTAAGAAATGACTGACTGCCTTTCTATACTTCATGGATTCCAGGGGGCTTACAGAATTCCACTGTGGTGGAGATAGGCAGCATCATCTACCAGTCTCATCTCCTGCTACTCCCACTCCATACCAGTCACAAGGGCCTGCCTTCAGGTTCTCCAGTAACCCTTCTGCACCACCGGCTCTACCCTCCATCCCTCTCTCACTTAGCTAAGGCCTCCTCACCCCTAAGATCTCCCCCTTAAACATCACTTTCTCCAGGAAGCATTCTCTAACCTCTCAGACTAACTTGGGTCACCCTAGTATATGTTCTCTTTCATCTTATACTTCTCCTTTGCGGCATCTGTCACAATTATAATTAAATACTAATTGTATCATTAATTAAATAAGTTCCATGAGAGTAGAGACTGCCTTATTCACTAGTGTGTCCCCAGCTCCTAGCCTGGTGCCTGGCATAGAGAAGGTGCTCGATAGTAATTTACTGAAAGAATGAATGAGGCAGGCTATCCATATATGTCATTTAAAATTCATGTGGCCAGAGAATTTGGATTACTGCGAAAGTCTGCTATATCATTCAGGTTTGTGTGCCTTGCCACTTTATCTTCCCGAAGTCGTGATTAAGGAATGAGTTACTGATGGCAGACTGACTTTGGGAATCCCTTTGCCCTGAATAACTAACTGCACACCTTCAAAGGGTACAGTTCTTTCCAACACTGGCATTCATACCTCTAGTCACCTCTGGAATATGAGCATCTACATGGTCTATAATGGTTTGGAACATGAAATGGTTTAAAAAGTTATTTTTATTGTTTATCATAACTGACAGGTTCTGGTTTCATTTCCCCACTTCTCAGGGACATGGTAGAGGATGGCAGTCTAAGCGTCTCTAGCCTGATGTTTCTTTAAATTTGACATGTGCTTTTCCTGACCTTTTTTTTAATGCCTAGTGCTTCCATAACCTTCCAAGCAGTAGACATTTTGAGGATAATCAAAGGACTTTGGGATTCCTGTAATGATAGCGGTAGCAGGGCCTGTCAACAGCACCGAGAACAAACAACTGTCTTCATTTCGTAGATGATGAAATGAAGATGTTCAAATGACAGCCACCAGAGCAGGAGGAGACCCCAGGAGCTTACACTCTTCCAAGGGAGGAGCTGAGAACAGCCCAGCAGCCACTACTGGCAAGTGATACAAGACAGGGAGGAGGGGGAAAGTGCCAAACAAGAGGCATCACACCACCAGCGGTTCCGAGCACAGTCAGGCTGCAGAGCCGTGGCCGAGCCTGCAAAGCCCTCCAGCCTCAGCTTCCCACCCTGAGTGGGGTAGTACCTGCCTCAGAGGGTTGTTGTGATCACATATATGTAGAGTGGTGCTTGGCACCTAGTAAGTTTTCTATGTGTATTTTTTTGCTGTTTATTTTCTAATTATTTCTTTCCATCTTTTTTTTGAGTTGGAGAGTTTTGTAGCAATATACCTGACAAACAAGCAGCCAGCCAGAACTGAAAACCCTATTAGATTTTCGCATAACCGTGATTGAGTCCCTGTGGCAGATAAACACAACCTAGAGCATTTCAAAGTCTCTGCTCCTGATTGCTCTGCAGAATGTTTTCTCCGTGAACCTTTTCAAGCACCACAGTAGCTCCTCTTAACATCACAGCTACCAGTAACTTACAGTGCTGATGCATTTGTTCCAGACTAAAGCTTAACTTTTAATATTCTCTCTATTAATTCTCTTTTCCACGTGTCTTCATAGGGGAGAGTTTTTAAAAGAGCCTTGTCTATAAGTGCTTCTCGCCATCTAGTTACTGGAGGGGGTTGACACGGTTCATTTCAGTTACGATGCTTTGGGGAAAAGTCTCCTGTGAAAATGACTCCCCCTCTTACACCTGTAAGCTTTCCCTTCTCCTCCCAAGGAATAGAGTTCATTTAAGGCAGCCTTGTCAAAGGGGTGCCAAGAGGGTCTCCAGGGCTCTCATGGCCACCTGAGCTACAGACTCTGCAGCTGAGAACAACTGTAAGGGGGCACTAGGGACAGGGGGCAAAGCTCCTCCTGTCTCCGCTCGTGCCACCTTCCCCTCCCGGCCCCTGTTGACAAGCCTTTGTTGCTGTGGTAGCCAATTATCACCTCCCCACCTGCTCTTCCCTTCTCTTAACTCACTGTTCTCACCTGAATGATCTATTATGGCCCCTCCCTTCTGTTAACCTGCACGTATTACCATTTCTCCTCTGTTTTTGGTTAAAGATGACTTGGCTTATCAATAGTGAGAAGGCCAGTTCAGAACCAGGGACCTACAAGCAAGACATGCAAAGTCTGGAAGTAAAGTTGAAAACGCCTTGCAGCGTAGAGAGCCAAAAATGGAACATGGAGTCCTACACCCCGGGGCTGAGACCTGGTTCTGAGATTTACCGACCTGAGACCCAGGGCAATTTGCCTAAACTCCTGAATCTTCCTTCCATCATCACTGGTAGGTTGGGATAATACCTACACACCATGGTTATATTAGGATGAAACAGAGATCGTTGCATCCAACTAGAGGGACTGGGTAGGGCAATCTCACAAACCCACTTTCGTGGCTGTTTCTCTGTCCCCAGAGATGAGATCTCTGGCAAGTCTCATAATTCCTCTAGGACAGCTACTCTTAGGTGGTAAGTCCTGTGGTCACTTTTAGCATAGGTCTCATTTCAGGAACTAGTAAGTCCAGTCTGGTGTAATAGCCAAAACCCTGAAATGCATTTAAAATTAAATCTTCTCCCCTCTTCCAGCTTAGGCCTGATTTAGGCTGGAAGCCAAGTGCTTCTTGCCACCCTGCCCCCTCCTCCCACCTCTTGGCACCTCCCAGGGCTGAAGGAACAGAGGGCAGGGGGGAGGCATAAGGGGAAGGAGAGGGCCTATTTGACGGCGCCTCTGAAATCTGCCCTTGGCTGCTTCTGGGCGTTGTCAGAGCCCGTCCCCCGGTGCCTGGGACAGCACCCTGCTGAGCTCTCCAGCCTCTCAGGGTGTTTTCAGGGCATCTCCTTGGGGGTGGCCCTCCAACAGCACACCCCCGACCTCTTCAGGCAGGAAACTAGCAGCTTAGAGCCCTTTTCTGAAGAACCAGGCCAGCATATGCCAACTAGAGGTGTTTGGTCTCTCATCACCCTCCCACCCCAGCCGCAAACAAAAGTAAGCACTTCGGGCCTGCTACCTGTGCAGGTGTAGTGACCTCCAAATGCATCCTCCACTCTGGTGGAGGGCTGGAGGTTTCTCAGACGTAAATCAGTTTCCAGCCCCCTCTGTGACCCCTAAGCTTGCAGAGTCACAAAGCAGGTTTTCTTTTTCTTTTTGACTTTATAGAAGAATGATTACATGTAAAAAGCTGTACACATTTAACGTGTACAATTCAATGAGTTTGAGGACAAGTGTATACCGTGAAAGCAGCAAGGCCACAAACGTACCCATCACCTCCCAAAGTTTCCTCTTGCCCCCTTTATTATCATTATTTGTGTGTGTGCACACGCATGGGATAAAAATATTTAACAGAAGATCTATCGTGTTAGCAAATTTTAAGTATACAGTACAGTATTGTTAGCTATAGGCACTATGCTGTATAGCGGATCTCGAAACTTATTTCTCTTGCATAACTGAAACTGTGTTCCCTTCGACCATCACCTCCCCATCTCCACCCCACCCCCACCCCAGGCCCTGGTAATCACCATTCTACTCTGCTTCTATGAGTTTGACTATTTTAGATTCTACACATAATTGAGAAAACATAGTACCTGTCTTTCTCTGTCTGGCTGGTTTCATTTAGCATAATGTCCTCCAGGTCCATTCATGTTCTCACAAATGGAAGGATTTCTTTTTTAAGGCTGAATAATATTCCACTGTATGTATATACCACATTGTCTCTACCCATTCATTCGTCTATAAACATTTAGGTTGTTTCCATATCTCAGCTATTGTGAATAGTGTTGCAATGAACATGGGAGCACAGGTGTCTCTTTGTGAACTTAATTTCAATTCCTTTGGATAAACATCCAGAAGTGGGATTGCTGGATCATATGGTAGTTCTACTTTTAATTTTTTATGGAACTTCCATACTGTTTCCCACAACAGCTGCACCAATTTGCATTCCTGCCAACAGTGCGCCAGGTTCCCTTTTCTCTGCATCCTTGCCAACATCTAAGTGGTCTCCACGAAGCCACTCTCATTAGCCTGTGGTGAGGGGAAGCACGCTCTCAACTCTCCATAGAAACCCTCTGATTTCCCACATCAGCTGACTGCTCAACATCAAGCCCTTATGCCATTGTGGAGCCAGGGGCTAAGGGGAACAAAACTGGGTTTTCTGATAACCTCCTCTACAAGCCCAGCATCTTGCTTTATGTTATGGAGGTAGATGCCATCTATTGTCTTGTGACTTCATCCAAAGCTGTCAGAAAGAGTCCTGTGTTAAACCCTGTCATGTATGCTCTTGAGTTCCTCAGTCACAGCACTGGTGCATTCATCCAGTAGTTACGGGCACTAGGCATGGTGCTAGGTGGTGGGAACGTACCAGTGAACAGGACAGATGCGAATTACACAAATTATTTGATTCCAGTTGTGGTAAATGCTGCAAAATAAATCTCTGAGAATGAATAATAAGGGGACATAGGGCAGTGAGGGAATGGGGCAAGGCCTCCCTGGGGAACTGGCATGGAAACTAATACTTGAAGGATGAGAAGAGTCAGAAGAGAGGAAAACGTACCAGGAAGAGAGAACATGCCGGAAAGGCCCCAGAGGAAGGCCTTTAGCACTCACTGAATGCATGTTTATGCAAATCGCTTCTCATTCACAAGAGCCATTTAGGGTCGGGCGTTTTTGGTGTTGAACTTGTTCCCTCAGGTGCTGCTTTGTCCTTGCTAAGCAATTCTGGGGAGATGAGGCCCAGAGACGCCCTGACATGGTTCCCTCCTGCGAACCACTGGAGGTTATCGCCTATCAGAGGCGTTTGGGTACTTGAGGTTCTTTCCTGGTGGCCTTCTCATGTGGCTACTAAGTTCTGAGGAAAGTTTCCAAAATAGAGAGACCTCAGTTTAGCAGCCAGTGGCTCCCAAAGCGGTCCGTGAGTTTTCCCGTGGGAAGGTCTGGGCTGGGGAGGAACAGCGGCTGCTCTCCCAGGGGTCGGCGAGCCTGCCGTCTCCCCTGAGGCCGGAGGCTGGTGCAGAGTGTGCACACGGGGCGCCACGACTGGCAGGTGCCCTCCAGCGCTGGAGGCATTTGGGGCTCTGGTAAGAAGCCTTGGCCACGTTGATAGAGCCCTATCAGCTAGAGGCAGGTTCTCTGAGGAAGAAAGAAACAACATCTGTACTATCAAAACTGCTAACCCGTCACCTCTGTTGTCAGCAGCCAGGGGAACCATCCGTGTGGTGTGACTCTAACAAGGGCATCGGTGGGCAAGCAGGAAACCAAAACAAGAGTGGTGAGAGAAAGATGCCCAAAGGACGGGGAAGCTGAAAAAGCACTTCTGGGAATAAAATGAGGTAAAGCAGGGAGGCGAGGTGGACACCTCCTTAAAGACCACTTTACGATGTACAGTGCTTTGTGCCTTGTCTGAGCACTTTCTCAGCTGTTCGCAATTGATCCTCCCTTTAAACCCTGTATAGCGTGGAGTGGGACATCCCACCAAGAACAGGCCAGAGGGTGACGTGGTATCAGCTCTAGGACAAGAATGCAAATCTTGTTGCCCTACTGCACCCCACTTCCTGTCAGTGTGCCTTGCCCTCCCAGGCTTGGTGCTGATCCCCAAGATTTACCTGGTGACAGAGGAGCCCTCGTAAGGCCTCCTCACAGCCCACTCATGTTCTGCCTTCTTGAAACTGTTTTTCCTCTAAGAGTACTGAAGTGAACGAACCTCTTTTTACAGGAGGTAAAATATCCATTTCCTTAGCTGTGCTCTGGGCCAGCTACTCCTCGTTGCCTGGGCTCCTTCAACCAGGTAAATACCTCAATCTGCTCTGCAAATGCCTTCTTCTCTGCTACCACCACCCTTGAGCTCGGGCCTTTGCACAGATCACTGATGGTGCTCCCAGGCTTCCTCCACTACTGCAACCATCCCCTCCATCTGTGTTCTGCGCAGAGATGGGGTGCACGGCATCAGAGCCGGACCAAGTGTCCACCTGAGCGGGAACAGAATCTTAAAGGACACTTCTAAGCAAATCAGTTTCATCAGATTATCTTTCTAAGTCACTGACCATGAATGTTACGGTCATTCGATGAAAAAATTAAAATTTGTCCTTTGTCTTTTCTTTTGTTAAAAAAAAATTATTTCTACTCTTGCAAAAATTTCAAACAGTACCTAGTAGATAAAAAGTAGAAGACCCCTGTTCTCACTCACCTACCTTAGGCTCCAGAGGGAGCCACTAACGGTACATATGCATGCACAGTTTTTCCTTCTGTTCAAACAGGATATCAAACTATAGGTCTGCAACTTAATTTTTTTACTTAACAACATTGCTTGAACATTCCATGTTAGTCCCTGTTGACTTCTTTCATTCTTTTTAACAACGGCATGGTATTCCACTGTTTATATCATAATTTTATAATTTAATCACTCCTGATTGAGAGTCAGATTATTCCTAGTAAGGAAAAACTGAAATCATCACCAACAATAGCCAAATAAATGCTCTTTTTTCAACTGAATGGTTTAACGTTTTAGTCACTATCCCTGCTGACAATCCCTACCTTGCCTCGCTCACTAAATCCTCTTAAAGCATGAGAAAAACTCAAAATACAAAGACTGTTTACAGGATGTTCAGAAATAATTTACAAATGTAAAAATTTTAAATATTGTGAATCAGTTTCTAAAAGTGATCAAGGATATTTTGTTTCTTGAATTCAGCAACCTTTGATGCTATGAATGAGGAGAGAAGAAAAAATGTTAATTTCCCTACAGAAAATTTTGGGCTATTACATCATATTATATATTATATTGTATGTTTATTTTATATGTTTATATGTTTAGGATTTACAATAGTTACATTCTGTTTTTTAACCATAATTTTATGTGCGTTTGGTTTAGCTCTATAGTAAACAAATTCTGGGCTCTACCTCATCCTTTAACACTATGCCTTCCCCTTTCCTGAGACTTAATTTGGATTCATCTTGTGGTTGACTAGACTTTGTGGTCCACTTTTTTCTCTAGTTGAATACCTCTGTTGAGAAATTTGAGGTCAGCCTGCTCTTTTCCCCCCTTCTAGGAAATTTGCTTTTTCTGCGTAGATGCCTAGGAATTCTTACATTGTCCTTAAATTTCAGTAACTTGACTTACATGTCATTGTGTTGATTATTCTGTGATCAGTTTTTTTCCCCTGAATCTCTTCATCTGCAGAGTCAGATCATACTTTTTATCAGTGGAGTTTTCTTTAATTTTATTTTTGACGTTTTTATTTCCGGCTGCATTTGTTCTGTTCTCTACTTCAGGGATACCATTATCTTATATGCTGACTGGATGTTGGCTGTCTTTAATAACTGTCATCTTCTTTCTACTTAATTTCATTTATTTGAGGTTTTTTTCATCCTGCAAATGTATTTTATTCTCTCTAGTCTGACCTCTGCTTTGCTCAATATGTTTTCAACATCTGTTCTAATGTGATTCTCATTTCTAGGATGTTTTTATTATCTTCAATTTCTTTCATAACTCTCAGCTTACTTTAACTTCTTTTGCTTATTCTTCTTTGATCTCTTATATTCCATTTTCAAATTGTTTTTAAAAGATGTATTTTTCTTTTATTTCTTTGGGAGTGGAGATAAATACGCATCTGAGATTATTTGGTTTGCTGGAATAATTCTTTTTAACAGTAATCTTCATCTGCATTCCGATTGTTGAGTTTCTTGCCTCCTTTTTGTTTTCTGTTTGTTTTTTTTATTTGCTTTTGATGTTATTAGTATGCCTAAGGCTACATGAAAACATAGACTCTGCTCTGAAGGGAATGCACTTCTCTCCTGGCTTGGAGAGGAAGGTAGTTATGGAGGGGGGTCAGTGGGTAAGTTAGGGCAGCTACAGGTTTCAGATTGGGTCTGATTCCTCAGTTTTTAGCCATATTCATCATATTCTCTCGAGTGAGTGGATCACCCAAGCACAATGTCAGTAAGGATCATGAGAGACTCTGGCTCTATCTTTTGTTTGGTTATTTCTGTTTATTTGTAGTTCCTTGTTTGAATCTGATCAACCACTGCAAATCTGGTTGCCATTACCACTTTTTCATCCTCTCTGCCTTGCCTCCTAAATAGGAATTCTACTTAGAGGAAAAATAAATATGTCTTGCCTAATAACATCCTTCCATCTGTCTACCATCCTCTCTGCTCTACTATGTAGAACAATCCCCCAGAGGGTGCATTTCTCTTGTGTCCCAAACACACCTTCAGTCCTTGCTCTGAGTAAAACAGCAGCACCTGGGCCCCTTATAGCACTCACTTTGAGAGAAATCTGAATCCTAATTGGAACCCAGAAGGTGTGTTTCAGCTTTCTATAGCCTCCCTTGATTCGGTCCTGATTCGCTATTTTTGGAAGATAATGTGATTTGAGACTTTAGCTATTTCCTAGTTTCATTGCAGATGGACTTTTTCTATCAAAATTTCATCGTTTTAAATTTCATCCCCTTTGTAGGTTTCATGGAAGGAGGTAAAGAATATATAACTTTACACTACCATCCTTTAGCTAGAACATTATTTTTTTCTTCGAACTCTTTAGTTAATAGGCTCCCTGGATTACAAACATTTTGCTTCACTTAGTTTCATTCAAAAATTTTTATTGAGTAGATATTAGATGCAGAACAGTATGTAAGATGCTGCTTAAGATATAAAAATGAGTAAGACTCCAAGACCTACTTTCAAAGAACATATAGTATAACATGGGTAAGATGAGAAATCTATAAGCAACAATAGTAAGATGCATTAAATGGGGTCAGTGAATGATCACCATTATTATGATGGTGATAATGATGATGAAAGGCCCTATGGAGAGTGTGATCACACCCTCTGAAGGGATGATAAAAGTTAAAAGGAAAGAGAAGAATTGGTGGGCAACATTCATCCTAAGTAACTTGAGGTAGGGTGTTATGATGACAAGACAATGGTCTTTACAATACAGACATGGGCTCACCTCTCAGATTGTACAATTACTTTACGCCCTCAGTGAAATCACTCCTCTCTGATCGTCAGTATTGTCTTTGTTAAAATACTCAGTGCTTCCAAACTGTTGTCAGAATCAAGTGGAATAATGCATGCCAAGGTCCCTGCACAGTGCCTGGCTCATAGTAAGTGATTCATAAATGTTTATTTTCTTTCTGAATTAACTCTGTTTATCATACTTCATCCTTTCATTGCCATATCTGTTCTGTCATATTAACTATTTAACACAGAGGAAGATTTTTTTTTTAAAAGATGAGTGTTCTTATGCCCTTGTTAATTCCATCTGCTATATAATTGTATAATGCAAATATATCATTGCTCTGTTAATCTTATCTCTAAAAAAATCAAATGAGACAATCATGAAAGTGCTCCTCAAACTGTCAAGTAATAGCTGGTGTAAGGAAATGGTATCATCATAATGTACACTTTATCTTATATTCTGTCCTTTTAAAAGAAATCCCAACCCCTCCTTTGAATGGGACATGCCTGTAACAGATTTGAACTGGGCTTACCCTGGTGTGTATTTAGACAATTTCTCTACCATTTCAAGGCCATCTCTCTGAGAATATTTAGCATCTGCTTGAGGCTGGTTTAGAACCTCGCCAGTGTTTTCCATAGAGGTGCAATATTATACACATAAAAAAGAAAATAGGTCAAAATCTCCTGTAGTTGTGCCGCCTGGTTCCTCGGCTAAAGGTCATTCTTAATCCTCCTGCAGCTCCCAGAACACCGTGTGCAGTGTGTTTTTAAAAAATATTCCAGGAAGGAAATGGCTTCTTTAAAGAAAAGCAGGGAACACATTTTTATTGGGAACAAAGGACCCCAAATGTTTCACAATTCCATTTAAAACACTGCAAAGATGAGTTCTAGGGAAACTTCATGGTAGTATTTTTCCTATAGTTAAATTTTGAGACCACATCCCTGGATAGAACCATGGCTGGGACTTTAACCATTATCCTTCTGTGAAAGGGGATGGAAAATGAGAGGATTCCATGGGCCAGTGTCACCACACCCACGTGCAGAGAATGGTATTATCGTGGCTGGAGCGTTTCTGAGCTGGGACCAAAGTGAGACTACGCCACTTCTCAGAAACACAGAAACCAAAAGGAAGTCTGAGAATGCCACAGGGCACACTCAGACTGCTATGAGGACATGCACTGAACAAAGGGCACAGATAACCGCGAGGCCAACCTGGAAAGCTGCCCCCTTGCCCCCTTGGCATTCCCACTTCTCATGAGGGGCAGCAGCTGCTCCCAGATCTCCGCCTTCAGCCAACCAAGTCCATCTCCCAGAGACACTGGCAGTTCCTCCATCACCCAGAGTACTGTCCCCCAGTTAGATGATACGGTATTCAGAAACGCAGTTATTTTCAGAAGTAAATTTTTTGTTCTCTGAATATGATCTCATTTCCACATTTCCTAAACCTACCATACAACTTGAATTCCCTTTTTTCTATTCATAGCAGTTCCCTCATCCAGTTTTGACTCAACCTTTATCAAAGGATGTGCCACAACCTCAGACATTTGTTTGGAAATACTGTGTGTGTGACTCAGGAACAAATGAGTAAGTAAACATGAGCACACAGGTATCATCCCTTTGATTTACTATCCTTTATTTTCTAAAAGGGATGCTTCTTTCTCCAGGTATTAGCCAGTAACACATACAAAAACAAAACTATATGTATCTGCATACATAGACACATACACATATAATACATGTATGTGTATATGTATGTATATAAAATTTGGCTGATGCCAATATAATTTACTGCAAAAGTTGTACACATTAAAAGAAAAACATTGTAGCAACATCTCCTAAAAAAAATGATGCCAAAATTAAAACCTATGTCACTGAAAGGTTAAAGTATATTACTTCTAAGATCTGTTAAATCCTTTTGCTTCCTGAAGCATACATTCTATATCAGTATTGCCTAATTGTGGACATCAGTACATTCTTTGCTTCCTTTAAGCCCCTAAAATAAAACTAGCTCCCCCAAACCAAAATAGTAGGTTTTGTTTTTGTTTCTACTCATGTGGGGGAGTGACTGAAAACGTGTTCACTGTGAAATTGGTAAAAACACCTTGTTTGGCCCACACCGTGCGGCTGCCCCAGGCCTGGGACCTGGGGCTGAAGTTGTACAAAACTGCCCCACCTGGGCTTATTTTGATGCCTGAGACCAAACATTCCTTGCCTCTTCCTGCTCCTGCCCTCTGTCACATCTTAATGTGGGCCTCAGCTTACCTTTATCGTGCTGTTAGCCCACTTTTTTACTAGCCTTCTTGGCTTCCCTAAGGGCCCTGGAAACCCTCACATAAAGTCAAGATGACTCTAAAAGTTTATTTTGACACGTACTCTAAAACCTTGACCAGCTGTTGTAGGGATATCTGGTCACCTTAGCAAAAGCACAAAACAAGTATACATTCCGTCTAGTTCCCAAATGAATTTCACCTTTATTTCTTGCCATTAAACAGAAGAATGCCATTTGGAGCGAAGCTGTGAAAGTTGGGTTTATATGTAGATACACCAAGAAGATACAAGTAATGCTGTTCATCTTAGTCCATGTGTCTGTCCTTTGGACCAGAAGCAAAGAAGCCACTCTGCTGGAAGTGCTTACCTTGGGTCCACAGACACCCAGGGGGCTCTTAGATGGTATTCCGGGGATCTATATATTTGGATGGGAGAAAGACTAACTCATTTATTTTCACTAACCTGTAGCTGAAATTTAGTATTTCTTTCAATTATGAAGATAGGCAACAAAGCATAATAGTTATCTGTGACTTTGTCACCAACCATTGTTGTCAATACCTTTAAATATCATTAACATTCATCACTACTTTGAAGGTACAGTACTGATTAAACCCACCAATACATCTTATTTAATGTATTAAGAAGCATCTACGTTACTGTATCACTCATTTTTTAAATGTTTGATAACTATTCTTCAATATAATTGGTTTCCTTAGTATCCTATGAATTCTGTTTTATACTTTTAAGAACATCATTCCAAGAAGTGGTCCATAGGCCCTACCAGACTTCCAAAGGGGCTATGGCTTAAAATCAAAGATTGAGACTCTCTGCACTAGGGTTTCACAGACAAATTTGAATCGCTGATTTATAAATACATCAATCACAATTGAAACATGATGGACGATAATGACCAATGTTTATGGAATTTGATTTAGGCATGGGCTTCTACCAGGTGTTCAACCTTCCTGGGTCAAGAAACTTCAATGAAAGGGTGGAGAGAAAGAGAACCTATTGTCAGCAAGCTTTCGGAACTGCAAGGCAAGCCATTGCATAACTATAGGCTTGATTCACTGGTTGGCCTCCTTTATTCAGCTTGCTGAGATTACAATATTCCTGTCTTCAAGGATGATTATAGGTTACTAGGCCTGCAGGTTCAAAACTGCCCTCTGCAGCTATTCGTAAATTCCTCTGACTCTTTATTCATTGTCTGTTGAGTTCCCTAGTCCCTTGCCCTAGAAGTTCTGGCTTATTACTCTGACTTACAGTTTTACTTAGAACTTTACAATGAAAGACAGTTCTTTGTCTTCAACAGAAGTTGATTCCATATAGTCAGGTCCTACTGGACTTGAGATGATTCTTCCCTTAATTTCAGCTGATACATATTCTCAATGGCTGACTCAGAGTCATGACTCAATAATGACAACATCATTTTAAACTGACGAAATTTGAAGAGAACCCTGGACAGAAATAGATGGGGAAAACATGTAAAACAAGTGACAGGAATAAAAGAAATACCAAATGAATGACTACCACTGTTCCTCTGTCTTGGAGTAAAATAGAAACTTTACTAATAATAACACATAATTTGCATCTGAGTAGAGCTTTTATAGTCATTGTTTTGTTCGATGTGCAAAACAACTCTGTAAACAGTTACAAAAACTGAATCTCAGAAAACCCATAGGCCCCAGACTAAAAAGTGGGGCACCAGCCAGGGAAGGGGGTTAAGCTTTCTACCCTTGGGGCATGGGCTTCTCCTCACAACACAAAATCTGAAGAGCCCAGAGCCCTTGAGGGTGCAGATCTAGGAGAACCAATAAGACAAACAAGAACTGTGTGCTGATTGAAAACTAAATGACACTGGGGGGTGCAAAATTGTAAACATAGGCACAAATCCCACGTTTTCTTGAGAGAGTTCCTAATGTTTATAGCACTCATTGAAGATGGAAAAGGACAGAGAAGCATTATTGGCCATTCTAAGCAAAAGAAAGAAATGATAATGTACATGGAAGATAGGATCCAGCAAAAGAAACTAGAGGTCAAAAACAATTGAGAATCTACTTTAAGTTATATTTCAATTTTTAACAAGTTTATTGCTGATATATTCATAGGTTTGGTTTATTATTATAATTGCATTACCCACTAAGCAGTATGATCTATGATACAAATAATAATGTCTTGAATTTTTAAAATATATTTCCTATATAGTTTTCTGAATAACATCTAACAAAAAATATTATGTGACGTTCTTTGATTTTATTCAAAAATAAGGGAATAACTTCAGGTTTTGGTTATTTGTATCTTGTTTTGTTTTTTAGTGATCTCTTTCCCAACTACAGGGAAACCTTAATGCTCATAAAGAGAAAAGGGGGAAAAAAAAAGGATGGCGGGCCCTGGCTGGTTTCTAAGCATTGTGCATACAAGCGGTTGCTACACAGGTTTCCAGATCCTGATTTGAATCTCAGGGGCCAGAGTTGTGTGTGTTCCACAAAAGGCCCTTTGAAAACATTCCTTTCCCTTCCTAGTCTGACAAAGCCCTAGAATGACTGGCCTTTGAGGGACAGACGCATTGGCTTGGCCTGGCCTCTGCTCTCCCATGACAGACTGTGAGCCGTGCTCATCTGTCTGGGATCTGCTGCCTACTTCCTCCATTATATTTAGCTCTTCAGTTATTTTCCTAATGAGCTGTCTGTTTGCCTCCAGCCTTCCAGCCAGAAAATGTGTGTAAATCATACACTAAGTACCCAGTGCTTGGGACCTACAAGGAACTGCTCTATACATTTTGAAACCCACCCACTCTAGAGTTCGTGCTGCGTGTGTCTCTTTATTATGTTTGCCCTGTAACTGGCCAAGAGCACTGCTCTCGAGCCGTCCCCAGCCTCGCACCTCCATTCTCTCAAATGACCATCTCCATAGCCGCCCTTCCCCACCTCACTAGGAGGGCTAAGGTAGCTAACAGGCAGACCTAGTACGTGTTTAGGACTGCAGCAACAGAGAGAGAAAGTAAAAATTAAAAATATTTTAATCAATCAGGTAGTTACCACAGGAGAATCTTTTACATTTATGTTGTGGCTTTGAGTAGTCTTTATTTTGAATTATGCATGCTGAGGGAGAATGAATCTTAATATTTTTGATTTGTAGGGACTCTATAGCCATCGTCAGGCCCGGCTTTCTCATGTCTGACAGATTGGTTTTTGCTCCTCCCACTCCCCAGTGAATCTTCCACCCAAAGTGGATGTGACTCAGGGAGTTCAATCCTGCTGGAAATCTGGGACTTGCTGAGCCTCAATCTGCCTTAATATGAACTGTTTACCTCCTCTGGTTCCACCTTTCCACCCCAATAACCTAAGGAAATTGTAGAAACCCAGTACATTCAGTCTTTAAAACCAAATGATATTTTTGGTGGTGGTTCACGATCTATTTTCATGAAGTTGATGAACACCAAAATATACAAGGTTATCTCTTCACATATGTAAAACAGTGCATGACTCTTACCTCTCATGTTTCCTGAAAGACTTATGTGCATATTTTAATTAGGTCCCATAAGACCCACTACATGAAATGGGGATTGACATTTTTTATTTTTTTTAACATCTTTATTGGAGTATAATTGCTTTACAATGGTGTGTTAGTTTCTGCTGTACAACAAAGTGAATCAGCTATACGTATACATATATCCGCATATCCCCTCCCTCTTGCATCTCCCACCCTCCCTATCCCACCCCTCTAGGTGGTCACAAAGCACCGAGCTGATCTCCCTGTGCTATGCAGCTGCTTCCCACTAGCTATCTATTTTACATTTGGTAGTGTATATATGTCAATGCCACTCTCTCACTTCGTCCCAGCTTACCCTTCCCCTTCCCTGTGTCCTCAAGTCCATTCTTTACGTCTGCGTCTTTATTCCTGTCCTGCCCCTAGGTTCTTCAGAACCATTTTTTTTTAGATTCCATATATATGTGTTCACATACGGTGTTTGTTTTTCTCTATCTGACTTACTTCACTCTGTATGACAGACTCTAGGTCCATCCACCTCACTACAGATTAACTCAATTTCGTTTCTTTCTATGGCTGAGTAATATTCCATTGTATATATGTGCCACATCTTCTTTATCCATTCATCTGTCTATGGACACTTAGGTTGCTTCCATGTCCTGGCTATTGTAAATAGAGCTGCAATGAACATTGCGGTCCATGACTCTTTTTGAATTATGGTTTTCTCAGGGTATATGCCCAGTAGTGGGATTGCTGGGTCCTATGGTAGTTCTATTTTTAGTTTTTTAAGGAACCTCCATACTGTTCTCCATAGAGGCTGTATTAATTTACATTCCCACCAACACGGCAAGAGGTTTCCCTTTTCTCCACACCCTCCGCAGCATTTATTGTTTATAGATTTTTTGATGATGGCCATTCTGACCGGTGTGAAGTGATACCTCACTGTAGTTTTGATTTGCATTTCTCTAATGATTAGTGGTGTTGAGCATCCTTTCATGTGCTTGTTGGCAATCTGTATACCTTCTTTGGAGAAATGACATTTTTTATTTTAAGACCTAGGAGGTGTTATGTAACCAAGCCCTCCCTAACCTTGAAAACCAGTCTGCACACCAAGGTGGAAAAGCCCACCACCTCTATGTCCATGAGAGTGAACTTGGATGGGCAGTGGCTGCTGTTCTTAAGTGATTTTCTGCTCGAGGCAACACCAAAGGGTGAAAAAAGTCTAGAGAAGATTCGGGGTTGATTTAGCAACTATTGGATATTGTAAAATACTGTGTGAGTGTTTGATTTTTAAAAAGCTTTGATATGTTGATGTATAAATCTGCACAAAAAGTAAACCAGGTGGAGAATGTACATCTTTCAGAGGACTCACAACAGCATTTCTTAAAAAAAAAAAAAAAAAAAAAAAAACAAACCCAGTACATTGTCCAGAGCATTTAAAGTATAGTGTAGATTTTAAATTTTAATTTAAAAATAGTTTTGAAAAAATAAAACTATATGCAGAAGATCTAATGATTTGATTTGCAGTGAGAATTTTAAAATTACATTTTCAGAGCTCACACAACCGATCCATCCCCTGACCCCCAACACCCCACCTCTACCTATTCTTTCCCTTGTAACTTTGTGTTGGGCAGAAATGAAGGGACAGAAGTTGCAAGGTCTACTTGATATTATGTGCCTACTTCTTCTCCTCCTGCCCTGACAGGAAGAAATCATGAGGCTGGGATTTGGTAAACATGAGGTTCTTGCTCAGTGCCCTGGGGAAGGTAAACCCAAGCTCTGGCAGAGGGGAAAATGCCTCCCAGTTTCCAAAACTGGACAGTCAGGCCTAGTTTGATCCACGGGATCCGGCTGCACCAAAGTAAGCCTGGGTGGCCACACTGTGGCCACATCAAAGCAGAACGCCGAGCAATTTGGGGACATTTACCCTGCAAGTTTTGGATGGAAACGCGAATGGGAGGAGAGGCTGTGACGGCCCCAGCCTCTTACCCTGTAGGTCCCCGTCGTCTCAGGACCTCCAGGATAGACTGCTCCCCTCTGTGGTCTGGGATTCGCTTGTTGAGACAAAGAGTGTGTTCAGCCTCACACACGAATGAAGACCAGATGAAGAAGTAAGCCTCCCTGACCACTGCTTCCCCAAGAGATCGCTCTCTCACGCCCCCCATGGAAAGCCTCCACAGAAAAATCAATCTTCTGGTCTTTCAATCTGCCTTCTGTCCTAGTCAGAGGTTGCCAAGCATTACGGGGGGCTCCTATCACAAAGCAAACAAGGCCTGAGCGGCCGGAAGGAGAGAGAGAGCTGCTCTTTAAAAGCTTGTAAATGCTGTTATATTTTTAAAACCACTTACTGAAGAGGTGAGTTATTTTCTCCTCCTCCTTCCCCAGAAGCACAGCCATTAAGGTTACCTGGAAACCTGTCCAGGAAGCATGTGGCAAACAGTAACCATGCAATAAAAACATCCGCATCTGTCATCTAATAGGAGATGGTATCGGCAAGGTCATATTTGGGTAGAGGAAGAAGAGGAAACCTAATTGGTTTGCAGGCCCTGGCTATTCGGAGGGACGGTTCACATGTGCGTTTGGAAAGGGGGCTCTGTTCTTAGCTCGGCTGGGAGGGCACTAGATTTTGGTCTAAGTTGGAAACGAGAGAGATTTGAGATCAGATGCTCCTCATACTGAAGACTACCCTGTGGAACGAAGAAGCACAAGAAGAATAAAAAGGAGTTAGCAGACACTCTGCCTCCACTCTGGAAGAACTTGCAATCTGTTGGACATGTGATGGACACGGAGAAGGACCTGAGAACATTGGTTTTTAAGTTTCAAGAGCAAAATAATATAGTATAAAGGGGTATCTACTGGGGGGACAAGAAGATTTCATAGTGAAGGTGATTTTGAATAGTCTTGAGTGACAGTGAGGGCAGCAAAGAAGATGGGAGGAGAGACGGGGAGGGTGGCTGCCGTGGTATGTGAGCCAGGCACATGTGCTGAAGAGATGAGACAAAATCACCAGGAGATGTGTTGAGAGAATGGAAAATGTATAGTGTTGTGGATCTGGATGTTTTTGTTCCCATGATTGTAGGGGTAAGAAGGGTTGATGACTCCTCTGTCTCTTCATAACCTTAGCTCCAGACTCTCAAAAAAAACCCTTCACATTATGAATGCCATAAAAGCTGTTTTTCTGGTTTTGTCTTTTTCTTTTTTTTTTTTGCTGTTTCTAAAGAGCTTATTCCTAATGTGTATTTCATTTCCAACCAACACCCTTTCTATGTCAGATGAGGTGATAAAATTTGTAATTAGAGAGAAGCAGAAAAGTATGGCTCATTCATTTCCCCACGCGGCCTTGACCACACACGCAGGGCTTGGGGAACTACAGCTGGCATGAAAGAAGCAGCAGGGAGAGGAGACCACTGAAAAAATGGCGTGTGAATATTTGCTGCATCCATCCCCTTTGCTTTACCCCAGAATATATCCTTTTTCTGATTCAGCATGAAGAACGGTAGCTAATGAAAATCTGTAATTCTGGAAGGCAAGCTATCTGAAAACTTGTGAAAATCAGCTGAAACCAATAACGCGAGCTATGGGACAATCCCCGGGCTTTCCAGTCAACAGTCATCAGTTCTATCAGGGGCATCTGTACGAGTCACTAAAACATGGCCACAGTTACTTGGAAATGAGAAACCATGGAGAATCAGACACTAAAAATATCACCAGGAAATCTCCACAATGCAAACAATCCTCAGGAAGAGAAGAGAGGTGCATGATAAAAGCCTGGCTGACATGCCACACTCCTCTCAAATTACAGAAAATCAATGCTGTCAACCTGAGAATATTGAGCAATAGTCCAACCAGCCTCTCGGCCTATGTGTTTCACAAATGCCAGATTCATCAGGCGCCGTCACCCAGAGAAGAACACTCACCTGGGCGCTGGGGAACGCGGTGCTGTCTTGGCAAGCCTTCTCGAATTGTAGGGGGCACCTGACCTCAGCTCCTCTGAAAATGGAATGAGGCACTTAGACCAGCACCTGGTCGTCCCAGCCACCTTGCAAAGGATAAGAGACAAAAGTTTAAAGGCATGAACTGGAAGACATAGTTGCACCTCTGACATACCATGGTCTCGGGAGATTCACTTAAGCCCCCTAGGAGTTTGTTTCTCCATTTCCAAAATGATGTAGGATAGACAACGTGTGTGTGTGTGTGTGTGTGTGTGTGTGTGTGTGTGTATGTGTGTGTGTGTGTGTGTATGTGTGTGTGTCCTTACTGTTCTCTACTACCCTGATGCATTGGGATCAATCATAATCTATTACTTAGCCAAGTGTCAGTTTGCATTTTTCCCCTCTCAAATAAAATACATATGTACAAACACACACACACACACTCATAAAGAATGAGAATTCTTTCATTTTCTTCAATCTCAATGTTTCTCTGAGTGAAGAAGAAAAGGGTAGAATTCCTATTTCAAGCCAAGAATTGCTCATAAGGTTGCATACATTCATGAGAATATATTACCCGTATAAGCATCAGTCTTCCTGTGTGCCCTGAGGGTTGGGTTTGGGGGTGAGTTTAGTTGGGTAAAGCTAAACTCTGCTGGACTTGGTTTTCAAAGTATTTGGGGTTATTTCTTTGTTTGCTCACTCACCTGAGACGTCCATATCCTTGTGTCTGAAAGGTGCTCTGTGTGTGTACTCATGTCCCTCCCATCGGCTCCCACCCAATCCTACTAAAGCAAGAGGTCAGCAGGGCAGCTGGAGACACCACCGCCTCCCACCCGCCCACCCGCCCACCCACCCAAGAGGCCTGGAAGGAAAAGGGAGCTCAAGAAAGGCCACAGACTCTTTCCTACCTTCTCTGGTCTCCAAAGATCCTTTTTCTCAGTAAAAACATAAAAGGCCCCCAAAATAATAATAATAGTACACACCAAGAAAAGCACAAAAAATTCAACCAGGCATAGACATATCTGTAGGAGAACTTTTAGGAGACAATGAGATTTGAGGTTTCACGAGGTGAATAAGGGGATTGGATATCAATAGAAAAAAATCCTGGGGGGAGCGATTAGCTAAAACTAGGAACAAGGATACAGGGAACTTCTTGGGGATGTATTTCCCCCTAAATATGGCAGAGGAGAGTCAGGAGCAGCCTGTTGGAGAGGCGGGTAAGGGAACCACCTTTGCAAGGCCCAGGGACGCTCCCTGATGTATGTACCTTCAAGTCCAGGCCAGCAGCTGTTCTCAACCCTCTCCTGCCGATGAAAAGCTTTCCCGTGCCCCCAGCTCCTCCCAAGTTAAACCTCTTCAGGTGCTTCACCTGATGTAAATCCAGGGTATTATTCAGGATCCTTCTTGTTCACCTGCTCAAACCCTTTTGAACCCTCCCAGGTCTGTTGTTTCTCTCCACTTTTAACTCCATCTTGTCTCTTTCCCCCAGTATCAAAATTCGGCCATAACCCTAAGAACAGATCAACTCCAGCTGTCTACATTTTCTCCTAGGTGTTGGAAAAAAGCTCTGTGCCTGTCTCCTCACCTACGTGTCTTGCTCCCATGCCTGGGCCAGTCACCATTGTCCCCCTGAACAACCCCTCCTGGGCTTCCTGCCAGAAAATATTTTGCAAGTTTCACTTGAATTTGTACATGGCATACTTCTGAACATGTAGATAATATATAAGGCCAACCTATTTTTGGAGCTAAGAGCGACAAAAATCTCAAAACTACAATCTGCCCTAAGCTGGTTTTGCCCTTAAAAAAAAAAAAAAAAGTTCTTATGAAATACTCGAATTTCTTCAGTTAATACAAATACAGATGGTGACCTAAAAGTTCAAATAATGGCCCAAAGTGAGGGGAAGTGTAATGTTGATTCTGATTTACAGAAAGTGAATCTGACTCATGGCAAGGTCCTGCAATCTCACATGAACTCATTCTGCCTGTAAATGCGCCGGAATCAATGGTGAGCAAATGTCAACTCTGGCCAGGCAGGCAGAAGCACTTTGTTTTCCGTTGTGCGGAAACGCCAGATCCCCATGGTTTCTGACAAAGGCCCTCGTCAAGCCGGTGTGTCATCATTTGCGTTTGCCACGGCGGCAGCTCGACCTGCGCGAGGACCCACTTCTCAACTTCCCGGCATCTCTTTGGCTTCCTCGGAGCGAAGGCAGGCGGGCCAGGCCCACGCGGGAAGCAGCGCCACCTGCTGGAAGCCGAGTGACGGAGCAGCGGACTGGAGTTGATGGAGGAGACCAAAAAGTCCTGTCGGTGCCATTGGCTTTGAGGCAACAGCCACGGCCAGGCCTGACTGGAAAAAGAACAAAAACACTAGCAGAAATATGCACCCTTTATCCAAACCAACCCTTAAGGCCACACGCCATCCCTTCCTCACCACAGAATGCGGGTAGTGTGTGTGCACATGTGTGGAGGTATAGCCGGATTGCATATTCAGGGGTGTCTCTACTGACCTCCCAGAGGTAGGGAAAGTGATATCATGGTCATCCTCCTTGCTGGATTTGTAAGCAACTCCACAGCTGACAGAAACTTACATACAATATCCCAGTTAATCTCCCACTACTCTGTACAAGGAGATAAAAGTCTCAACCTAATGAGCTCCCTGGCTCTCCTAGTAGAATTACTCATAACTTAACCACGTTTGAGGATGACAGCTAACTAATGAGCTTTCCCCTTTTCAAAAGACTTTGCCCACATGGAAACAAAGGCTGTCACAATCCCCCAGCCAGACAGAACTGGCTGTCAGCGTGGAGGAGATCAAGGGCTGACTCCGAGATGAAGTAAACTGCAGCCAGCTGTGGGAAGGAGAAGTCTGCAATCAAACCTCAGCGGCTTCCAAGCGGCTGGTAGTGGGAAACTCACAGGAAACTCATGGCCTGTGCAGGTCTTTGCCAGCACCTCTTTGGCTGTCACAATCATGAGGAAACTTTCCCGGCCTGAGAGTTTACTGACCTAAACCCATGAGCATCTGTGGAAGCAGGAGGCCTGAAAGACAAAGCAAAGGTGTGTTGGATGAAGGGTGCTGCTACTTCGGCAACGTGGAAGTGTTTGCTGACAGTGCTAGGGACACCAGTGACACAACACATTGATTCTTCGGGATTTTCCTGGCGACTGAATAAAAAGAACTACAGTCTCTTGAGAGCTTACTGAGGCCAGGCAGTAGGCTAAGTGCTTTACCTTTGTGGGGTTTGTTGTTGTTTGTTTTCATGTGATCCTCACAAATGCTGTATAAGAGATGCGCTATGATCAGCCCTGTTTTACAGATGAGGAAACTGAGGCCCAGAGAGGTTAAGAGGTCAGCCTAAGCTTACACAACACAGAGGAGTCAAAGCCAGACTCAAGCCCGGTTCTCTCTGACCCAAAGACTGTGCTCCTATCGTTTACTGCCTCTCAGCTGTCAACGCCCTACTAGGCCCTGAACTAGAGTATATTTTACTGTTCGTTTCAGGGCCAAAATGATTCATCAGCCACATGACCACCCCACTCATTTTCACTGACCCCCTGAGCATGAAAGCAGGGCTTGAGGAAAGACCTTTCATCCACTTTGTTTTGAGCCAGGGCAACAGACTGGGAATGGTTGGAACAAATAGTTCTGGGTCAGAGGTCAGGGGACAGACTGGACTCTGGTGGCGAAAACAAACAAGGCCTCTCCCGGGGGCTCTTGGTGCCACGAGGGGCCCCACGCGTGGAACCTGCACAGGCATCTCTGGATGGGATGCACCCACCCGGGTCTGAGGGGCGGGCCTGGCCCATTCTTAAGTGTGGGGCGGGGGTGAGGGATGAGGAAAGCGCTGTCCCGGAGACAGCGTCCATTTCTGGCACATACCGGCTGTGGAACACGTGGCAGACAGACGCAAGGAACCACGGACGGCGGCGCCATCTCTGAGGACTTAAGGGATTCCGCGCTTGCCACCGCATTGTAGGAACGCGGCGCTGAGCTGTGGGCTAACGTGAGCGGTGAAGGAGGCCGTGCGGACGGGCTCCGGGGTCTGCAGATGCAGAGCGTCAGGGTTATATCACTTCCACCACCACCACAACAAAGCACTATTATGCTCATTAATCCTGGCGCGCACTTTTACATGCCAGCAGGCAGAGGGACCTTGCCAGTCTTTCGCCCTCCGGTGAAAACTTTCCGGACAGCGTTCCACAGTTTGAAGTTTCCCGGGAAGCAGCTTGACCCGGTCGGGTAGTCCGACGGGCATGTCCCTTACAGCCGTCCCACACGGCCCGAGTTCACTTCCCCCAACGCCACTGCTCATCTCTCCACGAAGCCAACCAGTCCTAAAGGCGAAAGAAACTAGTGCCAGGATTACATCTAAAGGCTCCGAGGGGCGCAGATGGATGGCAGCGAGCGGGGAGTGGTGCTGAGGCGCAGTCCTGCACGCAGAAGCAAGGAAGCGGAGAGCCGGCCAAGCCCCTCCTCCCTGGCCTCCGGGGAAGGCCCACCCCCGCTGCGGGCTCCGGGCAGCCACGCGGAACCTGGCGCTCAGCACGAGCCTCAGGCCCTCAGACGAAAGCCTGTTGTCTGGGAGGCGCTGGGGGACGCCACACAGCGCTGTTTCTTCCTAAACTTTGTTGTTGTTGTTGTTGGTTCTTCCTTGAATGTTATGTAGATCGTGGAAAGCTATTTCCACGAACTGATTTTTAAAGATCCCATATGATGAGGGAAAAACCCGTGTGCAGTATTAATGCAGGGGAATGGTTACCTGTAGGCTGTTGCCTCCTATGGTGTTTGAGTTTATCGACGTGCAGAGGCAGAGGGCAATACGGTGAAGGAAGGCTTGTTAGGCTCTGAGGTGAAAAATAGAGAACAGCTGCGTGCTGAACTGTATTCTGGTTGGATGTGACAATACAAAAGAGAAATGGGGAACCTAATCGGTGTGACTCAGTCACGGTGGATGCATGATCTTATGCATGGGTCAAAACCCATGGAACCGCACGGCACAGAGAGTGAACCCTAGTGTAAATGATAGACTTTAGTTAATGTGTTTCAAAATTGCTACATCAGTGGTAACAACTGTGCCGACTAATGCAGAATGTTAGTAATAGGACAGGAAAGGATAGATGGGAAATATTTTTACTATCTGCTCAATTTTTCTGTAAACCTAAAACTGCCCTTTAAAAAATGAAATGTTACTTTCAGTAAGTGAAAATGAATAAGTAAATAAATACCCAGAAGGAAATCAATCAAAATGTTAACAGTACTATTTTTTTTAGAACTTTTTTTTCTTAATAAATTTTATTTTATTTATTTATTTTTGGTTGCGTTGGGTCTTCGTTGCTTCGTGGGCTTTTCTCTAGCTGTGGCGAGCGGGGGCTACTCTTCCTTGAGGTGCACGGGCTTCTCATTGTGGTGGCTTCTCTTGTTGCAGAGCACGGGCTCTAGGCACGCAGGCTTCAGTAGTTGTGGCTGGCGGGCTCTAGAGCACAGGCTCAGTAGTTGTGGCGCACGGGCTTAGTTGCTCTGTACATGTGGGATCTTCCCAGACCAGGGCTCGAACCCGTGTCCCCTGCGTTGGCAGGCGGATTCTTAACCACTGTGCCACCAGGGAAGCCCAATAGTACTATTTTTGGATGATGAGATTATGACTAACTTTTGTGTTTTTACTTTTCAAATTTCCTATGTTCTCATTTTGTCTATCTTTACATGTCACTTTATCAATCAGGTAAATGTACAGTTTTAAAATCTTGTCTGAGTGACTGTTCTCTGAGGCAGAAACTGTATTTGCACAAAGTGGTCTGTTGTCTAGTTCTCTTTACACAGTAGGAACTTAAATTTTGCACCTTTAGATATGTCTTCAACTCTTTCAACCTTGTAGCCTGAAAATTTGCTGTCTCGTGGCTCAGGAGATTAAAGCAATAATTACGAGAGGGAGGAATCCAAGCCTTCAAGGAATAACTGTGTGGGTGACTGTAAACTGAAAATCTCTTCTTAAGTAGCCTGTGTGGCTATCTTGAGAAGCATCTATTAAATAGCTTCGATGAGCAGAGACTGATGGGTGCTGATATAAAGCAAGATCCAAAGATGTTGTGTAATTAAACAAGAAGCATTGATTCTACCGTGTAGAAGTTGCAGCAGTAGAGTTGGCCTGAGAATTGGGGACAGTTATGCCAGGAAAACTCTTAGCTGAGTTCCTGATTCTTGGCAAACCGGTCAATAAATGATTTCGGATATTTGAGAGCATTAGAAGAGTTTGTTATATCCTGGTTTTAGAGCCAATCCTTCATATTAGCATTGTTTTGCAATCTACAATGCATTTTCGCATTGATCTCATTTACTGCTTTCATTTGTTTGCTTTTCAGGTAACCTTATATGACTGAGCATCTTGAAGACAGGACCACGTCTTATTTATTTTTGTATGCCCTGCTCCTATATATGCCTGCCCCATAGTTGGTTCTTATTGTGGATTAAAGATGGGTGCAAATTCTTTGATGCTTCCTATCAAGAGACAGAGTCTATTTCTCCTCCTTTTGAATCTGGGCTAGCCTGAGACTGCTTTGACCAATTGAACACAGTGTTAAGTGACATTATGGCAGCTCCAAGTTCTTAAGGAGAACTTGGTCTCTTGGAGCCCTGAGCTTTCACATAAGAAGTCCAGCTATCTTGCTGGAGAGTCCACGCAGAGAGTCCACGTGGGGAGGGAGATGAGCCCAGCTGAGCCCAGCCTTCCAGCCATCCATCCCAAAGAGGCAGACAAATGGATGAAACTATTTTGAACGCTCCAGGTCTGATCGGCCACCCTGTGAATGTCCCAAAGGACCCCAATTGACTCCACATGGAGCAAAGAATCTCTCAGATAATCTAAGCCCTTCCTAAATTCCCAACTCACAAAATCATAAGATATATTAAAATGGTTGTTTCAGCCAGTGAGCTTTGGGGTAGTTTGTTATGAAACAATAGATAACTAAACAGCTCTCAAGAAACATTTGCTGACGGATGGATGGATGGATGACCTAGAAGGGCCATTGTCTTTCCTAGAGGAATGGTGCTCAAAAATAAAGCAACTTGCCAGAGCTACTGCAGTGGACATTCGTCATCTCTCTCCTCCCCCAGCATCTGAACCTCCTTCTCCTTTTGGAGAATTTCCAACCTCCTAAAATAGATCCATCTCACATTATAGAGGCTGAAAATGCCAAATACCCACTTTCTCAGTCTTCTTCAAAGCTAAAGTGCAGGCACGTGGTACAACGTCCTCCAACAGGACACTCTTGCCCCAGACTGTGACTCAGAAGCTGAAAGAGTGAAGAAGCAAGGACTTTGCAGGCTCCATCCTAGGTAGATGGGGCAGCGGCAGCAGGAACCTTGGCAAATGGACCCTCCAGAGGCCCCGTGGCCGCAGCTCCAGCAGCAGGGCCCTGTGTGCGGGCTCAGTGGTGGCAGTGGGGTGAACCGTGGTCCCTGTGCCCAGTCACAGCACTGTCTTCACGGTGTTGTTATGTGGGGCTGCTCCCTGCAAACCTGTCCTCTGTCCCTCCCAGGGGTGTGGCGACCCACTCACCATATTTGTAATAATCTCCTTTTCTGCTTACAGCCAGGAGCCCTGACTGATGGCCACACACTCAGGTTTCTCATTCTAGATCCTAAGCTTGATGTGAATACTGTTCAGATGGTGTCCTCAGAGCGCAGGGGGTTTGCAGGGGGAAAGCAGGAGGGCAAGAGAGCAGAGCTCAGAGCCCTCAGCGTCCCCCCCGGCCCCCGCTTCAGCCAGAACAGAACTACTTTGGTGTTTTTAATACTGTGATCCTCTTTAAATTTTCTTTGGAAAAATTGTTCTGTTCCTACAAAGTAAGTCTGAAAATGACCACAGACACATATAAAATGACAATGCATGCAATGGATTGTTTGGTGAAGAAAAATTAACAAAAGGAATGGTCATTTGAATGTCCCAGTGAGCCCTTGAAACAGACCTTTGTTCCAGAGCAGATGTCTCTAGGCCTTCCTCCTGGTAAAGAAGTGTGAAACAGGACATGGTGGAGGGGGTCACAAAGGCTGCCATCAGCATTCATCTAGATCTGGTTATGTGGAAGGTGTACAGATCGAGCCCCTGACCCCTTCCCTTTTGAGGTTCATTGTTATTTGAACACATCAGTGGGTCAGAGCAGCTGCCTAGGAGGCCAGCAGGCAAGCAGCAACATCAGGGAAATGCCCATGAGGGACAATGGAGTCTGGACTGGACCAGGCCCCAGCACAGGGCCTTCTCGGGGAGGGCCTGTGTGTCGGGGTTAGAACTAGTCTTCCTGAACTACGGGGATGCCTTGGGGGCAATGGCTGTGTGTGTGAATGTGTGTGTGTACGCCAAAGAGATGTTGACAAAAAGCTGTGACACCAGTAAAAGGCTGGGGAGGAGGACCTTCTCCCCCACCCGCACATCACTAACAACCACTGCTGGACCGGTCACGGGCCACATGCAGGACAGTTTGCACCCCTGAACCTCAATCACCGCAGCACAGAGCAGGGCCTGGGTTCAACTCCTGGCACGACCCACAAGGCCCCAGATCAGCACTGATGGGGCTCAGTGGAAATCAACTGGACCAAGTGGCCCTTGGGGTTCCTTGGACTCATCGCAAGACGGAGAACTTCAAGGGGAGGAAAGGACATTCTCTTGACAGTCATATGAGAGCTCAAGCCATTAACCTGAGGGAGAAGCACAATGCGGGAGGGTGGTTTGTTGTTAATGTTTAGAATCCATGTTTCCTTCCTGCTTCTACAGGTTCTTCAGTGTTGGTTTGGGGAAAGGAGCTGCAGCCATGCCAGTTGGACAATTGGCAAAAGTAGAGATTCCAAGTGAATAATTCACTTCAACTAAAAGGACAATGAGAAGGGGAGTAACTCACACGTGAAGCAGAGCCGGTTCCCAGCTTGTGATGGCCTGGACTGCTGGCTCTATCTGAGTGACCCTACTACCATCTTTGTCATGCAGTCCCCAGTGGTCTTTCACCTGACCTGCAGAAGCAGGTGCTCTGACTGTAGGGCAGTGGCATCTAGAGTCTTGACCTCAGGGTCCCTGTCCATTTCTCTGCTTAAAGTTTCTGCAGCACTTGGCAGCTGATTCAAAATTGCCCATGACCTTTTTCCTCATTGGCCAGTTCAAACATGTGCCACAACAGCCCAGGCAAGTAGGAAAGGCAGGTGGTGTCGGCTCTGGGCTGGCCTTCACCAGCAGAGCCTGGACTCGCTGCTGCCACTGCAGCAGTAACTGGCCAGGTGGGCAGGGACAGGATCCGGAGCTTCCGGTTACACAGAACAGCAGGCCTAGGAAACAATAGGGCCTTATTCTGTACCACTTACTGGGAAGTGTCCTCAATATCTCTTTGCTCTGAGAAACAGAGCCATTTCCTTTGTAACAAGGGCCCACCCTTGTGTGCTGTGCTAGGAGTTTACAGGGCAAGGCCAAGGTTGTGTGCGTGTGGGCACATGTGGGCACATGCTGAGCTTTGGAAACAGGCCTTACAGATGCTCATATACCAACAAACTACCTTTTAACCCTGGTTTCTTAAAGAGTTCAGTTATAATTTTCAAAAGTCCATATGTTAGAATCACAATGAAGAGTCTTTCGAACGTCAGTGTCTGACCCTGAACTGAGACCTGAATATGTCAGCCTCTTTCCCACTGAAGAGGCTTAAAATCTTCCCAGCCATCTTTCTAGATGCCAAATGAGGCATTCCTGAACACCACACGGTCACTTACAAACTTGGGTTAGAAACGTTCTATCAGCTGAAGTCAATGACTCATTCATGTATGCTTCCAGTAGAGACAGAATTAAAATATTCCAGTGACATGTTGTTCTTATAATATATACACAAGATACCAGTGAGTGAATAAGATAATAGCTATCACTTATCAGTGCTTTACATATTCTAATTTATTTATGCCTGTCAACAAATAAAACAAAGACCACCAGAGTTAATAAATAATAAGTGAAGAGATGGATGGACAATGGATGAAGGAACGGATAGATAAATAGATAAAAAGAAAAAGCTAAGTCTACTGACTTGCCAGACGAAGGAACACAAGCTAGTGAAGAAGCAGAAGTTCACTGAGAGGGAAAAAGAGTTTTTAAAGTGCTAGCCAGAAGCAGGTTTCATGTGGTTATTGCTAACTAAGGATTGAGATCCAGTACTCTGGATCTCTCTGGAGAGGACAGAATGAATCCACAGGTCTAAACACAGTTGGCTAAAGACATGGAAACAACCTAAATGTCCATTGACAGATGAATGGATAAAGATGTGGCACATATATACAATGGAATACTACTCAGCCATAAAAAAGAATGAAATAATGCCATTTGCAGCAACATGGATGCAACTAGAGATTATCATACTAAATGAAGTAAGTCAGACAGAGAAAGACAAATACCATATGACAGCACTTATATGTGGAATCTATATAAAATATGACACAAATGAACCTATGTATGAAACAGAAACAGAATCATGGACATAGAGAACAAACTTGTGGTTGCCAAGGCAGGGGGGGTGGCTTGGGGAGGAATGGATTGGGAGTTTGGGGTTAGCAGATGCAAACTATTATACATAGAATGGATAAACAACAAGGTCCTACTGTATAGCACAGAGAACTATATTCAATATCCTATGATAAACCATAATATAAAAGAATATATATAAAAAAGGATGTGTATATATATATATATATGTATAACTGAATCACTTTGCCATACAGCAGTAATTAACACAATACTGTAAATCAACTATACTTCAATACAAAAAATAAAACAGTTGGCTAAAACAAACCTCACTGCTCACTGTTTAGGAAGAGTCTTCAGTTAGGACCATTGAGAGCCTGGTGTGCCAGGGTCTCTCCAAGTTCATGGTCCTTTATCAGCTTCAGCTGGTCAGAGCCAGCTGTGAGAAACACATCTTCCGTTGTTATCTCTCCTAGGCAAGTGCTGCTGTACCAGAAAACGTTCCTTCACATTCCTCACCATAGCCTCACCTTACCAACTCCATCACTTTAAAATTTCACACCAGGAATATTTTATAATTGGAAATTAAGTGTACCTGTTTGCCATCTAGCCCTTTCCTTGCATCTTCAGACCCTTAGAACGCTGTCACCTTAACCCCTTCAAAAGTGAACTGTATCCTGCAGTTAGGGAGGAAGAGTGGCATACTGAAAAAGCTGTGACAATGCATAATCTCCTGGTTGCAGGTCATGGGGCATCTGATCTTCATCCAAAGATAAATTACTGTGCTAAGCTTCAGGAACAAACTTTATAATAATATAACAGAGCAACAAGGAGCCATCTGAGCAGTGAGTCTTAGGCAATAAACACACACAGCAAAAAACCCTCAAAAACAATAACACTACTACTTAATGTCCACTGAAATATAATTTTCCCCCTCTAAAATTACCCTAATTTCTACCAAATATAGCCAAATTAAGACTGATTTATTTGCAAAATAAGTCTGGTTTCAATAAACTTGGCCTGGTCATTTACATAAATGTAATTGATCATACAGGCTCTTTTAAGTTGGCTCTGCTGGAACTTTTTATAAGAAATCTCAAACTGAACTTTTAAAAGGCCCCTCAAGTCCAGGAAAACCACACCAATCTGGCTTGCCATCAGATTCCGCTTGTGATATCTATAGATTTGGGTGGATTCCGCTCTTGAGTTCCCCAAAATATCAAGATTCCTGCACCTGCCAGGAGGCAGCCTTTCTTATTTACCTGATAACAAGCCTGCTGGGAACATAAGAGTTTCCAATTTCTGGAGGAATCAGGTAGAGAGAAAAGATAAATGTTTCAATTCTACTTACAAAGGTATAATTTACCAAATTGCTGTAAGTCATAATTAGCTTGAGGAGAAAGGTTTCTTTATATCTGGAAAACACAGATTAAAACCAGTAATATTTCAGACAAAACCCAAAAATTATACCATATTCATCAGTTCACTCAGTCCTATGTGACTAATCCTTGATCTTAATCGTCTGTTAACAGTTTTATGAAGCTATCACGTTTTCCATTAGAATTCTTTAATTTCTTACCCAGTTCAGCAGTATGATCTGAAAGTTATCAGAAACCTGTACTTGTCAAAAAGTCATTTCTCTGACTCTTCTTGAAGATGAAGCATTTTTTGCAAAAGCATCAGAATAAAACAATAATGGTCCATAAATGACAAAACATTTTAAAAGGCACAGTTAAAGATCTGATTACAATGCAATTAACAAAGAAACTTGATTAATGCTGTGAATACAACATTTAAGATAATAACTAGAGTGCTCGCTTCAGCAGCACATATACTAAAATTGGAATGATACAGAGAAGATTAGCACGGTCCTTGTGCAAGGATGACACGCAAATTCATGAAGCATTCCATATTTTTGATATATGTATATGTATAGCTGATTCACTTTGTTATACAGCAGAAACTAACACAACATTGTAAAGCAATTATACTCCAGTAAAGATGTTAAAAAAAAAGATAATAACTAGAATCATAACTTATAACATTTTACCAAGACATATCAGATTTTTAGAAATTCCATAATCTCTAGAATATCTTTTTAACAATATTTACCCATACAATATAACCTAAGAAGGTTTATCACCACTCATTTGACAATGCTTTCTATGTAACTTAACATAGCAAATAAGCCTAATTAGTTTATTATTCCTCTCTCTGAGATGCTTCAGGGGTCCTCTCTGAAGCATCCCAAAGCTAGCTAGAGGTCAAAAGAACTTCAATTAGAATTTGATATTTGGAAATTTTGTCAAAATATCAAAAAGGTTTCAAAACACCTGGTCAAATAGTATCATGGGTCACTGTAGAATAGTACTTATTCACTTAATCAAAGTGACAATAAAAGATTTCAAAAGAAAATTACAACAGATTACCAGTTAAAGAACTTATGGTTACCAGGGGGGAAGGGGGGAGGGATAAATTGGGAGATTGGGTTTAACATATACACACTACTATATATAAAACAGATAACTAATAAGGACCTACTGTATAGCCCAGGGAACTCTTCTCAATACTCTGTAATGCCCTATATGGGAAAAGAATCTAAAAAAGAGTGGA
The DNA here is from genome assembly GCF_965194825.1 of Balaenoptera physalus. Lineage (NCBI taxonomy): Eukaryota > Metazoa > Chordata > Mammalia > Artiodactyla > Balaenopteridae > Balaenoptera > Balaenoptera physalus. The sequence goes on from NC_138890.1 coordinate 100,371,448, forward strand.
TATATGTATATGTACAACAGATTCACTTTGCTGTATAGCAGAAACTAACACAACATTGTAAATCAACTCATACTCCAATAAAAATTTTAATAAATAAAATCCTCCCCCCCAAAAAAAAGTCAATCGATATTTTAAGAAAACTTTGTCCTCTTAACAGAGAGAAAACCAAAGTCAGGTTTTGTACCACTTTAACATTAAAATTTACTTAATTAAATTTATTCTAACCTTAGCCCTGACTACACATAGTATTCCTTTCTAAAGATTCTTTTATTTCTCACAAACCTTCTACAACTTTCTATATCCATATTAATTTGTCCCTTATTTTCTTCTGCATTTAGAAATAACCAGCTTTAGGACAAAATTACTTTCTTTTCCCTTAACAAAAAAACATTTCCTTTCCTTACACCTTCTTTTTCCTTGGATACAAAGATATTTTACTTACTAATTTTTAGTAGTTTTAATTGCATATTTTAATTAGAATTCTTAACCTTAAAAAACCTTAGTTTCTAGTGAAAACTAAGTAAGCAATTATGAACTGTTTGTCTTACCAGCACATTCTCGTTGGCAAACTTATAACATTTCTATAACCTAATATCTTTCCTCAGTGGGGTATAAGACATGTCCAATGAACCCAAACATCTTAGTTTTTCTCTAATAAGACAAAAGTAGGTAAACTTAGACTTGTTTAGCAATTAATTTTCCAGTATCTTATTTGGAAATGATCTGAATATTCAATGAATTCCCATCATTTAACTTCATTTAGCAGTTTCAAGTTACCAAAAATCTAGAGAAAGTATTTTAAGTAGACAGTCCTAAAACATAATTATTCCTAAAGAGTTCACCTAAAAACTCTTATCTCATTTACATTTAATTTACTTAAGAGTTTCATCTTATCAAGTTATACTTCTTGCTGACAAATTTTAATAACAGGAATAATAAGATCTTATTTGATTTCTAGTAAACCTAGGTACAAGTATTACACTTAAATGATGATGACTCTATTGATCTTTCTCAATACTTAAAGGCCTTTTAAAATAAATAGGGGAGGTTTGGGGAGTGGTAAAAGGATTGGTAGGCTGTGGATTGTTTTTGGATTCACATTTCTAGTCCTGTAAAGACTAGATTTGTAAAACAAGGACAGCTGTTTTTAATTCCTCAAAGAATTGGGTGACCCCCTTAATGTTATCAAAGGAATGACATACCAATTCACCTATGCTGGAATGTTTTTCTTTCCCTCATTTTAGCTCAGAGGAGAAGGTCAAAAAAAAATTTTTTTTTTTCTATCATCAGGCTCTGAATATCAGCTAAATTTAGGAGTTTAGTCAGACTGGTGGCCCCTTATCTTGGTAATCCATTTACAAAAACTTTTGAGGATCCTCCCTGGGTTTAAGAAATTCTTTAATTGTGGCCCTCAGTTGGGCCTTTGATCTGAATAGTTTCACCTACAGCCTCTCGCCTACAGCCTCAGGTGGTCCCATTTCTAAAGTAACCATTTAATAGTCTCTTCGGAGTGGAAAGGCAATCCAGACAGAGGATTACTAGGATGAGTACTCAAAGGAGGATAGAGAGAAGCAGTAGTTATGTCATCCTTCAATTTTGTTTGTTTTAGGTATCTTTTATATCATTAATCTTTCATTAGCCTTCTACAACAAATCTTTCAATGAGGCTATTTTGGAATTTTGAAGCCTTTGGGGGCTTCTGCATACCAATTAAAATAGGTAAAGTATTTTAAGATGAGCGCTCTCTAAAATTTTAACAATTTAGAAGACTCCAATTCAAATTGGAGCTAGCCCTGCAAATATTTTCTCTGGCTAATCTAATTTTAGAAAAGAGAAAAATTCTTACCACTCTTGCTTCCAGCAGACTCTGCAGGCAGGGAATCCAGGAGACTGACTGACATGATAAGAAATTGCTTTCTGCTGGCTTTCTCTGTGTGCACAAAATTCAGTTTTGGAGAGCCAAAAGAACCCCATCTTGGCCATTTCAGGGCAGGATTTCTTTCAATTCTCAATTAAGTACTTGAAAGCATACATAAAACCAGCTGGTATCCCCAGAGTTGGCTGTCTGTTCAGGAGCTGTTTGGCCTTTGAGGCACAATTTCCCATTATCAATTCAGTAGTCTAATTCGGATATGAGATTTGATCTGAACAGCTTTCTGAGGACAGTGTGGTGGAGCGGATGTGAGCTGCTTCTGAGTCTAGCTCCCCAGGAAGTTACCCTTGGGCCAATTAGACTCTTCTAATGTCTCAGTTTCTCCCTGTGACAGTTTAAAAACACCATGGGCGTTTACAGCACTAAATGATCAGTCCTTATATTGTGTGTCCCTGGAAGAGCAGTATTTACTTAATGGTTTTAGTGGGGTGCCCCTCTAGGACCACTACACATCACAAGGATTGATCCTCAGACACTAGTTAGGTTCTAAGTCACCTGAGAACACCTCGTGGCTGGAAGCAGCAAATGTCCCTTGTTCTTTGGAGCTGAATAATTCAGTCTCTCACTTTACTAACAAAAGTTTTGTTCAGACCAAATTTATATATTTTTTTCTAATGTGTTTCTCACATAAATTGTAGCATTCTCTTGATACTTTCTACATCCTACATCCTTCTTTTCATATCTCTTAGCCAGTTCTATATATAAACCTATTTCTCTTTAATGGTTACATGGTATATTATTTCTGGATGTACCAATTTTTTTTTTAATCTTAAAAAGTATTTATTGATATCTCTCTGTAAGTGAATCAAGTGGGTGTAAAGCAGCATAAACACAGCATTGGAATTCAGCTAAACCCCATTATAAAAATAAATTACAGAAAAAAAACCCAAAAAAAACAAAGACAGTGAAAGAGAGAGAAATTCTTACAAAATTCGTTCAGGGGCTGAGATGCAACCTGGATTGACCACATCTAGACCCACAGCTGGATGAGACATAAGGCTGGACACTCTTGGGGCTGAGAGGATTGGTGAGGTTGGGTGAGCAAATGCAGACCCTTTAAAGTAATACTGCGTGGTACCCATTCCATGGGTCTTAAATCTCCAGGTTCAGGGGAATCTTCCTACAGCGAAAACATGCATGGGAAACCCAGAGGATGTGGATGTACCAATTTTTAAAAAATAGAAACTTAAATGGGATGGAAAACTTACAGATTTTTCCCAATCTCCTACATTTAGAGAACTCTATAATAATAGCTAGTATTCATTATGGTGACACAGACTTGTCTTTGGAATCATTTTTAAAAGACTAAAAATTATGTTCAGGATAATTTTGCTTTAAAGCATATTTTCAATGAAATTGTGGAGACCAAAGACCCCTGAATGCTCTTTATCTTACTATCCACCCTTTGGAAATATTCCTCATATTCATTCCTGACCAGCACTACTCTGTGCCGCCACTAGGTGACGTTCCAACCACAATGTCTCTATGAGCCTCAGAAAACCTTCCTACACAGTCCTAGGTCAGGCCCCACGTTAGACAATGCTGTGTTGAATGAAATCACATTGCGTGAAGTATGTTTATAAGCCCAATAAAGTTTACACAGAACCCCAGAGTGAGGATGACAATTGTAAAGCCCTCTATTCAGGAAAACAGTGGTAAGGAAATGACTAAGGCAGGTGGGGTACTAGTGATAGGCCCAGCCTTTTATTCCTCCTGGGGATGCCGTCATCACTGGTTGGCCCAGTGATGCTGAAAGGCGAGGCCACGACCCAGATCACACAGGTATCTTCCAGGACCTTCCAACTACCACAGCCTGGCCAATGTGTGCACTAGGGTGAGAAGGTCTGGGAGGAGGAGGACCGATATGGGGGCCTTAGGTCTGCACTGGCTGTGCTCTGCCCTGGTGTGATGAGGCCAGACTTCCACAGTCTGTGAACAAAGCTTCTGTCCCCATTTCCTGGAGTTCTTTCCATTACATTCGGCTTCCCAAGTGAGTTTTGAGTCACTTCCCAAAAGAAAGACATGGACATGCCAGCTTCAAAGGAAGACAAATCTCCACACCTAGGTCAGTTTAAAAACATAGGCCAGAGTGGGTGATGTACTCACAAATGTGACAGTGCCGCAGAAAAAGAAGAAATCTGCGTGGGCCAGGGTACTAGAAAGGTTTCATGACAGAGGTGGCACTTCGAATGAGAGAGCTGCAATGTTTGGAGGGGGACAGGACCTTGGTGAACATGTAGGCATTTCACAAAGCCCCTCAGAGTCCTAGAGGCTTGGGGAGGAGCCTCAGGAGCCACCCTGGAGGCCAAACAAGGCGGGGTCCCAGCCCAGCACTCCCACCTCAGCCCAAGCAGCTCCAGTTTGGTGGGCTTCTGTACAAGCTATGTCAAACCAAGCCTCCCACTGCTTTTTTCTTTTCTTTAAGTTGGAATCACTGATCCAGTCCAAAGTGTTTGTTTTACAGATGAGAGCACTAAAGCACACTGGGGGCCATCCCAGAGTCACACACAGTGGGGAACATTTTGGACATGCCGAAGAGGGGAGAACAGGGTGTCCACGTAGACAAGAAAGAACCACATCTCATCTGACCCACAGCTTAGAAAAGCACGTTTGTCAAACCATGTAAAACTAAAGGCAGTTTGATTTGCCTGTCAGGTTCAATTAAGAGACATTTTCTCTTACCAGAGACAGACATGGAGCCTCAGATGCAAAACACATTTAATACCTACTAAACCCCAAACCACACCCTTAGAACCTGAAAAGTAATTGAATCATCATTTCCATTGTTCAGATGTTTTATTTTTTCTTTCCCATCTTTTCACTTACTGTCTTAAAGCTATTAGTTACTCTTTGTCAGGATGCAGTAAGGGACTTCCCTGGTGATGCAGTGGTTGGGAGTCCGCCTGCCAATGCAGGGATCACGGGTCGGGAAGATCCCACATGCCGCAGAGCAGCTAAGCCTGTGCGCCACAACTACTGAGCCTGCGCTCTAGAGTCCGTGAGCCACAACTACTGAGCCCACAAGCCACAACTACTGAAGCCCACGTGCCTAGAGCCCATGCTCCGCAATGGGAGAAGCCACTGCAACGAGAAGCCCGCGCACCGCAACGAAGAGTAGCCCCTGCTCACTGCAACTAGAGAAAGCCTGCGCACAGCAACAAAGACCCGATACAGCCAAAAATTAATTAATTAAAGAAAAAAAAGATGCCATGAAGAAGGCAGCACTTCCTCCAGGGCTTAAATCTCTGGCTCTGAACCAGCCTTGGCAGAGGACACACTGGTAGACGTTTGACAAAAAAACAAAAAAAACCCAAAAAACTATCTTGTAAAATACTCTCTCACCAACTTCTGTTTCCCCTTATTTTAGAAAGTGTGGAATTAATTTTAGACTAGCTTCAAGAGCTTGAGTCAAGACATGAGTTGGGAAAACCAAGGGTCAGCATGAAGAGATTAACTGTTAAAAAGTTAAGAGAAGTCTATAATCCAGGTCTAAAGGAAAAGGACGATGTTGCTTCTGTACTCCACTGGTGAAAACAGAAGGTGCCCTCTCAGTTTCCTGCTGTATTTCAGTGAAAGAAACCCACCTCAAATCAACTTAAGCAAAAAAGGGAAATTACCAGCCCAGGCAATGGAAAAGTGCAGGGGCAGATCCGCACAATCAGAGGCAGGTGCTCAAATGGTGTCATCAGGCATTTATCTCTCCCTCTCTTATCTCCACTTTATTCTGATGGACTCCATCCTCACTTAGGCTCTCCTGGAGGGAAGGCAAAACTCCAAGAGTTGCAAGCAGACAAACTTAAAGCCCTCTAGGAAGAGAGCACCTGTGTCCCAATACGCCAGGTATCAGGAGTTGCATCTCATTGTCTTGGATTGTATCATGTGCCCCTCCTTGAACACACTGGCTTGGTTCTGATTGGTTAGTTCGTGTCACGTGACCACATTGGGCATTGGGATTTAAGAACTTACCAGAAGTCACATCCTGCTAGAACTGAGTCTTAAAGGATGGAACCCAAATCAAGAATAGGGGAGGGGTGATTCCCCAAAAGGAAAAGATAGATTCTTTGCTGGAAGAAGGGATGTTGCCCTGGCAGAAACCACAGCTGTGTAGTCTCTTCAACGGCCCAGCTCTGCTGCTCTCTGTGTTGATCAGATAATGCACACCTGATGCCTTTGGTGGGCTGGAGAGCAGTTAAATAACAGAAACTATTGGCTAAGCTAGCTTGCCCATTCACTTATATGTTCATTAAGTAAATGTTTATTTGTAGTAAGCCACAAACTTAGACCCAGCACAGGCAGGGAGTGTTCCTGGGTAAACTGGCTTCCAGGAGCCACTGTGTCAGGAAGCACCGCAGGCTTCCAGCTGGCCGAGCCCCCAGGGCCATATTTTGAGTCTTGTCTGCTTGTCAGCTACTTTTTCTGCCTTCCTGCGGGCCCCAGGATACCAGCCTTTTTTGTTTTTTTGTCTACTCTTTTTCCTGAGAGTTTCTCTACTCCTAACTTTGGCCTAGGACAGAGGACAGACTTGTCTTTCCAGCTACCTTTGACATTCTTGAAATCCAGGAAAAAGATTTTCTTCTTGATTAGAACTAGAGGTATACTGAGGAAGGGGAAAACTTCAAAGATTCAGAAGTCTTACAGTTTTCTTATGGTCTTTATTCCTGGTCATCACCCTTTTCAGGTTCCTAAACTTAGGGATTTCCTGAGCCTTCCTGACATTTCTGCCTTCTCTTTCTAGCATGAAATCAAACTCCCAGTATCCCTCTCCCGCCCCTGTGTATCAGCAGTACCAGCGACCACTTACCAGCAGAGCACGTGCTCTGGGCCAGGCACTGTGGGGAATACTTCAGGATAGCATCTCATGTAATCCTCGTCTCTCCTCTGAGAGAGGTTCCAACACCATCCAATCCAACACCGTCCACCAGAGGAAACTTGGGGCTGGAGAGATAAAGTCACTTGCCTGAATTCACATGGCCAGTCAGTGGCAGTCGAGGGAAAGTAGGTCTTCCTGACCCTGAAGCCCTGCTCTCAACTTCTACACACTGTCCCCCCGTGGACCTCTGCTTCAGGAAGTCCTTTCCCAGCACAAAGCCCAAAGGCACAGAATGACAAGAACAAACAAGGGTGTCCTGGAAGAATATGCTGGACCCCACAGAGACACAGGAAGGCCAATGGCACCTCCGATGACCACAGGGCTGAGTGATTTCAATCTTGATGTCTGACAACGCATGCTCTCCAGCCAACATACAGAGGGGAGGCTATAATAGGGGTTTTCGTCATGCATTACCCCAACTGGTACCTAGCCAGAATCACCTCTATCACCTATATTTTTAGTAGTTGAGTGTTTCTCAAATTTATTTCATCCATGTGCCCGTCAGAGAGGTGAAAAATTCTTACTACCGCTACCCCAAATTCTGGTTTGGTCCCCAGTGGTCTCTTCCCTCCCATTCTATCTTTTGCATTTTCCCATGTCACCAACCAAAGAATTTGCCAAACATCACTTCCTATAGTTTGAATTGCAAAAGAAATCCCCTTTTAAAATTTTCCATATATAAAATTATTGTGTAATATTGAATATGATTTTCAGAATATGCCCAGGCATATTTAAAATATTTAACATCTCAGATGGCATGGGCTCCAACCAATCAGAACCGCTGCTGGTCCTTACAGCACACTGGCAAATTCTGGCAGAACATAATTGAAGCAGGTCCTGCTGTCTCTGCTAGTTTGCCACAGAACTCCACTAGGTGAGAAGAAAACAAAAATGGAGATTGCATAATTCTCTTTCACCTTTCTTTTATGTAAATCTTTCTTCCTAACCAATTTCTTCTTGCACAAGGGGTGCAATTATCAAAGATGAGTAACAATAGCCAGGTGTGTTACTGTGTCAGAACGAGGGCCTAAGGTCCATTAAGTTGCATCATCCATTAAGTCCATTAAGGTGGCATCGCCCTACTGCTTGTCTCAATGTTCAACTACTAGGAGACTCAGCATCTGTCTACACAACCACCCACTTATTCCTCCCAAGAGAATTTCCATTTGCTTTTTAGGTCATGAGAGAGTGAGGTACTGGGTTTCCTAATCCTTGAACATTGAGCCAGTCCTGGAAGATGGAACCACACCCAAACTTGAACATTCCTACGTTTGCCTATGTTAGGAGCATGGTGGCATGTCAGGGATTTACAGGATCTGTGCAAGCAAGGCTCACAGCGCAGAGCTGTCAGGGTGATGTCGAAAGTATGGAACTTTCTGCTCAGCCCAGCAAAACAGCAGCAGGGCCCAAAAGAGATGGAGCCAGAGTCAGGAGGAAGGTAAAAAGTATCAGGGACGTCAAGCAGCCACTGAAAGGGCTTATTACTAAGTGCATGCGAAACACCCTCTGCTGCTCCCCAGAAATAAATGGAAGGTCTTTGCAAGGACTGCAGTTCTCCATTAGAAGATTCAGAGGAAGAAAACAACAGTGAAGCAGATGCTATACTTCTGTTCACAAGAAAATAAGATTCAATTCAATCAGATTTTCTGGAGGGCCTGTAAGTCATGCAGGGACTGTAAAGGTGAGTCTTCCTTCTCAAGACCCTACTGCAGGCACATTAGGGTAGGTTAGTCAAGGGACTCCTGGGATTCAGAGGAGGGAGAAAATGAATGAACAGTCCTTGAGATCTCTTTAAGATCCCTCAAATCTCTAATTCTCAGGCTAGAAAAGCCCCAAAGTTTCCCAATATTAACATTCCCTGGCATTCTTTTTTTAATTTATTTTATTTATTTATTATTTTTGGCCACGTTGGGTCTTTGTTGCTGCACGTGGGCTTTCTCTAGTTGCGGCGAGCGGGGGCTACTTTTCGTTGCGGTGCGCGGGCTTCTCATTGCAGTGACTTCTCTTGTTGCGGAGCACGGGGTCTAGGCGCACGGGCTTCAGTAGTTGTGGCTCGCAGGCTCTAGAGCACAGGCTCAGTAGTTGTGGCTCACGGGCTTAGTTGCTCCGCGGCATGTGGGATCTTCCCGGACCAGGGCTCTAACCCGTGTCCCCTGCATTGGCAGGTGGATTCGTAACCACTGCGCCACCAAGGAAGCCCCATTCCCTGGCATTTAATCTCTCTTGGTCCTCTGACTTCAGGTTTCTGAGTCCCCTTTGGCTGTCTCTGCAACACCGTGGACTCTGGATTCCCCTCTGAGTGCCCTGAGTTCTCTGAAAGAATACACTCACAGGACAAGAAGAGTCATTGCAGCCGTCCTACTAGACTGAACCAACCCCAAACTCCAACCACAGGAAACTGGTTAAATGTATTAGAGTCCATTCATAAAATGGGATACTAAGTAGCATTATAAAGATGCTTTGGAGCTCCAAATACGCTAGATAAACTGTCATGTGACCAAAACAAAGGCAGAACAGTGAGCCAGTATGTTACTGCTTAAGAAAAAATACATAAACAACCATCTCCAGAAACAAGAAACAGGGAACTGTGGTTGCATTTGGAGAGAGGAATTTGAGGCCAGGAATAAGAGGAAGTGTCTCTTTATATAATTTTTTGTAACAATGACCCAGAGTTACTTTAAAACATTTCTAAGAGGAAGGAGGGGGAGGAGAAGCCAGCCACCCAAAAGCATCGGGAACAAGTTTCAACTTCACTGTAGGTGTCCTGGAGGAGTCAGGGGAGGGCTTTGTAGCCACACCCACAGAAAACTGAAGGGATTTCTGGTCCCCACGTCCCTTTTTAACACCTGCTGCCAGGAGCTCCTCTGCAGGCCTCCCCCATCACACCTTTGGCTCTGCTGGACCTGCTCACGCATTGTTCTTCTTTCTCCACACACCAAACTTCAATTCTATCCGCTTCTTTAAAGCACTGGATGAAACTCCCTTCCTCAATGATCTACCAACAAATCTGTGTGTGGTGGGAATCACTCCACTACCCTAGAGCATAAAAATTGCCATATTTCTTAATTTCTCTAAAGAAAACGAAATCTAGCTCAGCCCTAGCCACGCTGCCCCTGCCCCTCCTTTGGGATCAGCAAAGAACTCTAGGGTTCTATAGTTTCCAGGATCCAGGAACACTGGACAGGGGCCTTGGGTGCATTACGGCAGCCAGAAAGCTGCCCAATGTCCAGCCCCTGGCTCCACCTGCAGGCTCCTCTGGTGGCCTCCACCCCCTCCAGGCCAGGCCCCCAAGTCCTGAGACTCAGTGCTCACTGCCAGGTGTCCACAGCCTCATTCGCTTGATTCAGCCCGGGTGTATCACAGCTTGGGGTGCTGGATGGCGAGAGGCACACAGGTGCCCGCTACTCAAGACCCACCAACTTCTTTCTACCATTGGAGCCAGGCCGTCCCCTTCCTCCCCTCAAAGCTCAGTCCCATACCCTCGCTCCCTCCAGCTCCTCCTTACATTTCAAAACTAATTTTTGCATTCTAAAACACAGAAGAGCTGACACTGGCCCCTTCCACATCCCAGACAAGGGAATCTGGGAACTCAGAACACAAAGCCCTGAGCATTTTTCCTGTTTAGGGGCAGGGGAATTTACCTGCACCAGAGAAAACTCCACATAGGAATTATCAACCCGCTACTCTATTATATTCTCCTCTCAATAAATCTTTGGGTTTTTTTTTTAAGGACCTTGATATTATAATTATATTTTATTTGGTTTGGTTTCTCTGAAGCAAAATATGAAGGAAAAGTGGGTTACAAAATAAGCTTAAAAATATGGAACGCATATTTCCTTTCGTTTTGTTTCCTTGTATTCATTTGCAAATATTTTTCTCCCATTCTGAGGGTTGTTCTTTCATCTTGTTTATAGTTTCCTTTGCTGTGCAAAAACTTTTAAGTTTCACCAGGTCCCATTTGTTTATTTTTGTTTTTATTTCCATTACTCTAGGAGGTGGGTCAAAAAAGATCTTGCTGTGATTTATGTCAAAGAGTGTTCTGTGTATATTCTCCCCTGAGAGTTTTATAGTGTCCAGTCTTACATTTAGGTCTCTAATCCATTTTGAGTTTATTTTTGTGTATGGTGTTAGGGAGTGTTCTAATTTCATTCTTTTACATGTAGCTGTACAGTTTTCCCAACACCACTTACTGAAGAGGCTGTCTTTTCTCCATTGTATATCCTTGCCTCCTTTGTCATAGATTAGTTGACCATAGGTGCATGGGTTTATCTCTGGGCTTTCTATCCTGTTCCATTGATCTATATTTCTGTTTTTGTGCCAGTACCATATTGTCTTGATTACTGTAGCTTTGTAGTATAGTCTGAAGTCAGGGAGTCTGATTCCTCCAGCTCTGTTTGTTGTTTCTTTTTCTCAACATTGCTTTGGCCAGTCAGGGTCTTTTGTGTCTCCATACAAATTTTAAGATTTTTTGTTCTAGTTCTGTGCAAAATGCCATTGGTAATTGATAGGGATTGCATTGAATCTGTAGATTGCTTTGGGTAGCATAGTCATTTTCACAATATTGATTCTTCCAGTCCAAGAACATGGTATATCTCTCCATCTGTTTGTGTCATCTTTGATTTCTTTCATCAGTGTCTTATAGTTTTCTGAGTACAGGTCTTTTACCTCCTTAGGTAGGTTTATTCCTAGGTATTTTATTCTTTTTGTTGCAATGGTGAATGGGATTGTTTCCTTAATTTCTCTTTCAGATTTTTCATCCTTAGTGTATAGGAATGCAAGAGATTTCTATGATTTAATTTTGTAAACTGCAACTTTACCAAATTCATTGATTACCTCTAGTAGTTTTCTGGTGGCATCTTTAGGATTTTCTATGTATAGTGTCATGTCATCTGCAAACAGTAACAGTTTTACTTCTTCTTTTCCAACTTTTTTTTCTATTCCTTTTATTTCTTTTTCTTCTCTGATTGCTGTGGCTAGGACTTACAAAACTATGTTGAATAATAGTGGCAAGAGTGGACATCCTTGTCTTGTTCCTGATCTTAGAGGAAATGCTTTCAGTTTTTCACCACTGAGAACGATGTTGGCTGTGGGTTTCTCGTATATGGCCTTTATTATGTTGAGGTAGGTTCCCTCTATGCCCATTTTCTGTAGTTTTTATCATACATGGGTGTTGAATTTTGTTGAAAGCTTTTTCTGCATCTATTGAGACGATCCTATGGTTTTTCTTCTTCAATTTGTTAATATGGTATATCACATTCTTTGATTTGCATATATTGAAGAATCCTTGCATCATTCCCACTTGATCAATCCCACTTGATCATGGTGTATGATCCTTTTAATGTGCTGTTGGATTCTGTTTGCTAGTATTTTGTTGAGGATTTTTGCATCTATATTCATCAGTGATATTGGTCTGTAATTTTCTTTTTTTGTAGTATCTTTGTCTGGTTTTGGTATCAGGATGATGGTGGCCTCGTAGAATGAGTTTGGGAGTGTTCCTTCCTCTGCAATATTTTGGAAGAGTTTGAGAAGGATAGGTGTTAGCTCTTCTCTAAATGTTTGATAGAATTCACCTGTGAAGCCATCTGGTCCTGGACTTTTGTTTGTTGAGAGATTTTTAATCACAGTTTCAATTTCATTACTTGTGATTGGTCTGTTCATATTTTCTATTTCTTCCTGGTTCAGTCTTGGAAGGTTATACCTTTCTAAGAATTTGTCCATTTCTTCCAGGTTGTCCATTTTATTGGCATAGAGTTGCTTGTAATAGTCTCTTATGATGCTTTGTATTTCTGCAGTGTCTGTTGTAACTTCTCGTTTTTCATTTCTAATTTTAATGATTTGAGTCCTCTCCCTCTTTTTCTTGATGAATCTGGCTAAAGGTTTATAAATTTTGTTTATCTTCTCAAAGAACCAGCTTTTAGTTTTATTGATCTTTGCTACTGTTTTCATTGTTCCTATTTCATTTATTTCTGCTCTGATCTTTATGATTTCTTTCCTTCTACTAACTATTGGTTTTGTTTGTTCTTCTTTCTCTAGTTCCTGTAGGTGTAAGGTTAGATTGTTTATTTGAGATTTTTCTTGTTTCTTGAGGTAGGCTTGTATTGCTATAAACTTCCCTCTTAGAACTTCTTTTGCTGCATCCCAAAGGTTTTTGATCAACGTGTTTTCATTGTCATTTGTCTCTAGGTATTTTTTTATTTCCTCTTTGATTCCTTCAGTGATCTCTTGGTTATTTAGTAACTTATTGTTTAGCCTCCATGTGTTTGTGTTTTTATGGGTTTTTTTCCCTGTAATTGATTTCTAATCTCATAACGTTGTGGTTGGAAAAGATGCTTGATATGATTTCAATTTTCTTAAACTTACCAAGGCTTGATTTGTGACCCAAGATGTGATCTATCCTGGAGAATATTCCATGTGCACTTGAGAAGAAAGTGTAATCTACTGTTTTCAGATGGAATGTCCTATAAATATCAATTAAATCTATCTGGTCTATTGTGTCATTTAAAGCTTGTGTTTCCTTATTTATTTTCATTTTGGATGATCTGTCCATTGGTGTGAGGTGTTAAAGTCCCCCACTATTATTGTGTTATTGTGGATTTCCTCTTTTATAGCTGTTAGCAGTTGCCTTATGTATTGATGTGCTCCTATGTTGGATGTATATATATTTATAATTGTTATATCTTCTTCTTTAATTGACCTCTTGATCATTATGTAGTGTCCTTCCTTGTCTCTTGTAACAGTCTTTATTTTAAAGTCTATTTTATCTGATATGAGTATTGCTACTCCAGCTTTCTTTTGATTTCCATTTGCATGCAATATCTTTTTGCACCCCCTCACTTGCAGTCTGTATGTGTCCCTAGGTCTGAAGTGGGTCTCTTGTAGACAGCATATATATTGGTCTTGTTTTTGTATCCATTCAGCAAGTCTGTGTCTTTTGGTTGGAGCATTTACTCCATTCACATTTAAGGTAATTATCAATATGTATGTTCCTATGACCATTTTCTTAATTGTTTTGGGTTTTTGTAGGTCCTTTTCTTCTCTTGTATTTCCCACTTAGAGAAGTTCCTTTAGCATTTGTTGTAGAGCTGGTTTGGCGGTGCTGCATTCTCATAACTTTTGCTTGTCTGTAAAGCTTTTGATTTCTCCATCAAATCTGAATGAGTTCCTTGCTGGGTTGAGTAATCTTGGTTGCAGGTTCTTCCCTTTCATCACTTTAAATATATCGTGCCACTCCCTTCTGGCTTGCAGAGTTTCTGCTGAGAAATCAGCTCTTAACCTTATGGGAGTTCCCTTGTATGTTATTTGTCATTTTTCCCTTGTTGCTTTTAATAATTTTTCTTTGTCTTTAATTCTTGTCAATTTCATTACAATGTCTTGGCATGTTTCTCCTTGGGTTTATCCTTCCTGGGACTCTCTGTGATTGCTGGACTTGGGTGGCTATTTCCTTTCCCATGTTAGGGAAGTTTTTGACTATAATCTCTTCAAATATTGTCTCGGGTCCTTTCTCTCTCTCTTCTCCTTCTGGGACCCCTATAATGCGAATGTTGTTGTGTTTAATGTTGTCCCAGAGGTCTCTTAGGCTGTCTTCATTTCTTTTCATTCTTTTTTCTTTATACTGTTCCACAGCAGTGATTTTCACCATTCTGCCTTGCAGGTCACTTATCCATTCTTCTGACTCAGTTTTTCTGCTATTGATTCCTTCTAGTGTATTTTTTATTTCAGTTATTGTATTGTTCATCTCTGTTTGTTCTTTAATTCTTCTTGGTCTTTGTTAAATATTTCTTGCATCTCCTTGATCCTTGCCTCCATTCTTTTTCCGAGGTCCTGGATCATGTTCACTATCATTATTCTGAATTATTTTTCTGGAAGGTTGCTTATCTCCACTTCATTTAGTTATTTTTCTGGGGTTTTATCTTGTTCATTCATCTGGGACATAGTCCTCTGCTTTTTCATTTTGTCTATCTTTCTGTGATTGTGATTTTTGTTCTGCAGGCTGCAGGATTGTAGTTCTTCTTGCTTCTGCTGTCTGCCCTTTGGTGGATGAGGCTCTCTCGACAGTTTCATTATCAGAAAATACCCTCAGTTTCTGATCATCTGCTATTTCTATCATATGCAGACTGGCCTTCACTGTCACCTATCCCTACGTGTTGGCCCACATCACAGGGCCAGTGGGGCCGTCTCATGCCCCAGCACTCAGGCATCACCAGCCACATGGTGACAATCTGTCTTCTCCAAAAACAGTTGTGTTTTTAGTAATTCAGAGTCCAAAGGGGAAGCCCTACAATTACATCTTCTCCTGGAAAGTATAGAGAAATTACTCCTCAGCAACCTGGATAAGGCCTCTCCCCTCCCTGCTACCCCATAGCTGCTGAGGGGTCACAATGTTTTGAGATGAACTTTCAAGCTCAGTCTCCTCACAGCTCTCTGGTGGTCCCCAAATCCGTAGAAATGAGGGGCTTGGGCCTAGCATGCTACCAAACTCTGTTCCCTCTCTCTTTTATGACCCTCTGTTGGGCAGCTCCCTGCAAGGCAATGCTTAGTAAACCTGGGATGTGTCACCTCGTGTCTGTACCACCACACTCTGATTCTCTAATTTCCCAGTAAAGTATCAAGAGTTGATCACATAGTTTTAATTTTTGGTCTTTTTGCTTTTTTTTTTTTTCTTATCTGAGTAATACATGAATACATCTTTTTTTTTTTTTTTTTTTTGGCTGTGTTGGGTCTTTGTTTCTGTGCGAGGGCTTTCTCTAGTTGCGGCAAGGGGGGGCCACTCTTCATTGCGGTGCGTGGGCCTCCCACTGTCGCAGCCTCTCTTGTTGCAGAGCACAGGCTCCAGACGTGCAGGCTCAGTAGTTGTGGCTCACGGGTCTAGTTGCTCCGTGGCATGTGGGATCTTCCCAGACCAGGGCTCGAACCCGTGTCCCCTGCATTGGCAGGCAGATTCTCAACCACTGCGCCACCAGGGAAGCCCATGAATACATCTTTATTGTACAAGTTTCAAAAAATTTAGAAGTCTACGGAGCAAAGCTGAAAACTGGCACCATCCCTCCCACAGCCACTCTCCCCTCAGAGGCCACATGCCCACAGTTTGCTGTACAGCCTTCCAGCCCCCTTTCTGGACATATACATCATAAACAGTACATGGATCCATGCACATATATCATTTTTTAAGATATAGATACTATTTTGCAACTTTTAAAATTTGATATATTTTTCACTTGGAAATCTTTCATGTTAGGATATATAGATCTATGTCATTCATATACAAATATATATAAATATAAATACACATACATATAAATAATCTCATACCCCACATTTTTATATTCATACAAAGGAGACTGTCCTATACACATGGTTCGGCACTTTGATTTTTAGACCCTAGAAACCTCAGCACATATAGATAGAGATAGAGAGATACCTTGTTATTATTAACAATTGCATCCTCTTCCATCATTTGGATGTGACCAAATTTATTAATCAGAAGCCCATTGAAGAACACTTGTCTATCTTTAATTGAACTCCATGCCTATGGAGGAATCATGAAACCTGAGAGTTGTTACATGGGGAAAGGATGCTGGGTAGAAAGAAACGAAAGGGAGGATTCCTGGGTGTGGAACAGCTAAGACACTGGTGTTTCCTCTTGATTCATCTCCTAACACTCTGGTAATGTTGTTCAATAGTTACTGGCAGCTCAGAACTTTATTTTCCAGTTTCAGCTTCATTTAAGTTTTACCTCAAGCACTTTGGACAAATCATTTCAAATGACAGCTCCATATACGTGTGCCCAGCAATTGTCTCTGGGTGGGACAAGCTGTCTTTTTCCATTAAAGATGCTCTGTTCCTAAGTGATTCATTTCCTTTAGCATCTCAGCTCATGTATAAGGAATTTTTCTCAGAACCAGTTGTGCATGAATGTAGCTTCTACTTCTGTAAGAGGCAGGTGCTGTACAGCTGGTAATCCGAAGAGATTAATTTAATGTGTTGATGAATTGGTAGCTAATTGGCCTCAGTGGTTTGCTTCCCTCTAGTGTTGCCTCCCTGGTCAAACAGACCGCGTTTAGTTGTGGGGCCATTTTAGCCAAAGGAAAGTTGTGTTTCCCAAGAAAGGCTTGAAACTGCTGTTTGAAAATCTTTCATAGTTTTGTTTCAACATTTCTGACATTGCTACTCATATTCAGTCATGCAGCCAAGCATCCACCGAGTGCTTGCTTATGAGCCTGAAATTCCTGTCACTGAGCATAACTTTTTAAAAAATTATTTTTTTAATTTCTGCCACTGAACCAGTTTTTCATCTTCATTTTGACGTCAACCCCTCCTCACTCTGTTCTTTCACCATCTTTTCCTGGCTTCACTTGCCTCCTCTCCAGCCTGGAGCCCACCGTTTGCTGTTTCAGCCATGTGTCAGTCTGGAGTCCCTTGGGCTTCTCACTGCCGCCACTTGGCTTGCCCATCCTCAGCCCCAGAACCACTCCCCCTGAGGCCCCCAACGCCAGCGTTCCCCTGAAGATGTGTCCCTCCTTCTGGCCAAGGTTAACCCCACTGCCTGGCCCTCTGTCCCCTACCCTCAGCTCTGTCTGTGACCTTGCTCTAGCAAGCATTCACTCTCTCACTATATTTTCCTCCCTCAACTGGTGGCTTCCTGTAAAAAAAAAAAAAAAAAAGTACACAACGCTCCCTCATATTAAAGATACTTTTTTCTGTGCCCTGTTATTTCCTTAAGCTATTGCCCTATCACTTTCTCACTTCCCTTTCTCCTGCCAAAGCTTTTTAAAGGCTACACTATACTGCTTTTCTCCACTCCCTTACTGCCCAATCACTACTTTAAATAAATAAAAAATTAAACATAAAAGTGATACATGCATATGGTAAAGAGTCAATGAAGAAGGTATAACATGGAATAAAAAGCTCCTTCTTGGGAGGAAAAAATGAATAAGCAGAGCACAGAGGATTCCTAGGGCAATGAAACTACTCTGTAGGGTAGATACATGTCATTATACATTTGTCCAAACTTGTAAAATGTACAACATCAAGAGAGAACCCTAATGTAAACTATGGGCTTTGGGTGATTATGATGTGTCAATGTGGGTTCATCAGTTGTAACACATGGGGGTGGGTGTTGATAATGGGGGAGGCTATCTACATGTAGAGGCAAGAGGAATATGGGAAACCTCTGTACCTTCCTCGCAAATTTTTTGGTAAACTTAAAACTACTCTAAAAAAACAAAGTCTATTAAAAAAAAAAAACTAAAAAGGTCCCATAACTAAAGTAGGATTCATAGTCACCCTGGGGGCAAAGGGCACGTAAAACAGGTTCCTTTTTTCCTTTATGGAAGGCTCCAGGGAACAACACTTATTCACATACCCACATATTGTACACACACACACACACGCCTCAAACTGCCTCACCCCTTCCCATATGTCAGCTCTGAAGACCTTTAGGCTGCAGGCTGAACATACCCTGTGTTAGCAGCAGTCCTACTCCCACCTGCAAATGGTGCTGGAGTAGTTGACTATCAAGTCCCCTGTTGCATGTGGGGTGAGGCCCAGGGTGCCTAGGCCTTCATATCAGTTCTCCATCGCAGCACAACAAATTACCTCAAAACTTATCTGCCTAAAACAACAGGCATTTATTATTTCACACAGTGTTTGAGGGTCAACAGTCCAGGGCAACTTAGGTGGCTCAGGGTCCGTCACAAGGTTGCAGTCAAGCTGTTGGCTGAGGCTGCCGTCATCTGAAGCAGGGCTGGAGGACCCGCTTCCAAGATGGCTCACTCAATGGCTCTTGACTGGAGGCCTCAGTTCTTCGCCGCATGGACCTCTACATGGGGCTGCTTGAGTGTCCGCACCCTGCGGCAGTTGTGAGACACAGCAACGGATCCAAGAAAGAGCAAGGAAGAAGCCACGGTGTCTTTTATGTCCTAACTAACTCAAAAGTCATGCACTTCATTTCACTCTATCCTGTTGGTACATACAGGTCAGCGCTATGCGGTGTGAGATGGAACTACACAGGACATGCATTCCAGGAGGCCAGGGTCACCGGGGGCCAGCTTGGACGCCGCCCTTCCACAGCTTTACCACTGCACTTCTGCCCGGGGCCTAGTGTCCCACCAGTCCTTGCTGGCTCTTGGCTGGCATCCTACTTCTTCTGGCAGGGTCGGCCTCAAACTGCCACCTGCATAGCGATCATTGTGACTTCAAATACTTTTATATTGTTTGAAACTCTTACAGGGAAAATGTGTTTTATATTTTAAAATATTTTCAAAATAAAATACTACTGACTTGATCAAGTTACCCTACCCTCCTCTGATTGCTAGTCATTTTCCTAAAGATGACTGAAGAAATTAATTAATCAATTGATTGATTAATAGGGTCCTGAGTTGCTTTTCAGAAAAACAATATATATTGCTTTTATATACTGTACTGTGTGTATATATATACATATTATGCATTATATATATTATATATTTTATATACTCACATCTGCACATATATATACTTTAAAATTTTATGCAAATGGAATTGCATGCTGTTCTGACCTTACTTTTTTAAAAAGTTCAGTAATATATCCTGGCACAAGTATTTGGGAACAGTGGCTGCTCCTGGTGAGAGGATCTAAGCAGCTGGGAGATGGGGGTGAAGGAGCAACTTTGCTTTCACTGTCTACTAATACCATCTTGTATTATTAGAATTTTGCAATATGTCCTCATATTGCCTATTTAGATCACTTAAAATTATATATCTTGAAGACCTTTCCATATTAGGACATACATATATAACTCATTTTTTAATGACTTCATAGTAGTCAGTTATATAGGTTACCATGATTTGTATAATTAATTCCTATTCATGAGTGTTTGGGTGGTTCTCAGGTTTTAGGGTCGTTGTTGTTATTACCAACAATGCCACAAGGAAAATCCTCATACATACAACTTGTAATGCTTTGTTGACATTTCCTCTCTTCCTGCTTCCAGACTTTTCCTCTTGCACAGTCTGTACATAGATGTCCTGATGGCTCCTTTTTGATGTTGTGAGTTTTTCTACACAAGCATTTGTAGGACGGGCAGGTGGAGGGCTGTGTGCACTGCAGTCTCTCTTCCGTGCCCTGCCATTGGGACAGGCGGCTTCCAGCCCGTGGCTTGTATGTGAACGTCCAGATTCATGCTCATCTTCTGCTTCTCAGGAACAACCTGGGTGCAGAGTAGCCCCTACCATCCCCACACCCCGCTCCTGCTGGGGCAGAAAGGAATTTGGGTTTTACACCTCAGTGTGAGCCCGTTCCCTTAAAGAGGTGAACTTGGCCAAGTTTTTCTGAGATCTAAGGGTCCTGTCTCCACTTCTTCCACCACTCCTGTTCTATCTCACTGCTTTTGGCATGCCTTCTGCCAATTTTGTGTCGTACACGTACATAGCAGCAAGCAAACAAAAAGCAGCACAAAAGGTATGCAGGAAGTAGGTTTTCCTCTCATCCTTGGAATGCATTTGGTCCCCAAGTCACCCCCAAGAGTCAGTCTCTGCTCCCCATTTCTTGTGAATCCCTCTAGAGATCAGATATATGAAGCTGCAAAAAACTAACCTGGAGTGTTTTTATTTTTCACTGATTGTGACTTATTACTGTGCTCTGTCCAATCTCCCTTCTCTGCCTGGTGGGCAGAAGATGAACAGATCCCATAGCTTTCTGTTTGCCTTTAGTTATTAGGAGTCTCATCTAATCTAGTTTAAAATTCCAATCTCATATCAGCTCAAACCCCACCCCCGTTGCTGGCTGGGGGACCTGCAGCAGGCATATCTACTCCTTCACTCCTGACCCAGTCCAGCTCTTGGAGTGGACACGGGAGGGACGTGATCGGCTCTATGAGATCTCTCCCCAACTTTTTTCAAGGCTGGGGACTGAGAGGGACAAGAGGGAAGGAAGGCAAATATCTCTTAGTGGCTTACATTGTGGTCCTCTCCCTGTGAATGGTCACAGCTCCCTGGCCAACACTAGCCCTTGGTGATGTTTTCTGAGTGGCTAGCATCCTAATGCAGGCTCTTTGGGGCTCACAGGTAAGTTCTTCAGAGAGAGTTCCTCCCACACAGCTTCCCCAGTGTGGCAGATCCAGCTGCAGGTTAACTTCTTCCAACCTCCTCAGGCTCCTGCTGCTACAACAAGACAGCTCAATGCTGTCCCCCTTCCTGGTGTCCATTCACCCCAGGGGAAACTCACACACCTTCTTCGAGCCAGACGCTGCCATCTCTCCCAAGGCTCTTCGCCCTCCTCGGTAGGCACCAAGGTACTGACAACCTGAGCAGCTGACCAACTGGCAAGTGAGGTACCAGTCTCCCTTGTTGCAGGTACATGCCAATCTTCAAGAATGCTTCTCTTGGAGCCCTTCTCACTTGGCTTGGAGGAGGAAAAGGAAAAACACCAACATCCTTTTCTAGGACCCCAGGGTCGGGGGAGGTGGTGGGGAGAGTATGCTGATCACAGGGTCAGTTCCGTCATCCTTCGGCAAGCCCTGAAAAGGAAGTCTCACCAGCTGTTGGTGGCTTTCTATAGAAGATGCAGTATTTACCCTTCTTCATCCCCAGTTCTGGCCTCCCAATTCTAGTGCAAAAAGAAAGTCCCACTCAACATACCATTTCTTTGCACACAAGTGATGATAGCGTACTGCTGCCATCCTGCTGCATCTTAATAAGAGACTGTCCCAAACCAGTTCACATGTGTCTGCCTCTTCATGGGACACTCCCTGGCTGTCCAGTGATTGAGACTTCGCCTTCCAATGCAGGGGGTGCGGGTTCGATCCCTAGTCGGGGAGCTAAGATCCCACATGCCTCACAGCCGAAAAACCAAAACATAAAACAGAAGCAATATTGTAACAAATTCTATAAAGACTAAAAATGGTCCACATCAAAAAAAAAAATCTTAAAAAAAAATTTCACAGTCTGCCATCATATTCCTATATTATTACTAAATTAGTGCCCACTGATGGGTATTCAAGTTGAGCACTCATCAATGTTTTCTTTTGTACTGACATCAAGGGAATTAGCAAGAAATAAAACTAGCTTGTAGACTGTTCAGGGGAGTGGATGTGTATCAACGAAAGGTATCCAGATAAAAGTTAGACTAGAACTTAGATGATAACAGGAATGTCTAATTTGCGTTATAGGGTGAGTTCACCATAGGTCCAGTTAAGCTTTCTGAGCTTTATCAGCTTTGTGGAATCAAGTTGAGCTTCAAGGAGCGAGTTGGCACTCAGGCCACCAGCTGCGGGAGACACATGGTTAAGAGACTTCAGTATGAAAGAAGAAATGTGCTCAGGTGTGCTTTCAGAAAAGCCCGGCAATGTGATTTCATCTTCACTCCCATTTGGAACCACTATGTCCTTTCTCACAAGCAAAGCTGTGATTGTCTCTCACATGATGTCTTTGCACACATTGTTCTGCCTTCTTCCTCGTCCTGGCCCTATAATCCGCATGAAAGTACACAATGTTCCCTCCTACTTGAAAGTCTTGTTTGGGTTGGGCGTGGGCATTTGGTTTACAGCCAGCAGCAGGCTCCACCCTCCATGGGAGATGCCCAGCGTTCCTTTCATTGATTCCAATCCCTGCCTGTTCCGCGAAGGGGCTCAAGGGCAGGCTGAACTAGCACGGCAGAAAAATGCCCTGGCGGGGATGCCAGCACGTGACAGGGCTAGTGTAGGTGGCCTTTGAGGCCCCTTCCAGACTGACGCTGGCCTCCCTCTAAGACCGGGGGCTTTGCTGGGCAGAGCAAAGCAGAGAGCGCCTGCTTTGGGCTCAGACACACCTGGGCTTGAATCCCAAGTCTATCGCTGGAGGGCCTTGGACAGCCTCCAAACCTGCCAGGGGCTGCTTTCCTACCTGCAAACGGCAGGTATACAGAGGGGATACTTACCAGATAAGCATCATTTTGATAACCTGCCTTTGGAAAGGAGGAAGTGACAGATCTGAAACTGCTGAAAACATTTAGGCTTGGAAGGCATTGCATCAAAAAAGTGGATACAACCATCTATTCGACAGCAGAAGCTGTCATCCTTTATTTCAGTGTTTTCAGCTTCGTTTGACTAAACAAGATAAAGTCCCTGCTGGCGTCTCTCTGCTTCCAAGAAGTTTGTCCTGGGAGCTGGTGGTTGCCTCTCCCACGTCCATGTTCCCCTTCCTCCTCCCAGCTTTGCCCAGGAGTCCAGTCCTCCCCAACACAGCCCCCTCCCTCAGGAGAGGCTAAACCGTCTCCGCTCCAGGCATGGGCCTACTCGCTCCAAAAGTGCGGTCATTCCATGCCTTGTGCTAATCTGTGTCAGGAATGAGCTTGTGAGGCAAAGTGGACCAACACCACCAGGTGAGGTTTGGGAAATCGTCAGAAGTGACCCTCTCTCACTTCCTCTGGACACTGTTGTTCACAGAGATGAGGGATTCCACCGCCAGGCTGAGGGTGAAGCCATCTCGTGGACAAGGGCAGGGGAATGGAGCTGAGGCCTCTCAACAGTGCCAGCCCCGAAGCTGCGCTACTTCAGACTTTTGTTTTTTTGAATATTATTATTTAGGCCAGTTTGAGTTGGGGTTTCTGTTCCTTACAGCCAGAGGCATCCTAGCACGTACAGGAGTGATGGACTAGTCCAGAAAATCCCTTCACCTCCGATGTAGCTACCTTGGGAAGGAGGCACCAGTGAAAAGCAGACCCCTGCTCTTGATGGTGAAAGGTGGGTGTTTGTCGATAAAATCAGAGTGCCACGTATGACAGAGAGTAAGGCGGGTCGATTATCCAACAGCTGTGCTATCTCTTTGTGCTGGCCCAGAGAACTCAGGTATCAAGCACACATCAGTGGGCTTAGGGGAGAGAGCCCCTAACCTTGGGGAGGGTACGTGAACCAGTTCCAGCCCAGGAGGTATAAGGGAAGTGTGCTGAGGGGAAAGCATGGAGGAGGAATGCCCTACCTGTGTCACCCCCTGCCGGGGCCACCCTCTTCCTCTTACCTTTGAACACAGTTATGTGAGGACGGATGCTTGGACCAGCTGCAGCCAACCTGCAGCCATGAGGGGAGGACCACGAGAATCTCAGATACACCCACCCAGAGCCTTGGATCCCTGAGCCTCTGAGCCTGCCTCCTACCTCCAACTTCCTGATAGCCAAGAAAATCAACCCTCTAATGAAAACTGGTTTAAACTGGGTATTTTGTTTCTTTCTACCTAAAATATCCAAGCTGATAAACCCAGTTAGAGGCTGGGGCTATAAAAGCGGGAGTTATCATATTTTGCTTGTTTATACAATGCTCTGAAGTCTAAATCTATGTGCTTTCTCTCAAAGTACCCTAGAACCCCTTAGAGGGAATCCAAGTCACAGCCCAAGGGGAATCCTTCACCTTTCATCTTTCCCCAGTCACAACCATCCCAAAGGAGACAGGCCAGATGCCCTGTGAAATATCCTACCTTGGCACCAAGAGTTGGGAAAAGAGAGAAACATAATGCCACTTCCTTCCTGCTGTCCCTAATAAAGAGATTCCTAATAAACGGCTCAGTTTGGTTTGCCTGACATGATTCGGTTAAGGAGAGGAGAGAAAGCCCTCCCATGAAGCCAATAGAAAGAGTAAGAGCTGCATGTGCTGAAACACTTGGAAAGGTAAAGGATACAGTCTTGAGCTCAAATGATAGCAAGAAACCTCAGTGGGACCCAGGGACTCTCAAGGCACCACTATCAGTGGGTGACATGCTATCTCGAACTGAGCCTGGATCTTAGAAAAGGTGGCAACTTTTGGAGAGACTTCCCAAGTATATGGTGGAGCCTATTGGAAAGTAGCCTCTGCTCCTGACCTTGGTTGAACTTCAAGTCAGGGACCCTCTCCTTATTCCTCTAGTCAGTTTGGGATCCAAAGTATCTACCTTTCAAAGTCGCTGTGAGGATTAGAGATGATGTATGTAAAGCTCCTAGCACTGAGCCTGGCACACAGTAGGCCCGTAGTAAATGGGAGCTGTAGTGTTTCTGAGTTCAGCACCGAGCAGCCCCCTTCAGAGGTAGAAGGTGAGGGACCACAGTTAGAGTCAGCGTCAGTGTCTTCTGAGGTCAAAGTGGAGTTAGAGTCTACAGTGAGAGTCAGATTGGTGCTCTGTGGCCAAATCTAGAGAGAGCGCATCAAACAAGACAGACTCTGAAAACGGGCACAGCCACACACCAGAATCTGCATGTGTCTGAGGCTGGAAAGGGCTGCTAGCAACGTGGTTCATTCACCTGAACTCCTGCAGCTGCACATAGACAGGGCCAAGGGCAGCCAGGATGAGTCTAGAGGTCTTGAGGGAAGCTCAGAACACCGGCAGCCCATCAACCACTGAGCTGCCCTTCTGCACACTCCAAGCCTTGTGGAAGCCAGGACCAGTCCCAGGGTGAGCCTCGAAGGACCCTAAATGTTTGCCTGCTTCAAAGCATCCCTACCACTCCTTCTGTGGTCAAATTGCATTTAGCCACTCATCGTGCTAAACGGAAGATGTCCAACATGCTGAATTCATCAAACATTGAACTGCAAATCTACTCATGCTTAAAATATATCTATTACTGCTCCTCACTGCCTATATGTAAAGTCCTTAGTCTTCAGCTTGGTAAAAGACACCCATGATCCGCCTGCTCTCCAGCTGTCTCTCTCCTCTCTCCCCACCTCGAACCCTTAATGCTCTATTCACACGTGACTACACTTAACACCAAGTGCCCTCTATGTCGTTCTTGCATTTCCTGTTCCCTCTGCCTGAAGTGCACTTCCCTACCTTGTAGACTCAAAAACATCTCCTCTCTCGAGGTTCAGCCTAGCTCATCTTTGTCTACCTTTCCCTAAGCACCCTCCAGGCGGGAATGACCACTCTCTTTTGGTCACCCTCATGCACATACATACTTCTATTATACCACCTAGAATACTTTATAACACTGGGTTCATTTTCCATGTCTGTATCATCTCCCCTAGACTATAACGTCCTAAGGGCTGGGGCTGCATGTGATCTTTGTGTCTGGCCCAGAGGAGCTGATTAATGCTTGTAGGGTGGATGCATGGGTGGATGGATAAGGACCAGTGTGCATCTGGCCTCTGGTAATACAGGGATGAAAGCCCTTTCCCTGCCCTCAGGGAGCTCACTGTAGATGACAGAAAAGGAGTAAAAAAGAACAATGAAATGGCATGAGTCAGAGTACAGCATGTTGTGTGAGCTCAGCTGAGGGGCACCCAACCCAGTGGGGAAAAGAGATCTGTGTTCAGGGATACTTCCTAGAGGAGTCAAGACATGATCTGGGTCGTGTTGGACCAGCAGGAGTCCGCCACACAGAAATGGGGGCCAGGGGCACCATGGACAGAGAGCGGAGCAGGTGCAACGGCCCAGACTCGATACAGCTGGGGTAAAGGAGAAATGTGAGGCAAAGGCAGCGACGTGGCTAAGGCAGGGAGGACCAATCACACAGGGCCACACTCCCACTAGGGAATCTGGAGTTTATCCTAGAGAAAAATGGAAGTTTCCTAAGAAAAATAGAGAACATGATAGGATGTACATACATAAAGATCATCCCAGCAGCCGTGTCAGGCCAGGCAATGAGGTCAAGGTGGAGATTCTAACAAGATCTAGCAAAGAACTGATGAGGGCTGGACCAAGGCAGGGGCAGTCAGACTGGGGAGCTACTTAGGAGGCAAAATTGTTAGAGTTTGGTCACTCTGCATAAATAAAAAGCAGGGAGTTGGGGAAGAAGCAGCAGTCAAGATGCCTCCCAGGTTTCTGCCCTGGCCGATGGATAGATGACAGGACTCCCGGGAGGATAAGCAGGTATGGAAGAGACAGGAGGTTGGCTTCCGTTTTGGTCACGCAGAGGCTGAGATGCCTGAGGAACCCCAAGTGGGTCTTCTCAGTAGGCAATGAACTATCAATTCCTGAGGCTTAGGAAAGAGTTCTGGGTGAGAAAAATAAATGTGGAGCTCATCAACAAAAAGGTGATAGCTGGAGCCACGTGTGCAGACAAAAATCTTTCAAGGAGGGTGTACACAGAGTGAGAAGAGGACCAAGCCCCAGGATATACCCCATGTGCAGGCAAAACTCCTGAGGAAGAGGCTGAGACAGAATACCCAGAGATACAGGAAGGAGAAAGAGATCAAGCTGCAAATGACATGGGGAAGAAGAGAGCTGGGGGGAGGAGGGGAGATGGAGGGACAGTGGTCTACAGGGTCAAATCCTGCAAAGTGGGCAAGTAAGCAAAAGAGCCTGAAAAATGCTCATTTGTGGCCAGATTGTCCCAGCCCTCATCAGCCTGCGGTACAAATGAGATGACATTAATAGTAATAGCCCGTATTTCATATTTCACACGGCTCACTAGCTTGTTGCCAACTATCTGCAGAGCAGGACCTCCACTGCCTTGGAAAAAGTCCTTGCTCCCCAGTATTTCTGGGAGTGCCTGGGGGTGCACAAGCCCAAGAGGAGTCCTCGTGTCTCTTCCACACACACCCCCTCCTGATGTCCACAGCACTCCAGGACGGCAGCCCCCATGATGGCTGCCCGCCCTGAAATAGCCCCGAGATCCATGGGTTCCATCTCCTGATGTGCCAAAGCTATAAACTTTCATGATGGTAACGCAACAGAGTATTCTATGCTTTGAATTTTTCACTTAAGGCAAGCCACGGCATTTTCTGAAAAGTGGAGAAGACTCCCCCTCTTTGCCATCTGTTTTTGTTCCAAGTCTCATGAAAAGGCCTTCTTCAGCTGTGTCCTGTGGCCATCTGTCCTAAGGCTTCAGACACCACTCCCTGGGCCTCAGCTGTAGGGCAGACAACAGAAGCCCTCTCCTCCTGCACCCTGATCTCTGCCCCAGGTACCCAACCCTCCAGGGACCCTATGCAAACAGATCCTTTGGGAGTTTCACTCCACCGGTTTACCAGAAACTCCACACCCACACTTCTGGGTTAGTCTCAGGCAGGACACCTGGCTGCAAGGTGATTTAGCAACGTGGCGGTCATGATTGACGTTGGCCAAAGGAGTTTCAGCAGAACGGTTGAGAAGGAGGTCAGACTGCACTGAGGTGAGGACAGGATGGGAGGTGGGTCAAGTTCAGATGGCAAACATAACAGCAAGTCCCATGAGACTTGGCTTTTAGGGAAGGGCAGGAAAGCAGGGTCAAGGAGATGGAAGGTGGTGGTGGTGGTTTGTAACGAGGCAGAGACTTGACCAGAGTCACATGCTGAGGAAAAAGAGCCAGCGGAGTGGGAGAGGCTACGCCCAGACGCTGAGAAGAGAGCTGTTCTGAGGGACGTGCCAGGCGCGAGGCGTGCTGCGGACCCTCGCGCGGGAGGGAAGAAGGCGGCCCTGAGGAGGCCCCGGGCTTCAGCGAGCGGCCCCGCCACAGGAGTCCGAGCGAAAGGACGAAACGAAGAGAGACGACAAGGACTCTGCCAGGAGCTTATTCAGGAGAGAATGAAGCTGTGGGTTGGGAAGTCCCAAGCCTGACGTGGACCAGTCACCTCAGGCCTCCCGCCCTAGCACATTCTTTCTGGGGCCAGAGATCTCATATCTTACTTAGTCCCTCTCTGTGACTCAGAATCTGGGTTTCTTGCTTTGCCATTTAATTTTAGTAAAAATTAGAGCTGCTTCCAGGAGTCAATTTTCTTCCCTTCCCTCAATCATGCTATGCTTGGGATTCTGACGCGACAATCAGTGAAGGTGTGCAGCTCCAGCTTGGGCCCTAGTCTCAGTGTGAAACCTCCTGGGGAAAAGGATAGTTCCCTTTTCAAGGAGGTGGTTTTCCTTTTTTCCTTGCTTTGTTTATTTAACTGACTGCACATGGAGGGGTCAGAACTGGCCCTAGAACAAAAGACTTCGCTCACCCCACTCGGGAGGGTGGGCACCACAGGGAAGAGCATCAGGCCCTACAGCGTCTTACGACACTCAGGTGATTGTGAGAAGTGAGTTGTTTCACCCCTTAGACTCACAACAGTGAAAAACCACGGGTCACAAACAAAGGGTCAAACAGAGAAAAAGACCTTCATTGGACCTGCAGTTTGAAATTTGGGTTTGTGCTGGAATTCACTTCCATGCTAAAGTGCAGTTCAAGGGTCACAAACTCAAATGCTTAGGGACGAACAGCAGGGGTCTGGAAGGCGTGAGCCAGCCCGTCGAGGGGCGGGCAGTGGCCTACCTGAGCCGCCGTCTGCCCTACCCAAAGAACAACAACTCAGCCCCAGCTGCTGCCACAAATGAAGACGACCTGACCTTTCAGAGAGAGGTCGCGGGTCCAGGTTCTTTTGTGAAATCTCCAGATGTTTAAAAGTGGGGAGCTAATTCCACTAAACAGTGACAACGGCAAACAGTGCAGGCCAAGCAAGACGGGACACAAAGTCACCATCTGAATTTCACTTCTTCTAAAGAGATTTCAGCGCATTCTGTTTCTTGAATGATTCTGTCTGCCTATGTTTTTAGAAACTGTGTCTCAGAGACAACAAAGGTTTGACTGTCTGCTCCGCCCCCTCCCTGGGGCTGCTCTGCACGCTTTCTGCTTCCCCAGAGAGTGACTTGACTCTGTTCTCTTCCCAAGAGCAGGCGCTCCTGAAGGGGCTGAGGACAATGACAGCCTGGACATAGCTACTGATGATGACATACCAGCGGGCGTTCCTCCGAAGCTCTAGCTGCTGAATCACTCCAGACTAAAATGACTTCAGGACTGGCCCTTTAAAAATCGAGCGCGCTACCGGGCAAACTCCTCCTCCAGGGAGGTTCCTTTAAATGAGAGCCAGCTGGCCGGCCCCGCTTTACTCCCAAGCAATACCTGCAATCGAGGTTTCCTCCCCAGGAGATAGCAGCCTGTGAGCATGGCTCAAGCGTTTGTGAACAGCAAAATCCAGCCTGGGAAGGTAGTTGTGTTCATCAAGCCCACCTGCCCCTACAGCAGAAGGGCCCAGGAGCTCCTCAGCCACTTGCCCTTCAAACAAGGGCTTTTGGAATTTGTCGATATCACAGCCCACGGTGACACCAACGAGATTCAAGACTATTTGCAACAGCTCACAGGAGCCAGAACGGTGAGCCTGGGGTTTCCTTCTAAAAGGCTGGGGAGAAGGCTCCCAGATTCCTTTTTCTTGTCGGGGCTGTGAACGTGGTACGCCTGTGCCTTTCTCTAGGACACCGCTAGGGCTCTGTCTGTCACTCCAGGCGGCTGGAGGGCTGTGCAGGTGGGGGAGGGCGCCTGAGAGCGGACACTGCTTCCTTGAATGGGCGGCTGGACTTCGGCCAACGGCGCTCTCACATCAGAGGAGGGAGCACAGCGGACTGTGTTGGGCGTCAGGGGCAGCGGGCCCAGCAGCTGCCCAGGAGTCACTGGGGAGCTATCTGGAGTCTTTGTTTTAAGCACTGACAGTCTGCGCTTGCAGGGCTGGGGTGGAAGGAGGGATGCAGGGGCCAAGTGTGATCGGTACATTTCTGTTGTTGTGCAAGAATCGCGTGCACTCTTTGCTCTGCGTTCACAGGGCTAAGTGGGATTTGCTGTCCTTCCATCTTTTCTCTAGGCTCTCTTTAACCTTCACCTAAATCGCTCATTCTTCCATATTTCATCCAACTCCTCCCACTGGAAAAATCTAACGGCTCCTTATTGCTCCTTAATCTAAATTATGGGATGTTTCCAGGCCTGTTAGGGAGTCCAGAGGCCAGAGTTCCGGATGGCTCTCGCAATGGTTTGCTGTGTGATCCTGGTAAGTCACCAGCTCCGTGACTCTCAGGGACCTCCTGGCTGCAGCACCAGACTGGAGGAGGTGACCTCTACATCCCTTTTTGCTATGAGTAGACAGTGGGACCCTAAGAACCGCTGTCCCCTATGTGAAAAGCCTTCCTCTTCCTCAGCACCCACGGCTTCCCGACGAGATAGCCAG
This sequence comes from Balaenoptera physalus, assembly GCF_965194825.1. Taxonomy (NCBI): domain Eukaryota; kingdom Metazoa; phylum Chordata; class Mammalia; order Artiodactyla; family Balaenopteridae; genus Balaenoptera; species Balaenoptera physalus. The sequence goes on from NC_138890.1 coordinate 100,402,111, forward strand.
CCAACCAGATCACCAGCATCAGTTCAGGTGCTGGGGCGGGGGCATGGTGGTGAGTCCCGTCCCACCAGCTCACCCAAACTCCCTTTCAGGACGCACATTCTAGGACACAGCGTTTGCAGAAGCACATATCCTAGCTCAGGTTTAGTTTGACTTACCGTGTTTTTTCCGGCTTCAGTGTAAAGCCTGGGAGGCTGTTCTCCCCACCTCTCCAGTCAGAAATCAGCCTTCTGGTGCAGAAAGAGGCAAAACACGCTATACCCCATTGCTTCCAGGGCCCCTGCTGTGAGCTGAGGACCCTCGTCTCTGGAAGGAGGGAAAGGGCAGTGTAAGTACGCCTGTGGCCCCGGCTGTGAGGCATTCCTCTGGGCCAGCGGTTCCCAAATGTTGCTGCTCATCAGAATCACCTGAAGAGCTTTTAAAAAAAAACTTCCCAATGCCCTAGTCACACCGCATGCCAATTAAATCACAATATGGGAGGTGGCAGCCAGGCATCAGTAGTTTTAAAGACCCCTAGGACATGGATACAAACATTGAGTTATAAGATGAATAAGTTCTGGAGATGTAACGTCCAGCATGGTGACTATAGTTAGTAATACTGTATAGTTAGTAATACTGTATAGTGTGCTTGCAATTTGCTATGAGATTAGATCTTAAGTGTTCTCCCCACACACACATGCAAATGGTAGCTGTGAGGTTATGGGTATGTTAATTAACTTGATTGCGGTAATCATTTCTTAATGTAGTATATATGTATCAAACCATGACATTGTACACCTTAAATACACACATATTTATTTGTCAGTTATACCTCAAAAAATCTGGAAGTGAAAACAGAGTTCATCTCCTGTCAAAAAAATAAAAAGGTAACTCTAATTTGCAACCAGGTTTGGGAGCTACATCTTTCAGCCCGGCAGCACCTATTCTCTAGCAGGAAAAATAAACCTCTTCACGCATTCATTCAACAACTTTTTTTTCAATTCATTATAAAGCAACACTTTTTCTTCTAGTGGTCTTTTAAGTTTGTTTTTGAATTTTTCAAAATACTTTTCACAGGTTCTTGAGTCCTGAATGCCATTCCTCCAAGGGGAAGAACAAACCCTTTGAAGTTGTAAACTTCATGATCCCGAACAGTGAAGGGTTTCTATTAGAAGAGACTGGAAACCTTGAGAGCTGTCGCTATCTTGCTTATCCTGTGATGCCTGTGTGCTGTGCAAATAGTAGGAGCCCAGCGAGACTTGATTGATTACAGAAACATAGGCCTTCTATCAGGCCATGTACTTGGAGAAACTGGTTTTGGTTTCGCTATAGCCACAGCTCCTAGATCAGTGCCTTCACTTATTCCTTTCCCTAGTGTTCTTTCTTTATGTAAATCCAAGTTTCTGACCTCTATCATTTTCCTTCTCTCTGAAGAACGTCTTTGAACGTTCCTTACGAGGCAGATCTTTGGGCAACAAATTCCCTCAATTTTTGTTTGTGTGAGAAAATTTTTTTCTCCTTTGCTTTTGAAGGATAATTTTGCTAGATACAACAAATATTTTTAAGCACCTACTATACTAGGCACTTTTCTGGACATTGGAAATACTGCCATGAACAGAACAAACAAAAATTCCTGCCTTTGTGGAACTTACATTCTAGTAAATGCAATTAATAAAATAGTATGTTGGAAGGTGGTAAGTGATGTGTGCTATGGAGAAAAAAACAAGCAGGAAAGGCAGGTAGGCTGTAGGCAGCAAGGTACAGTTTTAAATGGACTCATCAGGGCCTCACTGATTTTAGTAGATCTCTAAAGAGAGTGAGGGATCAAGGCATGCAGAAATGTAGGGGTAGGGCATTTCATGCAGTGGGAACAGCAAGTGCTAAGGTCCTGGGGTAGAAGTATGCCTGGCAAGGAGGCCTGTATGGGTGGAACATTATGAGTTAGGAGGAGATGAGGTCCGAGAGATCACGCGGTACAGGTTGGCGAGGGCTTTCAAGCTATCACACGGAGTGTGCTTGTCACAGGAGATGAGATGCCACTGAAGGGTTCTGAGCAGAGGAATAACCCTATCTGACTTGATTTTGAAAGGGTCGCTCCAGTGGCTGTGGGGGAAGAGAAGACAGGAAGGCCAGGGTGAGGGTTGAAGCTGGGAGACCTCTGGAGGCTAGAGCAGTAATTCAGATGAGGAAAGATGGTGTCTTGTACCAGGGAGTAGCCAAGGAGGTGCTGCAGAATGTTGGGAGCCTCTGAGTAACACTGGAGTGCAGGAGATGCCACCTGGCTGCAGCCGGGGCTGCGGAAAGCTCCGGGAGGGGAAGGGCCCCAGAATTCCCACGCTTGCTTTTATGGTGGCAGTTCTCTGCTTCTTGGCAGTAACAGACTCAAGTTCCTCCGAAGAGGCGGATGGGCCAGGAGGGGAGGGCACAGAAGACGAGTCTCCCTTCCTCAGCTGCATCAACAGCTTCCTGTTTTGTCACCACAGCCTCCCACACTGTCCTGCTGCCAACTGATCACACTGACCACAGCCAACTGTTGCCTAGCCTAGAGGGTGGGTGTAAGGGCAACGGGGCCTTTCAGCTCTCAGGCAAGCCAGCTTGTAGCCAGATGGTCTGCACAGAACTCCGCCCTGATCATGTTTCAGGGCCTGCCTCAGGTGGCTGGGGGCTGCTGTAGAGCTGTGGGTTCCTAAAGCCTCAGTTACCGCAGGAGGAATGAACCACTATCAGTGCCAACCGGTGGTTTGCAGATGTGACCCCTGAGAGTCAGCATCACCTGGGAACTTGTCAAAATGCAAATTCTTGAGCCCCAACCCGGATCTCCTGTATCAGAAATTTGCGGAGAAGGAGTAGAAACCTATGTTTTAACAAGCCCTCTGCAGTTCTGATGCAGGGTTCAAGTTTGAGAACAGCTATCTAAGGAGAAGACTCCTTACTCCTCAGGGCCTTCTCTCTAAATAACTGAACTCAAACCCCCTGGGCCAGCACCCTGGCCAAAGGTGGAGATGTGGCAAGTGGCAAGAGGAGTGACCATTGCTCAATTCTTTCTGAAAATAACAGAAGTTCAAGAATGAATACATCTCGTCCTTATTTAAAGCTCAGATGAGTTTTACTCCTTTAGGTAATGGCTTCAACAGAAGGAGCCCTGTATTAGAATTACATTAGGATTCTGTTTTATTTACCATTGCAACTGACCACAGCCAACTGTTCCTGGGGAGATAGAAGCCAAAAGGCCCCCAACAATTTGAGAGGTGCTTTATTTTCCCTAAAATAATGGCCAGATCCAGGGGGAAAGTTAGGTTTCTGACCTCATATTTCTGCATATTCTTTCAGTTAGTAAAAAAGCAATGTTGCCTTGATGGCACTTCCATTTGCAAAGTCCCCACACAGGCGTGCAGTGCAGGTGGGACAGGCGTCACCTTCTGTGACTGAGGAGGACATTACCAGGCTTTCTTGCTGGAACACAGTCCTGTGTGCTCTTCCCCACTCTCGGGACATAGGAAATAGCCATGGCAATGGAGTGCAGGATCCTTTCAATTTGAGGCCTTAATTTTTAAAGCGTACTTCCACCCAGACCCTCTTCTTAATAAAAATAAGGTAAGGACTTACCTGAAATAATCTGGCCCTTTTTCTCAACTCTCACACTTATAAAAAAAAATTTCATCTGAACATGCACCCCAATGTTCATAGCAGCATTATTGACAGTTTCCAAGATATGGACGTCACCTAAGTGTCCATGAACAGATGAATGGATAAAGAAGATGGGGTATATATATATATAATGGAATATTACTCAGCCATAAAAAGAATGAAATAATGCCATTTGCAACAACATGGATGGACCTAGAGGGTATCATGCTAAGTGAAATAAGTCAGACAGAGAAGGACAAATACTGTATAATATCACTTACATGTGGAATCTAAAAAAATACAACAAAGTAGTGAATATAACAAAAAAGAAGCAGACTCACAGATATAGAGAACAAATTAGTGGTTACCAGTGGAGAGAGGGAAGGGAAGAGGGGCAATACAGGGGTAGGAGATTAAGAGGTACAAACTATTATGTATAAAATAAGCTACAAGAATATGTTGTACAACACAGAGAATATAGCCAATATTTTATAATAAGTGGAATATAATTTATAAAAATTGTGAATTACTGTGTTGTACACCTGAAACTTGTACATCAACTATACCTCAATTTAAAAATGCATCTGAATTACTATGCCTTCTGAGGAAAGTCAAAAGCTTTGAAAATATTCTTGCCACCTTCTGTCTTTCACCTCTCCTGCCCCTTCTGGTGTGTTCCTAGTGTTCTGGGAGAGGACCTGCTTGCTCCTGACCACTCAGGGTACCCGCATTGTGCTTGTTTCTTCACTGCCAGTCAGCCTTTCTGTAACACCCCTGGCCTGGAATTTGCCTGAGCCGCAGTGAAAAGACTTCCTCCTCTCTCCTCCTTCCAAGAGCCCTCTAGAATCCTGGAACACGCCTTATCTAGCAGCAGGGAGGGAGCCTGAGTTTGACTCAAGATGAACACGTTCAGCGGGTAGAATGACTGTGTCAGCCTGGCTGGCCCTGGGCCACCCACCCATGCCAGGTGTGAAACCAAAGCAGATGCATGTCCTTGCTCCCAGGGCTGCAGCACTTAAACATCTTATGATGGGCCAGGTATTAGAGAAGGAGATTCAGACACCACCACCCCTTCCCCAGCTGAGGACAGAGCTCACAGACGAGAGAGACGACTCTAATAAACTGTGAGTCTAAACTCAGGGACAGAGAACTGATGCAAATACTTTTCCAGCTGTACTTAGAGACAGACTCCTTCCTGGTTGCCATGACTCAGTTTAAGGGCTCAGGTGTGGTCCCAGCTGTAGAGAAACCAGAATTCAATCAGGGTGGTCCAGCTACGGCCAACCAAAACTCTTTCCCTGAAACATAGAGTAAAATTTTTAAATCCCTTTGACAAGTTAGACAATCTCACACACACAGAACATTCTATTTGAAAAGCATCTTGGCTTAAGAAGGTTCTTGAATGAATAATTTTATGCTTATAATAAAGTTCTGCCCTGAAAGAGTATACATGAGGAGGTTGTGAAGTGATCTGAAAAGCTTTGGATCATGGGAAATATTTAGAGGAAGGATAAAATGTCTAATCTAATAATGATGTTCTCTAAATGTCCTGGCTTGTTTGCTTTTTTAGGTACCTCGGGTCTTCATCGGTCAAGAGTGCATAGGTGGATGCGATGAACTAGTAAATATGCATGCGAAAGGGGAGCTGTTGACATGGCTAAAGCAAATTGAAGCTCTACAATAATTATAGGTGAGTGACAGGTGGGACGCTGGGCCAGGAGCACTGGGAGATGGTGGAATTCTACTGCCACGTTTTATTACAATCTAGGAAGGCACTCTGGCTAGGGAAAGAATGATCTGGGGTGATTTGAGGAACTGTGACGTCATGTATGAGTTTCCCATTTTACAAATGGATTAATTTCATCAATGGGAGGAAAGCTTTTCACTCAACCTTCATTTAACAAATATTTATTTAGCACTTACTATGTGCCAGACACTGTACGAGACACTGGGAATACAGAGATGAACAAAAAGATAACATGGAATTTATATTCTAGAGAGGTAGACCGATCAAAAACAAGTAAGTAAATAATTCCTGAAACAAATGAATAATTTGATAGAACATGGCAGGGGGATGGGGAGCAAATTAAGCTAATGTGGTAAGGGAAGGCCTTTTTCAGAGGGGCTGGTTGAGCTGAGACCTGATTGACAACAAGGAGACGGCCATGTACAGATGAAGCAGAAGGGCTTTTCAGGCAGAAGGAATAATAGCGAGTACAAAGGCCCTGAGGTGACAAGTATGGAATATTCAAGGAACTGAAAGCAAGCAAGAGCAGACTGAGTGAAGCGCAGAAAGAAGGAAAAGTAGTAACAAATGTGGGCAGGGACCAGAGCACACAGGCCATGGTAAGCAACGTAGATTATTCTAAGTGCAATGTGAAATCAAGGTAATTTTTGCTTTACCTGTGTTCACCCTGCAAATCAATTCAATCTAATTGGCTTCCCAAATGACAAAACAAAGTTTTCTAAAATTGTAACCTAAAGGAGATCTTTGACTGAATGGAAAACCATAGGGTGATGAATTCTTCAGAAAGGAATCAAGATACCTTTGGGGTCTGATGGACTCCCCTCCCCCCAGCTCTTGTTAGTGCAAGCTAGCTTCTAAGCAGGCCAATTGCACTGACTCACAGGTGGAAAGACTCGTTTGTTTTAGCTAAAGGAGAAAGGGGTTCAAATTAAAATGTTCTTTGAAGAGTATTTACTGCCCACTAATTAATAATTAACCCTTGAGCAATGAGTACATATAATTTGTGGTGGTTACTCAGAATAGCAACAGGAAGTGAAAAAACAAGGTCTGAAAAATGCAACTGAATCCCTTGAAATAAATTAGTCAATGTTATAAACTTTTAATCACAATTATACAACATCATCCCCTCAAATAAACCCTGTGTCTGTTTGGGTTAGCTTTCTGGCCTCACCCCATGCACGAGAGCACTCAAAACCCAACTAACTGCTGTGCCAAATGTTTGCTTTTCTGGAACACTCTTTAGCAATTTAGGCTTAGATGAGAATGAAAGAAAACTTACGACTTTCCTGGGAAGGTGGGAAACACCATTTCCCCAGCTGCCTCTATGTTGGCGTGGGCACTAGAGTCCGCCATATTCCCCAGGTCTCTTTATCTGCATTGCCCTTCAGCATATTATGCTCTCAGTATTCTACTGGCAACTTGCATCTCAAGGCCATCTGTAACCGATTATGCTTAAACAGCAAGAGTAAGTGTTCTGGTAATGAAAGGGAAATGAGAGGAATTGATCTTTTCCAAGAAAATCCAATTCTTTGTATTTTTTCCTAGCAGAACAGACCCCAGGCTGATATCCCCCTTGAGAGCTGGATGGCATTGCAGATAATGACAGCACTTCCTGGTGGATGGACCTGGGGCTACGTTTACCCAGCTACAGCAACTGTTTACTTAAAAGTTTGAAATATGTTAACGCAAATAAAGTGGGTGGGGGGCATTCTGGGGGCAAAAACAGCTTTTTCTTCTTTTGACTCAGTATTAAAAGGGGACCAACTTGCCCAAAACAACAGGTCTGAGAAGTTCGATGGATGTCTTGGGTTTCTTGTGGATTGGCCCTTTGGTTTCCAAAAAGACAAGATATGCTTAGGATTCACTCACTGACCCAAAAGATGTTCCTTGTCTTTGGCACGTGTTCCTTACTACGTGTTCTCCACGTGCTGGGGCTCCTCTACCTCAACACCAGTGTTTCTCAACCAAGTATATCCCAGACCTCCTGGGTCGAATCTATAGTTGGTTTTCTGCTACTGTCCAAAGATTATTTTGTTGAGTTTGACTTTATAGAATTTGTATTATGAAATCAATAGATATTTTGAATCTGCTTTTTCAAAGGGTGTCTCCCTAGCCACCATCCCCACCCCACCTCCCACCCCCTCCTACTGCGAGAATCACTGCCGTGAACCAGTGTTCTGAACCGTGACAACTCATAGATCTCATAGGAAATATTCAACAATTCCGTGAAGGGTCTGAGCACGCAGTCTGAGAGACGCCACTGAAAAGTTAAGCACGGTTGGTCTTCATTTTGGGCCACAGGGATCAGAGGTATAAATGCAGATGCTACGATCACGTGGCAACACTCTGTTACGTAAGATGGTTGTCCAGGGAATCCTGAACAAGTGTGTATTAATTTGTTTATAAACAAAAGTAAAACATAAAATTTTAAATGTTACATAGAAAACTTGTAACCCCACCTCCAAGAATATGTCTGTGAAAGTAGCCAAATTTGGGAAACTGTTCTAAATGATTTTCTCTCTCTCCTTTCTTTCCCCCTCACTCTATGAAAACTTAAGAATTCCTTGTTGTTCTAGAATTGCAAGATTAAGTTAATTTCCCTCTGTAAGTCTCTAGTATGAGTGGTTAATTTCTTCTCTAATAAAGAAGTACCCATGGATCACACAGTGATTTTTGTCCAATTCTTTTCTACGTTCTCAAGACCTTAAGGAATGTGATTATTGCAGAATATACCAACTTAAAGTTTTTTCACGTTCATCCCCTGCAGGCACATGCCATTGTCCTTCATTGAGTATAAACGGTTGGTGTAATTTTGTAAATTTCATAATTTGAATATGTCAACACTAGCCTATTGAATAATGTTTAGGACTCAATAATAGTCTTTTTCATACCACATTCCATTTTCCTGTTTCTCTCCTAATACTCTCGTACTTTTGGCTTCCTCTCCCTTCCCTTATGCACCCTAACCACTCCCTTCAACCAGATGGCTGTGGATGATCGAGTAGGTTACACACTGCACAACACTATGAATGCCACCCCTGGAGGCTGTGCAGTATGCAAACTGCACAGTCCCTGATCACCTCCAGACCACTTGCCTGCTCTTTCTTTCACATTTCTATGTCCTCACTCATTGTGTTCCTTCCTCCTGAGATACCCTTTCTTATCCTTTGTTCTTCTTTCAAACCCTGCCTTCAAGGCCTGATTTACAGACTCTCCCCTCTGGACCTACCCTCTCCTCTCACTGCCTCTTGACTAAAAAAAGTCATTGCTCCTTCTTCTGTAATCTTAAAACATCAGGCTGTATTGTAGTTAATCATCTGTACTGGTCTCTTGCCATATTCAGAAATACTCAAAAGGCAGTAGCCTCGACGTAAAAATCTTCATATGCCCAGTTTCTAGCACAGAGGTTCTATTTTATCAAAGCAATACATGCATGTGGTTTAAAATGTCAAACAACACTACAACACTACTCCACCCCTCCCAAACTCCAGTCCTGGCCACACATTTATCAGTTTCATAGGTATTTAAGCTATTTAGAAATACTGTAAAATGTATTAGACATATATAAGAATATATAGAATGCATAGTTCTATTTAAATGAACACCCATGTATCTGCTTCCATAGTTAAGAAGTAAAGCACCCATATAACAGCGTGCTTCCAGAGTACTGATAAAGTACCTTAGAGGCCCAGGACTTCCCTGGTGGTCCAAGATCCCACATGCCAAAAGATAAAAAAAAAAACAAACCGTACTGTAGAGGCCCATGTGCCCCCTCCCAATGTATCCCCTTCCTCCCTTCACAGAGATGATCTCTAGTTCGTTTTGTTGTAATCATTCTGATCCTTTATAGTTTTACTTCCTACAATATCCCTCAGCAATACATTTTAGTTTTGAAAAGCAATAGCAAACACCAACCTAGCTGTGTAAGGAAAGGGCAATATTCTCACCATCAGATGAAGGGCCTCAGGAGAAGATAAGCTGAACAGAGGCTCTGAGTCATAGATTAGCTTCTGTTTCCCTGGGAGTTTACCAAAGGGGTATTCCCAAATGAGTCTTTGGAAACACTGGGCAACCCATGGCTGGGGAGGTTATTGTATTAACAGGTACTGGGCATCCCCCAGAAATATGTAATGGAAATGGGCTGCTCTGCATTTTCGGCTTCCATGGCCAGCCTCCAGCTTTCAGGAACAGGTCCAAGCACACCACGTCCATAGCAGTGTGGCAAGCCCATACCCCCTCAACTAGCCAAGGTTGTGGCATGGAGAACAGAAATGTCATCAGCACAAGGCAAACTAAGTTCAGATAACGATCTGCTTCAGGCTCATTTAAGCATTCTCACCCCAAGTTAAAAAAAAAAAAAAAAGACAACAGTTGAGCTCTCAACATGGGGCATTTCACTGCTCCAACCTGGACTGTTTGCTGTCCACGTCAGAGCACAGCTCTCTTCCTGGGATCTCCCTTCACTGTCATCCTGGGGATTCCATTGCTCTCCATCCTGAGTTGGATCTCCTGTTTCCCACACCCCATAAGTATTTGTTATAGCTAAAGTGCTGTAACAAAAACATAATGACAGAAGCTTAGTTCTCTCGTAAGAGTTCAGAGGCAAGCAGGTGGCTTTGCTCTCTGAAATCACAATCAACCCAGGGGTTGTGTGCACCACTTCTGCTCATATCCCATTGCCCAGAAGTTAGCTGTGGGTGACACTAGGCCGTGGTGTCCCTGCTGGGAAGCCCCTTGCCCAGCTAAAACTCAGGGAGGTGTACATTGAAAGAAAATTAGGAGTTTGGGAGTAACAGATACACCCTACTATACATAAAATACTTAAACAAGGACCTACTGTATAGCAGAGGGAACTATACTCAATATCTTATAATAACCTATAATGCAAAAGAATCTGAAAAAGAACATATATATATGTATATAAATGAATGATTTTGCTGTATACCTGAAACTAACACAACATTATAAATCAACTAAACTTCAATAAAAAGTTGTTTGGGGTTTCCCTGGTGGTGCAGTGCTTAAGAATCCACCTGCCAATGCAGGGGACACGGGTTCGAGCCCTGGTCCGGGAAGATCCCATGTGCCGCGGAGCAACTAGGCCCGTGAGCCACAACTACTGAGCCTGTGCGTCTGGAGCCTGTGCTCCGCAACAAGAGAGGCTGCGATAGTGAGAGGCCCGCACACCGTGATGAAGAGTGGCCTCCGCTTGCCGCAACTAGAGAAAGCCCTTGCACAGAAACTAAGACCCAACACAGCCAAAAATAAATTAATTAATTAATTTTAAAAAAAAACCGAAAAAACCTTCCCCGAGCAAAGGTGCAGTCTAGGGCAGGAAAAGAAAAAAAAAAAAACAACAGTTGTTTGTTTTGAATAAATAAATAAATGCTTAAAAAAAAGAAAGAAAGAAGGGGAGAATGGCTGTCAAAGGAAAATTAGCACATTGTATCTTTCTCTTTTTTAGTCTTGTTCATTTTGGAGGACCATATATCCTCCATAAGTTTTAAGGAAAAGAGAATGGGAAGTAAACTTTTTGAAAGCTTGCTTGTCTGAAAATATTTTTATTTGATTGATATTTGATTGATAGTTCATCTGGATAGAGCTTCTAGTTGGAAGTCATCTTCCTCTGGAAGTCTGAAGACACTGCTTATGGTCTTTGGCTTTCAGTGTTGCTGTTAAGAACTCTGAAGCCATTCTGATTCTTGATGACCTGTTTGGTTTTCTTGTTTGTTTTATATTCCGGAAACTTAGAAAATCTTCCCTTTGAAATATCACAGTGATGTGCCTTGGGGAGGGTCTATTTTAGGGGCTACTTGGAGGTTTGAAAGGCCCATTGGAAATTTTACTGGATTATTTTATGGATACTTTCCTCCCCTCCATTTTCTTTGCGTCCTTTCTCTGGAGCTCCAAGCAATCTGATACTGGCTTTCCTGGACTTGTCCTCTAGTTTTTGCTATATTTTCTCTCCTGTTTTCTTTGTTTTATTCTGAGGGATTTACTCATTTTCCCCTCCTTGTTCTTCTATCAAGTTTTTAATTTCTGATAATGTTTTTAACTTTCAATAGCTCTTCAATATTATTTGAGTGTTTCTTTTTTTTCTAGAATTGTTTTTGCTTCATAAATGCAGTACCTTACCTTGCTGAGGTTATTGAGATTTTTAAAAACATTTTTACTGAGGTTTTTTTTCCAACTGTGATTTTTTTTCTTATTTCCAAGAATTTTTCCTTGTTCTCAGTTGTTTCCTTTTTAATATTTTTTTGTTCTTGTTTTATGGATGCAATCTTTTCTTTTCTCTCTCAAAGGATATTAATTATAGTTGGGGCTTTTTAAAAAAGCTGTCTTCTGATTCCAGCATTCTCTCTGAGTTCCTAGTTTCTGTTTCTGCTTAAATTTGAAGATCTTCCAATGTTCTGCATTGAACATTTGCGATCTGGCTGTGCGTAAATATTTAAGAATGAGGCACCAAAACCTGGTTGGAAGATTTGTGTGTGCATGAATTGGGCTTGTCAACTGGTGGGCTTCACCACAGAACCTTTGTTCAAATGTCACCTTCTCAGCAAGTCCTCCCACATCACCCTATTTAAAATTTCACTTGGCATTCTCTATCCCTCTTCCTTGTTTTTTCTCTATAGCATTTATCACCTAATATGTTGTATAATTTGCTTATTTACTTTATTTACTATCTGTCTTCACCACTAACCCCTTGAGACCAGGAATTTGTGTCTGTTTATTTACTGCTGTATCTGCAGCCTCAAGAAGACTGCTTGCACATAGTAGGTACTTCATAAATATGTTAGGTGTTTGAATGAATGAATGAGTGAATGAATGAATGATTAGCTGCCGACTACCCAGCTGTTAGCTCCTGGACATTTTTCTTTTCAGCTGTTCAGTTTCTCCAGTTTCCCAGCGGGTTGGGGCGTGCCACCAGGTTCTGGCTGCCAAGCAGGGGAAAGGGATTTGGCAGCCCCCTCGTCAGTGTGCAGACTCTCATGTAATCTTCTGTTTTCTGTCTGTTCCTTGCTGAGTAATTCGGTGTGATATGCAGGGATAAAAAGGACTGTCATCCAAAGAGCACCAAGAAGTTGGCACACGGGGTTGGCAGAGGGAAGCAACAAGAATAACCAGGCAAAAACTTCATAGCCAAAGGTCTATTCCTTTGGTTTACTTTAAAAAGCAAGTGATTCAATCTCCTGCATGTTATCTCATTTTAATAACTGCCTTCAGTCTGCCCCTTCCAGACTGGCCCCTGGAGTGGGACACCTGACAGCCATTCTTCCCAATTCAAGGTTGTCCAAAGATGGCCCTTAAGGGGAAACAACAGCCAGGGTGATCAGGGTGGCCCAGATCACACTATTTATATCCCCAGTGGGTATCATTAGGCCATTACCTTGACATTTGGTTGTAAGAGAAAGCCATGCTCCCTCATTCACTGCGCCATAACAATTTTTAGTGGGTCCTGGGAAATATTTTAAAGAATTGGGCTGAGATATTTTAACTAAAATCCCTTTGCTATATTAATAGTGATCTTTTCTTATTAAGTACATTGGACATTTGAAGGGGAAGAATTTAATCTTACTAATTAGTGGAAGAGAATTCTGGCCTGGTCCCTTTAAGCATAAGTGATATTTAAACACGGGTCTATATTTACACATGATTTATGTTTCCTGTCCCCAGGTGACTTTTCTGGTGAGCTACGCAGAGCTGAAGAGGGGAGGGGGGACGGAGGGGTATCGCAGAGCCAGTGAAAGCGCAGAACTCTGCGTAACCTCTCAGGGGCCTCGCCCAGTGCGCCTGGGATTTTACTCCTAGTGGCTCTTCCTGCTCGTTTGGGGTCCTCCGTCCCACCCAGCAGGGCTGGGGCCTCTGGACGCCTGCAGCTGAGCTTTCTCAGGAGAGAGCAGAGCAGCTGCCTTCTTAGTTTTCTGTCGTGTGCCTTGTGAAACTTGGAATAGTCTGTACGTAAAATTACAAGTTGTCTTTAAGGTGGGAAGGTGCGGATTTTGCACTGCCTTTCCTTATGATTCTTCCAAGTCATCCTGAGGGCTGAGGATGGATGACCTTTAACCTAATCTGCCCTGGGTTCTAACTCTGGTTAGACTATGGGGACCAGAGGACTCACTCTAGGAATGGAGGACTGACAGCTCCCCGGAAGACCAGATTAGCTCAGCTGGAACCTGTGGCCACCCAGGCTGCCCCCCAACATCTAGAATGCAACCCCCCCTGTGTGGCAAGAGTGGATGTGCAAAACTGACTCTGAGTGCCCTTAGCCCACTACTTGGAAGATCCCAGTCACAAACACAGTCGCTGAATGTTTGGAGAGTGCCAGAGAGGGCAAGAGAGTGCAAGGGAAGGAAAGGATGGGTCTCGGGCTGCCTCCAGAAAGGGAAGAATGTGGGTGGTCCCAGATAGATAAACCACAGGTTAACCGGAGAGGAGCCCTGGTTCTTCTCTCCATCCAGGAAGCCCGAGGCAGGTAGCACTAGTGAGGGTACAATGTGGCTTTAAGCCACTTTCCCTTTTTTTATAGTCTGATTCCATTTTTTTTTTGACATATATTAATATTCTTTTTCATATTCTTTTCTGGTTTATCACAGGATATTGAATATAGTTCCCTTTGCTATACAGTAGGATCTTGTCATTTATCCACCCTATATATACAGTTTGCATCTGCTAATGCCAAGCTCCCAATCCTTCCCTCCCTCGCCCCTCCTCTTAGGCCACTTTTGAGGCCAATTTACCCCAAACTCTTTGCATTCAGGTGAGGTCCAGTGGCTGATAGACTGTCCTTAACCTAACGAGAAATTTCCCTTGTCCAAATGAGGGATGGATCAATGGATGCAAAGTGTTCCCTTAAACACCCCTGAGCTGGCACAAGAAGGGACATACCCCCTTTGTAAGATTTTGAGGAGTGAGGGATAAGTGTTTATTACTAAAAGGATGGTCTTTAGCATGAGGACCCTTTCTCCACTGATTATTCTTTGACTACAGGAGAGTGAACCCTGTGACCTGCAGAACCTGGGGAGGGGTCTCAGGGTTACTGAGAGGGTCAGAGAATATACAGATACTCTGATTTTACACGGGTATATATAAAGAGGTGCCATCGCATGTATCTTTCACTGCATCTATAGTTTCTAATATTTTAATAAAGGTGAATAATTGATTTACCCAGTTAAAAGGTTTTCTTGGGGACTTCCCTGGCAGTCCAGTGGTTAAAACTCCACGCTTCCAAGGCAGGGGGCCTGGGTTTGATCCCTGGTCGGGGAACTAGGATCCCACATACCACATGGCATGGCCAAACAAATAAAATAAAATAAAATAATAAAAATAAAAGGTTTTCTTGGTCTATTTCCTTACATGGCAGCAGCAGCAGGGAATAAAACATAAATTCATTTCAAGGATCACTGCGTGTACATATAATTATCTATTTAAAACATTTACTTTTTAAAAAAGCATCCTAACATTGATAATAGCTTTTGATTATTACTTTTGTCTCAGTCAATGGTTAAAGCGCAATGACTACATGTGGAGAGGCTGTGGCCTGTCCCATTTTTTAATATTGAAAAAAAGGAGGGGTGTCTACAAGTTTGGAAATATTGGAGACTAGTTCCCTGTACCAAAGAGAGGGCTAACACTGGTCCTCCTCCGTCTTCCTACTTATACAGATCAAAATCTAGAAAACAGCTGCAGTGTAAAGGTAGTATCAAATAATGGTTAACTCACACCAAAATCAAGGTATGGGTTTTACCCCATGTTTCCTAGGCATTTTAAAGAGGCTATATAGTGTCCCCCTTGGTTGAAACAGGTGAATGTGAGAGTCTGCAGGGTACACTGATGGAAGAAGCTTGGAAAGACCCAGCTGCACACACTGGGTGCCAAGCACTTTCTAAGTTTTGACCATGTTTTCACTCATGTGATCCTCACAGCAGCCCTATAAGCCAACTAACATTAGTCATTATCATTTCCATTCTACAGATGGCAAAACTAAGGCGCAGCGAGGTTAAGTTGCCCAGGAGCTCTCAGCAGAGCCAGGATTCGAGCCCAGCAGGGTTCCAGGAGCACACAGCACCGCTCTGCCTTTAACCAGGGCTTTCCTTGTAAAGGGGACTGTGTTTCCTGGTTCAATGGAATGACCAAAGGAGGGCCTCCCTGGGCCTCTGGGCTCTGAGCCACAACTTCAAGGAACAACTTGATATTTCTCCAGCATGCACTGTGCTCCAGCTCAGTGTTCCTCCGAGTAGGTTCTTCAGAAAACTGGTTCCATGGCATGTTGATAAATGGTACACGAGGAAAGGGGCTTCGTGGTCAAATGCATTTGGGAAATGCCAGGCTACGTGATGTGCTGGCCTGCAGGACTTGCACTCATTTTGAGAGTCCGAGCCTTTTATCTGATAAACTTTTTAAATGTATGCTACTGAGGACTTCCAGTTTCCAATTCGGCATGTAAGAAGCTTGGAAGTTGCCACTCCATCCTAACAAAAAGTGAAAAGCTGAATAACTGAAAAATCAATAACTCTTCTTAGATCCATAAGAGAAGTGAGGTCATAGAGCAAACCAGTGCCCCCCAAATTGGGGAGACCGACAGGCAAATACCGAGAATCTCAACTTACATGAGAATTAGTGCTGGGGGAGGGGAACCTGAGCTGTGATCAAGGAACGGCTGGAGGCTCCATGAGGACCACGCTCAGAGCTAAAAACTCCAAGGGGACCCAGTCATCAGAGGGCCCATGCTTTTGTGAGTTTTACCATCTGGAGTTCTAATGAGGTTCTCACAGTGAATGCTGGAGGGAAAAACCCTCATGCTTTAAGCAGGGAGAGCAGAAAAGGAACCATTTGGAAATAAGCCAGAGCATTCTGTTTTTCTTAACAAGGTCTGTTCTCAAGAGTTAACTCTCTAACTACAGCCTAATTTGCTGGGGTTTTATCAGAGCCTAACTGACCTGGGGGAAGGGAACACCCCAACTCCAGCTCCTTCTGGCCTTCCTTAAGGGAAGAGGGAAATACCCAACTCCATTCTAGCCGCCCTACTCTACTTAGACAGGGCAACCCCCCCCAGGGTGTGGGCAGCAAGAAGCACATGTGAAGCTCACAGGCTCCCTAAAAAGACTGAGACCTAATCAAAGGGATGTAACAGGCTCCCCTCCTTCCACACATCTTACCACCACATTACTAAACACCTACTTAACAGCAGTTACCCAGTTCATTGTCTCATGCTATCGAGAAAACATTACTAGTATATTAAAAGGCAAAAACCACAGTTGGAAGAGATAGAGAAGCATTAGGCAGGGCTGTTGGAATGATCAGACTGTGAATTTAAAACAGCTACGATGAACATGCTAAAGGCTATAGGATGCTATAGGATAAAGGATAAAGTAAACCGCATGAAAGAACAAATGGGCAATGTAAGCAAAGAGATGGAAATTCTAAGAAAGAGCCAAAAAGAACTGCTAGAGACCAAAAACACTGTGACAGAAATGAAGAATGCCTTTGATGGACTCATTAGTTCACTTGACATGTGCTATGATCTGAATGTTTGTGTCCTCCCCAAACTCATGTTAGAATCCTTATATCCAATGCAATGGTGTTGGAAGGTGGGGCCTTTGGGAGGCAATTAGGTCATGAGGGTGAATTAGTAAATTAGTGCTCTTATAAAAGAGATCCCACAACACTCCCTTCCACCATGTGAGGACACAGTGAGAAGCTGCAGGCTATGAACCGGGAAGAGGGCCAACACCTTGATCTTGGATTTTCCAGACTCCAGAACTGTGAGAAATAAATTTCTGTTATTTATAAGCTACCCAGTCTGTGGTATTTTGTTATAGCAGCCCAAACTAAGACTGAAGAAAGAACCTCTAAGCTTGAGAATGTCTCAAAAGAAACCTCCAAAACTTAAAAACAAAGAGAAAAAAATACTTGACGCAGGAAAGAGAGTGGGGCGCGAAAGGATGGTCACATCCCAGGTCATGTCTGAGTCCCTGGGACGGCTGCCAAGTGTGGGTTCTTGGCTTCGTGCAGGAAAGAATTTAAGAGCCAGCCACAGCAAAGTGAAAGAACGTTTATTCAGGGAGAAACACACTCCATAGACAGAGTGTGGACCATCTCAGAAGGTGAGAGAGGCACCAGGGTATGGGGTTGTCAGTTTTTATAGGGGTGGGTAATTTCACAGGCTAATGAGTGGGAGTAGTATTCTGGCTATTTTGGGGAAGGCGTGGGGATTTCCAGGAATTGGGCCACCACCCACTTTTTGACCTTTATGGTCGGCTTTGTAACTGTCATGGCGCCTGTGTGTGTGTCGTTTAGCTTGCTGATGTGTTACAAAGAGCATATACTGAGGCTCAAGGTCTAGTGGAAGTCAACTTGTCTGCCATCTTGGACCTAGTTGATTCTAATCAGTTTATGTCGTGTCCTCTGGCTATGTCATTCTTGTAAATGTTGTGCCCTGCCCCCTTCCTGTCTCATACTGAAAAACCCAGAACAGGATATCGAATAACTATGGGACAACTACAAAAGGTGTAAGATATACATAATAGGAATACCAGAAGGAGAAGAAAGACAGAAAGGCACAGAAGAAATATTTAAAGCAATAATGACTGAGACTTTCCCCAGACACCAAACCACAGATCTAGAGAGCTCAGAGAACACCAAGCAGAAAAAAAATGACGAAAAAACCCACTACACCTAAACATATCATTTTCAAACTGCAGAAAATAAAAGATAAAGAAAATATCCTGACAGAAGCCAGAGGAAAAAACACCTTACTTATAGAAGAGCAAAGATAAAAATTACATCTGACTTCTCAGAAATCATGAAGGCAAGAAGAGAGTGGACTGAAATATTTAAAGTGTTGAGAGAAAAACCCCACCAAGCTAGAATTCTGTACACTGGGAAACTACTCTTCACAAGTGAAGCAGAAATAAGGACTTTCTTGGGCAAACAAAAATTGAAGGAATGTGTTGTCAGCATACCTACCTTGCAAGAAATGTTAACAGTTCTTCAGAGAGAAGAAAAATGACATAGATCAGAAATTTTGAACTACATAAAGAAAGGAAGAACACTGAAGAAGGAACAAGTGAAAAATACTTTTATTTTTCTTATTCATAATTGATCTAACAGATAACAGTTTGTTCAAAATAATAATAACAACAGTGTATTTGATTATGGATGCTTATGCATATATATGAGTTTATGTATGCTTATGTATGCATGAAATGAGTGACAGAAATGATACAAGGGACAGGAGGGAAGAATTACGATTATTTTGTTATTCTAAGGTACTTGCACTACCTGTGGAGCAGTATATTGCTGTTTGAAAGTGGACTTGAATTAGTTGTAAATGTATATTGCAAACTCTTGGGCAACCGCTAAAATAGGGAAGAAAAAAAAAGTATAACTGATACACGATGAAAGAGAAAAAACACAATCATATAAAATGCTCAATTAAAGCCACAAATGGCAGGGGAAAAAATGGAAGACAAAAATTGGAACAAAGAACATGGGCAACAAATAGAAGGCTTTAACAAATATGACAGACAATCCAAGTATATCAGTTATCACTTTGAATGTCAATGGTTTAAAAGCACCAGTTAAAAGACAGAGGTTGTCAGAGTGGATCAAAAACCAAGACCCAATAAGATGTTGTCTACAAGAACCCCACTTTAAATATAAAGACACATAGAGGTTAAAAGTAAATGAATGGAGAAAGACATACCATATTAACACTAATCAAAAGAAAGCAGAGCAGACTTCAAAGCAAGGAAAGTTACCAAGGATAAAGAAAGGCATTACATAAAGATAAACGGATAAACTCTCCAGAAGACATAACAATGCTTAACATGTATGTGCTTAACAAAAGAGCATCACAATACATGGGGCAAAAATTGACAGAACTGCAACGAACAACAGATGAATCCACCATTAAAGCTGAAGACTTCAACACTTCTCTGTCATAAATGGACAAATCCAGCTGGCAGAAAATTAGTAAGGACATAGTCGAACTCAACAACATGATCAATCAACTGGATATAATCAACATCTGTAGACTGCATCCAACAACAGCAGAATACACATTCTTCTCAAGCTCACATGGAACATTCACTAAGATAGACTACATTCTGGGCCATAAAACACACCTAACAAATTTAAAAGAACAGAAATCATACAATGTGTGCTCTTGACCACAATGGAATTAAACTAGAAATCAACACAGAAAGATACCTGGAAAATCCTAAAATACATGGGGGTTAAGCAACACACTTCTAAATAAGACATGGGTCCAAGAGTAAACCTCAAGAGAAATTTAAAATATTTTTGATCTCAATGAAAATGAAAAGACAACTTATCAAAATTTGTGGGGTGCAGCAAAAGCAGTCCTTAGAGGGAAAGTTACAGCATTAAATTCACGTATTTTAAAAAAAGAAAGATCTAAAATCAGTCATCTAAGCTTCTACCTTAGGAAACTAAAAAAACAAAAGCAAATCAAACCCCAATTAAGTAGGAGAAAAAAATAATGAGAATGAGAGCAAAAATCAACATAATTTTTGAAAACAAGAAGTCAATAGAGAAAATCAACAAAACCAAAAAATGATTCTTTGAAAAGATCAGTAAAATCAATAAGCTTTAGTTAGGTTACTTAAAAAAGAGAGGGCGAGAGGAAAAAAAGAGAGGGAGGGAGAAAGGGAGAGAGGGAGAGAGGGAAAGAGAGAGAGAAGAGACAAATTACAAATATCAGAAATGAAAGAAGGTACATCACTAAAGATCCTATAGACATTAAAAGGATAATAGGGACTTCCCTGGTGGCACAGTGGAAAAGACTCCACGCTCCCAATGCACGGGGCCCAGGTTCAATCCATGGTCAGGGAACTAGATCCCACATGCATGCCGCAACTAAGAGTTCGCATGCCACAACTAAGGAGCCTGCGTGCCGCAACTAAGACCCAGTGCAACCAAATAAATTAATATATATATATATTTTTTTTAAAAAGGATACTAAAGGAATACTATAAACAACTCTATGCCCACAAACCTAGATGAAATAGACCAATTCCTTGAAAGACACAACTTGCCAAAACTCACACAAGAAGAAATAGACAATCTGAATAGGACTCTATCTATTAAGGAAATTGAATCAATAATTAATAATCTTCCAATCACTGAATTGTAAAAAAAAAAAAAAATCTTCCAAAACAGAAAGCACCAGGTCCATATGGGTTTGCTGGTGAATTCTAATCAAGCATTTAAGGATGAAATTATACCAATTCTCTACAATATTTTTCAGAGAATAGAAGCAAAAGAATTCTTCCTAACTCATTATATGAGGCCAGCATTACCCTAATACCAAAACCAGACAAAAACACTACAAGAAAACTACAGACCTATATGTCTCATGAACATAGATGCAAAATTCTTCAACAAAATATTAGCAAATCAAATCCAACAAAGTATAAAAAAAATTATACACCTCAATCCAGCAGATTTATCCCAGGTATGCAAGACTGGCTCAATGTTTGAAAATCAATTAATGTAACCAATCACATTAACAGGCTAAACAACAGAAATTACATGATCATACCAAAAGATCTAGAAAAAGCATTCGACAAAAATCCAGCACCCATTCATGATAAAGACTCTCAGTAAACTAAGAATGGGGGGAACATCATCAATCTGAAGAAGATCTACAAGAAACCCACAGTTAACATCACATGTAATGGCAAGAAATTTAAAGCTTCACACTAAGATCAGGTACAAGGCAAGACTGTCCCCCTCCTTTTCAACATCATACTGGAAGTTCTTGCTGATTCAATAAGACAAGAAAAGGAAACAAAAGGTATACAGATTGTGAATAAAGAAATAAACAGTCACTATTCATAGATGACATGATTGTCTATGTAGAAAATCCAAAAGAATCGACAAAAGAACTCCTAGAACTAACAGGCAGTTACAGCAAGGTTTCAGGATACAAGGGTAATAATATGTGAAAGTCAATCACTTTCCTATTTAATATAAATGAACCTGAGGATTTTAAAAAAACTCAAAGGGAATTCCCTGATGGTCCAGTGGTTAGGACTCAGCGTTTTCACTTCCAGGGCCTGGGTTCAATCCCTGGTCAGGGAACTAAGATCCCACAAGCAGTGCAGCATGGCCAACAAAAAAAAGTCACAGAACTAAATAACTGGAGAGATATTTGACGTTCATGGATAGGAAGACTCAATATTATCAAGATGTCAGTTCTTCCCAACCTGATCTATAGATTCAATGCAATCCTAATCAAAATCCCACCAAGTTACTTTTGGATTTTACAAACTGATTCTAAAGTTTACACAGAAAGTCAAAAGACCCAGCATAGTCAACAGCAGAACAAAGTTGGAGGACTGACATTATGAGACTTCAAGACTTACTATAAAGCTACAGTAATTAAGATGATGTGGTATTGACAAAAGAATAGACAAATAGATCAATGAAACAGAATAGAGAGCCCAGAAATAGACCCACATACATACAGTCAACTGATCTCTGACAAAGAAGCAAATGCCATGCAACGGAGCAAAGAGAATCTTTTCAACATATGGCACTGGAACAACTGGGCATCCACATGCAAAACAATGAATCTAGACACAGATCTTACATCCCTCACAAAACTTAACTCAAAATGGATCAAAGACATAGATATAAAATGCAAAACTATAAAACTCCTAGAAAATGACATAGTAGAAAATCTAAATGACCTTGGGTATAGTGATGTCTTGAGATATAACACCAAAGGCATGACCCATGAAAGGAAGAATTGATAAGCTAGACTTCACTGAACTTTTAAAAATTCTGCTCTGTGAAAGTGTTGGAAGGTGGAGATATTGAATAATACCCTCCAAACTGAGAAGGGACTTTGGGACCAAAAAACAAAGCAGGCAATTCCATAAAGTGTAACTATGAAGTTTATTGGGGGTAACTGCCACAGACAGGATCAGGTGTTTGATGATCCAGAGGCATTAGCAGCTGTATGCCACACTGCCTAAAGGGGTACAGGGGAATTTAAAGGAGCCGAAGCTAAAAATAGAATCTGACTAATAGGGAAAATCACATCCTCACTGACAGGAACCAGGGGTCTCATTACCATCTGGTTCAGCAAAAGGCATTCTTCCAGTTTTCATATCAGATGAAGGAAAGGGTAAAAGTTGATAGGGAACCTAGCTGGCTTGGGTGCATTCCTTGTGAGTAGACTCAATCTCAGTCCTGCAGAGAGGAGGGCAATACAACTGTGGGCTTAAGGTGGAGCTGACAAAGTGGAGTCAGTGCAGTTCAGCCACACCCAAAACACTGTGAAGGGAATGAAAAAACAAGCCAGAGACTGAGAGAAAATATTTGCAAAAGACATATCTGATAAAAGACTGAAATGCAAATTAAAACAACAGTGAGATATCTCTACACACCTATTAGAATGGCCAAAATCCAGAACACTGACAGCAGCAAATGCTGACGAGGATATGGAACAACGGGAACGCATTCATTGCTGGTAGGAATGCAAAATGGCATACCCACTTTGGAAGACAGTTTGGTGGGTTCTTACAAAACTAAACATACTCTTACCATGTGACCCAGCAATGCACTCCTGGTAATCACGCAAAGGAGGTGAAAACTGATGTCCACACAAAAACCTGCACATGGATGTTTATTGCAGCTTCATTCATAACTACCAGAACTTAGAAGCAACCAAGATGTTCTTCAGTAGAAGGTACTGAAAATAAAGTGTGGTACATCTAGACAATGGAATATTATTCAGTACTAAGAAGAAATGAGGTATTAAGCCCTGAAAAGACATGGAGGAACCTTCAAAGCATATTACTAAGTGAAAGAAGCCCATCTGAAAAGGCTACATACTGTATGATTCCAACTATATGACATTCCAGAAAAAGCAAAACACTATGGAGACAGTAAAGATATCAGTGGTTGCCAGAGGTTGGGGGTAGGAGCGATGAACAGGCAGAGCACAGAGGATTTGTAGGGCAGTGAAACTATTCTGTATGATACATGTTGTTACACCTTTACCCAAACCCACAGAACGTACGGCACCAGGAGTGAACCCTAATGTAAACTACTGACTGTGGGTGACTATGATGCATTCATGTAGGTTCATCAATCGTAACCAATGTATCACTCTGGGGGAGAGGATTTTGACAATGGGGGAGGCTATGTACACGTGGAGGCAGGAGGAATACGGGAAACCTCTGTACCTTCCTCTCAATTTTGCTGTGAAGCTAAAACTGCTCTAAAAAAAAGTCTATTAAGGACTTCCTTGGTGGTGCAGTGGTTAAGAATCCGCCTGCCAATGCAGGAGACACGGGTTCGAGCCCTGGTCCGGGAAGATCCCGCATGCAGCAGAGCAACTAAGCCCGTGTGCCACAACTACTGAGCCTGCACTCTAGAGCCCACAAACCACAACTACTGAGCCCACAAGCCACAACTACTGAAGCCTGCGTGCTTAGAGCCCATGCTTCTCAACAAGAGAAACCGCCACAATGAGAAGCCCGCACACCGCAACAAAGAGTAGCCCCTGCTCGCTGCAACTAGAGAAAGCCCGCATGCAGCAACGAAGACCCAACGCAGCCAAAAATTAATTAATTAATTAATTAATTTTAAAAGGAGTCTATCAGGGACTTCCCTGGTGGCGCAGTGGTTAAGAATCCGTCTGCCAGTGCAGGGGACATGGGTTCGAGCCCTGGTCCGGGAAGATCCCACATGCCACGGAGCAACTAAGCCCGTGCGCCACAACTACTGAGCCTGCGCTCTAGAGCCCATGAGCCACAACTACTGAAGCCCGCGCGCCTAGAGCCCGTGCTCCGCAACAAGAGAAGCCACCGCAGTGAGAAGCCCGCACACCACAACGAAGAGTAGCCCCCGCTCACCGCAACTAGAGAAAGCCCGTGTGCAGCAACGAAGACCCAACGCAGCCAAAAATAAATAAAATAAATAAATTTATTTTAAAAAAGTCTATTAAAACAACAACTATGCTCTTATTCTCACCAAACCCCACACATATACACACTTTCATCTCCCTCCCTTTGCTGAGACATAGGAAGAGGACAACAAAGGATAGATGGCAGGGAAACAGCCCCCCTGAGGGGCACCTCCAGCTTGAAGGGATGATGTGGGAATGGGTCACAAAGGGTCATAAGCAGGTGAGCCTCACCAGGCCCTAAATCCAGTCGAACTCTTTAGCCCTTCCAGATGTACTAAATCAGCATCTGGGATGTGTTAGTAAACAACACAGTCCTAAGCATCAGCAACTGTATAAATGGCATCCTTAACACAAAACTCTTTCAGTCAGTCAGAGATCCTAGGACTCTGTGGATTGCAGCAAGCATGCCTTTACCAAAAGCAAACATACGCACAAAAAGGTGTTTATACTTGCTCTTCATGGAGAATTCAGTGTAGAATTCTCTTGTCCCAAGGCTGTACTGTGGGTGTGATATGCAGTGGGGAAGGGGGAAGGGGAAAGGCGGGGGAGATAAATTCGCAAGAAGTTCACAAGGGCATATGCAAAGCATTTACCCAGAAACAAAGTTTTCCAGTTTTTATCCAGTTCTGTAGGGCTTCACTGAACCCAGGTCACTGGTTTACAGTAGTTATGAAACCAGTAAGAAAACATTTTTCTAGCTACTCATATTTTTCCTTCCTCCTTCCCTCCCTCCCTTCTTTTATTCCTTTTTCCCTTTCTCTTTCCTCCTTTCTTTTTAGAATAATTTTATTCAGGCATATTTTATAGCTTATGTAATTCATCCATTTCAGTTGTACTATTTAACAAGAGAATGTTCATGTTAAGTTGCACATTTCCTAGAGGAACTGGCCCCAGAACCCAAGATTGCTGCTCCAGGTATAGATCTTCCTGGTGTAGAAGCCACATGGACAGAATTCAAATCCTGGTTAGGCCATTTCCTAGCTGTGTACCTGTGGCTAAGCAAATCTCTCCAGGCTTGGGTTCTTCCTATGAGAATTAAAAGTAACTAAGTTAACTAATGAAATTAAAATTGATTAAAAGGAAAGAGGACTAACAGAGAAACCTCATTCCCTGGCTGTTTGTGCCCTGAAACCAGCTACCTTCCTCTCTGACACTTCATACCAGGATATGCTGTTTGTTTTCCAGTCATCAGTCTCAGGTTACTTAACTTCAAATATTAACCACAGGGTGGTGTGTTAACCCATCATAACATTTGAAGAATCATGATCAGATTAGACCTTGGAATAGTGTCCTGGGAGGAGGGTGGGGATGAAGGTGGGAGAGGAGTGATGACCTGGATGACTCCTTGACCTCGGAGCCAGGACATGTCCAGACTCCATTTGTTTTCCCACATTGCACAAAGCCAGCGGTGTTACAACACCTTCAAAGGGAGCATCAATTCCCGCCTAAGCTGGATGATTTTACATTTTTCTTGGGATGCCTATGGAGGCTGTTTGCTAGTTGGTAGAGCACGTGGGCTTTGCAGTCAGGTATGAGTTCTGCCAGCTCTGCCACTTATTGACTACGTGGCCTTAGGCCGTCACTCACTGTGCTCATGCTAGAATGGAGATACTCAGAGCACCTTGCTCACATGATTGCTGGGATAACGTGATCATACTAATCCTTACAGAGCTCTAACTCTGCGCGAGACACTGGTTTCAGCCCTTTACACGTATGACCTCATTTACTCCTCCCAGTGAACCTACGAGTTTGCTACGTCCATTAGCTCCATTTTATAAATGAGCAAAGTCCAGAGAGAGCCTACCTCACCTATCTGAGGTCACACGGTAAGAGGTGGAGCCGGGATCTGAGTCAATCCGGGCAATCTGGTTTCGCCACTGGTGTTTAATCACCTCACCAGACGACTTTTCTGTGCTATATGTTATCTTTTTGAAGAGGAAATAACATATGCAAAATGCCTGGCACTTAGTAAAAGGGCAATAAATAGTAATGCTGAAATAATAAATAGTACTTCAATTTCCCCAAGCCTCCCCAGCTTATAAACAGTATAAACAGTAGTAACAGAAATTAATAATAACAGCTATAAACAGTAGTAACAGAAATTTCACTCAATTACATCTCTGCCTGCAGGACACGAGCCCCAAAGTCTCCTGAAGTTATCCCTCGGATGTCTCCTGTCCTTCCACACTCAACCCCTTCTGAAGGCCCTGCCCTTGAAGTCCCTTGAGAGTGGGGCCTCACTCTGTTTCTGTTTTGAGTGACTTCTCTGCCCCTCCCTGGGGCCAAACCTCTGGTCAAGTTCCTTGGTCCCTAAGCAGAAATGGGGCCCCTGGGCCACAGCAGTCAACACTGTCAACTTGGAGGCCAGTAACTCTGCTGGGTTCTCCATCAACTGTGCCCCATTACATTCAACAGACATTTCTGAAGCAACTATTATGTTTTGGAAATGGTGATAAAAGACAAATAAAAATGAAGTAAAATACAATCAGATGCCTACTAATACTAAGGTCCCATACAAGATCAGCCTTTCTTACCATATCCATGAAAAATAGTGAGGAATATAAAAGAGAAGGTGTTGTTTTTGTTGTTGTGGTGGTGGTGGGTACCTACTTTAAGTGATCATCTTTACGTTTGAATTCTTGCAAAGGAAATTATCCTAACTTCTTCTTTCTAAGTCAAGGAAAGCATGTGAACCGTACCTGGACATTGCAGCACTGTAATCTGCCTTTCTACCTTATTACCAGGGGTTTTACCCATAGCCTCTCAAGGACTTTGGTATGTAGTTACTCTAGACCAAAATGTCCTAATTTACTCTGAGGCAATTCATTCCTCAGAGAAAGTCACTATAAATTTAGAAAAACCACCCTACTGCTCTTCCAACAAAGGGGCCATAAGACCCAAGAACAGTGATGTGTCCAGTTACCCAGGTGACCCTGGGGAGAGAATTAGACAAGAGATTTCTAGGAAAATATATAGTCTACATAAATTTTAATTTTATGAAAACTGCAACTGAGGAGTTTGTAGTTATTTTTCAATAGCCTTAAACTTACTAAAGTACAAGCAAAAGGAAGATACTTCCATTCAAGAGGAGGAAGAGAAAAGCACTCAGAAGTTGGAAGCAAGCCTGTGTGAGGGGACAGTGGTCACCTGCTGCCTATAAGAAGAATTCCCAGGGCTCACAAAACTGGTTTAACCAAACTTTGTCCTATGAGGCCCTCCAGAGTAAAAAACATTATTTATTTATGATTGTGCTCCAATATTGTTTCTAATTCTTACAGGGAAGGTGAATATATATTTTTTAAATTGGAAGATAATAAAAAGGTAGACAATTTTCAGGAAATAAAGTAGATTCTGAGATAGTAGTAAAATCTGTCATTATAAACAGAAAAGATTGATGGACTCAGATTTCCTGTTTAAAAGTGCATATAGGGCTGTTTCTAAGTCCTTTCAGAATTTAATTTTACATTAATTCACTGAGAATTCCCAGCCCTGTATCATCTGTTGGACAACAGGGTAAAAGGCCCAGTACTCAGCATAAGCCTAAAGAAATCCCAAGCTCGACAGACGACTGGAAGGTCAACGGCAGTGCGAGCTGAGGCCTGCAGGCCTACTGTGTGATTCTGAGAGTGTCTGAGTCGAGACCCCCACCTCCTGAAACCTCCCTCATCGCTTCCCCAACCAGCAGAAATCATCCTGGGAAGCTCTGCTCTGCCTGACTGCTCCACAGGCCCAGGCCTCAGGGTGAAACTCTGGTCTTTTGGTCAAACTCTTATGAAGGAGAATTAGCAAAATGAAGGGAAGGTGAAAGAGCCAGAAGAACTATCAAGAGGACAGGGAGGGACATGGGTCTAGAAGTCAAGTTAAACTGATGGAGGAGGGAGCCCTGGAGTAGTTGGGTGCTTCAGACCCAAGAGACATGGAATTGTTTAGTGGGTTCTCAAGGCCCAACCAAGACTGACAAAATCAGAACTCTGGGGCTGGGGTCCAGGGTTCTGTTTTTATTTTATTTATTTAAACTTTTTAAAAAATGTGGACCGTCTTTATTGAATTTGTTACAATATTGCTTCTGTATTATGTCTTGGGTTCTTGGCCATGAGGCATGTGGGATCTTGGCTCCCCGACCAGGGATCGAACCCACACCCCCTCCACTGGAAGGCGAAGTCTTGACCACTGGACTGCCAGGGAAGTCCCAGGTTCTGTTTTTAAAAGCCCTTCAGGTGATTTGATGACGGCTACAGTTTGAGAACAACCGGTTTCATGAATTACTAATGTTCAAGGTATTGAGACCCACCCAATCCTCCTTAAAGAGAACAAAGGATATAATTCATGTCATCTTTATATAAGAAAAGGGGTATATTTGTTTCCTTTTGCTGCTTTAACAAATGATCATAAACTTAATGGCTTTAAAACAATACAGATTGATTGTCTTATAGTTTTGGGGGTCAGGAGTTCAAAATCAGTCTGACTGGGCTAAAGTCAGGATGTCAGCAGGGTTCCTTCCTTCTGTAGGCTCTGAAGGGAGAATTCTGAAACCAGGCAGGACCGAATGGGGCTCCAGGGCATGAAAGTCTTTCTAGTCCCCTATTTCCTGTTTGTAGGAAATAGGCTTCATTCAGCCTCTATGACCTTTCCTGAGTTCTAAAGGGCAGCCTCAAACAGTTGCTAATCAGGGAAGTGAGAGAATGTAGAGACAAGGGAGGAGCAGTCAAGAAACAACAGTGTAGCCTTGGGGCAGGGTCCTGGTTCCCCTCAAGGATACACAGAACAGTACCTTTGAGCTCTTCTGCAGAACTAAAACCCCCACCCAACAAATGGAAGATGTTAACTACTCGATGAAGCATTCTTCATTCCAGAAAGAAGGTCACAGTTCAATATCCTGAGAACCACAGATCACGGGATCACCGGATGCCAGATGATCTCTAGATTGAAGGGATGCAGGCCCTGCACGCACCCTGATCCTTATCAGAAATCCCGCCCCTTGACTATAAGACTCCTCACAACCCTCACCCTCCCCACCTGCCCCCCCCACCCCGCCCTGGGATGGGACACACTGTTTTGAGGGTATTAGCCCGCTGTGGCCCCCTTTGCCTGGCAAAGTAATATAGCTATTCTCTTCTACTTCACCCAGAACTCTCTCTCCGAGATTCAATTTGGTGCCGGTGCACAGAGGCCAGGGTTTGGCATCAGTTCGTTGCCTTTTCCAGCTTTAGAGGCAGTCCTTCTCCCTTGACTCATGACCCCTTCCTCTATCTTCAAATGGTACCGTCTTTAAATCTCTCATCCCCAGTTGCCTCCTCTCCTCTTGCTCTACTGCCTCCCTCTTTTAACGGCCCTTGGGATCAAAATGAACCACTCAGGATAATCTTCCCTTATCCAGAGTCTTAACGAAATCATGCCTGCAAAATCCCTTTTGCCATGAAAGGTAACATTCACAGGTTTGGGGGATTAGGATGTGGATGTTGGAGGGAGGGCATTATTCTGTTGACCATAGGGAGAAAGATGAGACTATGCATTTTCCTTTGCCTGTACTCCCATAAATAAACACTGTAATGATGCATAAAAAACAAATGAAGGTGATCACCTATGGGAATGTGGGAAATGGGGTGATGGGGGACAGAGATTGGAGCAAGAACTCTCTTCCCAAAGTATACTTTTTATAGTATTTTGAGCCAGGTAAATATATTACCTATCACAAAATGACAACATTAAAATATAAAAAAAAAGAGAAACCTTTTAAATAATGTTTGGCTGTTCTGCTTGAACATGACACATCAGAGACTAAACCACTGGGAACTCTGGAGTAACAGGAGTTATAAGTATTAAGAGAAAAGTGTTTTAGTGGTGATGCAGTTACTAGGGGAAGAAGAAACAAGATAAAAGGATGCACCATTTGGCTTGGATGTGAACAAAACAAGATAAGCACTAAGTCCTGGATGAAGGACTAAGCTCAGCCTTTAAGGAAAAGTTACTGGTTCAGTTTTGGTTAGTTTGTTTTGAGTTAAAGAGTTCTGCGGACTTTCCAGTCCAAGTTGCCAACAGACGAAGAGGGGCTGAGATCCCATCTCCTTTTCACTTAATTTTTTAAAGTAAGTAATATATTGTGTCTACTAAATTGTATTTTCTTAAATAGGAGTAAATAAGAGAGCTCTTTGCTCTGAACATGTAAGAGAATCTCAGATACTCTCATAATAATCTGATCATTACTGAACATTAAGCTGTGACAGTAGAGCAGGACAATTAAGATTTTGAGAACACAGCCAGCTCATGCCAGGGAAATTATTTGTATGCAGTTAACATTATGTGTAACTTTGGAGTTGTTTCCCCTTCGTTACGCACAACAGAAACTTTTCTGTCCCCCACAGCCCATCTCACTGCTAACTGTCGTGGTCTGAACGTGGGTTGGAAATGAATTTCCAGACACAAGGCAGAATGTAAAGAAGATAGAATTTATTAGCGGGAAAGGGCACTGCCAGAACAGCAGGCCAACTTGCTAGTAGTCTGGGAGAGTCGAGCCCAAACATGTGCTATTGATCAGTTTTTACAGCCAGAAGACAAAAGAATGGTCTGAGGTGAAAATTTCGTTTACTGATTGGTCGAGGCACATATACCTTCCTTCTATAGGGTGGGAGTGGGACAGGCCAGATGCCTTTCCTTATTTGGGACAGGTCCCGTTGCCCAGGTGGGCTCAGGAATTTTGTAACCATCGCAACATGGTGGGGAGGGTGATTAAGAGTCCGGTATTGGGTGTAACACTGACACTTTTTCAGGCAGGGTCGTCCTTTGTCCTTGAAGCATCATTGTCCTTGGAGCACCACACTAACCTCCAATGGAGACTCCCAGGCAGAAGTGTCCCCAAGATCATTTTGTATATGTTCTGCATCCCCTCAATGATCTACCACTCTTCCAGTCTATCTGTTCATCAACTCCCCATTCAGCCAACCATCTGGGTCACAAAGATAAATCAAGACATGATACCTGCCCTCAAGTTATTACCATGGAGAGCCCACCAATACGTAAATACCTAAAATGCAATAACTGCCATAAGAAAGGTACGAATAAAGAGCTAAGGAAAGACACATGCAGAAGCAACTAATTCTTCCTGGGAGAGTCATGGAAAGCAAAAGAGGTACGATAATATAAGTGGGACTCTACAGCATATGCTGGAGTTTGCAAAGTAGACAGGAAACGGCAACACAACCCAAGCCATGGGAAGAGCATGAAGTGTGCACGTACACAGACATCTGGATGGACAGTTCTACTTGTCAAGGCAGAAAAGATGGGGCTAGGTTAGGAAAGGCCTTGCTGGCAGTGAGGACTGTGGAGGTTCCTTAATAAGCAATGGGAGTTTTCTAGAAGGGTACGTTCCCAGGTCAGATTTGTGTTAGGAACGGAATTCCAATGGAACTGTGGAGGCCTTTATGGGTTTAGGAAACTTAACTGACAATTTAGGAAACTTCTAGGGAGGAGTTGTTGTATTATATAGCACACATTCCATCCTCATGTTATGGCTGCCTGGTCTCTCTCCCCCTCCTACCTGGGCTCCTCCATCCTGGAAAGGTCTAATTTTTAAAAATTGAGATATAATTGACATATAACATTATATTAGTTTCAGGTATACAACATAATGATATGTGCATATACTGCAAAATGATCACCACAGAAAGTCTAGTTAACATCCACTGCCGGACTTGAGGACACGGGGAGGGGGAAGGGTAAGCTGGGATGAAGTGAGAGAGTGGCATGGACATATATACACTACCACATGTAAAATAGATAGCTAGTGGGAAGCAGCCTCATAGCACAGGGAGATCAGCTCGGTGCTTTGTGACCACCTAGAGGGGTGGGATAGGGAGTGTGGGAGGGAGACACAAGAAGGAAGAGATATGGGGATATATGTATATGTATAGCTGATTTCACTTTGTTATAAAGCAGAAACTAACACACCACTGTAAAGCAATTATACTCCAATAAAGATGTTAAAAAAAAATCCATTGCCATACATAGTTACAAATTTTTTTCCTTGTGATGAGAACTTTTAAAATCTATTCTCTTAGCTTCCAAATATACAGTATAGTAATATTAACTATAGTCACCATGCTGTACATTATATCCTCCTGACCAATTTTGTAAGTGGAAATTTGCATCTTTTGATCCCCTTCACCCATTTCACACTCCCCCCATCCCTTGCCTTAGAGAACCAATATGTTCTCTAAATCTATGAGCTTAGTTTTTTGGGGGGTTTTAGTTTGTTTAAGATTCCATATATATGTGAGATTATATGGTATGTGTCTTTCTCTGTCTTTTTTCACTCAGCATAATGTCTTCAAGGTCCATCCATGTTGTCACAAATAGCAAGATTTTATACTTTATGGCCAAATAATATGCCATTGTGTGTATATATATAGCACATTTTCTTTATCCATTCATCCATTGATGGATACTTAGGTTGTTCCCATATCTTGGCTATTGTAAATAATGAACACAGGAGTACAGACATCTTTTTGAGTTAGTATTTTCATCTTCTTCAGATAAACACCCAGAAGTGGAAATGCTGGATCATATGGTAGTTCTATTTTTAAGTTTTTGAGAAACCTCCATACTGTTTTCCATAGTGGTTGCACCAATTTACCTCTCCACCTACAGTGCACAATGGTTCCCTTTTCTCCACATCCTCGCTAACACCTGTTATTTCTTGTCTTTTTGATGATAGCCATTCTGACAGGTGGGAGGTGATACCTCATTGTGATTTTGATTTGCATTTCTCTGAAAATTAATGGTCTTGAGAATCTCTTCATGTACCTCTTGGCCATCTGTATGTCTTCTTTGGAAAAATGTCTATTCAGAACCTCTGCATATTTTTATTTGGATTATTTGGTTTTTTTGCTGTTGAGTTGTATGAGTTCTTTACATATTTTGGATACTAACACTTTACCAGACATATGACTTGGAAATACTTTCTCCCATTCAGTAGGTTGCCTTTTCATTTTGTTGGAAAGATCCAAATTCTCAACCCTCTATTATGTGAAGTTGCTTCTCCATTTCTCAAAAGTCTTGCCCCCAGCCAACACTAAAGCCTATAAGGGCTCATTTCTAGGCTACATAATTATCAAAGCATTCTTCTAAATAATTGCAGTTATTTTTGTTAAGAGAAATTCTGCTACCAGCTGTTAAAGGTAATATAAATTTCTTTATCTCATCACACACATCTAACATATCAACAGCATTCTAAATATTTTATGCATAGTGGTTTTCATGAAGCATAATTATGCTCGAGAAATACAAGGCAGAATTCCCAAAGTTAACTTCAGCAATTCAACAAGGTGAAAATAACTACATGACACTGTGTTGAACTTGTTTTAAAAAAAGGTTTATTTGTTACAAAAATGTTAAATACTAAAACTAAAAACATATAAATTCAGGTCAGGCTATATTAAAATACACACATACCCTTCTTTGCAAAATTATTAAAGATTGAATTAAACAGATGCCTTAAATTAAATAAAATACTCTTGAGGACGTTTTGTCTAATTAGCTATATCAGTGTACTGTAGTTTTTAAAACTACATTTGAAAAGTTCAGCTGTCTTGGCAGTCAAATTTATCCAATTCTTCAGTTTTCTGCTTCTGCCCATATGAAGCCACCATGCTGGCTTAGAAAGGGTGAATTTCAGCTATGTTACTGAACCTTCTATATTATAAGCCTACTCTCTACAATATGAACACAGAGTAGTCAGGAGTATACAAGGGTTATATAAGGTGAAAACCTGGCCCAGAAAGAAAAAGCCTTAGTTCTACCATACAGTATCTTCTCTAATTAAAATGATTGGTAAATATATTGAAGCAGAGATCAGCACAAAGCATACATTAATCTAGAAATAATCTTTCAATTAGAAAAAACTCAAAAAGAGCACTCATTTCTCCAAGATAGTCTGTAAGGTTTTTTCTAAAAAAAAATTCTTGTTATTTTAAATTGAGTTAATTCAAAGGTATTGAAGAGTCTAGTCTAATTTGATTACTGTTCTGACTAGCCCAGGAGAGCTGTGACATCCGGGTGTTTGAGTCACTCACAGGTGGCAAAGAACTTTCATAATAAAAACTACATGCACAGCACCAACAGAGCACCAGCTCCCAAACCCAACTTCCACTTTTGTCCAACAACCTAGAAACTATCTATGGTCTACTGAAATGCTAAATAGTATTTTCAAGAAAATATTTTGCTTTAGAACTTATATTTTTTAATTTCCTAGATTAAAAGTTAAGACTGACTTAGAATTTTAAGTGCTGTAATTAATGCAGGGGTAAGAAAATGCTTATGAAAAGCAAAAGGCTATCACTGCATTTTAAAAGGCCTTAAATGTGAATGAATTTCTAAAAATCTACTACAGTATCTATTCTTTCCAATGCTAATCTTTGTCAAGTGGAATTTGTCAATAGTTGATTAGCTCAAGTGAGTTAAATACAAAAAATAAAAAATGCATTCCAGTAATATTTATCAACACAATCCAATTAAAATTAGGTTTCTTGTAAGATATTTGTAGGGGATTTTTACTGTTTTTTACTCTGACAGTGTTGGTATACATCCAAGGACTAACTGTATAGTACTGTGTCTATACTATGGTATAAAACTGTTTAATCAAACCTTTGAACAGTCGGAAAAACTATGTGTATTCTAAAGTCACTGGAAATTAAAAGAAAAATATATTCCAATACCAAATTACAGATGAAAATGATGCTAACAACAAAGTAATGTGGTTTTCCATCTCTCAGCTTGTGAGCTTCTGATGTAATTGTTTCTGTTGACATGTGATACAAGAGAAACTAGAATTTTGTCCTCTATCTTAGTACCATTTTCTCTACATGTAACAAGTCTTGATTTATATCCTTTCTCTGAACTTATTAGATAATCTTGAAGGACAAGATTCATGCTATTCCTCATCAAATACCCTTTCAGTCCTCAGAAAGAATTCACACACTTCAAGCCACTGATATCCTAATCTTAGTAAATACACTGAAAGAAGAAAAACTCTTGAGCCTTTGATTGCAAATTCTCTAGAAAGCGTCTTTTCCTACGAGCATTTTTATAAGTGCATATTAAAGTCACACTGATCAGTCACTTTTACCAACATCCTGGTCTTAGAGAATGATCAAGAAAGTATTCATCTGTGTAGTGCCAGAATTGTGAGTGTTACAAAGTGAAACCAACATGATGCATTTCTCACTTGCCAGCAGAGGTGGCAGAGGAGGGAGGCCATGGGTGGTACAGACTTTCCCATGGGGGAAACCCCATGTGATCTCTTCCCTCAGCAAGCTTCCTTCTCTTTCCTTGATGTCAGTGCCTCTTTTCTGCTTTCAGAGATAATAACGTTTGAGCAAGAAAACATACCCTGCTAGGAGATAGGCATAATCTGGGGGGCCCAGTACAGAGTGAAAATGCAGGGCCCTTCTTCAAACATTATTACAAATTTTAAGATGGCGATCGCAGGGCACTGAACCAAGCATGGGGCCCTTCTAAGCAGGGGGCCTTGTGTAAGCACACAGGTTACATGGCCACAAAGCCAGTCCTCCATAGATTTCTTGCCTAATCAGAATCCCAGGGGAGAGACAAGGTGGCTCAGCTGGATTGTTCAGATAAAAAACAGATTTTTTTTTCCATTATGGTTCAAACACTACCATTGATTTGGAATGAAATGGCATTTCGCTTTCAAAATCCTAGGCAAATTTCTATTCCTAAGATCTCAGCCTGATCAGTCTTCTAGATTTCTCACTATAGAAACAGTCATACTGGGTCTTTAAAAGGCCCTTATTTTAATAGAGCAATTATTCAGACATGATGAAATTTCTGTATTAATCCTACATGATTTTTTAAAAATTTAAACATTTCTTAAATGGAAGGGGTATTAATATCACTAAACCAATAGGGCATCTTAAAGGGAAAAATAGCTGTACACAGCCTTATATAGTCAGGTGAAGTCTTAATTTTAGCCTATGGTATATTTTGTTCCCTTTTAAGATCATAATAGTAGTTTTTTTCAATAAGAACTAATAAGCACATTAAGCTGTATGGTGATTTTTTTTTTTAACTCCCATATTGGTTGCAGTCACAGGAATTTTCCTAGAACCCAGAAGTACCCCATTCTTCATAATAACAAGAAAAAGTGTGTGTATATAAAAACTCCAGGGTTACATTACTAAGCAACGACATTTCCGGGAGTGAATATACTTCCTGTATTCCGCAAGCTGCTTCAAGTACATATTTGATGGCCATCTGTGCTTTTCAACAAAACTGCGTTCTTCCACTAAAAGTTTCAGAAAAAGAATATTAATTGAATATATTTTATTTGGGATCAAGTTTCGATATTAACTATTGGTTTCCTATGTAAGAGGTGAGATCCAAGCTCTGCTGTATACTTCCTCCCCTCCCCTCAGTCATCAGTATTTATGTTATTCTGTGATTCACAATTATATACTGTTTTAGTTTTCTTCCTTTAATTAGTTTTCTTTGTAGCTAACTCAACCTTCCAAACTCTTTGAAGTCCTCTCAATTCTGTTTTCCACGGGGCCACAGTTATCAGAGGATCTAGCCATTCCTATGGGGGTGGTGGTGGTGTTGCCCTGGAGACCCCTCTCTTCAGAGCCCTGTACCCTCTTGCCTTCTATGCCTGCTTCATGCTTTTGCACTGGATCCCTCCACTCCTGGACTCCAGATTCTTCGCTCTGTTTTCTCTAGTTTTGGTGAAGCACAACTTTTATTAGCTTCCTGAAGCGGAGTATACATAAGAAGTATTTTTGAGACCTTGCTTGTGATGAAACGTCTTTAATCTGTCCTTACACCCAATAGATCATTTGGTTTGGTATGGAATTCTAGGTTGAAAATTTTCCCTCAGTATGTTGAAGACAGTACTCCACTGCTTTCTAGTTTCCAAGGCTGTTAAGAACTCTACTACCATTCAGATTCATGGTCGCTGATAAGTGATCTGTGGGGTTTTTTATTCTGTAAACGTCTAGATTTTTCTATTTATAGTCGGTGTTCCTGCATGGCCCAGTGATAGACCTTGTTATTCATTAAGCTGAGCACTTAGCAGAGCCTTTTAATCTGTTGACTCAGTTCCTCAGTACTGGGATAACTTCTTGTATTATTTCTTTGACAGTTTCCTCCTCAGCATTGTTTTTCTTTTTTCTTCTTGTATTAACTTTTATTACTGAGATACTTCACCTCCCACATTGAGCCTCCAACTTTTTTAAAAAACCTTTCTCTGTCTCTTCATCCTTTTTGTCCTACTTTCTAGATTTCCTTACCTTTATCTTTCTACTCTTTTATTTATTTAGTTGTTTGGTTTTTTTGTTATGGTTTCAATTTTGCTATCCTAATTTTCAAGAGC
Source organism: Balaenoptera physalus (assembly GCF_965194825.1). Lineage (NCBI taxonomy): Eukaryota > Metazoa > Chordata > Mammalia > Artiodactyla > Balaenopteridae > Balaenoptera > Balaenoptera physalus. The sequence continues at coordinate 100,439,785 of NC_138890.1, forward strand.
AACTTCTTGTTCTTTTATTGTTTTTTTAAAATTATGGTAAAATACACATAATATAAAATTTACCATCTTAACTATTTTTTTTTTGTTTTTCCATCTTAACTGTTTTTAAGTGTATAGTTCATTAGTGTTAAGTACATTCACATTGTTGTCAACCAATCTCCAGAACTCTTTTCATCCTGCAAAACTAAAACTCTATACCCATCAAACAACTCCGTTTCCCCTTCCCCCAAGTCCCAGCAACCACCATTCTATATACTCTGTCTCTATGAATATTGTTTCTTTTTTATAACATTCTATCCCTGTTTTATGAATGTATATCTCTTATTCTTTGAGGATATTAATTATAGGGTTTTTTTTAAGGTTTTCTTCTACTCTTTGTTCTTGTAAGTTCCTTCTCTTCTGTTTTTATTCATTTTGTTTTGTTTTTGGTATTCATCTTTCACATTGGACACTGCCTCAAATATCTGTTGACCCTCAGTTGGCCTCTTTATATTTAAGAGTGAGATGCTAGAAAACTGTTTGGAAATCTTTTGGGCATGGGCAGGACTTGCTGACTGGTGGAATACACTGTAGCACAACTGAACAGATATCCATTGGGTTAACTGAGAGAATTCTCAAATGACTGCACCTACAGCTTTTTATGTGAGGTCAGGGAAGGATGCTTCAATTTCATGCCCAGAGTATGAGTGTCAAAGTGGTAGTCAAGGTGGGAGTCAAATACCCGGCTGCCAGAATTCCAGAACCTGGATATGGGAAGAAGGCTGGAGGGTTACTATATAATGTGACACTTTCACATGATCTCTGTTTTCAGTCCAGCTCCTTGCCCCAATCTCAGCTATACTCTGAGCTCATGATTCTATAACTTTTTTGGCTTAACTTATCCAGGAATAAACCTCCAAACTCCTGTGATGATGAGGGAGAAGCACTTGCCTGCCTGGGTGGGATGGAGTGTAGCAAAAGCATTCAACTAATCCTATGGCTTTCAGCCCCAAGCCTCATCCTGCTTTCTGAAATGCCAGGTACCTCAAATTTCTAAGGCTTTACAGTATTCTGCTGGGTGAATCAGTTTGCTTCTCATCAGTATTCCCTTCTGTGGGCACTTAGGTTTGCTTCTGCTAAGTCAGTTTCCACTTCTCCATCTACTGTTTGACCCCATCTATTATAATTTGTATTAACAAGGTCTTGATCCAGGCTGCAGGGCCTGGATAAGAAGAAACAACCTAGCTGCCCAGGGAAATTAGTTGTAGGTTTCATTAGGGAGCAAAGGTGACACAAGGCTGCTCCCTCAGTTAAGATTTAAAAAACAAAAGCAAAAAAACAGAGAAAACTTGTCAGAGATGAGCTCTGGTAGCCAGCAAAAATCAAAACGAGACAAAAAACTCCATAATATATAACATAATATTGAGATAAATTAAACTGTGAGAATAACGAATCCATAAATGCCAAGGGTAACATATTCCTGTGCATTGCTGTTTGTTTTCGTATAAGAGTCCAGTATATAAAATATGCCTAGTATTTAATGAACTATTTCACTAAGTTCTGATGTATCGGTGCCAGCATTAACCTGAGATCTTTTCCAGTCCCACTTTTAAATTTCTACACCTCTAAAGAAGAAAAATTCCCAGTTAAGGGAAAACATTTCATAGAATTCCAATAATAATTTGATGATTTTTGAAGTTGAAAATGAGCAATTCTTTAAGGAAGCTGTAAAGAGACTGTGACAAGAACCCTTTTCAATTTCAAGTGACCATGTGAGGTAGGACAAGAGTCAGGCAACAGGGAGGAGAGGAGACTATGGCACCATGGAGAGGACACGCGCCTTTAAATGAGTAGCCACTGCTCAGTTCCAGGTTGTTGCCATGTGGGAAGATGGGCCCAGAGAAGCCAGATCTTCCAGCTTTGTCAAAAGAAGCCAGAAATTTGGATTTTCAAATGTGACATGTTACCATTTTTAATATTGACACTAAAAAAATTATAATACCATGTGGTCCAAATAAAATCCCTTAGCAAGTTACATTCAACCCATAGACTGCCAGTTTATGACTGCTGATACAGATTATCAAATTCTCCCTTATCCAGAGGGGCTTTCTTTTTCTCTGCCCAAAAGGACACATCACAGCAGGTCCTGGACATGAACAAGCACTGCTAAATCAGAGCACTCAGGATACTGTTTTAATTCCCATCAAAGGAACATAAGACAATCACTGACACAGCCTCATTTTCTTACCCTGCCTTCTCAACTTACACCCTGGAGTCCTGCTTCTCACTGTGCCAGGTGGTCATAACATACTTTATAGGCAATTGTATAAGTATCAGTATAAAATAAAGATTAATAACTCAAAGGATTTAGAGAGCATCCTTCCCCCAAGGTTGTAATAGTACTCTATGTGTATCACATGTCTACACAAAATAGTAAGTAGAAAATCATCTGACTCGTCTTTTACAAATGAAGGTGACCTCAGGTGGCATAATAAAGGCGATCCTAAAATCAAAATGTTCATTTATTTCATTTTTAATTGCCTCCTTAAAGAATAACTGTGTAAGAATGCCCTTACTAACAACAGCAAGGGGAAGTATGCCTTATGTTTATGAATGAACTTTGTTTCTTGCACAAAGTAAATGGTTAATAAATATCTATTGTCCTGCTATGATTTATTATGTTACTCTTCTGCACTAATAGTTAAATTCTATGTAAACAGCCTCCCAATAGGCATACAATGTTTGTTGACTGGCTGAATACATCTGCCAAAAACTGACTGTCTGTTTCTTGGTTTCCTTAAATATGCAATGAACAGCTGAATGAAACCAGAGATGCTCACCTCTTCTAGCAGCAGATTCTCTTTTACAAGCAAAATTTTACATAGAATTCTAAGATCTCAGCAGAGCAAAGTGGAACCCCTCTGGATGAAGGTGGCAGGGAGGAGTCCAAGAACAGCAAGCGCTAGCCTCTCCTCCCCTCTCCCTCTTCTGCGCCACCCACCCCGCTCTCTGCCCCCACCTCACAAGAACTGCGGGCATCATCGCCAAGGAGGTTTCTCCACTTAGAGTTTGCAACTACTTGACTAGGAGATCTTTAATTTCCTTCTCCCTTTATCTTGATTATTCCTTGGGTCTATTCTAGGCAATAACATGAGCAAACCATTGTATCTAAACTGTCTACTTTGATGACTCTTCTATTTTCATTTTCTTTCATCTTATGCAGCACTCAGAAGCTCACCCTTTGATTGGTTTTAATCTTTATAATTTACCTTAAAAAAATCACATTAAGTATACTCTCTGCTCAGTAAATTTTGCACCACTCTTTGATCAATAAAAAATTGTGATTGCCGAATGATATAATGGACTCCTGTAGAGACAGGAGATACCAGTACAACAGAACTATATACTAGAGGTAATTTTTTCTTTTTAAGAAGAAAATTTAAAAAGCTGTACTATTTACATTTTGCTTCTCACTTAGGTGTTTAAAACCAAATCTCATTTATCACAACCAAATGTCATGTGAGGCCCCCTTCTCTCTCTACTTCAGAAAAAAGTGCACATAAAAATGGATGGGAGCTATGAAACAATCACTAGAAAACTTCTTGTGTAACACAGGTCAAGCTTCTCATGAAACACTGGTTACTGTCAGTGTCCTCAGTTACCACGCTGCGTACTTAAAAGGAATGTCTTACACTGACTTTTTATTTTTAAAAACTACTATTCCTATAAATTATGTCTCAAATCCAAGAACAAAGAACGTAAAGGTTTTTCATTCCAAAAACATTAAGTAACAATCTACCTGAAAGATCCTGAAATTCAGGCTTCTGACTGAAGATGAGGTAGTTAGTGGCAATGAAATGAAGCAGCCAGGTTGAGAGGCAATCAGAGTGGTGAAACTGCAAGAAAAATGGAAAGTGAAACAATATGGTACATAATGACCATAAACATGATGATTAGATCGAGAGAATGGTCCAGGAGAACTCACGGAGGGCCCAATTCCACGTTTAATGTGTCTGTATATGATTCAGCCTTCAGTCTACTCTGACAGCAGAAAGGAAAAGGGAGCATTATTAACGAATAATAATAAAATCACATCAATGAAGAAACCAAATCAAATGAAGAACAAGCTACGGCTGCCATAGTGGCTGAATGTCTTTAAGCAGATTCATGGTTGCATCTGTGGGTAACAAAGACTACTAGAGGTTCTTGAGGACTTCCATTTAAGCTTTTCATCTAAGGTCATGGCCTTCACTAACTGGACTTATATCTGTGTAGCAGAGAGAAGATTATGGTTAGCAAAGGTATACATCTGGCAATATCTCAACAAATTCACCTGCAGAGAAAACCAAAGAATATTTTGAGGAGGAAATATCATCAATCTAAGGGTATGGGTTTCCACATGTAATTATTTCTATAAGAAGGTTATGTCTGAATAACTGCTTTTAACTGGGATGTACTGTTACACTGAGCAGGATTTCCAGCACATTTATCATCCTGAATTCCAACAGCTAATGGAAGGGAAACTCAGAAACTTGGCCATGACATCATTACCTCGGTGCCAACCCAGTGACACTCACTAATCCATCTAACCACGCAATTCAGATTACAGTAGCATGCTGGCAGGCAACTTAGGAACATGAGTATAGTTCTTTTATTATTACTGTGGTAAAATATACATAACATAAAACTTACCATTTTAACCATCTTTACGTGTACAGTTAAACAATAACTCCCCTTTCCTCCTACTCCCAGGCTCTGGTAACCACTATTCTATTTTCTATGAATTTGGCTATTCCAGGTACCTCATATAAGTTATACAAGTTATACAAAATTATACAATGTTTGTCCTTTTTCTGACTGGTTTATTTTACTTAGCATAAGGTTCATTCATGCTGCAGCGTGCATTAAAATTCCATTCCTTTTTAAGGCTGAGTAATATTCCATTGTATGTATATACCACATTTTGTTTATTCATTCATCTGTTGATGGACATTTAGGTTGTTTCCACCTTTAGGCTAAATATAGCTCTTTTAAGGACATTCAAAAATAGTATAGAAGCAATAAGTAATGCTAAATTGAAGACAGATTTGTAATCTCAAATCTTAAGAATGAAACTCAAGTATCACTCTTTTTAAAAGTTATAATGTGTGAATATTTTACATGTAAATTCACAGGTCCCTTTGATCTTAATTATACAAACTCAGAATTTTTGAATTGTAAGAGACGTCATGGTTCATCTAATACCACATCACATATTAACAATCTTTCTTCACTTTATGTTTTAGCAGATGAATATGAGTGATCTCAAGGGAACAGAGCAAGAATGTGGAGCTATTTTAACAGAAGCCACCAGCACTACTAGATGGTTAACCCAGAGGAGAAAACCTACCAACAGACGTTCAGAACACTGCCTAAGGGCTGTGACTTCGAAAGAGAGGGAGACCACAGAAATGAATAGCTGGCTATAAAAACATGGTTCAAATGCAGAATTTTATTTTTGAATAAGATTTAAGGTTTCATAATTGTGGGCTCTTGGCAAGAGATGGAATGCATCCCACTGGAAAAACTACATTTTTGGAAGAATATGTGCTGACTTGAGAAGACAGTTTAAACTGAAATAAACAACAGAATTTTTAAAAGAAATTTTAAAAAATACCATAAACCAAATGCTACAGCATTTAACAGCCCTGTGAAGAATAATAATGGTGGAAAAAGTACCCCAAAACTCACAAGGAAAAGGTCAGAAACAAAACGGGTGGCCTGAAGAAGCCAAATATTAAATGCACAGATTATAAGCAAGAATTTGAGTTAAAACTTAAATATGAGAGTAAACAGGACTTCATAGGAATCACCAAAGTTTGCCAAGATAAGGTTTAAAGGGGAGGAGGAATAAGGAAATCTCTACCTCAATCCAAAGGAACTGATCTGATTAAGGGAAAAAAGCCTCTGTTGCGTGTTAAGATTTCAACGTGATGGAAACATATGAACCTGAAGGTAGAATCATGGTAAAGAACTGAGAGAGGTTAAAGGAGAGTTCCAGCTCATCTGTATCAAAACTGCTTATTTGTATCAAAAGTATGAATGATGCTTTCCTGATACACAATACAAAACTGGCAGAGATGATAGAGGGATTGGAAATTTCAATTATTCAGAGAGCTACTGGAAATCTAATTCTGCCGAAAGACAATTTCACCTCCTAGAAGTCAGAGAAGCAATGAGGGAAAGGTTAACTAAAGTTTGACCAACAGATGAACTGGCTGGCGAAGTTGAACCTCAAGCTAAGAACTTCAAACAGGAAGAAAATCATCCTGTTTCTGTGATTCATAATTGGCAAATTAGGGACCACCAGGAATAGACTAAAGGAAAACCGGTAAAGGTAGGCTTAATCTTAGCAAACAGAAAAGTCTTCAGAAACAAATAGTAAAATTCAAGAAAAGCTGGTATCTCAGACTTTTAAAATTCAAAGGGAGAAAGAAGGATAATCACATAGAAACCACGCATTCAGGGAATACAGGTCAGGAAGAATTTCTGACAATACAATCATAAATGACGCTAATGAGGAATTGTGTGTGCGTGTGTGTGTTTGGGGGGGCACTTAAAGAAATCAGTGCAACCAAGTAGGAAGTTCTCTTATGCGGGAACTATGTAAAAGGATACTACAAGATAAGGAAAGAAAAGCTTGTGCCCATTTTTTAAAAGTATGACAGACTTGTTAGAATGTACGAAAATGATACATCAAAAATGCAGGAGGGACTTCCCTGGTGGCGCCATGGTTAAGAATCCTCCTGCCAATGCAGGGGACACTGGTTCAATCCCTGGTCCAGGAAGATCCCACATGCCATGGAGCAACTAAGCCCGTGCACCACAACTACTGAGCCTGCGCTCTAGAGCCCACGCGGCACAACTACTGAGCCCACGCGCCACAACTACTGAAGCCCACATGCTGCAACTACTGAGCCTGTGTGCTGCAACTACTGAAGCCCACGTGCCTAGAGCCCGTGCTCCACAAGAGAAGCCTATGTACTGAAACAAAGACCCAACGCGGCCAAAAAAAAAAAAAAAAAAAAAAAGAATGAGGTTGTAAAAATGCGAGAAAAAATAAAAAGAATTTTTAAATCTAGAGAATAGCTACTAATCCCAAGTTCAATGTAATTATATTACAAAGAGAGATTAAGGTTACTCATTTAAAAAAAATTTTTTTCCCTAACATTAAATACATATGATATGAAGACTTGATTATGAGAGAAATGAACTCCAAAATAGTTATGGAGATAATAAGAGAAGACCTAGGTGCTTTAAATGAATTCCCTTCCATTCTGAGCAATAGATATATTGATTAATAAATTCATCTCAGCGTGGAGGCAAGCTTTTAGCTGTTACAGAGTCAGTCCTTTGCCCCATTACATGGCTCTATTTTAGCAACTTGGGTGAAGACAAATTTGTCATATTTTCCTAATTCTGGATATCAAAGTTCACAGGGACAGTCAATATGTTGTATGCCAGATAATATTTTACAAAGTCCTCATCGTCTGTAACAATGGATCAAATATATTCCTATGAAAAAGACTTAGAAGGTTCAGCTTAATGCAAGTTCAGTACCCATCACTGTGCCATGACTGCTGCAACCCTACAACTGTCTTAGGGCAGGCAATGGAATGGCAGGATAACTCCTCGTACAATGAGACATTTCAACAAAAGGTGTTTGAAAGAATTGATGAAGTACACCAATACCTCCTACAAACAACCAGAACTGTAAAACATGCTCGTGAAGTGAATGAATGAACGAAGGAATGAACGAACAAACAAATAAATGAGTTCTGCGTAACCATCTCTATCAGTATGTATGGACCAATCCTGTCATTTTCCATTCAGGAACCCTAAGATGTGATCATCTGAGGGAAATTCAATGTAAATTCTGTTTTCTATAATGCCTATACAAAATAATACAGCACCACACTCAACTGACGCTAATAAGGGCCACCATTCAGTTGAAAAAAATTCTGTATTGGCAAATCCTACCTCCTTAGAAAGGGACTGCTCAAAAACACTATGCTTCAAAATTATCTAGCTGCAGAAATTGTTGTGAGGGCACATTTACTTCATTTAGCCAAATTTCCAAAGTAAGACAAGCACTAATATATCTCTTAATGAACAGAAAAAATGAGTGAAGTAATATAATTTTTGTAATATTTTTTAAAAAATCAAACAACCAGATACATAGGGCCAGTTACCTTGGCTTTTTTGAGCAGGTCGACTATATCGAGGTTCATAGATGCCAGTTCCCGGCTTGGCATGCTTTGCAGCTGTGTAATGATGAACAGCTCACAGATGTGCTGCAGCCTGGACACTTGGTACATCTCTGCACAGATCAGGAGACACATCGCCTGGAAAATGCCAGCTGATGCAAGAAGGGAGATAAGAGAAAAAGGACCATAAAACCATTTCTTTTATGACCTAGAAACAAAACAACAACAAAAAAACAAAAACCAAAAAATGCTGACAATATCATCCAATGTAGAATAGAATGCCTAAAAAAGCCTTGAAGGGGTAAGTCAGCAATCTAAACTATTACTCCACTTTAAAAGGAATTTATTCAAGCCTTCACACACAGAAGTGAATCTGTTGTTGTTGTTTTTAATTCTCCAGAGAAAGAGATTCTACAATTGCACTTAATAATCAACTCCAGGGCTACTGGGTAATTCTGTCTGCTAGCTATACTAAATCCTTGCAATTTTTCTTCTTCTGGCTTTAGTCCCCAGGTTTGTTTGTTTTGTTTTTATTGTGGTAAAATAAACATAACATAAAATTTACCATTAATCTTTTTTTTTTTTTTTAATTTATTTTTTGGCTGCATCGGGTCTTTGTTGCGGCATGTGGGATCTTTTGTTGTGGTGCGCAGGCTTCTCTCTAGTGGTAGTGTGTGGGTTCTCTCTCTCTAGTTGTGGCGCACAGGCTCCAAGGCACGTGGGCCCTGTAGTTTGCAGCACGCAGGCTCTCTAGTTGAGGCGCAGGGTTTAGTTGCCCCGCAGCACGTGGGATCTTAGTTCCCCGACCAGGGATCCAAGCTGCGTCCCCTGCATTGGAAGGTGGATTCTTTACCAGTGCACCACCAGGGAAGTCCCTAGCATTAATCAGTTTTAAGTGTAAAGTTTAGTGGCATTAAGTACATTCACGTTGTTGTGTAACCATCACCACTACCTTCTCCAAAACCTTTTTCTTCTTCCCCAACTGAAACTCTGCACTCATTAAGCACTAACTCCCCACTTCCCCTTTCCCTCAACCTCTGGCAGTCACCAAGGTTTTTTTATTTGTTTTTTTAACACTTCTCTGTAATTCTTTCTTGTCCCTCTTTAAACTCCTTACATTCTTTGTAGCTAGGAACCAAGAAGAGCGTGTATGATAACTATTTATCATAATGAATAGATTATTTTTCTTTCTGCAATTTTCCCAATGCAAATTTTCCAGTATCCAGCTTAATTTTTTGATTATTCATTTTGACTCATTTCCCTCCCACACACACACCTTCACCTTTTACCAATTTTTAAAGTGTTTTGTCTTATAGTTATTATTGCTTTTCTGAGCATTTTTTCTAATTAGTAAGATAAAACTTAAAATCCAAAGCTTCAATTACTCTAGTGAGAGGATGATTAAGAAACCAAATTTCCTTATTATTTCAAAACTGGTCAAATTTTTAAATTTAATATATAAATTTGCCAATACTGAAATAATAAAATACACAATAACACACGTTCTGATAAGAATCAATGATGTCTTTTTTTTTTTTTGGCTGCGTTGGCTCTTCGTCGCTGTGTGCAGGTTTTCTCTAGTTGCGGCGAGCGGGGGCTACCCTTCATTGTGGTGCACGGTCTTCTCATTGCGGTGGCTTCTCCTGTTGCAGAACACAGGCTCTAGGCACGTGGGCTTCAGCAGTTGCAGCACGCAGGCTCACTAGTTGTGGCACGTGGGTCCTAGAGCACGCAGACTTCAGTAGTTGTGGCTCGCGGGCTCTAGAGCGCAGGTTCAGTAGTTGTGGCGCACAGGCTTAGCTGCTCTGCGGCATGTGGGATCTTCCTGGACCAAGGCTCGAACCCGTGTCCCCTGCATTGGCAGGCGGATTCTTAACCACCACGCCACCAGGGAAGTCCAATGATTTCATTTTTATTAAACAGAAATGATAAGCCAGTCTTTAACACTGGTTTTGTAACTGGCTCCAAAATACTCTATAGAAAGCTGCAAGACCATAATTAATTCAATTAAAAGAATGTTCTGTTCTGGAACTTCTAAAACTTTTCACTAGAGGGCTCATGACTTGTTTAAAACTTAGGAGATTTCAATAACGAACATTGGAAGTCTTCCAAATCTAAAATTAAAGCAGTAAGCCTGAAGACAGGTATGGTCTGAAATGTGTAGTTTCTTGGCCAGGTTCTGTAACCAAGGTCTCAGGCTCCTGGACTAAGCCACCACGGGCTTATTCTAGTTGTGTTTGTGGTGGGAGCCATCTGGTGGCGAAAGGACAAAGACTAATTAAAATGGGCTTCCACGCCTGCATCCCAAGGCTCCAGGCCTGTTGAAAGGATTCTACAATTTCTCCAAAGTGCCTCCAGCTTACAGGAAACCTGCAAGATCTGTTCCAACCTGAAGCTGCCATAGACAGTTCCTAGTTAATGGTGAGTAGGAAAATAAATCCTACAGTCCACTGAGCATTCTAAACCATTTACGAAAAGTTTTTGGATAAGTCAGCTTTAGGAGTCTGACTCTAGGAGAAGTCAGGAAAAGTCAGACTTTTTAAGTTTTTTAATAAAAGTCAGAAAAAGCCCATCCTCTGGGCCAGAGGGATGACCAAAGGAGTCTCAGAATATTGAAATTCCTTAAAGTGCCTCAAACAGAAGTCAGAGCCATAACAGCAGCTGCCCAGCCCTCTTCTCCTCATGAAAGGACAGTGTTCTAAGGAGCTCTCTGCTCCGGTGTGTAGAAGTGAAGTAGCCACTGGGTACCACAAGACACCTCCATTTCCAGGGTGCCTACAGTGATCAGCATGCTGTTGGTGCTGGCTGGGACATGTGAACTTATCGCAGGGTCTGAGTGCCCAGAAGAGGTACCCAGTCTCTGCTCTTCCACGTGAACTGACTGAAAGTTCACTGTTGTCCCCAAATCACCTCCACCTGCTTATTGGCACATTCCATGACGTCAACTCTCATACACCTTAAACGAAAAGAGATTTCATAGAAAGCAATTTCTCAAAATGGGTTATCAGGAAAGAAAGAGTTATGAGAGTCTATCTAACATTCATAATGGCTCACCTGGGCAACAGGAGTCTGTGTATAGGTATTCTAAGAATGACAAGAAAGTCTCTTTGGAAACACCATAAACTGGAATCAGAACACTCTTTGCTTCCATGTAATTCCCATTAAACATGGCTGCCATCACTTCACACCGGGCCACCAGGACGGCCCTGTGGGCTGGCACCGTCGTACCTGTAAGGTTCGACAGGGAAACAAAGCTAAGGGAGATAAACTTGCAGAGTTATTGTTCTAGCAATTTTCCTTCTAATTAGAATGGTATTGCAGTAGGCACGGCTAAGCTGATATTCAGAAACCAGACGTGGGTGTGATACCCTGTATTAAACTTTGGAGACTTTGTAGTTTTAAAATAAATTGAAAAATTAAGAGTTCAAAAGTTGACTTTGAAACCAACAATTTGCAAGTCAGGCAATTATTTGTTACTTAGTTTTTATTTCCTGAAGACAGAAACACTGAAATGCAATATTTTGCTTAATGTCTTTTTATCATGAAACATCTATTCTTTGCAATTGGCTTGAGACACCACCACCCTCCCCTGCCCATGTGTCTCAGAAGAAAATACAACCATTACTCACAGTATAGTCCTGGCTGGGCTTCCCTGTATCAGAAACAGTAAACATCCTTAGCCTAAGTAGTCCATAGATCACAGCAGGAATGGCAAGGGAATCTCTTCTGGGGCCAAGGGGAGCATTTCAGACTTTATGGGTGACGTGGATGGGGATGACCTAGTCCCCTGCTTCCTCCCTGTCATACGACCTCCACGGGAAACTCTTTCCTAAATGAACAACGCCTGCCTGCTTGTGGGAGCGCCAGAGCGGCTTTCAGTTTTAAAGGCCCCTCAGTCTACACCCCTCACTGAAGCTCATTAAACTAAACCGACTATCCAGTGAAAGCTTGCTAAGCTCTCCAGCTACTGAGCCACCGCACCAAGGCAATGCCAGATGGGACGCATGCGGCCCAGGGCTCACAGGTGGAGAAGCAGTTCTTACCACTCCCACCACCTTAGGAAACCATGAACCCATAGTGAGCCCTCAGTTCAGTCTAGATCAGATCAACAGATCATCACCAAGCATCCACCATGTGCCAATCACCGTGTTTGGTACAAAGATGAGAAACACGGAGCTACCCTGCTTTGGAGTAGCCAAGCTTTTAGTTTGGTGGAAGACACCACCGCCAGTGTAAGTGACAAAACTGTGCCTTTCCAGAAAGTAACACTATGAGCCAGACCACTCTGCTCTGCCCAAGAGTCTTCACCTGGCAGCCCCTAAATCTCATACTTCTCAGGGACATATATTCTTCTCCAAAATATTTACAATTACTGTTCTTCATCCTCTTGAAATCCATGCAAAACATCTTCTGGCTCAGAAAAAGGAGAAAAAAGTTCCACGTAAACCCAGTGACTTTCTCCAAAACCAATAATCCCTCAGGATGCATACGCAACGCTGGACAGTGCCAGTTCTGAGCTCCCTGCTTGGTACTGTCACCCACACAGGCGCACCTCCCCCAGGAGGGAGCAGGGAGAAGCCACAGGAGCTCTCTTCCCAGGTCCTCACACCTACGAGCAGGCAGCCTCCCCTCTCAGCCCCTTCCCCTTCCTCTCTGCCTCTTTGCCTTTAGGTCACCTGCCCTCAAGGTTACAGTGTCCATCTCCGGGGGATAACCAGTTTCCATAACTAAAGCATGCTGGATATATTTGTACACGGCAATTGAAAAGGAATTCAAACAGGCGATGTTATTTGACTTGTAACTTTAGTCTTAAAATCTTAAATAGGGAACCATGAAAAAAAGAAAAAGAAAATTAGAAGTATGGCTTAAACAAACTAGATAACCCATCATTTGGATTAAGCAGAGGGATTTAAGATTGGCAAGAAAATACCTAGTAGATAGTAGTAGATGGGAACGAAGCTTGCTGGGTAACCTTGAAATTTTAACAGAAATTTTCCATTGATAATGTAGTTACAACAAAGTTACAAAACCAGCAACAAAACAGTCAGTACCTTAAAGCATTTTCAAAGCCCATTTCAAGCTTCGAATGTAGTTTGAAAAACCATTATACCTCCAAGAAAACATCCATTTCTGTTTCTCACCTTTTCACTACTGTTTTGGTGTTATAAATTGTTCTATTGTGAAACTGTAATACAATACCTCAGTATAGTCACAGTTTTAAACATTGTATATGAACTGTATAAATGTATAAGCACTGTATAAAACATGCTGAATGAAAAGAATGCAACGATTATTTATGCAACAGCAATAGGATAGAGCTGAAGAATTACTAGGGGGAAAAAAACATCAATTTTCAAGCTAAGAGATAAACATGTCCTTTCAAAATGTCAAGGCCTAAAGTAACTTTCCTTTGGAGTATTTAACTGTTATTGTTTTTGAAGAATTTTTTTTAAGGAAAAGAGTTTTAAGAGTGAAACAAAATTTAAAAGCCCAAGTTTCTAGTAACTTTGCACAGATCATCAAGGATCTTTGTTTTTTTATATACTAAAATAAAATACTACATTTGTCATACCTTCTTCACACTACTTGCCAAGTTTCAAAAACGAAATTTTTAGAATCATTTTTTGTTTTATTCTGAAAACAGGAAACCTGCCTAGCTCAAGAGAGATTTAGAATATGTACTAAGTAAACAAGACAGAATATAACTCTGTAAAAGTATTTTTCACAAGGCACAGATTCAAATGTCAAAAGGAAACATACCTTTCTACATCAGATCCAAAAGTTTACCATGACTAGTTTTAGAGCTGCTTTTTTAAAAGTATTTAATGGAAAAAGATACAAACTCAAACAACAAATTGTGGGTGGTAGTTTTATATATATATATATATATATATATATATATATACACACACACACACACACACACACACACATATATTTGTGTGTGTATATATATATATATTTGTATATGTATATATTTGATGACTATTTACTTCAGGGATAGTAAATAGGTTTTATATCCCATGTCAACTCCAGCCAGTTGTCAGTGATGCCTGGAACATTTTTTTTTTAATTAATTAATTAATTTATTTTGGGCTGTGTTGGGTCTTCGTTTCTGTGCGAGGGCTTTCTCTAGTTGTGGCAAGCGGGGGGCCACTCTTCATCGCGGTGCGCGGGCCTCTCACTATCGCGGCCTCTCTTGTTGCGGAGCACAGGCTCCAGACGCTCAGTAGTTGTGGCTCACGGGCCTAGTTGCTCCGCGGCACGTGGGATCTTCCCAGACCAGGGCTCGAACCCGTGTCCCCTGCATTAGCAGGCAGATTCTCAACCACTGCGCCACCAGGGAAGCCCTGGAACATTTTTTAAAAAGGATTTGCTGCAGTCCTCGGTTCAGCACACAAAAAAAGCAGTGATCCACCAGTGTTGGATGCCATTGTAGGGGGAGCATAGTGGAGTCTGCCCGTCAGGCCTCTAAACACACCTTTATATGCACCATCTCCATCTCCAAGACCACTCACCACTCTCCCAGGTAGAAACTAGTATCCCCATTTTATAGGTGAGGAAACAGAGGATCAGAAATGTAAAGTAACACAACAAAACCTATTATATAGTAAATATGCATCCAAGCAAGACCCTGACCTGGTCTGTTACTATCATCTCATCAAGCTTAACACTAAAAAGGATCTTTTAGAATCTACATGGTTCACTTTCTCCACTTTACAAATGAGAAGACTCAAGGCCAGACATATTAAGGACTTGCCCAAGGACACACACTGGTTGGAAGGCAAAGCCAAGGCTAGAGCTAGGGCTCCACACCCTCCTCCAGAGCAGACAACACTGCTGCTTCTACACTCTGGAAGCTGCCCTCCCCACACTCCTCAGAGCTCAGTTTGCCTCTCCTCCAGCTGATGGCAGAGAAGCTGTTGCTGGACCCTGCTTCCACCCATTCCTGCTTCTCTCTGCTCCTGATTCCCTTGGAGGCCTTGGCTGTTGAGCTGAGGAGGCTACAAAGGGCACTAGAGCAGCTGCCATTCAGCATCAGCACAGGCATTACAAGGAACCCTTGCAGATCCAGCGTCTGCAAAGGTGGGGTGTGAGCAGGTGCCTGCAAAGGGTCAGTAGGTGGAATCATGGAAGAAAAGCAAAAGACTATGAGAAAGGATTCTCCACATCACTGCTGTTTCTTTTCTCTTAACACAACATATATTTTCATGCATTAAATATTCCCCATGAAAATCTTTTCAGTAGGTTACACTAACAATGTTTGGTGTCAGTGCTTCCTATGCAAATTATAAGCAAATTTAGTCCCTTGTTAGCTTTCTTTTTACCAAATCATTTTTTATATAATTTCAAGGTCACTCACTGTCCCATTCTCAGTGGCCCACGCTCACATTGCAGCTACTAACAGTAGCTTAGCCAAACGCACCTTGGAAAGTTTCCAATTCACTGTTTGTCTTGGCAAGTGAGCAGAGTTACAAGTAAAACGATCTTTCTGGGGAAAATTTTTAAAAAGTAAATTACTGTTAGCTGCCATACATTTCTACCATAAAATTAAATTATATCTTCCTTTTGGTAATAGCCCATCTGAAGTGCTACTTAAGTCATCTGAAACAACTCCTTCTAGTCTTCTTGCATAATTGAAGGTATTTCACAATTCATTTTTAATACTATGCTTTCAATCTACTAAAGTGACCAAAGTATCCAAGCGAATAATCAATAATGGGCATTAAAACAGCTCATGTTTATTAAAATTAGGTAGCATTACTTTGCTACAGAGATAAAAAGCAGCTCTCTGCTGCTCCGGTGGTAATTCTCAGTGCCATAAGGAGAAAATGTAGCAATATCTACAGATGCCTGATGTAAGCCAGGCACGACCCTCAACCAGACTAGTTCCTTTTGCTCAATTAAGAGAGCTGAAAAAATAAACTAGAGGTAATATAATGTTAAGGGGGCTGGTTTCAGATGATTCAAAAACTAGGATCTTAAAGAAACACACAAACAAAAATATACAAGGGGGCGATATTACAGATCACCCCATCCCTTGCTGGTGCCTAAAAGTTAATGAAGCATTGGGTAAGGAAATAAAAATAAGGAAAAAAATATATACATTTCTTTTCTTATTTTAATAAAATATCTCATTTCCCTAGAAAATTTTTGTAGAAATTCAAGCCGTGTTAATCTACATCCTACAATAGAGAACAGTCATTCCTTCACCCAAAATATTCGAAGCTGAAATAGAAAGTTAGGTAAGAAAACAAGAAATAAAAATGAATAATGAACTTTGTAAAAATTGAACTATACCTTGTATTTCGAAGACAACATCAGCAAGCATTGGTTTATTAAGGAAAAACTTGAGGGAAGTGTTATAAAACCACAGAGGTTTTCTGGCTTGATAGGTTTTGCAGTTCCTCAGGCAATTAAACTATAAGGAAAAATAAAAATACAAGGGGAAATGTTATACAATATGCTTTGGTAATTTGCCTAGAGAATTTGGAAAACTGTGCTAAATGTCTAAAGAAGTAATGATTACCTCCTCTATGGCATCTCTGATCACAGCTTTCACGGAAACTTACCATCAAGAACTACATCTGCTACCTGTCAATGAGCAACACTGCCCTATGCAGCACTCACAGCGGTGAAGGAATTGGCTAAGTGAAAACTCGACTCTACAGCTGAGAAGCTGTGGGGTCCTGAATCCCCACGGACTTTTGTTAACTGGGAAACAGACAACAGTAGTGCAATCTCATATGAACACCTAGTACAAGATGTTTGCATATACAACCTGCTTGTTTATTCACTAATTAAGAAAATATATACACAAAACTTAATTTGTAATTAAGAAAACATATTTTTCACCTATCACACCACGTCCTACTGCTCACTAGATCCAACATTAAAACACCTGAGAGTGATGGATTAATTCATCTCCGTCTTAATCTGCAAATTTATAATCCTGAATATCTTTCCTGCCCACAGCTGTCATTGCTGGAATCTTGATCATCAAAGGTTGACTGCATCTATGATCTGGAGCTCTAGAGAACCTGTCCCGTGACCACACCTATCTGTCCTCTCACAACTGCTAACTGGCGGGCTCCAGTAACACCATCTCTGACCTGGGGGTTTCCAGCCTTCCTCTGCTCTCCACTCAGGATTTGGTGCTTTGTCTATCCTTTCTGTGATCCTTCAGACAATCCTTTCTGACAACCCCAGAAACTGAGGGCCAGCTCCTCTTCCCTCACCCATCACCCATTTCCCTGGCTGACGCTCAGAACCTCAGCCTGGGGTCAGACTCTGACCCTCTGCTTGGCTAGGTAGGGAATTCAGAAAGCTTTATCCCTAAGAAATAATCAAGCATACAACTTTAGCAATAAGAATAAACGGCACCTACTCCCCACTCTGGGTTAATCTACTATGGTGGGAAGTTAAAATGTTTGGCGAGAAGGAAAAAATGTTATCCTTCCTCCCAAAGAACATACACTCCAGAATGACATCCATGACCAAAACAGACAACCAAAACAGGATAATACAAATCCTGCTCCTATAGTCTCAGGTCCTACACACAATATACTTTAATACACATTGAAGGAACTCTTGGAGAGGGTTTGGGTGACTGCCACACATAAAGGAGAGGAACGGTGAAAAAGCATCACCAGAACCTGAGAGCTAGCAGGGGTTTTAGAAATCAGCCAGTTTATCCCTCATTTTATAAAAAGCCCTGAGAAGACTTACTCAAAGCCACAGGTAATTTGTGGCAGACTCACAATTTAAATGTTTATTTCCTGCTTCCCAATACTCGATGAAGGAGAGAGACCCTTACCCCGGGAAAGCACAGGAAGAAAGCACAGAAGAAATCTTCTGTCCTCCTGTGCAAAGGAGGGAATTTAGTTCAATTTCATGGAATAATATAGTCCCCAGCTTTCCCTTCCCCCAGAAGAATTTGTTTTATTCTTGGTACTCAAAGGAATGACTGTGTTCAGAATCCAACCCAAGGAAAGGCTCAGGTTTAGAACAAAAGGCAACACTTCCATCCTAACCATTTATATAAAGCTTATGAATTTGTACATCATGAATATATGTAGATGTATTTCAGGTATGGATATATACAAATTATGAATCTGTGTAACAGATTTCCTTGTCACCTATGCCTCGAATTTTTTTTTTTTTTTTGGCTGCACCATGAGGCTTGTTGGATCTCAGTTCCCCGACCAGGGATTGAACCCAGGCCATGGCAGTGAAAGCCCAAATCCTAACCACTGGGCCACCAGGGAACTCCCACCTACGTCTTGAATTTGAAAAAAATGGGAGGGCAGAAGTTTGCAGAGAATACAGATGTACATTTTCACTGGTCCATTAACAAGTTAAGCTAGGGAACTTATGAAAAGCAGAATGCAAGTTTATGTGCACATTTCTACAAAAGCATTATTTAGTTGAATTAGATTGTAAAAGAGCTGCCACCCTGCCATACACCTGTACAACTGGACAGCTTCTGTGTGCTTACTTCAATGTGTTATTAAAACAAGAAAAGAAAGGTCTTGCCCCTTAATTCCATGTTACTTTGTTAAAAAAAAAAAAAAGAGAGATCATTTTCTCAATTAAAGAATAGTTGGGAGTCTTTATAAAAGTCGATGCAGTTTTAAAATATTAAATTGTTAATAAACTTAGGTTGTAGAATTGACAGTCGTCTGTATAAAAATCAAAGAAATAATCTTTTTTTTTACAGTTAATATAAACCTATATTCTGCTAAGCATTACACACAACTTACCTTTTTTATCTACTGTAGCCAATTTGTTTATCACAGAATCTGAAATAAGAATACACTGGCTAAACTGTATAATGTAGTCATCTTAAAATTTAACAAACTTACTTTTAAGGCCCTTATAGACGCTGCACAATCTGTTACTAGAGCTTTCATGTGTACAAGTTTATGACCATATACAAAGTCTACATTTTTATAATCTTTGAACCTAATGTATAATTTTAAATCTATACTAGGTGAGAAACAAATCCTTAACTGTCTACCTAGTCAAACAGATTTCTCGGAACTCTTGAAAAAGACACACACAGAAACTGCCTTGCACCTGAAAGCTGTTTGGAGTGAAATCGTGAGCAGTGAGAAGGCATCCCCCCACAGCAAGCTTAACTGTAACTG
This sequence comes from Balaenoptera physalus, assembly GCF_965194825.1. Lineage (NCBI taxonomy): Eukaryota > Metazoa > Chordata > Mammalia > Artiodactyla > Balaenopteridae > Balaenoptera > Balaenoptera physalus. The sequence goes on from NC_138890.1 coordinate 100,459,160, forward strand.
GACAAATTCAACAGCCCTTCATTCTTGACATAGATTGCATATTCCCAGAGCCCTAGGGGAATGTCTCAGAGAACGGAATTCACAAACCAACATTTTAAAGACATGACTCACACATATTTGAATTCTTACATGAATTAAAATCAGAGATAGCAAGAAATCATGTGTTTATATTTAAAATATTTAAATGGAAAAAATATACTTAAGGAAAACTATATATTATTGACACTCCTCACGACTCAGTATATTCATCCATAGTATATCAGTTATAATTCAGAGAAAGTCAAAGTAAACTAACTTACAATAAACTAATTTACCTTTCCTGGTGTTTTTAAAATGCATTTAACTTTCTCAATTACATTTGAAACATCCCCAGAATCTTTCAACTTCTTCCTGATATCTTCTTCCAATTCTTCCCACTGGAAGGCGCCTGTGAACAAATTAATATACATTGGATTTTCTGTTAGAGCAGGAATAAAAATAAATCTTTTATTAGGTATCAATGTTCCTTTTTTTAGTATTTTCTTTTAATTTTTATTTATCAAATATATATCCGTGTAATTACACTAAAACATTTAAACAGCTCTCACATTAAAAAAAAAAAAGTTTGCCTTCACCTAAATTATTTCTCAAAACCTGGAGTCCTTCTTCCTGAACAGCTACTATCTCTTTATAGCAGGTGATCAGCTAGTGATAACAGCAATGGCTAGTATATGAGTTCCCATCACAAGTGGTCCAAACCCAAATTATTTACTTGCCCTGAGTAAGAGGTAGTTGTGGTCCTTTCTAAGGTTGGATTAAATCATATTCATCATGGAGAGTAGTGACTACCATCAGGCAGAGGAGCAGAATGTATTCAGAAGGTCTCATGCATTGTCAGGGTCACAGTAGGATGTTCCATAGCCAAGTCTACAGAACCAACCTGAAGAAGGGAGCTTGATAATTTTCTGATGAGCTACACAACCATGACATTAGAAAAAAATCACCCCACCTGGTCCCTTCCTCCCTTGTTTTCACCCCAACCCACTTTCAAGCCATCTCTTTCTAGGCTCACTTCACTTCTGTCAGCTCCTTTTCCTCCGTGTCTTACAAAACACAGGGTCAGCAAAAGCTCCCCTTTTCCCCAAACACTCCTCTCACTTGGCCTACAGCAGCCTCCTACCCAGCCTCTCTGCTCCTGGGTGGCCTTTTCCCCATCAAATGTATCTTGTTATCAATGCTGATAAGTTTCCAAAAGTGTATTTTGAGATTACCCCTATCCATCCCACGGCTTACAGAAAGTCCTAACTCCTAAAAATATAACTCAAAAAGGTGTAGACACAACTGGGAGACCCAGTTTCTAGTTTTATCTCTGCCAGTAATGACTGGTGTTAATTTAGGCAAGTCGCTTCACCTCTCTGGGTAACTCGAGATCCTTTTCTATCTACTCTCAATCTAGCTCTTCTGATGTTTCCCTTCATGTACCCAGAGCTTTGCCAGATGCCTTCATGAATACCGGGGAGTGGAGAGGGCACAGAATAAATATTTATTGAACCAATGAGATCAGGCAATTGCAGCCAGGCTGTACCAAGGAGATCCAAAGCTCATCTGAAGAGTCACATTGACAGTCCAGTTGCTCTCAGGCCTCATTACAGCTGAGCCCTGCAGTACTTAGCATGTTTGCCTATCTTTAAACTTCTCCTTACCTGCCCTTGACAAGAATGCTGACAGAAGCGAAGTGTAGTAGTTTTCCTCTTCCTCAACTAATGATTTTCAACTTAAAGTCACGTACTCTTTTCACAATCTGATAAATTTTTGGCTCACCACTCCCGAAAATTTCCAATGCACATATAGACATTGCAGTCTGTATAGAAATGTTAGGAGTATAGCTGATTCACTTTGTTATAAAGCAGAAACTAACACACCATTGTAAAGCAATTATACTCCAATAAAGATGTTAAAAAAATTTTTAAATAATAAAAAAGGTAATTAAAAATATTTTAAAAAAATGTTAGGAGTAGAAGAACCCCTTAGAAGCCAAGGGACCTCAAATCAAGAAAATTCACTCTAAGCCAGTGATTCTCACCTCTAGCTGTGCATTACATTTACCTGGAGATCGTTTATAAAATACCATTGGAGGTTTTATCCCCAGACCAGTTAGATTAGAATTTCTGGGGCTGGGGCCCGGACATCAATTTTAAAAGCCTCCCAGGTGATTCTAATGTGTATTGAGAGCTGACAACTATTGCTCTTCCTTTAGACATTTCATCCACTATCAAAACCCAGGGTCAGTGGCATGCAACAAACAGTGTACGTATGTAGTTTTGACTGTCTACACTCATGCATGTTAAAGGACAGCACAGACATTGTTTCTTAAAAGTAAAGTTATATTAACTAAAGAACATCTACACAATACATCTCCATTCAGAAGAGTACTTGAAAGAAAGCAAGCATCAAATCTAAATATATGGGATTAGTAGCAGGTAAATCTCTACAGTCCACCAATCTGTTTGAGAACAGACACAGAAAGATCCAATAACTGAAAAGGAAAGTAAGACTAGTTCATAAGGGCACTCTAATGATTGGGCTGTTTTCATAATTAGAAATGCTAATCAAACCATCTTTGACACTTAGGTCCTAATAAAGCAACAGTCAGACTAAGATTTTCTTTTCTTTCTTTTTTTTTGTGTGTGTGTGTGGTAATAACATTTAACATGCGATCTATCCTCCTAACATCATTTTAAGTACACAATACATTATGTTAACAATAGGCATAATGTTGTACATACAGCAGAGCTCTAGAACTTGTCTTGCATAACTGACTGCGATTTTCTTTAGTTAACTTCTCAGAGCACCTATTTACTTAGACCCTTAGAGAGCATGGTCTACCACTGTGCATTCAGCTGTGTTTTCATGCAGTGCAGAATAATTTCAGGAGCTGGAAAATACTATGCTCATTTCCACAGATTCATTTACTTTGGCAGCATTTCATTAAGTGATGTGAAATTCTAAGGGCCATCTGTGGCAGGAAGAGCTCAAAACTAAATTCTTGAGCCTCTTACAAAGACTTCAATTCCTCACCATCTGAGATCCCTTGACTCAGGAATTTGCCAGCATAAAGACTGTGTAGTGTATTGTAAGAATGTTACAATTGTACACCATTTAAGGATTACTCCTCAAGACCAGGAAACTGCCGGCCTCACTTTTCAGATTATTCCTCCTTCAGTGTTAGCCATTAAGTACTCAGACATTAAGGCAGTGTTAACAGTTTCCAAGAGGAAATTAACATATGCAAAACATACACACTTTCACTGTATCTGTTTGCTCAGAAATTTGAATAGGAAAATAAACAGAAGCCTTTATTATATGGGTAAAGTTTTAACCAGAGGATTAAACAGGCCCTTCCTAAATACAGGACCCAAATGTCCATGGTGACACAATACCTACAAAATTTCAAATTCCTAAAGGTTAAAAAAAAAGAAGCATGTTATTTAAAAAGAATTAAGACAGTCTTTGTAATTTGGTTCATTTTTTTTTTATAAAGCAGGAGATAGGTTTAATAGGGTTTTTCAGCCCATGTTTTTGCTCAGGACAAATATTCCCAAGTACGCCCTGTCATGGAGTTCTGCCTCTGCATCCCAGCCCAACTGACGTGAGTACAACTGGCTCCTGTCCTCTGCGGTTCCCTACAAAACCCGCGGACAGGCCTGGGCTGCTGTGAGGAAACCAGTGTGTAATTGGGTCTTAAGACTTGTGCTCTGTTCAAAAGTTTTTAAATGTTCAACAACAATAAGACAAACAAACAAACAAAACACACAAGCCTGGCCTCATTATTGAAGTCTCTAAGAAACAAAAATTAGGTTTAATATTTTAGTTTGCTTTGATTAAAAAAAAATTTTTTTTTTTTTTAAGTAACCTATTCAGAAAGACTAAAAGGGTAAAACAAAACATCAATAAACGTTTAGACATTTGAGAATGGGAATCTGGTTGATTTAACAAATTTTCTGCATTTTTCAAAACTGTCTTTACTGTGCAAATATAGCTTTAATGTCTTTTAAACACAGCAAACAATATCATTTTTGCTTGAGTCTAAAGTTATACTTTGTAAATAACTGAAGAATAATTAACAGGTACCTACTGAAGCATTTATTTTCCCGTTTCCTCAACCCACATCCGGGTCTCCCTGTAGCCCCAGGTCAATGGCCTGTGGCCCTGCTCATACCTGACACCACCTCTTGACCGGGTCACATACAAGCAGAGTTCAGAGCAGAAACGTTACAGCTCAGTATCAGACTACGAAGCCTGTGCTCTGAACTGCTCAAGGGCTTGTAGCTCAGCAACTCCTCCCTGCCATCATGCCCCTCTGCCCTCTAATCACTATTCCCAGGCTCACTTAGTTTCCACCCAACCGCTAAGCATTCACTTTCCCCAACTTCAGGCAGGGGTTACAAGAAGGCACAGACAGCCCCAGTTCCAGACAGCTCCGCATCAGTCAGCCTCGCAGCTGACTCCATTCTGACCCTGTGCCCTGAGACTAATAACTGGGTTCCTCTCCTGGGCCTCTGGGCTGAATTCCAGGCCCTTATCCGCTGTGGCTGGTCCCAGTTCTTCCAAGAGCAGGTGCTGCAGCTACTTGTGGGCCATGGCATCAGCATTGCCTGGAGACTGTTGGAAATTCAGAACCTCATGCCCCACCCTGGTCCCACTGAATCAGAATCTGTACATTAACAAGATCACCTGGTGACTTGTATGCACTTGAAGGTTTGAAAACCACCGGTCCAGATGATGGACAAGCCGCAAGACCAACCAACTACCTATTTTCAGAATGTTGGCCTTCCTAAGGCTGAGCTCCAGAATAACAGGGCCTTCTGACTGGACTCCTGTCTTGCCTGCTCTATTCCATCTTCCCACCATCACCAGAGATGATCTTTCTAAAGCCCAGTCTGATCATGCATAAAATTCTAGATCAGCTTCTAAGGACATTAGGAACAGCTCCCACTGGCCTTGCCAGCCTCAGCTCCTTCCAGCCATCACCTCCCACTCTATGCTCCAGCCATGGAAACTACCTGTGGTTCCCAGAAAACAGCAATCACGAAAAATTACATTTTCATTAATGTAAGTGTCTCAATATATTAATTTCTTTCAAAAAGCATTAGAGTGAACACATGAAAAAGTTATAATGGACTCCGGGGAAGGGGACTGGGGGATGAGGAGAACTTTTTCTTTTTTTTTCCCCTTTTTTCCAATCTACAAGTATTAATTTTACAATTAAAAAAAAAATTACTCCCTAGGAGAAAGACAAGCAGGTTCTGTCACTGGAGGGACATCTAGCTATTTTATTGCTACCATACTAAACAGGATAAAACTGACCTCAAAGTGTTTGTGTGCCTTTGAAAGTATTTAATGGATACTGTGGGAAACTTGCTAAATAATTTATAATTTCAACAGCAAACTCATTGAAAAGAAAAGCCAAACACTTCCTTCATGGTTCTCTGACATATCATTACAGACATTTTTTTCTTTTAACATGTAAACATTTTGGTTTTTCAAAATTAGTCTTAAATTCTGAACTGTGAGATTCTAAGTTTAAACATAAAAATCCGTAGTACTAAATGAAGTCTCTAACTTATCTGGTTTATTCATAGGATGATTCACAGCTACTAGCGTCTACTCACTAGTTCAACCAACACTTACAGAGAAGCCTCCACGCTGAAGGCACTGTGCTGGCATGCTCTCTACGAGTGGTTATTTATGCCTTTTCCAAGCCAATAGTCACTGAACAATGGATTTAATACCTACCACCACATTCTACTCCAATACGTATATTTTTAATCCACAACCCAAATGAAAAAAAGGGAAATCTTAACATCAATCATTTCAACTGAAGGCTACCCAAATCTTTGACGCTAAATAATACTTTTTTCTTTGTTTCCAAACTTTTATAAACTTGTCATCAATCTGCAATTCTGAAGTCTAAAAACAGATCATAAATGTTTCTCCAGACACATTCCAGAGAAGGATCGACCTCAACCTAATAATTCATCAGCATATGATTCCAAGTAGAAAAAGAAAACTAAAGAAGAGAGAAATCTGGGACTTCCCTGGTGGCGCCGTGGTTAAGAATCCACCTGCCAACGCAGGGGACACGGGTTCAAGCCCTGGTCCGGGAAGATCCCACATGCTGTGGAGCAACTAAGCCCGTGCGCCACAACTACTGAGCCTGAGCTCTAGAGCCCGCGAGCCATAACTACTGAAGCCCGTGCGCCTAGAGCCCGTGCTCCGCAACAAGTGAAGCCCCCGCAATGAGAAGCCCGCGCACCGCAACGAAGAGTAGCCCCCGCTCACCACAAGTAGAGAAAGCCCGCACGCAGCAACAAAGACCCAATGCAGCCATAAATAAATAAATAAATAATTTTAAAAAAAGAGAGAAATCTTCAGAAAATGTATATTTAGATGCTTACTTTAAAAATCATTTTACATCCATTCTTTTCCATTCTTATATAGGACACTTAGATGTGAGACCTTCAGTTCATCTGCTAAAATAACTCATGAAGAGTCTAATCCTTAGAATATACATGCTACTCAGTTTTTAAAAGGACAAGAAGAAAAACAATTGATAAGCTGAATCTTACAAAGAGCACAGTAAATAAAAGAAGTAAAGTCTAAAATAATCATAGCCAAAGTTGATCAGATCTCAGCTTGAACTAACTTTAGACTAACTTTAGCAACTGTTTCTAGTTGCTAAACTGAATGCAATGACCATGCTAACTTCTCTCCTCAATTTCCTCCAAAATCTGGGTCAAACAAACAAAAAAAATGAATAAGCAGCTAAAGACACTTATTTTCATATATACTTGAAGTATTTTATTTCTTTAAAGTTAAAATGGACAATAAATTCTTGTATTTTCATATTTTGGAGTTTTTTAAAAATAAAATACTAACATAGCTGCTCAATAGGAAAAGAGATTATTGTTTTTACAAGTAGATTTAAAACCAAGGCAAGGAAACTTGTAAAGAGACAGAAAGCTTGGACCAATTCCTATCGATAAAGCAAATACTACTTCATGTATAATCGTCACCTCAGATGGTAGAAAGAAGAGAAATGTAAAACCAACCACTATACCTGAGACCACAGGCCATACTTCATTTCAAAAGCTTATGAGAATGTGCCAGAATCATTTGACAAGATACCTGAATAAATGAAGCGCAGAATGTCCGATAAACAAGAACAGAAGAGGCCATCTTTAACAATGACTCGTAAGGGTGGGTTGCCTGGAGACTCCTGGCTAGCACCTGGAAACGCAGGATCTCTGTTTATAGCAAAGAGATCCTGGGTAGTTCGGATGATACTGGAATCCTGAATGTCAGCAGGACTCTTCACATTGAAAAGCAGCATGAAAACATGGCTGACGGCACAGAGAACGATCTTGTGGGCCTCAGCCACTTCCTTTAAATCTGGGTTGTAAAACACCACATCCACACACTGGCAGCAGAACAGCAAGTTATTCAGGTCAGCGTTATAATGTGATGCTTCAGCCTTCAAGACAGGCATTTTTTCTGTTTCAAAGAAGAAAAAAAATAAATAATAAATTATTCTTTAGGTCTATGGGCCCCCATCATTTCCGGTTTGTTTTAAACACAACAAGACAATATTTTTTAGTATTATTAGGTTGAACTATATGAAGTTGCCAATATTTGGCCATTTTTGACCGATAAAACAGCACTTTCTGTATAGCTTAATCTAATTATAAACACATATAAACTAATTATCCAGGGATTAAAACAGACACACAGAAATACTGTATTTACTTTGTGTAGTGCAAATGAAAAATGTACTAATGCCATAAAGAGCATTTCTCACTACGTGTGTCCCAAAGTAAAATTCTTCTCCAAATACTGAATTTTAGTATGTTCGTTGTCATCATCCTTTACTTTCACCTGATAAAAAAACTCAAAGAAATTACTGAATAAGTTCTGAAGAACCCAACCTCACATCTGAAGTTGTTTTCTTTCTGGGACTAGAAATGGAGGTGGAGGGATAAATTGTTAAAACTGCAGCCTTTCAAAGCTAGGGCTCAGAGTCTTAGACTCTATTGTTTGAAACCATCGTGAACATTTTATTCTGATGCTAAAATTTTTTTTTCCTCCTAGTAAAACACTATGCTTCCCGAGAACCAGCTCCTTCCCCTCAGCACACCTCAGGGAGACTGCTGTCTAGGCTCCCTGAGTTCCAAGAGGGGATGTTACCTTCCATTTCCTAGTGTGACTGCTAACAAAATTAGATTAGCCTCCATCAAATGCAGGACCTCCACACAGAGGACCACACCCTAGGCCTTCATCATAGGTCCTAATTGTGAACTCTCTGCAACAGCTGCGCTGAGGACAGTGTGATCTGTGAAGGGTTGCTTGAAGGTTATGCAACCATCTAAACAAGTGCAATTCAAACTTCTTCAGGAATAAAAATTTTATTCTAAAGCAAAATTTTATTCTAAAGCAAAACTCCTGTCTACAAAATGGACAACAACAAGGTAGGTTGGGGGCCAGGCTCTTTCTGCACTGTACCCTACCCAGCCTCCTCTCCACTGCCAGAGGCACCTTACAGACCCTGAAAGTCTGAGAACAGTTTGAAAGCCACATGCCCCAGAGCCCAGGATCTGTCCTTAGAACAAGTCAGCACCAGAACAAACGTGTACCCAGACTGGGTTATGTTCAGTGTGAACCCAGACTGGACCCTGGGTTACAATCAGTGCAATTCCACAGCTCTCCCATTGGAAGGGGTACAAGAGACAGTCTTGTGGAAGCTGAGGCTGTACTGCTGACAGGACACTCCTGAAGGCCCTGCCCACTATCCCACCTAGCGTCCCCAGATGAAGACCCACAGGAGAAACTCCTTTTGGTGCTAAATGACATGAAATACTTTGCTTTCTCTGAGGAACTGGTATGTTTTCTCTTCTTGATTAACAAGAACTAAGAAATTATCTGTCAATATTATTTATTTGGCTATTCCCCACTCTTCTTCTCATCCAGAAAGTACTTAAGGCTCCAGTGTTTGCTACATAACAGACCATGTCGCCCCTTTCACTGTGCACACCACTAAGTGCAAAGTCAATTTAATGGTCTATGTATCCACATTTTTTAAAACTTGGAATTGACTTCCTGTACAAATTTATACTTTCCTGGTTTGTTAACTTACATTCATTCATTCAACAAATATTTATCAAGTACCTTTTTAAAATAATATCCATAATTAATTGATCTGAATAGAGTACTAGTCTACCATTGCTATCACAAAATTATGCAATAAATTCTGATAACAGTTGATGTAATTTTATTTATTTTTAACTATTGTCTTCTAACCTTGTATTATGAACATTTTCAAACATTCAAAAAAGTTGAAAGAGTGATACAATGAGCACACATATATCTTGCCCTTAAATTCTATAATTATTAATATTTTGTCATTTTTGGCTTTATCTCTAGATTTTCTCTCTCACTCATGAACCATTTAAAAGTCAGTTGTAATCATCAGGATAGTTCAGTTCTAAATACTTTCACATTTATCTCCTAAAAATAAGGACATTCTTCTATTAACCACAATACTATTATCGTACATAAAAAAATTAACAGTAATTCCATAATATCATCTAATTTCCTGTCCATATTGAAATTTTACCCAACTGTCCCAAGAACATCTTTTAGATGTTTTTATTGAACCAGGATCCACTCAAGTTTCATGCATTACATTTGGTTATTTCTCATTAGACTATAATCTAGAACAGCTCTCTACCACACACACTATTTTTAAGAATCCATAGGCTCAAATTTTTAAGACAACAGTCCTCAAAATGTGGTCCAGGTACCACCTGCTTCTGAATCATCTGGGAAGCTTATTTAAAAATCAGATTCAGGCTCCATCCCAGATTTACTGAATCAAAATGCCAAATGAGTCCTGAACACACTCAAAATTGAGAACAATTGCTATGACTTGTGAAATGATCTACAATAAATATCAACTGAATGTCTAGACATTGGCTAATAAATGCACCTGGTTGTTCAAGCTGAGGTGGTCTAATTCCGTGAAACGAGTTGCTCATTTTCCTTTTCTTCATTTTTTCACTTGTCTTCTGATTTAAGGCTTGAATCATAAAATACTCCAACTAAAACATGAATCAAATTTTAATTAAAGCTCCAATGAAATGATGTATCTGACATGATTATTTGTACCCCAAACCACATCTGCCAAGTGTTTTTAATGCCAGTACCAACTACATGTATGCTTTAGCAAACACTTTTAAACAATTTGTTTTATTAAAAAAAAAAAAATCTTTCAAGCAGAACAGATTGTGCCTTGTCTAAACATAAACTATCAATCAATCAGGAACTGTATTTTCTCTTGAATAATCAAGAAAGCCAAGCAGTACAACTGTGTGACTGCCAATAACCATCCCGTGGGCAACCACAGCAACTAATACTAGAGAAATTCAAGGCAAGAACAGATCTGGTTCTATGTCACATATACCCATATCAACTAGGAAAGTTCACACGCCCTCTACTTCTTTTCCTGAATAAGTTACTTTGAAATACATCATTTATTATATAAATTAAAAATCTTAACCACATGCACTTACATAGCTCCAGGAGTATGAGGCCTGGGGCAAAAGTACAAATGGAGGTCCACATACCACATACCTAAATATTTAAGCGTTGTAAATCAAGAAAATAAACTGTTATGTAAAATATATTCTGTCCTCCTGCTTTGAACAGTATGTCATCATTAAAGCCTGGAAGGCCATGTTCAGATTTAAATTCTTAGAGTCCTCGGGAGTTTCATGCAGCACAGGGGGAGCTGGCCCCTACCTCCTGGGACCCAAGACCACCCCTCCTCTTCTCTCCCGCTCCTCCACCCCACACCTCCTCACCTGAGGAGGCTGGTGCATACAGGCGGACATCCACACCTATACAACCAAGCTCCATCCACTGTGCCCTCCCCCGCTCCCCATATGCAGTCACCCCTCAGCCATCACTCAGGACTAGGGGTGCAAACACCGGCTATGCAGTCCACCTTCAGGAGGACAGACCCAGGAAAGAGGCCTGTACAGATCTGGGAAACAGATTCAGAGCCAGCTGGTCAGAGAATTCTGGGGTCCTGGGTTTGGGAGCATGGTCGCAGCACTGTTCCACAGAACTCTCTGCTCTGTTCTGATGGAAATGTCCTATAACATCTGTGCTAATCATCGGAACAGTAGCCACTAGATACATGGAGCTATAGAGTACCTGAAATGTAGATAGTGCACCTGAGGAACCGAATTATTTTTTAATTAATTTAAATATAAACAGCCACGTGTGGCCAGTGGCTACCACATGGATGATGCAGCTCAGGAAGGGGGCTACTAGCTGTAGTGGGCACATCCCCATGGCTCCATCAACTCGTGCCCTGTGGGAAGGGGTGCAACTGGAGGAGGACCAGATAAGGCTTTCTAGAGCTCCAGGGCACATGCCACCCTTGCCCAGGTCTGAGGGTAACACTGCACAGCTCCTCCTCCCCGAGTCTTAAACACAAGATAGTAAAATGCTCCTTTCACTCTGACATTATCACTCCATCCATATTCCTGCAAATACCATTGTTTCCTACACTCAAGATCCCAGTTGTACTTTACTATTCAAGAGTCTAAAACGAGATCTTTCTCATCTTATTTTCATATTCTCATTAAGTCTTGAGTTAGCGAAAAAAGAAACCGCCAAGTTTTTCTCCTGACTTTGACCACACCTTCAATTCTTATCATGCCTCCAACACTAGGTGTTAGGAACAAAGAGAAACAATGAGAGAAAAGAAGAGAAAGTGGGAGTTGGGAAATGGGAAGAGTGATCCTGAGAATTTCAGGGTCAGGAACCTGGAAAGGGGAACCAGGAGACCAAAGGCCCCCAAGAGCTCCATCTTCTCCAACAAATGAAACCAAACTATCTTCCCCGACACACATACAACTCCCTAGGAATTTCAGGGAAATGTAAAATTCCTAGAACAAACTAAGATTTTTTTAAGCCACTACAATATAATCAGCTTGACAGAAAAATTACATTTCACCCCTCTTTACCTTTCTACCTACCCACTGCTCATCACTAAACAAATAAGACAGAAGATTCTCACAGTCATTGATAACATCAATTGTGAGTGTATCTTCCTTAATGTGATATTATTGTTTCTTTACATTACTGAATGAATAATAGCCATTTATATTTGACAGAAATCAGAACTATTATATTGGGTTCTTATTTTATCTTTGGTTCTTATTTGGAGTTGAGTATCTCCAGAACAAATGAAATTTCTCAGGTCATCTGTAGACACCTCAACATTTCGACATGAATATATACAATGAAGAGTCTGGCATACTGGATAAAGTACTTGATGAAGAGCTAGGAACTGATGGAGAAGTCCAAAGTGCTCCCGCTTAATGTAGGGTGTACTTTGGTTTAAGCCTCTTGTCAATGTTTACTAGATTTGTCTGTTGAAAGGAGTCACTCCTTAGAGGGTTGGAAAGATAGTTCCAAAGTCAGTAGTACTTAAATGATACAACTCCACAGGTATTCTCCAAGGGCCACGCAGTCCTAGTGTCATAGCGTAGGTGCTGTGGGCTAAGGTGGGCCTCAGAATGCCTGCAGGGCCCAATGGATGCCTCTGCAAAAGAGCAGCAGACCCTGGCTCCCCCCCACCTGTCCAACAAGAAGCCACTTGTACGAGTAGTTCCTCTGGATATTTTGTGAGCTACAGCAAAATCAGGAGTATATGAAATCTTGCCGAAGCACACATAGTGAAGAAAAATCATCCTTCTCAAGTAGTAGACAGAAATGAAGGAGAACTTTCAGGCCCTGCTGGTTCAGGTTGCCAGGCTCATCAAGCTGTGTAAAGATTACTAAATCTTTTCACTAAAAGTGACAAAATGTCAGTTGCTGAACAGACATCACGGGTTTGTGTAAAGTGTCATCAAATGGAAAATTCAAAGTATCGTATTAGACAACAGAAAATGTTTCATTTGGAGAGAGAAGTAAAATTAGAGTTTTACTCCGACAAAACCTTTTTTGTATTTGCTCCCGTTTTATTTCACAAGGTTAAAACTAATCCTGCTTTTAAAACTAAAGTTCTAATTGAGGCTCTGGAAAACAGCTAAAGAGCCAACCTGACAAATGACTCTAATTTATGTGACTGGAATTTCCACTTACCACTCCTCCAAAATATTTTCCTATGTAGAAGTCATCAAGGCTGTGCAGTTCCAGATAGGTGGCTCCTAGTTCTTTAGCAAGTTGGATCCCTTCCGTCGTACTGACACAGCTCCCTCTGTCTGAGGTACACAGTGGGCATGTGCAAGGTAACTCTTCTGAGAAAATGAATATGAGGAACAAAGACTTTTGAAATTAAACATGAAAAAATGTACCTAGACAACCTGGACATTAAACAGCAAATTAAGAGCTCATGCCAGAATCACAGTTCAGGGCCATTTAGTATATCCACTAGTCACTAGACTCTGAATAAGAAGTGTCAGTGATAACAGCAAGGTCCCTAAGAGAAACAAGCTTTAAATGCAAGAAGAATGAATAGGATCTTAGAAAACAGAAGAATTTTTAAATAGGTGAATGAATATTACCAAGGCTATTATAGTAATTAGACCAATCAGCCCGTAATGCCAGGCCTGCTTCCTTTTATACAACCTTGACATCCTGAATATCAATACAAAATCAACAACCTGACTGCCCATAGAAACCACGGATTGGCGCTTTTTTTTTTTTGTAATAAACTTTAAATATATTCACTAAGTTTGAATAGATCTTATACTTTTATTTTAATAGAATCCTCAACTTGACCTCAATCTCTAAGGCTGCAAAATTGCCAGTCTTTGTAAATTTCATATGAAGTACGTTCTTATTCATCCAAACGTTTCAATTATTGAACTCTAAAGCATTCAACTGCAGAGATCAAATTCAGTCACTTTTTATCTTCTGCTTCAAAATTAAAAAATTAAAAACTGAAGGAATAAAAAGTAATTACTCAAAATGTGAACTGTCCCAAGACTCATGGCTGTACCATGTACAGACCTATGGCTGGGAATGTTGTACATCAACCCATCTCTAAGGACACACCTTCATAACGCTAAAAGTGTATGTTCAACTCCATATTCGTCAGCCAGCTTTGTTTTGTTTCATGCTACATCATCAGACATGTCATTGTTCAAAAGGCAGCCAAGTCAAAAGGGGGTAAATCCGTTTCTAAAAGAGCATGTTGTTGTAGGCTGGCTTCCCTGAGAAGCAGACTCTGAGATGGAGACTGGTGTGCTGGAGGTTTACTGGGGGGTGATCTTGGGAACGTCTCTTCTCAAGGGTGCAGGAAGCAGGACTGGGCAGAGGAAGAATTCGAACCGCAATGCTGTTGCAACAGAGACCTGAGCCATTCAACAGGGGCCTCTGGAGCTTAGACGGCCCTTTAGAGTGGTTCCCCATACAAAGCTGGGCCTTTGTATCCCTACATCAGCCAGTAATTAAAGGAGGGCTGCCCTGTGGAGGGAGCAAAACCTTGGGCAAGCGGCCTCTATCAGCACAGGGATAATGCCTGGAAAGGGACTCAGCTGTTCACCATCAGCGGCCTGAAGACCAGGTAACTGAGGGAGTAAGTACAGTGGTCCTGAAAGGGCATTTAGGCTACCCCCCTCCACAGCATACACAACAAATGTCCTACCAATGAACTGCACAGAGATGGAGCACAGGTATGTACACATGGCACGCACGCTAAGGATATTCAGTGCACGTGCATACTATACATGTAACATGCATGTGTGCACATACACATACGACTTAGATAATTTAGCTTCACTGAAAGCATTTTGAGCTCAGAAACCATGTATTCACGTTCTCATTTTGCAGAGGAGGAAGCTGAAGCTCAGAGAGGTTAACTGACTTGTCCAAGTCTCCTTGTGTGTTAGAGATGGAGAAACAATAAAACTGTTAGTTGCTCTACCTGATAAAGAGCCATCAAAAGATAAGATAAAAATTTAGTTTGAGTAAAAAATTATTAATTCCAAAGATGTGGTGATTTAAAAATGAAGCTTGGTTTCTCTAAATTATACAACAAATCCTAATCTGAGTTCTTGCATTTACTTTTTCTAAGATCATTTTTGGTTTAGAACAAATAAAGTTACCAACACAATTTAGCCTATCTTGAAAAATAACACATTGGTATTTCACATTCTTTACAAAGCCTTCATAAACAGTGCCTTTGATTTTCTGAAGACAGAGGTCTTCTTATGACTACAAAGCTCTCCTTATGCTGATGGAATGGGGTGGGTAGGCAGATCATCTTATTAAACTTTATTTCTGGACAAAAATAAAGTCAGTAGTGTTTTGAGTGAAAAATTAAGAGAGCATAATGTAAAATAATTGCTAGGAAATAAACTTGGTTTCAGGGAAAATCCAGCTAGTGTCAGGTTTAACCCAGCTGAGCGGGGTTTTCCATTGTGTGTAGCCACAAGCATCTTACCAACCTAGAAAGTGCCTCCTTATATCCAATCATTATATCTCCTCTATGTCACAGAAGACATTTCTTTTTGTTCACTTGCACCCAAAAGGAAAAATGCCTAGTCATTACATATTAGGTAGGAGAATCAATAAAACATTATGGATTAAATAAACCTACATTTAGCATTTCATCAGGAACAATGAGAAGACCCAATATAATCTTAAATTGTGGTGCCTTCTTCAGGACTCACTCCTATGAGCCTACCTCAGAGTCCTGGAACTTCAGAATCAGTGTTATTCTTCTAGTTAACACTGTAGTCTTTTATTTTTTTTCTTATATATTATCTTTCAAGGTGTTATCACAAAATGTCTATTTTTTTTTAAAGCAAACACAATGTAACTCTGGAATTAAAATGAATGGCATCTCTTTCAAAGCAATGGATTTGAGAACTGATAGGGTGATTCTTACAATCTTGCCAGTGCTTGAGATTCTTAGAAATCCTTTGAGGAATTCCAGCCTTGCAATGTACTGGGCTCTGTCAGAGCTCCAAAAAGAAAAGATAGGATGCCCGCTTTCAGGAACTTAAGGCTATGAATACACCTTTGTCAAGTCTGGAGAAAAATTTCTACTTTAAAGACAGATTCAGGGCTTCCCTGGTGGCGCAGTGGTTGAGAATCCGCCTGCCAATGCAGGGGACACGGGTTCGAGCCCTGGTCTGGGAAGATCCCACATGCCGCAGAGCAACTGGGCCTGTGAGCCACAACTACTGAGCCTGCGCGTCTGGAGCCTGTGCTCCGCAACAACAGAGGCCGTGACAGTGAGAGGCCCGCGCACCGTGATGAAGAGTGGCCCCCGCTCGCTGCAACTAGAGAAAGCCCTCGCACAGAAACGAAGACCCAACACAGACAAAAAATAAATAAATTAATTAAAAAAAAAAGATACAAGAGGAAAAAAGCTTAAAAAAAAAAAAGATAGATTCAATATTTAGTAAAAGCCAAAAATTTATTCAGAGCCAAGTATTACGAAGACACACACACAGTCAAGCTTGTCAAAACACGTATAACAAAGGAAAGAGATGAGACTGATTGTGTTTGCCGAACTTGTTCTTAAAGGAGCTGGAGAGAGGAGTTACCAGAGCACCTAGCACAGTTCCACAGACTGCAAGGGATTGGAGGAGGAGAGAAGCAATACGTGTCCTTGAGTTGAAGAGACAGATTTAGCTTTGTAATTACTTTGTAATCACATCTTACAAGGTAAATTAATTTCAACCTGTTAGTGAAAATGATCTTTTCACTTCTGTATATCATTCATAAAGCCATTCATTACTCACTGAACAAATGTTTTTTGAGCACCTAGCACACCTCAAATAGCAGAGATATAAAGATACACAGATAAATGAAACTCATAGTCAACTGAGCCAAGACAGATATGACTGCAGACAGTTATAAGTACTGGGGCTTGCTTGGTAGTGCAGTGGTTAAGAATCCGCCTGCCAATGCAGGGGACATGGGTTCGAGCCCTGGTCTGGGAAGATCCTACAAGCTGCGGAGCAACTAAGCCCGTGTGCCACAACTACTGAGCCTGTGCTCTAGAGCCCACGAGCCACAACTACTGAGCCCACGTGCCACAACTATTGAAGCCCGCGCATCTAGAGCCCGAGCTCTGCAACAAGAGAAGCCACCGCAATGTGAAGTCCGAGCACCACAACGAAGTGTAGCCCCCGCTCGCCAAAATTAGAGCCCGTGTGCAGCAACGAAGACCCAACGCAGCCCAAAAAAAAAAAAAAAAAAAGTACTAAAATAAAGGTGTACAAAATCACCATAGGAACAGAGGAGAAGAAATTAACTCTACCTGGGGGATTGTGGAAGGCTTCACAGAAGAGGGAACGATTTAAAGGGTAAGGATGAATTCGCTATGCAGATATGACAGGGGTTGTGCAGAGGGCCAGTCCACTCAGAGCATGACACAGTATAGCACATACTGAGGCCTGAAGGTGAGAAAAAAGGGAAGACATCGCTTCCACTTTCAAGAGAGCAAGCTAAGCCCACACTGCAATCTCCTCTCCCTGCCAAATCACAGAAATCATGAAATAATGAGGGGGAGGGGGAAGAGGTGGGAAGGAGAAAGAAAGGAAGGAAGCAAGGGATGGGGGAGGGAGAAAGAGAGAGGAGGAAGGGAGTTGTGCACATGCAGCAGCCCTCAAACATTAGGAGACTCTCATCAGCCCAGAAACTAGGAAAACCTGAGGGGCTGCAGGCAGTACACACAGGACGACCAAAGAGGGATGCTGAGGCTTGGACGACAGGTGGGACCTCGTGCACTGCAGCAACATGTAAGTGCTCATTGCCTCGCAAAGGGGGTTGAGGAGGAGACCAAGGGCAACTGAGTGGAGGTTAGCTGAGGACGCCAGCGAAGTAGAGAGGCCCATGGGTCCTAGAGCAGGCCAAGCCTAAGATGAGCCTGGAACATCTGTGCCAGAAAGCAAGGAAGGACTCAAATTAATTGGAGAGAGCATGAAGAGGCTCCCCTAGGCAAATCTGGGGTAACTGGAGTATCAGAAAGAATAATGAGAAGAACAGATGATAAAATATTGAATTTAAGAAACAAACCCATGAATCATAGTGACTCTTAAAGAAAGACGTGGGAGCAGAGAAAAGGGAAAGCCTTATTTACAGAAGAATGCCAAGTAATAAGTGTAGAAGGAATGATAGGAAATCACTATTTTGTAACCACAGTTATCACAACTGAAGGAATCATGCAAAATAATGGGCTTGGATTCTTTAAAAATGTCATGAAAGATACCCCACCCCCCAGAAAAAGGCTGGGTGATTGGGAACTGTTCTGAATTAAAAGAGACCAGGGAGACTTGACAACTAAATGCAATGCATAGTTCTTAATTTCATCCTGGATTAAAAAAACAAAAAACAATTAAAACCAGCTTTGGAATACATCGAAAAATGTGAATATGGGTTATATTTTAAATAATAGTATAATAGGTCATAGTATATTTCTTGAGTGATGATTGCATTATGGTTAATAGGAAAATGACTCTGTTCTTAGATGAGACATGTTTAATTAATCAGGATTGAAGAAATCCCATAATGTTTACAATTTACTCTTAAATGGTTCAAACAAAAAAAAGTGTGTGTGTGCTGTGTATGTGTGTGTGTTTGTATTTGTAATTTCTGGAGGTCACTGTCCTATATTTATCAAGTTTCTTAGATTTGAAATTTTGCAAATAAAAGTTAGAAAAAAAAAAAGAAGAAAGTTTCTAAAGATTTTAAAGAATTGAGTACCATGATCTGACATATTCTAGAATGATTATTCTGAGAGGATTCATTTCAGAAAGAAGCCACGCAGGAAAAGGAGACCAGAGGCTGATTTACCAGGAAGCCTGTTTCAAGGCCCTTCCTTGTGGGTTGTTTCCAAAGCCTTGGGAGAAACCTAGGCATTAGATTCTTTCACATGATGTATGCTTTTGTAAAATCTGCAAAATAAGATATTCTGACTATGTCTGGTTAAGACATAAGTCTCTCTCCAGTCCAGTTCACTTCACCTTGCATCAGGCAGCTCTGGAGTAGCCACGGACATTTTTAGGATCCTGCTAAGGGGAATTTAAATTTAGGTTTAGCGAGATATTATTTGTGGTTTGTAGTCACTTCCTTGTAAGTGTTTGCGAGCTGTCTTGGTACATGAATGGCCTTCAGGAATGCTTCTTCCACCCACTGTGCAGACTAATTTGGCGTCATGACACAAAGAGGCAGAGCTGAAAGACAAACACAACAAAAACCGAAGTGCCCAGCATCACAAAGATGTGGAGAATGAAGAAATACGCTGGAAGAAAAACTATCATTCTCTTCTCCCTATAGAAAATCTCAAAAAGTGGTTATCATGTGAAGAACTGCAAAGACTGTGAGCACAAAAAATATACGAAAAGTTAAAGAAGTGTCAGGTTTTTTTTGTTTTTTAAATTATTTTATTTACTTATTTATTTTTGGCTGCATTGGGTCTTGGTTGCTGCCCGCGGGCTTTCTCTAGTTGTGGCAAGCGGGGGCTACTCTTCACTGCGGTGCACAGGCTTCTCTTGTTGCACAGCACGGGCTCTAGGTGCGCAGGCTTCAGTAGTTGTGGCTTGTGGGCTCAGTAGCTGTGGATCACGGGCTCTAGAGTGCAGGCTCAGTAGTTGTGGTGCACGGGCTTAGTTGCTCCGCGGCATGTGGGATCTTCCCAGACCAGGGCTCGAATCCGTGTCCCCTGCATTGGCAGGCGGAAGCTTAACCACTGTGCCACCAGGGAGGCCCAGGTTTTTAAATAATAGAAACTTTTTTTAATGTCTGTCGTATTTGACAGCTTTTTCGGAGTTGTAACTTCTTGTGCTTTCTTTTCACATTCTAAATAAGTATTCATTTGTATACATATATGTATCTGTAATTTTGTAGTTTTTTTTCTTACAAAGGACCTCTAAAATTGTGTAAGTTTCAGATCCTGCAAATCTGGAACTGCCTCTTTAGACCAAAATGAAGGTCATTATGAGAGAGAATTAAATGAATAGGAACTGAAATCCAGTGAAGATGATGAGAAAGCAATGAATTTTGTTTTGAATTTTTGAATTTTATTTATTTTTTATACAGCAGGCTCTTATTAGTTATCTATTTTATATATATTAGTGTTTATATGTCTAGGGTTATGATCCTTGGTTTGGGTCCAAGAAAGCAATGAATTTGAGGTTAATTTAAAATATAAAGTCAAAAGAGCTTCTTAGTCAACGGGATATGGGGAATAGGAACGAAAGTTGGGTTGGATGATTCTAGTTTGGGTGAATGGATAGGTTTGGCATCATTCACCAAGACAGGGAACTCAGCAGAAAGAGGAAGATGTCTGTGGAGACATGGGTCAGAAGAGAGACTGGAGCCAGAAAAACAGTCCGGGTAATCACCAGTGTCTATACAGGGGAAGCTAGGGCAACAGATTAGCAGGTCCATGGTCAGAGTAAACAGCAAGAAGAGGTGAAGCTAAAGGATGGGACCCTGGGCAACAACTACCGGATGTACTGATTTGGTATATGTGTGTAAGGGAGGATGAGGGCGCCAGGAAAGAAGAAAGAGAATTAGAACAAACAGGAAAGAAAGAGTAGCTTTATTAAGTGGAGGGAGAGGTGTATTTGAATAATTTCAAAGGGAGGATTGTTATTAAAATGTAAATTAAGTTTGGCAATAGGCATATAACTGGCAGCCCTGAGTGAAAACAAACCCAGTGTAATTGTGAAAGTCAAAGTCAGACTGTAGTGGACTGAAGAATGAATGGGAAGTCAGGAAGTGCACTCAGGAAGTGTGGATGACTCGTTCAAGAATCATGACTAGCAATAAAAAGAAAGTTAGGGAAGTAGAGGGGACATACGGTCAAAGAAGGGTCAGCCCTGCTTTATTCATATCTACTAATACTAAAAACATACCTACCATATGACCCAACAATCCTACTCCTAGGAAACTACCTAAGCATCACTAAAAGGAGAATACAGAAATAAATCATGGGGGACTTCCCTGGTGGCACAGTGGTTAAGAATCCGCCTGCCAATGCAGGGGACACGGGTTCGAGCCCTGGTCCGGGAAGATCCCACATGCCGCGGAGCAACTAAGCCCGTGCACCACAACTACTGAGCCTGCGCTCTAGAGCTCACGAGCCACAAACTACTGAAGCCCTCATGCCACAACTACTGAAGCCCATGCATCTAGAGCCTGTGCTCCACAACAAGAGAAGCCACCGCAATGAGAAGCCCGCTCACCGCAACCAAGAGTAGCCCCCACTCGCCACAATTAGAGAAAGCCCACACACAGCAACAAAGACCAATGCAGCCAAAAATAAAAATAAATAAATAAATTTAAAAAAAAAAAAGGAAAGAAAGAAATCATGGCGTATTCATACAATGGAATAATACACAGCAATAAAAAGAATATATTACAGATAAGTTCAGCATGGATGAATCTCAAAAGTATCACGTTAACTGAAATTAGGCAGACACAAGACACTACATACTGTATAATTCCATCTGTATGAAGGTCAAGAATAGGTAAAACTAATCTATGTTGTTAGAAGTCAGAATAGCAATTATCTCTGGGGAGGGGTGTTATCAACTGGGAAGAGGCATGAGAGGCTTCTGGAGTGAGGCAAATGTTCTAGATCTTGAGATGTGTGATGGTTGCATAGCTGTATATATGTGCAAAAATGCATTAAACTGTGCTCTAAAATTACTGAAGTCTAATGTCCTTTATTTTGCTATACTTCAATAAAAATAAAAAATGAGTAAAAATGAAATTTTAAGACAGATTTACTGAGGAAATAACCACTAAGAACTATAAAATACCACCAATTCAAAGTGGATTCTGAGTTGACCCTGAGATATCTGCCAATAGTATGCACAGAAGCAACTACTGAAATTGACTGAACCAAATTAATCCATCAGCTACGGAGTCAACAATCCTCTCTCTTAGGTGGTGTTGTCAGTGTATTCAGCTCACTCATTGCTACCTACCTAAAAACACTGCTCCCAATCCCACATCCTTATGTGAACAATCTATCCTTCCCAACTGAATAGTCCCTTAGATTGTCAAAAAGAGTTTTCCAGGGCTCAGTGTCAGCCTAATACCTCTCCTATATCAAAAAGAACACAATTACTGACTTCCTTCACTTCTACAGAACAGCAGTTTAAAAGACAAACTTGTGGGGCTTCCCTGGTGGCGCAGTGGTTGAGAATCTGCCTGCCAATGCAGGGGACACGGGTTCGAGCCCTGGTCTGGGAAGATCCCACATGCCGCGGAGCAACTGGGCCCGTGAGCCACAACTACTGAGCCTGAGCGTCTGGAGCCTCTGCTCCGCAACAAGAGAGGCCGCGATAGTGAGAGGCCCGCGCACTGCGATGAAGAGTGGCCCCCACTCGCCGCAACTGGAGAAAGCCCTCACACAGAAACGAAGACCCAACACAGCCAAAAATAAACATAATAAATAAAAATTAAAAAAAAAAAAAAAAAAAAGACAAACTTGTACCCATCAGAATCACAGCAGTAGTTTGTGATACTTTCCTTTGATGTCCCATTACCATATCCAATGATGAAGAGATAACAGATGGCATTTAAACCCACAGTCATTTTGCTTTCAAAAAAAACACACAAAAAAACTGTACTAATCATTTATAAGCTTAATGCTATTCAAAATTAATACGGTACCTGCACTCTCATATAAAAGAAAAATTAAATACTTACCATTTTGTCTTGTACCAACAGCAGCAATGATAACTGGAACTGAATTTAATGCTCTTTTTATCACTGGAATATAATTATCCTTCACTTCGTGAAATGAAAACTTGTCATTTACGTTGTACTTGATCACAATGATGTCAGCACCTCCAATTAGATTTCGAGAGGTGTACCAATCACTGTCAAAAATGTCCTAAACCAAAATGTAAAGAGCAATCTTTAGTCTGCTTATCTTCAAATCCATCATGAAATAAACTGTAACATATTAGTTTAACTTTTTTACTATATTTTAATTTTTGGAATTCATTTTTTAAATTTATTTTTTAAAAAGTAACTACGTGAAATTTAAAACATTTGAAGTCTATCAAGTCTTTAAATTTTTTTATTTATTCATTTAGCCTGGACAACTATGTAATAGTAAAATAGAATCTAGAGAATTCCTGAGACTCTGATGGAATAAGCAACCTCTTTCAACACCTGTACTTAAAAATAAACACTTTGTTTTAAAATTATGCCATAAACCATTAGCCAGACTCATCAAGAAAAAAAGGGAGAAGACTCAAATCGATAGAATTAGAAATGAAAAAGTAACAACTGACACTGCAGAAATACAAAGGATCATGAAAGATTACTACAAGCAGCTATACGCCAATAAAATGGACAACCTGGAAGAAATGAACAAATTCTTAGAAAAGCACAACCTTCCAAGACTGAACCAGGAAGAAACAGAAAATATAAACAGGCCAATCACAAGCACTGAAATTGAAACTGTGATTAAAACTCTTCCAACAAACAAAAGCCCAGGACCAGATGGCTTCACAGGCGAATTCTATCAAACATTTAGAGAAGAGCTAACACCTATCCTTCTCAAACTCTTCCAAAATATAGCAGAGGGAAGAACACTCCCAAACTCATTCTACGAGGCCACCATCACCCTGATACCAAAACCAGACAAAGATGTCACAAAAAAAGAAAACTACAGGGCAATATCACTGATGAACATAGGTGCAAAAGTCCTCAACAAAATACTAGCAAACAGAATCCAACAGCACATTAAAAGGATCATACACCATGATCAAGTGGGGTTTATCCCAGGAATGCAAGAATTCTTCAATATACGCAAATCAATCAATGTGATAAACCATATTAACAAATTAAAGGATAAAAACCATATGATCATCTCAATAGATGCAGAAAAAGCTTTCAACAAAATTCAACACCCATTTATGATAAAAACCCTCCAGAAAGTAGGCATAGAGGGAACTTACCTCAACATAATACAGGCCATATGTGACAAATCCACAGCCAACATCATTCTCAGAGGTGAAAAACTGAAACCATTTCCTCTAAGATCAGGAACAAGACAAGGTTGTCCACTCTCACCACTATTATTCAACATAGTTTTGGAAGTTTTAGCCACAACAATCAGAGAAGAAAAGAAATAAAAGGAATCCATATCGGAAAAGAAGTAAAGCTGTCACTGTTTGCAGATGACATGATACTATATGTAGAGAATCCCAAAGATGCTACCAGAAAACTACTAGAGCTAATCAATGAATTTTGTAAAGTAGCAGGATACAAAACTAATGCACAGAAATCTCTTGCATTCCTATACACTAATGATGAAAAATCTGAAAGAGAAATTAAGGCAACACTCCCATTTACCACTGCAACAAAAAGAATAAAATACCTAGGAATAAACCTACCTAAAGAGACTAAAGACCTGTATGCAGAAAACTATAAGACACTGATGAAAGAAATTAAAGATGATACAGACAGATGGAGAGACATACCATGTTCTTGGATTGGAAGAATCAACATTGTGAAAATGACTCTACTACCCAAAGCAATCTACAGATTCAATGCAATTCCTATCAAACTACCAAAGGCATTTTTCACAGAACTAGAACAAAAAATTACACAATTGTATGGAAACACAAAAGACCCTGAATAGCCAAAGCAATCTTGAGAAAGAAAAATGGAGCTGGAGGAATCAGGCTTCTGAGCTTCAGACTATACTACAAAGCTACAGTAATCAAGACAGTGTGGTACTGGCACAAAAACAGAAATATAGATCAATGGAACAGGATAGAAAGCCCAGAGATAAGCCCACGCACATATGGTCACCTTATTTTTGATAAAGGAGGCAAGAATATACAATGGAGAAAAGACAGCCTCTTCAATAAGTGGTGCTGGGAAAACTGGACAGCTACATGTAAAAGAATGAAATTAGAACACTCCCTAACATCATACACAAAAATAAACTTAAAATGGATTAAAGATCAAAATGTAAGGCCAGATACTATAAAACTCTTAGAGGAAAACATAGGCAGAACACTCTATGACATAAATCACAGCAAGATCCTTTTTGACCCACCTCCTAGAGAAATGGAAATAAAAACAAAAATAAACAAATTGGACCTAATGAAACTTACAAGCTTTTGCACAGCAAAGGAAACCATAAACAAGACCAAAAGACAACCCTCAGAATGGGAGAAAATATTTGCAAATGAAGCAACTGACAAAGGATAAAAAAACTCCAAAATTTACAAGCAGCTCATGCAGCTCAATATCAAAAAAACAAACAACCCAATCCAAAAATGGGAAGAAGACCTAAATAGACATTTCTCCAAAGAAGATATACAGATTGCCAACAAACACATGAAAGAATGCTCAACATCACTAATCATTAGAGAAATGCAAATCAAAAATACAATGAGGTATCACCTCACACCAGTCAGAATGGCCATCATCAAAAAATCTACAAACAATAAATGCTGGAGAGGGTGTGGAGAAAAGGGAACCCTCTTGCACTGTTGGTGGGAATGTAAACTGATACAGCCACTATGGAGAACTGTATGGAGGTTCCTTAAAAAAGTAAAAATAGAACTACCATATGACCCAGCAATCCCACTACTGGGCATATACCTGAGAAAACCATAATTCAAAAAGAGTCATGTATCACAATGTTCATTGCAGAGCTATTTACAACAGCCAGGACATGGAAGCAACCTAAGTGTCCATCGACAGATGAATGGATAAAGAAGATGTGGCACAGATATACAATGGAATATTACTCAGCCATAAAAGGAAACGAAATTGAAATATCTGTAGTGAGGTGGATGGACCTAGAGTCTGTCATACAGAGTGAAGTAAGTCAGACAGAGAAAAACAAATACTGTATGCTAACACATATATATGGAATCTAAAAAAAAAAAAGAAGAACCTAGGGGCAGGACAGGAATAAAGACACAGACGTAGAGAACGGACTTGACACGGGGAGGGGGAAGGGTAAACTGGGACGAAGTGAGAGAGTGGCATGGACTTATATATACTACCAAATGTAATATAGATAGCTAATGGGAAGCAGCCGCATAGCACAGGGAGATCAGCTCGGTGCTTTGTGACCACCTAGAGGGGTGGGATAGGGAGGGTAGGAGGGAGACGCAAGAGGGAGGAGATATGGGGATATATGTATATGTATAGCTGATTCACTTTGTTATAAAGCAGAAACTAACACACCATTGTAAAGCAATTATACTCCAATAAAGACGTTAAAAAAAAAATCCACTAAGACTAAGTACAAAAAAATCAGAATGCTAGATTTATGCACATGAAGTAAAACATAAATAAAATGCCATACACAAGAAAATAAAATAAAATTATGCCATAGCTTTATCACCTAATAGTTTCAAAAATTAACACTATTCATTAGATGCAAGAGCATCAATGTGAGTAAGGAAGCGTCAGAGGATTTTCTGTGACCCAGTTAGATAATGCAGGATTGTTCAGTGATTTAGATTGTATTGATAATACCCTGTGAATTCTGTGGCGTTCCATATATTTTATCCATATCTCAAAATTCATATATATTTTTCAACTTTATCCATTCTTTGGACAGTACTGCATATATATAGTGTGCATGTGAGGGGAACAAGGGGGGCGGAGGGGTATGGCTCCAAAAACGATAGTGTGTCTTATAAGATGATGTTGACATGGTAAGGAACATATGTGCAATTCATGTATTTTGTTCATATCAATTAAAAATTCAGGATAAAGCTTTTCAGTTTTGAAATGTTTACTTTTGGACTACAGTTAATAATATTTATATTTAGAATTAGGGCCAAAAGTAATTTATTATGGACCCTACTCCTTAAAACTTTGCGCCTTGATATTTTAAAAATAATTTTTCAAAGTTACTGTGTGAATAGTGGTATAAGAAAAATATCGTTATGTACCTTAACACCATTGCTAAATATGCATAAGTGGCTTCCTTCTCACATTCTGGTTAACTATTAATCATTATTTGTCCTTTCATGTGGCCTTTGGTATGTATTCCTAGGATGTAATAAAGCTAGATTAAGAAAACAGACAGCTAGATATGGCTAACAAGTCCAAAAACTGTTGGGCTATGAAAGTCTGCACTTTGAAATATGAGTCCAAACCAGGGTTTGAATCAATCAGTTGTGACAGAGCTTTTATCCTGTTAGAAAATTCTGGAGAAGTGTCACAGCAATGCCCTTTTGCAGAGAGCTTCTTCTCACCAGTACACTGCCATGCCCCAGCAAAGCCTCTCCCAATTCCCTACACCCTCACAACCTGCGTATTTCCTACAAGTATATTCTGCGTAACAAGAATTGCAGAATTTTTAGATATGAATACTTTACTGAGAGTGGGATGGACAG
The DNA here is from genome assembly GCF_965194825.1 of Balaenoptera physalus. Classification (NCBI taxonomy): domain Eukaryota; kingdom Metazoa; phylum Chordata; class Mammalia; order Artiodactyla; family Balaenopteridae; genus Balaenoptera; species Balaenoptera physalus. The sequence continues at coordinate 100,486,570 of NC_138890.1, forward strand.
AGCCTTTTTAGAGGAAGATTTAAAAACCAAAAAAAAAAAAAAAAAGGCAAACTATGGGGATATAAACAGCAAAGGCAAAATTCTTGAACTTAGTGGAGGATGTAAGAGGAGGGAGAAGTGAATTGGGACACAGATCAAGAAAATGTGAAAGCTTCCCAGCAGAGCTCTATGCTAATTTCCAAATCCCAAACCACAAAACCCATTCAGTTCCAGCTGTATCTGTTACAGTATTCAAGCTCAAAGTATATAAGTACAACAGGGTATATAAATACAATAAAGAAAGAGGACAAAGTCAGATGAATGGGATGAACAAACTAAACTTAAGTGGGACCAATATCAAGCAGCCATTTAACTCTGTGAGAACAAATCAAAAGTAACTGCTTTCTGCATTCCAAATAGTTCAAAATTCCAGAGTTACTGGAGACGTGTAGAAAGAAAAAGGAGACATTTAAGGGAAAATGTCATGAGGAAATGGGTTTTGGCTTCATTAACTCTGTGGTACTGAGGATATAAATCTATAATTTTATTTTTAATACAAATCAGAGCTTCAAACCCTGCCCAAGAAAAGTGTGCATATATTATCTCATTGCTTTTTATGGAATATTTTTGGTAAACAGGAAAAGATCTAGAAATAAAATAATAATATAACAAAAAAGGGTGGGTTTGAGAGAGACATACTAAACAACAAGCTACATATAATGAAGTTGAAGCACATTTATTTAAAAAGTGCCAAGTATATATGGCAAAGATCCAGAGTGAGGCTGCGGAGATACAGAAGAAAACTAGGGAGAGAAGCACAACTATCTCACTCTAACTCCAAGAAAACAATGCCACATTTCTTCTCAAACTGTCTCAAAGAGAAAATGCTCCACTGGTTTCTAGAAATATGAAGGAAATCAAATTCTCCCACCCCTTGTAAATCAGTTCCAGGATTTCCTCTAGGCAGTTATGCAACACGAGGCTTGGAGCCACATTTGGGGAATGGAACTCATCTTTTGAAAAATAATCTTAATTTTTACAGCAAAACAACAACTTTATTCTACTTGGTTGTGAGGCTGCAATACAGCATCTACTAAGTACTAACACGGCTGCCTCTATGTACTTTATTTGTGTGGAGATCTTGAATGATGTGTGGGAAAACTTTACTTTTGCTTCATTTAAGCAATACACGGCTATACTAAAGTTGTGATAAACACTTTATTATTATCGTAGCTACGGCTTATTGATTACTTACTACATGCCCGTCTGGATGCTAAGAACTTTACACATACTAACTCATTTATTCTTCAGCACAGCTCTGGGAGGCAGGGATTATTATGTTTATTTTACACACAGAGAAAATAATGCTAAGAGAGGATGAGTGACTTTACCCAGGAACACAGCCACTAACTCGCAAGGTGAGGATCTGAAATCAGATCCTTTTGATATCAAAACCTGTGCTCTATCTGCTCTGCTATGTTTAATATTCTGATTCAGTACATGTCAAATACCAGCTGATGAATACAATCAACTTTCATATCTCTGATGGGCTTTTACTTTCCACCAAGAGAAGAAAAGCACCTTATAAAGAGTAGCTCTACAAACGTATTCTACTATGTCTGAAGACCACTATAACCCAGAAAACTGTGCCTGGTTACAAACTCAATGTCTTAAAAAAGGCCAGAGTCTAACCAAACCAAAGGTGATTAGCATAATAAAACATAACAATAAACTTAAGACCAAAACAATCCAGACTGTGAAGGCTTATTTCAATCGATTTGGAAGATTTCATTTACTACAATCCATGGGATCACAAGTATTGCTTTTGCTAAGCTAACAACATAAAAAGGAAAGAGTTCACTGCTCAAAGAAAAAGCAGGAAAGGTTATCCTAACATCCTAATTCAGCTTATTTTATTTTCCCTACATTTATTTACTCTATTCACTCAACATTTGTTCAACTGAGTGTAGAACCAATTAGTTTTTAGACTGTAAGATTTTTCACAATGAAATGACCGAAGTAAAAGAAGGGTTTCATTTGCTTGCATGGACTCCAGCCAGTAAGTTCTCCACCAATGCTTCCTATGATCAGCATCATCACTGTCATAATTAGGAATTTAATAGCATCCCTGTTATTGAAAAAGCCCATTTTTCATTTATTTTAGCCTATCAAATTTACTTTAGCTGAAAATTTATTTGGGCAAGTGATCTTTTCTTTCAGTAATATGGAAATTTGCATAAGAAATGTTTTTATGTACATTCTATACCTTTCTTTGGAAAGGTGTATTAGTTCCCTATAGTCCCTAATTCGGTTTTCTTAAAGTGCAGTTTAAATGTAAATCTCACATAATGATATCTGTATTTTTTTAGACATTAAACTTTCTTCTGTTATAAAATATAATACTTAGCTGCAATATAACTTTTATACTAGTAAAGTATCAGAAACTTTCAAGTAAGATTACATGAAAACATTCAAAACATGATGCTATTGTGTACTGAAAATATTTATACATGTCAGAGAGTAGATTTCTTCTTTTATCACTCAAGAATTAGACTAGCATTTATCAACTTCATTATGATTTCTTTTAATTATAGCAAATTTTAAAGCTTTTTCAAGTCCCAAAACAGTATTAGCAATATTTCTGATTTACCGGTCACTAAAAAGAAATGGCTAAATATATCAAAAATATCTGCATTATTAAAATTAAAAACACTAATTAAATTTTTTCAAAGGTGTATCGTGCTATAAAAGAATCGTTTAAAATTAATTCTCAGTCCCTGTCTTTCCCGCCCCCTTTCCAGGGGTCCTATTTCTGAGCTGCCCCAGTGAAATGTATTTTTGCTGTGTTGAGCTTTCAGAGATCTTTATTTTTAGAACACTAATATTTTATATCACCCACAGGGTAGGCATGAAAAAACACTGCTGTCTGCTGGTGAAACTTAGTGACCTCGTCCCTTGGGGTTGGGACATTCAGTCAGCTGTCTACTAAGGGACAACCCAGAGTCGTGAAGTGTACCCGTTAAGTGCTTCACATTCCCACTGGGGCTTTTTCCCTTCTAAGAGTGTTCTCTGACTAGGCTGCCCCTGCCCAGTGAAACGAAGGACCAAAGATTTTCCCCCAAATGTTTAAAAACTCTCCCCAGGTGACCCGGACGTCCACATTCCTGAAAGGGGAAAAGAGGGGAGGAGAAAAAAAAAAAGAGAAAGAAAGAAAAGGAAAGCTCCATCAGCCTCTGCACAGAGCAGCTGCGGGCCCTTACCCAGACGGGACAGTCGTGGACCACTAGCTTGACATTCCCAAACGCGCTGGCCTGATACTCGGTGAACACGGGACGCGCGACCGTACTGGTCGCGTTCAGCAACAAGCTGCTTTCGTCCCCTGAGACCAGCGGGCTTCTCCCCAGGTAAGTGCGGATGAGCCCCGACGGCCGATTGTCCTGGTGAAACGCGTCCCCCTCGTTCCCCAGCGCCACGATGTGAATGGACCTACACGGCAGAGACGGGGGCGAGGGGGAGAAAAGGCGCGTGGTCAGCGCGAGGCTCCCTTTCATCCCAACAGGAAGTGCGGGGGGCAGCGCGCGGCGGGGATGGGCACGAGCCCCTCGCTCAGGGGCGCACGGCACGCGCTGGGGTAGAGACAATGGCAGGACCGCGACGCGTACATACATGATCTCAAATCCAAGGGCAGGGCGGCGACTCGGAGAAAAGCGGCTCCTCACGGCTTCTAGGAGCCCGACGGCGGCGTATCCACCCGCAATCAGCTCATGCCGGGCCGCGTCCCCCCTAGCGCGCCTCCCCCGCGGCGCGGCCGACGCAGAGCGGGCCCGCGCGAGCCAGCGAGCGAGCGAGCCACGGGGGCCGGGGGCGTGCGAGTCTGGCCGTGTGCGCGCGGCCAGCCAGTCAGGAAGTGCCAGGGAACATCCCGGCCGGCCGCGCCACTCCCGCCTCCCCGGCGGCCGCCGAGCGTTGCCGGGCGCCGTAGCCCCGCTCCGCCGCGCTCCCTCGGCCGGGCAACAGTCGCCTCCTCCGGCTGCTGCTGCTGCTGCCGCCGCTGCTCCTCCTCCTTCTGGCCCAGAGAGGGTAGGAGAAAAGCCGGGCCTCCGCCCCCTCGGCGGGCCGGGCGTGCGGGCGGGCGGGAGCAGCACGTGCCGGCCTTGGGGGTCGGGAGGACGAGGGGGCCGCGCTCCCCGCTGAGGCCCCGGAGCCCCGGCGGCGGCGGCCGGGTACAAAGGAGCGGCCCGCGCGCGGGGCGCCGCGGAATATAAATTAATAAATACGACGCCGCAGCCCGAGAGCTCCCGATCGCCAATCCGCCTGCAGCAAGTTTGTTCAACTCGACAGGCTGTAACCAGAGCCGGGGAAAGGGGAGGGTGGGTCGGTGAGGCCCCTGCTCCCTAAAGACTGGAAAAAAAAGAGGTGAGGGAAGCCAGCTTCCCTGGGAGTCCAGCTCGCTGGCCGCTCCAGCAGCCCCAATTTTTTTTTTTTTTTTTTTTTTTTTTCCCTCTTGGCCTTGACCAAAAAGTGTTTTAGCAAGTCTGCCGCTTTGTCATTTGTCAACATGTAGTACAGCTGTTTTCTAGAATCATACTTGTGAGGAAAAAAATAAAGGCAACATTCATCCTGGTGCAGAAAGGATTCTTTGTTCACGCAGCAATTAATTCGCTAATATCGCTTCAGAAGGATTATTTACTACTTCAAGCTATATTCGGCATCTTTTACCAAAAACTGCAGGGTTTTTTGCTTTTTTTTTTAAGTGTTGAGGTTCTTATTACGATAGTTTTAGACACCAGTTACGCGGGAGGTGTTTGTGTTTACATGCTCAATGCTAGTTACGTGGAGATTTTTCTGTGCACATTATGGCCACGTGTTTAATAATACCTCCTCAGACCAGCTGAAAAAATAACGATCATGCTAATGCAAGGATACTTTAGATTCTTTCATGATAACGCCCTGAAGTAAAGGCTATGAATGTCCCCAAAGGGCCTCAAACTGCCTCAATGCAAATGAACACTGGAATCCACTAATTCCAAGAAGGGCCAGAGTTTACTCTGGGGCTCTGCTTCTCCATAAACATGAAAATTCTTACAAGTGCTCTGTGTTGAAAGAGTTCTTGTTTATCCCTTTATTTATTTATTTATTTTGCCCTACTTGAAAATGTTGCTGTTTCTTTTCTCAACCGAGCTATTTTGAGGGTATGAAACAGGAGGTGCTGAGTAGGACAGTGAAAAGCCTAGGGTAAGAGCCCTTTGGAATGTGAACAACTTTTTATTATGGGCCCTTGGTTGCTCAACTGAAAGTAGTTTCATAGTTTCTCATGCTCAAATAGGGTATAATGGGGGGCATTCTTTATGTTGTCACTGATTTTTTTTAAATCTAATTTCCTTTGCACTCAGTATAGTTTCTCTTTTAGTCTCTAGAACCTAAAACATCCTGAAATCTTTGAGAGTACAGGATCACCTTTTCTCTGGGGTCATCAATCCCCTCCAGTAACCACAAGTCAAAGACAAAGACACTAGAATGGGTGAATGAATAAAGAAAAATGTGGTATATACATACGATGAAATATTATTCGGCCTTAAAAGAGGGGGAAATCTTGTCATATGTTACAACATGAATGAATCTCCAGGGCAATGAACTAGTCATAGAAAGGCAAAGACTGCTTATTCCACTTACATGAGGTATCTAAGGCAGTCAAACTCTTAGAAACAGAAAGCAGAATGCTGGTTTTAAGGGGCTGAGGGTAGAGGAAAATGGGGAGTTCTGTGAGTATAAAGTTTCCGTTTTGTAAGATGAAAAAGTTAAAAGATCTGTTGCAAATAAGGTGCATATAGTAATGTATACTTTTAAACAGTGAAGATGGTAAATTTTGTGTTTTATGTGTTTTACCACTATATTTATATATATATAGAGAGAGAGAGAGAGAGAGAGAGAGTTAGAGTTAGAGTTGCTGGGAAGTGGAAGGAAGGGAGACAGTGTTCATTTTTTCCTCAGTTATTGAGTATATGAGCCAGGTCTGTGCTGGTAGGCATGGGAGATACTAAGATATATAAGACTCTGTCCTCACCCTTGAGAAGCTAAATCTATTCAATATTATTAATGGTCACTGTGTTGTGAATATTAATGCATCCAATCCTTTTGAAAACATACTTGTTCCTTAAAAATTATAATACAGGCTTATGCATTCAGTAATAGAGGTAGGCACAAAGTACATGGATAAAGTTCAGTGAACATTAAGAAGAGATATGTGCCTTGTGTGTCATCAGAGAGACGTTCATGGAGGAAGTAACCATTGTGTTAGGTCTTAGAAGATGAAGAGAAGCTTGCTAGATTTGGAGGATTCGGTGGTTAGAAGTATTGGTGGAAAGAATGGACAGACGTCATATACAAATCACATGCAGAGGTAGAGATGTGGAAGATCGTGGCTGATTCAGGGAACAGCAAGAGCTAAAATTAGTGCTGGTGTTCTGATTCCTTTATTACAGCAGGCAGAAAAGAGAATGGTAGAGGCTTCCCAAGGGATTTCCAAAGTCAGACCTGGTGATACTAAAGTTACAGCTTTGGAATCCCTAGAGCAACCTCTGTTTATATGACAAAAGCCTGTCTAGATGCTCACCAAACCCATTTCCTCTTCCGGAACCCATAGATAAAGTACATTTCCCAAATGTTTTTGCATGTAGATAGGGCCATGTGATTAGTTCTCACTAGTGAGATATGATCCTTGCTGAGCAGGTAAGAGAAGGTGGACCTTCTCCATTTTTTTTCATCCATCCATCTACCAACTGGATGAAGCCGGGTCAACCTTGAAGCCATGTGTTGATCTGCAGCTTAGAAGAAGCCTGAGTCTCTGAATGACTAGTTATAGCAGAGCCTCCTCACAGCATGCCTTGTACTGATATGAGTGAGAAAATAGATCTTTATTGAGTTAAGCCAGACATTTTGGGGTCAAATATTACAGCAGCTAGTATTACTTATCTTGGCTAATACAATGTCACAGATGGTCCATTTCCTGATATCTTAAAGGTTCTTTTCATAATTATCTTAAGACTACTTTTTAAATAATTAATTCCCTTTTATGTACAATTTTTATTTGGTTTATATATTTGTAGTTTCCCTCATTAGTAGCATTAAGTGTTTGTTTGTCTATTTGTTTGCACTTTTACCAGGGTGTAACAAATTGGATTATCATATGTCCTCCAACTTCAAGGTCACTGCAGAACACACAAGGAAGGTCCTCCAGCCCAAACGGTATGTTTTTCTATTTTCCTGGCTGGAATGCCACTGTTTCATATTCATTCTGATAGATGTTCTTATCCCCAGATAAAATGTAGCCACATAGGAGTGTAAGATACAGAAGTTGACCCCTGAAATTCCAGAAAAGATATTTGAACTTTTATCTTCAAACACATATATTTTTTCCCAAAAAAAAAAAAGGGAAAGAAATTAAGCCCTACTAATATTTAATGTGAGGATTGGTAGTGGCACCCCAAACTTGATCCATTAAGTGGGCAGGCACTCAGGGTGTTCCGGGGAGAGGGTGGTAGCACAGCAGCTCACTGTGTGGGGAGGGGAGGACTCTCTCCTTTGTTCACTTTTAACATATTGCCACATGTTGCAGTTTCTGTATCTAACTAAATGGATTTATAGATCATATTTAAGTAAACTATTATAGCATGGATCAGTGGAAACAGTGTTAATAATGCAAGAACAGGCAAACACAATGGGCTGAGCTGACATTTCTGGCACCCTTTTGGAGCCACACTGCAAGATGAAAAACTAATGACTAATTAGATCTGACAAGAAGTTGGCAATGATTGTTAAAATTATTTTTAAAACTGTTTTAAGTATGAATTTATATTTACTTTTACTAACATCTTCACCCAAATTATGTATTACAGATAATGATGTTCTGAACCGATCACAATTAGCTAACCACTTAAAAAGTAGACATCCAGGGCTTCCCTGGTGGCGCAGTGGTTGAGAATCTGCCTGCCAATGCAGGGGACACGGGTTCGAGCCCTGGTCTGGGAGGATCCCACATGCCGCGGAGCGACTGGGCCCGTGAGCCACAATTGCTGAGCCTGCGCGTCTGGAGCCTGTGCTCCGCAACAAGAGAGGCCGTGACAGTGAGAGGCCCGCGCACCGCGATGAAGAGTGGCCCCCAATTGCCACAACTAGAGAAAGCCCTCGCACAGAAACGAAGACCCAACACAGCCAAAAATAAATAAATAAATAATTAAAAAAAAAAAAGTAGACATCCAAACTCATAAAGCTCAACAATATTTCTAAAATATTTAAGGAGTGTACGATTCAAGCCAATACTTTAAAGAAAATTCACCAATTATAAATGATATGAAGCCTTTTCTGAGCTTCCTTAAAAATAAAAAGTCAAAAAGCAACATACATTGGGAAAATAGTTTTCTTCTTGTGAAGATAAAAATGTTTGAAATAACACATGGAACACAGATGGAAAAAAAAACTGCATTCCTTTGACAGCAAATACCTTGAGAATATGCATATAAAACATTGCTAAAGACCTAATGACACAAGTATTGGAACATGTTACACAATGTGGGAAGTTTACTATAATGTTAAAGGGAAAGCACAGATGTTTTTAATATGTCTCACGTTATGGTATTGGATAGATTCTGTTTCAGTGCAGTATTTACTAGATTGTGTTTCAATATGAGATACATTTTAAAGTGACAATTCTGTGAGCTGCCAAAGGAAAGCTATAGTAGAGAAGATATTTTTTCTCTAATACATCTCTCTATGGTATTTTCAACAATTGACTTAAAAAAATAAAAACTATGTTTTATGCAAAACTTGTGTAAGTGTAACCACCGATGGATGAGTTACTTAGACTAAAAAAAATTTTTTTAAAGGAAGGATTCCAAGCTAAGATTACAGGGAGAGCAACCACATGAAATTCATTTGAGGTATATCTCATAAGCAGTTATTCCAGCAAAGAAGCTGGAGCCAGAAACTGAGGTTAATTTTGTGAAAAGAAAACTTGTATAACAGTTTTTAAAATTTTTCTTCACTGTGAAATATAATACATACAGAAAAGTGCATAATACCTATGCACATAGTTAATAAATAATTATAAAATAAACATTCCTAAGCAATCTCCTAGGCCAGAAGATAGAACATTATCACCACTCATGCAAGGGTGCACACACCCAAACACTGCCCCCCACACACACACACACAGGTGCCCCTCCTCAGTTACAGTTTTCTTCTTTTTCTTAGAGATAATCATGAGCCTGACTTTTGTGATGATTATTTATTTATTTTTCCTTACAGTTTTGCTACCTATATGTGCATTCCTAAGCTAATATTTTGTTTTTTCCTCTCTTTGAACTTTATATAAGTGGCATCACACTCTACATACTCTTTTGCGTCTTGTTTCTTGTACTCATCATCATTTGTAAGATTCATTTATGTTGATGTAGCTGTGGTTTGTTCCTTTCATTCCTTTTTATTGCTGAATAGCATCCAGTGGATACATAAATTATCATTTTCTTATCCATCCCATTTTATTTTATTTATTTATTTATTTGGTTGTGTCGGGTCTTAGTTGCGGCACGCGGACTTCTCTCTAGTTGTGGTGCATGGGCTCTCTAGTTGTGGCGCATGTGGGCTGTAGAGCACGCAGGCTTAGTTGCCCCTTGGCATGTGGGATCCTAGTTCCCCGACAAGGGTTGGAACCCACTTCTCCTGCGTTGGAAGGTGGACTCTTAGCCAGTGGACCACCAGAGGAGTCCTTTTCCATCCCATTTTAGATGCACATGTGGATTATTTCTAGTTTTTGCCTATTACAAACAAAGCAACTAGGACCACTCTTGTTTTAAAATATAATATCTTGGTGGGTATGCTAGATCACAGGGCATGTGTATGTCCAACTTTGGTAGATAGTACCCAACTGATTTCAAAAGTGGTTTTAAGTATTACACTCCCAATAGCAGGGCATGAGAATTCTCCCTATATTTCTTAACATACTTAAGTAATACTTAGTATATGCCAGATATCATATTAAGTGCTTTATAAATATTGACTTTTTAAATTCTCAAATAACCCTATTGAGTTGGTTCTATTACTATCCTAATTTACAGGAGAGAAAATTGTGGCACAGAGAGGCTAAGTAATTTGCCCACAGCTATACAAGTAGTGAGAATCTAGGAGCTGGGATTCTTAGACAATTGGCTCCAGGGTCTATGCCCTTACCCACTATGCTATGTTTGTTTTTAATTAATTAATTAATTTATTTATTTATTTATTTATTTATTTATGGCTGTGTTGGGTCTTCATTGCTGTGCGCGGGCTTTCTCTAGTTGTGGCAAGCGGGGGGCTACTCTTCATTGCAGTGTGCAGACTTCTCATTGCGGTGGCTTCTCTTTGTTGTGGAGCACGGGCTCTAGGTGCACGGGCTTCAGTAGTTGTGGTGCATGGGCTCAGTAGTTGTAGCTCATGGGCTTAGTTGCTCCACGGCATGTGGGATCTTCCCGGACCAGGGCTTGAACCCGTGTCCCCCATATTGGCAGGCAGATTCTAGGCGCACGGGCTTCAGTAGTTGTGGTGCATGGGCTCAGTAGTTGTAGTTCATGGGCTTAGTTGCTCCACGGCATGTGGGATCTTCCCGGACCAGGGCTTGAACCCGTGTCCCCCATATTGGCAGGCAGATTCTTAACCACTGCGCTACCAGGGAAGTCCCCACTATGCTATGTTGATGTTTGAAAATTTTCCCTTTATATGTAATTTTTGCGATTGAAAATGCATGTAACCTATAAAAACTCTGATATCTTATAGGATTTTTTAATCCACTTGAGTAACATTAGGTAAGATGGAAATGCATCCATCAGATTTAACCAAAATCTTTGCATAATGAGTGATGAGACTGAAAAATAAGTATGATTTAGCAACCCAGCTAATGAAGCAGTTCTTCCATTTAAATACCTGTATCTTTGTGAATTCTTTTCAGAGAGCCTTTAAATAAACTGAACATAAAAGCAGACATCTGTGTTGCTGTATCACAAAATGTTGACCCAAGATTTGAAGAATAATGAGGCATATTCAATTATTGTTCTCCCTAAAAGGCTTTGTTAACAATAACATGCTAGAGAAAAGTGTATTTTGTATTATTAGTAATACATTTTGAAATTATTTAAAATATTATTTACTTCATCTTTATCTCATCTATTGAAAATTTTCTATTTCAGTATGTTTTATTGTATTCATAATATATTAACAGTAATACATGCATGTCATTTATAAAGATATTGGGGGTGTGCTCAAAATTTTTTCCGATAGGAGGCTCAGTCAGAAAAGTTTGGAGACTACTGGTCTGGTGTCTAAGGCTGTGTCTTAGAGAGCAGGCTTAGAAGGAGACCACAGTGGAGTCTTGGACTGCCAGGAAGCAGAACAGGGCATTGGGCTGGCGACTGCTGCAAGGGAAGCTGTGGGAGAGGAAGTAAAGGGAAGATAGGAGAAGGTAACACAGATAAACTGCACACCTACTTGCCTAGAAATCAGCCCAGTGAAAAATGTATTTGTATTGTATTAAGTAATCTAATGAGAGATAAAGTTTGCAAATTTACACAAAAATCACAAAATTCAAGATTAGCTTTTTTGTTTTTTAAACAACTATAGCTTGCAGTACTTCACATAGAGTAACCTAAGCAAAGTCATGTACCAGGGTCAGTAACCATACAGTCAGTCATAAGAAAAGTTGACGTTACTCATTTTATTACTTGGATAATTCTTCCCAGAGAAATAGCCAACAGCTTTCTTCTAAATTGTGGGTTTCTTCTAAACCACAAGGCTGCAATATCATTAATTCTGTTTGGAGAAGCTAAAGTGAGAATCCAGAATGTTATGTATGTGCAAAATCCAACTACCCTAAGCTCTTTCGGAAAAGGTCTGAAATGTTCGTTTGAACTTATATTATCCACCCACCTCTATTATTGTGCCCAATCATGTTTTTCAAACAATTGTTCTGTTTTTCAGTTAAAATGTTACTTTAAAATGCCAGAAAATATGTTCCTTGGAATCAGGATTGCCCATTTCTTACCAGCATTTTTCAAAGGTTTGAACTTCAAAGAAACCTGGTTGTTTGGCCTTTAATATGCCTGCTCTGTTATTCAGCCCTGGAAAAATATATATGCGAGTATCATAATCAAGCACTATTGATTGTGTCATTTATTTATGCATAATATTTTGAGAAATGTTCCATTTGTAGCCATACAGAAATATAGGATATTAGATTTAAATGGTATAATACTTTGCTGATAGACCTCCTTTTGGAAGAATTCGAATACATTAAAAAATAGATTGTTATCATCTGGCTCTAGTTTTAACTGTAATAAAAGTTATGCAATTTCCAATGGTAAATCCCTTTCAAGTCTTCCCCATCTCTTGTACTCCTTTTACTTGCCGTGTTCAGGTACATGCATCTCTGCCATGGCCATCCATTGGGTTTTACCCCAACTGGAGCATTTCACAAGCATGCTTTCAAATGTTCTCCTTTTTCATCCAACAGCTATCACTAGCTGCTTAATGTGACTTCTGCCCTCAGACAATACTGCTGATTCTATTTTTCTAGACTTGCTCTTTACTTTTCACTTCTGAGTCTTTAATCCTGTCTGCAGTTAAACTCTTTTTACAGTGAACAACAATTGACATTTTCTTAGCGATCTTTTTTTCTGAGGAAAGCCCTACTGATACCATTAAATATTAAGTTGGCAGCTTGTATCCTTGGGGAATAGTCCTTTTGGTGTTCTAACAGCTCATCTAGCTTACCTGAAGGATTTTTTTTTTTTTATAAATTTATTTATTTATTTATTTTTGGCTGTGTTGGGTCTTAGTTTCTGTGCGAGGGCTTTATCTAGTTGCGGCGAGCGGGGACCACTCTTCATCGCGGTGCGCGGGCCTCTCATTATCGCGGCCTCTCTTGTTGCGGAGCACAGGCTCCAGACACGCAAGCTCAGTAGTTGTGGCTCACGGGCCCAGTTGCTCCGCGGCATGTGGGATCTTCCCAGACCAGGGCTCGAACCCGTGTTCCCTGCATTGGCAGGCGGATTCTCAACCACTGCGCCACCAGGGAAGCCCCCGAGGAGGTTGTTTTGTCTTCCCTTTTTCCTGCTTCTCACTTTCTCTAGAGATCCCCTGGGGCACATTTTTACTGACATTGCCTTCTACACTCCTTTCTAGAACCCATTCAATTTTAAAAATCTAAATCTGGGACTTGAGAACTATTTTTGGTGGGTACTGTCTCCTCTCACCTTCAAACTAAAACGTCTGGACTTGTGTGATTATTATCATCTCTCCAGCGATATTACCAGTTTCTCCCTCCCCCCTGACCCCCACCCCCGCTGTAGCCAGATCCGACCCCTTTTCAACCAATAACTGCCCTACTCCTACAGGGCCAATACAGTTTCTGCTAATGAAGGGGCTTGTTCCATGTGCTTCCTCAAGATGTTCTAGTACTAGTTACAAGCTCCTTCCGGAGTTAGGACTAGGCTGAGACCAGGCAATTCAGTCTACGTTAAACGGCATTCAGACCTTCCTCCATGAAGCGATAAATAGGGAAAACTAAAAGCAAAGGCACTTCTGAACTAATCCCAGTGGCAAGGCAGCCTCTCAAATTTTCCACTGAATATCCCCCAAATGAGAGGTACTTGAGCAAAGCCCCTAACATTCCCATCCCTAACCTGCCACCCAGGTGGCAGCATAAGTTCCCCACCACAAGCCCAGATTTTTTTTTTTGTCTTCTCAAGTTTTGCCATTAAGTCATAGTATCATTGTTGATTTAATATATAAATAATAGTTAAATTACTTGACACCAGGTAAAATTAAAGGATGGGCCTTGTTTACATTATGACTTAAAGAGAATTTATGAAATCTTAAAGAGAATTTATGAAGTTCTGCGGGGCGAGAAAACTCTTTCCTTCTGGAAAGAATCGACATTTTGTTGAACTGGTTAGTTAGAAACTATCTTTTTGTGGGTGAACAGAAACAGAAGGATAATCAGTAATTGTTATTGGAATGTTTGCCATGTAGGAAAAAATCTTGTTTTTACAGGTCATTATGTCTAACTCTTCAGAATTCTGGGAAAGATCTATGATTCCATGAACAAAAAGAATGAAACTCAGAAATGTGCAACCCTGGCATAATGCAGGAAGCAGTGAAGTATAACATAATACAAAAAATACAAAACGGACAAGAAAAGCAGAGTTTCCTTTGTTTTGTTTTGTTTTGTTTTGTTACAAGAGTTTTAGTACTCACTAGCTGTAGCCTTAAAATGGAACAGTCTGTTACTAGGTCGCTACCCATGAACAGTCACAAATTGTACACAATTAGTAACTCCCCACACCAGGCTCTAGAATTAGGAGTCATTTTCAGCCAGTGTATTTTATTAACTCACTATGGTTTCTAATAAATTAGTCAGTCCTCTTGCATTAATGATGATTACAACAGTGTTTTGCTAATGACTCCATCATGGTCTCAAAGATTTTTATTGCAGGAGGTCAAATTGATTTAAATAGAGTCACTCTTATAAACAACCATGCTAGAAATGTCACAGGGAGAGGCCAGCTGGGCTGTTCAGGCTGGCCTCAGGATGACATTGCCTCAGTCAAGTCCCATTTTCCAGGGCTCATTCCTTGGTTTTACAAGTCCAGAAGCTTTATTTTGTCAAGGTGTCCAGAGTTGATCATACTCAAGGGATGAAGCTTGTGCTAACCCAATGCACAAAGAGGCAGTGCATAAACTAGAATACCAATTTGTTCATTTATAATGACAAGGTTAACTATCAAAGGGCCTAGAAATCTAGGATATGTGACTACCTTCTTTTCCCTTTAGGAAAGTCTACATGGGAAGCCCTTTATTACCTTTTCAGTTCAACAAACATTTATTAAGTACCTAAGGTACAGGTCATTTTGATCCCAAAGATGTTTTGCATATATAAACACTTTAATTAGAGTTATGGCAGCAGTAAATTGTTATAGAGACATTATTTTCCAGAGCAAACTGCATTAAGTCAATTTATGCCTTGATCAATTTTCTCAAGTTTTCACTTCTGATTGGCAGGTTCAGTCTTTTAGAAGAGGCTAATATCTGTCTGCATGATGGAATTAGCAACAAAGTTTACCCAATAGCCACATTCACAAATCCACCTTCTAAATATGGTTCTTAACAAAGACTTCAAAGGAATCTGATAACCTGCTGAACAGGTATGCAAACAACTGTGTATAATGCACATGTGTGTTTTACTACTACATTCTCATAGCAAGGAGTGACCTAAAAACTTGGAGCCTTCCAGAGCCAACCTGGCATCTAGGCCACCAATACCACCCACTACTCAATATCAGGGCATTTCTAGGGCAAATTCTTCTTGAAAACTTTATAGCCAGTTTAACCTAACATGCTCCATTCCCCGATATCCTTATTACAGGCCCAACTATACCTTATCCTGATCATCTAGGTTTGCCCATGCTTTCCTTTCTGCCAAAACTTTCCAGTTTACCTTCTGGAATTCCAATCAAAGTAGAAAGGGAGAACCAGACCATTACTCCTCCATCCTCCTGAAGAACTTCTGTTCTCTGAGACCCAAGAGAAACTATACTCCCCTCTCTCTCTCCTGTTGCTGTCATTTAGCAAACTTCCAGTCAACCCCCCACCTCACCCCCTTACACGTAGACTGTTCACTGTTCGTCTCTCCACCCCAAGAAGTCCATGGTCCTCCATGATGTCAGTGTCCACATGAATTATCTTTTCAACATCTTAGCCTCTTCATCTTCAGTGACCTTCACTTCTACTCCACTTCAACCCACCTTTCCCGTGGTCAGATCCTAGGTGCTATCACTACCTGCAACTGCTTCACATCTAAACAATGCATTCCAGTATTCTACAGCCTGGACATACAACATTCTGTGATTCTTTTTCCATCACTCAGTTGCTCCCTGCTCATGCTCGCATAGAACCTCCAAACTGTTGACCCTTCCACTTTCTCCCTCCCTGCTAGCCCTCTTCTCTCTTCATTTCTTTCCCTATCCATTTGAGGTCTCGTGGTACATCTCCTGTCTTTATCCTCACATGCCTTGTTCTATTGTCCCTCAGTCCGAAACCCCAACAACCCTGGATCAATCCAGGTGTCTGATTTTTCTGTGCATATCTGGGTTGCTACATTTTACTGTAGAAAACCACAAAACTCTGCACATTAATGGTGCTACAAATTCATGGTCTCCATCTTCAATCAGGCATTCAGTACTGCCTGGCAAACCTAGTTAATGCTCTTGTTTTCCAAAGTGGTCCAAGCCTTCTCACTGTCTGCTATCTCTGACTTTGGCATCTTCTCCTTCCTTCACCTCCCTTATGTTTTCTGTCACAGAGGAAAAGGAAGCATCAGATGGGGAACTCTCCTCCACTTCCCACTGCTAAGCTGACAAATTGATATGCAGCCACATACATCCTTTTCTTTTTCCTTCAGTCACAGTGCAATAAATATCCTTCATCTTATTCAAGGCTAGTCCCTCTGGTGGTGCTATGTGTGCTTCCCCTTTTGACATTGGAGGGACTGCGTTCCATCTATTTCCCCTTTCTTCTGTGCCTTCAACATTTACCTCTCTACTGTTTTTTACTATCGGTGTTTAAACACATCCAAGTCTCCAGCTACTATTCTTTCTTCCCCCCTCTGGCTGGAAGGAACTTTTTAAAAGTTTTGAGTTCTGAGTTATTTAGTTCTTTCACTTGTCAGGACTTGTATGCTTGTCTATAATACATTTTCTAGTGTTTTAGACAGACTTGTCTTAAGTGCTGCAAACTTGCTCACCTGGAAAATTATTATGACTCTTAGAACTCATATATTATATAAGTTCTTATTGTTGAATGTTGTTTTCTTCTTTAAGCTTTTAAATTATGAAATACAGAAAAAGCACAAAACATAAATGTATAGTTTAATGAATAATTATAAGACAAACACACATTGACCCACCATGCTGATCAAGGAAATACACCCAACCCATGGGTCCCTTCTTGATCATTACCTTCTCACCCCTCTGTAGGTGACCACCTTCCTGAATTGTATGGTAATAATTTCCAAGCTTTTCTTTATGAGTTTAACTCTTTCTTTGCCTGTCAAGGCCTGCTCTTCTCTCTTCTCCACCCTGCTCTGTATACCAGGAAGCTAACTTGTATGAACTGTATCAACAGGCTTCTTTTCCCTTCTGGCTTTCAGTTACATTTAGTCAATGGGGAGGTCAGAGGGAGAAGAATGAGACAAGGTATTTCCCTCCTCTGGCTGCTCTGCTACGGCATCTCTCCAAGGGCTAACTAGGCTGGTTTTATTCATCGGGGTTAGCCAGAGAAATAGAAAAAATAGGATATGTGTGTATGTGTGTGTGTGTATATATATATATATATATATATATAAAACACTGTTTTATATATATATATATGAGAGAGAGATTTATTTTAAGGAATTGGATCATGTAATTGTGGATGCTTGGTAAATCCAAAATCTGCAAGTTAAGCCAGCAGGCTGGAGACCTGAGGAAGAGTACAGATCAAGTCTAAAGGCAGTCTGCCAGCAGACTTCCTTCTTAATTGGGGAAGTCAGTCTTTGTTCTATTAAGACCTTCAACTCATTGGATGAGGCCCACCAATATTATGGAGGGTAATCTGTTTCACTTGAAACCCACTGATTTAAGTGTTAATTTCATATTTAGAAAAAAAAAAATCTTAACAGAAATCCAGAAAGAGTTTAACCAAATATCTGGGCACCGTGGCCCAACCAAGTTGACAAATAAAATTAACCATCACACCCACCAAAGGCCACAGTTCCTGTGAGGCTTACCCCTTCATGCAACTCTCTCCTTCTGGGTTCCCTCTGCTTACCCCTTCATACCTAGGGATCATTATGGCTCCTGCTGTTATGAGCCCTAGAACACTGCACTGTTTCCTATAGCTTCTCTTAAACCCTTCCCACACCTTTTATTAAACAATCCTCAATTACCTGGCTTGAGTATACCAAAACACCACCCAAGTGTGCAATCTTAGAGAATGTAGTTGCCTGCTTTTGAACTTAATATAAGTAGAGTCATGGTGTATGTATTCTGTTGTGTCATGCTTCCCTTGTCAGTGTTATTTACAGAAGTTTCATCCATACTGTTATACGTAACAACAGGTCATTCATTTTCATTGCTGTATATAATTCTGGTACATGAAGGTACCATGGCTCATATGTCGATTCTAGTATTGAATATGTGTGTTGATTCCAGTTTCTGGCTATCATAAATAATACTTATGAACATTTTTGTACATGCACCTATGTACACTATTTTTTATACAGCATATACATAGGACTGAGATTACTACATTATAAAATATGCATACATTTAATTTTATGAGATAATGCCAGACAATTTTCCAAAGTGGTAGCTCCAATTTACACTGTACTACATAAGTGAGTCTGTTACTCTATTTATTCACCAAAGTAACCATCTTGTTATTTTCAGACCTTTGAATTTTTGCCAGTTCTAGTGGGAAGTCATTGCAATTTTAACTGGCATTTCCCTGACAAATAATAAGGTTGATTTTATTGGCCATTTGGATTTATTCTTTTATGAGATATCTGTTGAAGTCTTTTGTCCATTTTTACGTTGGGTGGTCTTTTCCCCTTGATCTGAATTTCTGTATTCTATATTATAGGCCTTTGTTGGCTATATCTGTTATAAATGTGTCTTCTCATTCTTATATCTTCTCACTTTCTTCATTTTTCTGAAGTTCTTCAACTTAATGAAGTCAATTTTATCAGTATTTCCTTTTTAGTTAGGACTTTTTCTGTCTTTTTTAAGAAACTTCTCCCTAACCTGAGATCATAATTTTCTTTTCTGTATTATTTCAAAAGTTTTATATTTCACCTTTCACAAGTAGGTCTTTAATCTACCTTGGAAATGACTTTTGTATATGATGCAAAGTGGATGTACAATTTTCTTTTCCTCCATGTGAATATCCAATTGTTCAAACATCATGTATTGAAAGAGTATCCTTTCCCTATTGCTCTGCAGTGCCGCATATTTCCTATGTTGAGTCTATAAATGCATGGGTCTGTGCTTTACATTGGTCTTTTGGCTATCCTGCCAATACCATGCTGCCTTGATTATCATAGTGTTAGGATAGCTCTTCCATCCAATTCTACTTTTTCAAGTGTCCCTTGCTGTTTTGACCTTTTGCAATCCTATCTAATCTTTAGAATCAGATTGTCAAATTCCATGAAAAAAATCAGTTGAGATTTCAATTGGGATTGCATTAAGTCTGTAAGTCAATTTGAGATTTAGTCTTCCAATTTATGACAATAGTATATCTATCCATTTATGTAGGTCTTCTTTAACGTTTTTCAATTAGTTTTATAATTTTCTCCATGGAGGTATTACATGACTCTTTAAAGTTTATTCCTAGATACTTGATATCTTATACATTATTATAAAGGGAAACTTTTCCCAGTTTCATCTTTTACCTGTTTGTTGTTGGTATATAAAAATACAGTTGATTTTTTTATATTGATTTTTGCCTTCAGGAACTTTTGCTAAATCCCATTATTAATTCTAATAATTAAGCCAAACTTATTCAAAGAGTTGTTTACATATAAGTCTCTCTTGCTCATACGCTACTCATTTCTCAACTCACTAGTCTAGTTTTCATCCCCACCATTCCAGTCAAACTGCTGTTTCCAAGGTCGCCAATGGCCTCCATATTGCCCAATCCAGAAGATTCTCCTCAGGTTTCTCAAGACCTTGCAGATGTTTTCCACCTTCTTGAAATGCCATCTTTTTTCCTTCTATTACAAAGCACTCTCCTTGTTTTTTCCTACCTCTCTGTGGTCACTCTCAGGGTTACCTTGTTCTGCCAATCTTTTACATACTGGCATTTCTTAGGGTTCTGTCCTAGACTTTCTTTCTTCTCATGCTATACACTTTTCCTCCTGGAGCCCTTTCATCTGTTCTCATGGCTTCTACAATTGTCTATACATTGATGATTCTCAAGTTTCAAACTCTCAGACCCCATATTTCTCTCCTGAGCATCAGAACTGTATATACAATTGGCAAGGCATCTACACTTGGTAGTTCCTCAGGAAACTTACTCATAAAAGGAAAGCTTGATAACTTTAACCACTTAAAAATAGATTTATGTAAACTCAGCTTGTATAAAACATAATTTACCTAAGACAAATAGAGAATAAAAATAAAATAGAAACATAAGAAATTGGAAAAAGGAATAAAATCATTTTCAGATGTTATGATTGTATGCCTGGAAATCCCAAGAGAATCAATAGGAAAATCATTAAAACAATAAGAAAATCAAGTAAGTTGGTTGGGAACAAATGAATGCATATAATCCATATATATGTAAACAACATCTAGTTAGAAAATATAGGAAAATATTCCACTTATAACAGCAACAAATAGGCTAAAATGTTTTGGAATGCAATTAACAAGAAATGTGTGAGATCCATATGAAGAAAACTAAACATTAGTAGGAAAAACAATAAAAGAACTGAACCAATGAAAAGGCATTCCCTATTCCTCTAGTTACTATTTCTAGGATAACAAAATTATCCTGAAAATAGTGGCTTAAAACAGCCATCTAATGCTCACCAATTCTGTGGATCAGAGATTCAGACAGGACACAGTAGGAATGGTTTGTCTCTGCTCCATGATGTCTGGGGCCTCAGGTGGGTGGACTGTAATGGCTTGCAGTGATGCATCTGCTTTGAGTGGTCCAATGACTTGGGGCTGGAATCATCTGGAGGCATCTTCACTTACATGTCTGGCAGTTGATGCTTGTAGTGACTGGGACTTCAGCTGGGGGACAACAGGATAGCCTACACATGCCCTTCCCTGGTGGCTTCCTCACAACCTAGAGACCTTACGATAGTTGGATTTCTTGCATGGTGGTTCAGGAATACAGAAGTGAGTATCTCACTGAACAAGGAGGAAACTGCATCACCTTTCATAACCTAGTCTTAGAATCCACACAGTGTCACTTCAGCTGTATTACATTGCTTACAAATGTGTGACAAGTCTGCTCAGATTAAAGGGAAGAGGACATAGACCCCCATCTCTTGATGAGGGGAATGCTAAGGCCACATTGCAGTAGAGCATGTAGGTTGGGAGATATTGTTAGAGCATCTTTAGAAAATGTAATCTAGCACACACCACACACGTTCCTGGATAGAACAATTTAACATCGTGTGAAAGTCAAGTCTTTATCAGTTAATGTGTAAACTTAATGTATAATGTCCCCACGCCACCCCAACTTAGGTGTAATTGGTGTCCAGTATTTTAGCTTGTGTTTTTTAACTGCTAAACAGTCCTTGTTATTATTATTTTAAAGGTTAATGTTTGTTTAGTTTTATCCATGTGTTAATAGATCTTTTATTAATATTTCTTCTCACATCCATCCTTCCTTCAGAATTTTCTTTTAAAATTCTTCAGCTAAGCTATCATTCAAAAATAAAATGAACAGGCCCTCTCTGTGGTAAATCCTTCTGATTTTTGTCTGAAAAAAAGTTATTTCACTGTTATTGTTGAATGGTAATTTAGCTGACTACAAAATTCTGATATTCATTAATGTTTGTTTCTGATATTAATTATTTTTATTAAAAAATGCTTTTGTGTCAAAACTCCCTCAGTTCAAAAACAGTAGGGTCAACACGGCAAGAACAAACCCTCTATTGCCGCATTATATTATACAAGTAACTTGATGAGGCTTGTTCTTATTAACAAGGAGCTTGTTATCTCTTTAATATAAAGCAGAAGTATTAAGCAAAAAAAGAATAAAGATATACTTTACATACAAATTTTATATGATGTATAGTTTAAAATGTAATATATATATCAAACAAAATAAATATTGTTTAAAGTTTGGATGATGTACTCAGAGTTTCTGTTTAGATAAGATTGAGAAGGGGAGAAATTGCCCTCTTTTCTAGTTACTGAAAGAAATGTTAGAATTTAAGAATTTATGTAAATGATTAAAGGAGTGAGCAGGGAAGGAAACAATCTAATTTACCTTTCGGATGTCAAGCAGAGGATCTGCCTGAGATCTACCTGAGACTGAACTGTTGTGCAGTTCCTCTAGGAAGTAACTGAGTCCTCTCTTGATACCGATAGACTTCCTAGTCTCAAGGAATCAAATGAGTCGTCAGAGGATTTGTTACTGGGACTTCCCTGGTGGCGCAGTGGCTAAGAATCCACCTGCCAATGCAGGGGACACAGATTCTAGCCCTGGTCCGGGAAGATCCCACACGCCGCGGAGCAACGAAGCCTGTGCGCCACAACTACTGAGCCTGCGCTCTAGAGCCCATGAGCCACAACTATTGAAGCCCGCGTGCCTACAGCCCGTGCTCCGCTACAAGAGAAGCCACGGCAATGAGAAACCCATGCACCGCAAGGAAGAGTAGCCCCCGCTCGCCGCAACTAGATAAAGTCCGCGCGCAGCAACAAAGACCCAGCGCAGCCAATAAATAAATAAATACATTTATAAAAATAAAATCAAATAAAAGAAGGTCTGGGGAATGTTTTTTTTTTTCATTGAGGGTGGGAAGAGGTCAAATTGCTGTGCTTTGGGAATCAGTGACCCCCCACCCCAAACACTGTAGGAAACGTTTTGTCTTTCATCCCTTTCTCACTCCGTGCCTCCCTTACTTTCCTTACAGAAATACAAAAGTAAGGAGATAGATGACTCCCTCTGGAATATCAAAAAGGAAAATCTGGGAAAGTTTCTGAGTAATAGAAACCTTGGATTATTTATGTTTGAATAGAAACCATGGACAAACACTAGAAATATAGTACCATTGAGATAGGTTTTAACTAACTCTTGTGTTGTTTGAGATTTCAGTTAATATTCGTGTGCTTCCTGACAGTTATTAGCTATAAAAAATCATTTAAAATGAAAAGGCTTCTATATAAATAAAAAACAAACAAAAAAATGAAAAGGCTTCCTACATGACATAAAAAATTGGGTAGCTATTAGAGTATAGTGAAATTCAATCTAGTCTATAGTCATTCAAATAAATGTATAGTGTTAGGTTTAAAGCAGATTCTCCACAAATACTCAGTTAATTTTCTTTTTACAAAATTGTATTAGGGCAATGTAATACTTCATAAACATTATTACCAGCTGACATTTATTGGACTTTTAAAGAAAATTTTAATCACTAGCTCTGTACATAATTGTGAAACTGAAAAAGTTGAGAATCAGAAAACTTTTCATTGTGACTAAATCATTAAGTGAAAAAATTACTAACTCTTATCAACTGTTCCATATTAATCTGTTTTGATTCCCCAAAGCCATTTGCCATTTCCTTAGACTAGCAGCTTCTACAGCCATGTATCTGTCACATGTCCCAAGATAGTCTAATACCCCAAACAAATAGATGGAACCGACGATTTAGGCACAAAAACAAAAACCCAAAAGGGGGTCAATCAGGGAACTATCGTTATATGTTTTATAATATGCAAGCGTGAAAAATATTGCATTCAAGGGTTTCAAATGAAAAATAAAGAGAAATTTAGAGAATAATGAAAGCTATTTCCGAGATTAAAACCATCAGATCTCTGCCAACTCTTTCTCTTACACTAAAGTAAGTTTTCATGAGACTGTGTATCTCTGTGTGTGTTTCTGTGTGATGTGGTGTGGGTGGTGTGGCGTGGTGTGGTGTGTGTCTACTGTGTAGGAGACTGTCTTATATCCATGTATTTGTATCTCTGAGTGCATGTCTGTATGTCAGTGTTGGTGTATCTGTTGTGTCTTGGGGCAGGATCCAGGAAGTGGGATTTATAGCAGTATAAAAGAAAGAAAGGAGTCCATTTCTACTGGAATCCATCTTCCATTGGATAAGAAAAGAGAGGTATATATTTATTACCAAACTCCCCGCCCCCCGGACATTAGGTGAAATAACTGAATAATTTTATGCCTATAAGTTTTATACTTTTTAATAAAAATTTATTACAAAAGAAATGCATGTTCATTATTTTGTTTCAAATAAACACCCATTGATAACCACTATATATATGTCCTTCCAGATTTTTTATGTATATATACATTTTTGCAAGGTAGAATTATCCTAAATAAACCATTTTTTTAGCAATATGGCATGAAGTCAATAAATACTCATTCTATCCCCAACACATAGCACAATGTAGGGTATATGGAAGGCATTCAGAAAATAGCTGTTAAGTAAATGGAGGACTCCTTTGTGATTGTCTTTGCCAATATTTTTTCTTTTGGCACATTTATATATTTATTTATGAATTCGATATGAATTGAAGATTTTAGCCCTTTGTTATATATGTTACAAATGCTGTTTTCCCCTATTTATACTTAATTTTCTTTTTCCAAAAAGTAGAAAATAACATTCAGTTTAACTGAATAAAAAAGTCATCTGATTTAATACAACTGGTGCTTTATTGAGACTTTTAAGTAAATAAATAAATGCAATATACAGGAGCAAAATGCTGAATGCTCCCTAACAGAAATTCTGTTGTTTATGTAAGTAAAGATATGGGAATGATTTATAGATATTAGCATAGAATATGCCTGAAAGCAGTAAATATTTGCGTCAGACAGACTTGGTCCTTATCTCATTTCTGCCCCTCAGCAACTGTGTGGTAGGGGAAAATCACTTAAGGCCTCTGAGCATCTGTAAATTGGAATATTCAGGCCTCCCTCCCTGAGTTAGTAGCATTCCTCCCTTGATGGGTATTTCCAAAATGGATACTTATTCTTTTTTTTTTTTTTTTAATTTATTTATTTATTTAGGGCTGTGTTGGGTCTTCGTTTCTGTGCGAGGGCTTTCTCTAGTTGTGGCAAGCGGGGGCCACTCTTCATCGTGGTGCGCAGGCCTCTCACTGTCGCGGCCTCTCTTGTTGCGGATCACAGGCTCCAGACGCGCAGGCTCAGTAGTTGTGGCTCACATGCCCAGTTGCTCCGCGGCACGTGGGATCTTCCCAGACCAGGGCTCGAACCCGTGTCCCCTGCATTGGCAGGCGGATTCTTAACCACTGTGCCACCAGGGAAGCCCTCAGGTAGATTTTTAGTTTTGTGTTTGCTCTCAGGTAATAATAGTTTCTTCTTAGTAATTAGAGTCCAGTCCAGGATAAGAATCCAAACTCTAATCTCATTCCGTTTAAAACTTCTTCCCTTTCATACCTGTTTTGTGCCAGGCTTGGAAGTCTACAGTGGAGAAAGGAGGCAGCTGTGGTAAGCTGCTCTTCCTCTTCTCAGTACCCCTTTTCTCTCATCGGTTGCTGTTTTTGGCCCTTTCAAAGATGCAAGAGGGAAGGAGAAAAGATAACATGGGGAAAAGCTCTTATTTAACTGTATGGTTTTGACTAGCATTGGTGCCCTCAGGAGTGGGAAATAGAATAGTCAAAGGTGATTCTGTGTCTGATGGAAGCCTGCTGGGACCCTCCTACTGCATTTCCCGGTAGATAACAATCCTGAGAAGCCCTTGGACTTCTGATAGTCCTCCTCTCACACTGCCCCTTCAGGTGGGGTCTATTTTATGAGACTCTCAGGCTGTTTCCCTTCACAGGTACCTATATCAAGTCCACAGCTTGCTCCCCAATTAGCCTTCTTTCCCTTCGTTCTTGAACATAACATGCCCATCTCATTCCAGTCCCACTGTTTTTGCTTATTTTCCTCTCACACCTTTCCTCCTTGCTGCCAGTCTTAAAGTAGCTCCCACCCAATGTCAATATACACCTTTTTCCTTGAAGCTTTTCTTGATTTACCTGCTCCAACAATGATCTTCCTAGTCAGAAGTTCTGAGTAGTCTAGTCTGTACCCCGCCAAAAGTCAGTTTTACCTAAGATGAAGCAATAAAAATGATTAATTTCATTAAATATTTACCCTTGAGTATACATCATTTTAATATTTTGTGTGATTTAATAGGAAGTATGCATAAAGCTTTTCTGTGCATACTGAAATATATGATTACCCCAAGGAAAAGCAATAGTATACTTGCTGGAGTCATGAGCTAAAGTTGCTCCTTTCTCACAGAAGATCATTTTCACTTGAAAGAATGACAGAAAAACTATGGTTATAGAGAGTTGAATGTTTGGCAAGGTATTTTCTCAAAGATGAAAGAAGCCTGTCATTTCGAGAAAAACAACTGACAGTGTTTGTTGCCGATGATAAGCTGAGCTTTAAAGGAAAAATTATAATTTGGGAAGAACTTGCATCCGGCATCATGAGTTTGACAACTTGTGGTGGTTTTGTAGCTATGTTTCCACATTCTTTGATCCAGCTCCCCTCAAGAGGTGGAGCTTAGCTTCCCTCCCGTTGAGTTTGGCCTGGACCATTTCTAGTGAACAGAACATGGCTGAAGTGATGAGCTATCATATTGACATGAGTCTATGAAATGACTGTGGCTTCTGTCTTGGGTTGGCTCTCTTATTCTCTCTCTCTCTCTCTGTGTGTGTGTGTGTGTCTCTCTCTCTCTCTCTTTTATCCCTGGGAAAGGGAAGCCAGCTGCCCTGTCATAAGGAGACTCAAGCAGCCCATGGAGAGGCCCACATGGCAAGGAACTGAGGCTTGCAAGCAACCATGTGAATGAACTTGGAAGTAGATCTTCTGAAGCCTGCCAAGCAGCATGTTGAATGAGTTTGTAAGTAGATTGTCTCTCAGTTGCGCTTTTAAATGACTGCAGCCCAGCCAACAGCTTGACTGCAACCTCTTGAAAGACTTGGAGCCAGAACTACCCAGCTATGCCACTCCTAGATTCCTGACCCACAGAAACTGTGAGATAATAAAAGTTTGTTGTTTTAAGTTGCTAACTTGGGATAATTTGCTATGCAATAGTAGATAACTAATACAACAAGTCCCCCAAACTTAAAGGCTTTTCTGGTAAGCATGGTGGTGATATTAACAAAGTGTTTTTTATTTTTTTAGAGGGAGGCAGGGAGGTTGTTGTATAATGAAACTAATGCAATGTATCAATGGAAGATTTGCATAACTCAGAGAACCAATATTACTCAAATGATCAATACATGATGTTACAAAGTCATGCATTAGTAAATGATTGATTCAAAGTGCAAGACAGACCAATAAATTTTAATGTAACAAGAGTATAT
This sequence comes from Balaenoptera physalus, assembly GCF_965194825.1. NCBI lineage: Eukaryota > Metazoa > Chordata > Mammalia > Artiodactyla > Balaenopteridae > Balaenoptera > Balaenoptera physalus. Next base: position 100,513,680 of record NC_138890.1, read on the forward strand.
GGTTTCTACATTGCAACTCACCTTTAAGAAATTATCACTTGCTGAATGCTGGTATAAGACTAAAGAAGAATATCCACAATTATCAGGAAAGACTATTAAAATACTCCCTCCACAAATACATGTCTGTGTAAGGCTGGGTTTTCTTCATGTATGTCAACCAAAACAATGTACTGCAACAGGTTAAATTCAGAAGCAGATATGAGAAATCAGATGTCTTCTATGAAACTAGACATTAGGGAGATTTGCAAACAATAAAAACAATACCACTCATTTCACTACATTTTTCTTTTTGGGAAATAGTTATTTTTCATAGAATATGTTATTATTGTTATTTTAAGATGAATTGTATTAGTTATATGTTGCTGTGTAACAAATTGCCCCCAAATTTAGCAGCTTAAAACAATAAATATTATCTCAGCATTTCTTGGGTCAGGAATCCAGGTGTGGTTTAGTTGGGTACCTCTGGCTCAGGGTCTCTCACAAAGCTATAATCAGGATGTCAGCAGGGCTGCAGTAATCTTAAGGCTTGACTGGGAGGGGGATCTTCTCAGCTCACCTATGTAGCTATTGACAGAACCCAGTTCCTCACTGCTGTTGGCCAGAGATATCAATTCCTTGCCACATGGATCTCTTCATAGGACAACTTACAACATGGCAGCTGGCTTCCCTCAGAGAGATTGAGAGAAAGAAAGAGAGAGAGAGAGAACAAGCAAGGCAGAAGCCACAGTCTTTTTGTAACCTAATCCTGGAAGTGACATCCCATCATTTCAGCTGTACTCTGTGTTTTGAAAGGAGTCAATAAATCCAGGCTGCAAATCGAGGGGAGGGGATTTCACAAGGGCATGACTTTTCACAAGGGCATGACTATCAGGAGGTAGGGATCATTGTGGGCCATCTTAGAGGCTGCCTACCATATGAATTAATAAATATTTTATGAATGTATCAGTATTCATTTCTAGTAAAGTATTATCGATAGGTACAACTCACATAAACAAAAGCTATATGGGGGTCTTCAATAATTTGTAAGAGTGTAAACAGGTTTTTAATAATTTGTTAGAGTGTAAACAGGTTTGTGTTACTACTGTTCTGGTAGTACAAACATTGGCTTCCCACATGGTAAAGATTCAGGGCATTATTCAGGAGTTGATGATACATGTCTTATTTTTATTATTATGCATAGCTATAAACTCTTTTCCCCCAAACAATAGTATTTATAATAGCATTACAAGATACACAAATGCATATTGAAATATAGTAGCCTTTGTCACATGTATCTATACACTGGGTGTGATAACAAGACTAAAAAGTACTCAATATACTGTATATTAATCACATATCTGTGAATACTTCATCTTTGAAAATTTAATAATATTTATTCAATATATTAAGTGCTTAGATTGTCAGCATTCAATAATTGGTGATTTTATTATTATTTTGTTCGGTAGGTATTTTGAAAACTCTGAACAAAGAATAGTATCAGAGTTAGGGATTTGTGAAGTTTCTACCAAGAAATAATAATTTAAGCCAATGTTCAGATGTGATTGCCATGGAAAAGAGTTCAATGAAAAAAAGGATAAAGTAGGAGACTTTGGAGTGTGGAGAAAAAGGGAGAGGAAGAAGGGAGAGAAGACACAGAGAATATCCAGGTAAATAAAATAGGAAATTATCTTATGAAAAAAGGCTATCTTAAGAATTATGGGCGATCAATAGCATCAGCTACTATAAAGCTTGAAAAGGGTGAAGACTGAGAAAAGGCTTAGAGGTGGTGAGGAGACTTTAAAGAAAATCCCCCACAGGGCCAGAAGGCAAAGGATTAACCTAAAGAGGAAGTAAGAAAGCTGAGAAAGTAAAGGGAAGAGAAAACTTTGGCTGGTAACAAATGAAAGTTGCAAGATCTAAGGAACAGGGAGATCGAAATATCTGTCTTCTTCCTGTTTGCTGCTTTAAGCGTTGAAGAATTTTAGCAACAGCCTGCTTTCTGTATACAAACCAAGAATGGCAAGTTTTGAAATGTATTCATTTTTATATTTTTAATACCATATGGTTTAATGAACTAAACTTTAGAGATTTCACTTTGACTGAGAATTGTTCTTTTTTTTTTTTTTTCTTGCCAATATTTTATAGGTGCGTCCTGGTTTTCCCTGCACTGTGCCCTAATTTTTGGTTTTCATTCTGGGGAAATTACAGCTGCAAAAACATGTAGTGATTATCTGTGATAATGTATCAGAGTTGCTAAGGTCAGACACTGTCAACAATTTGAAGATCTCTATTTCAGCTCCCTCACTTTACTGATTAATAAGTTTGAGCTGAGGGATTAAGTGACTGGTAGTTCCTACAGGTAGTCAGATCAAGCCTGACACTAATATCCCAGGGTCTCTTGACTTCTAATCCTGGGGTGCCTTATTCACATCACATCATACTACATTATTTTTTTTTATGACTTTTCCAAAATTATTACTGGTGTAATTTAACAAAAACTTGATACTTTACGTTGGGGAGTGGATTGAGGGTGAAGAAACCTCTGAAAAATAAAGGTTACTGGGTTGACAAAAATTAAAGTGTTAGCTCCTGGGATTAAATCTTTCTGCTGATACTATTCTTGGGCTTTCTCCCTAAAACTACCATCCATTTTCTTCAAAATGATGTATGGCAGGACCCCTGTCAATAGAGCCCGCGTTTTCATCACAAATGAATCAACCGCAGTCAGCACCATTTGCTCTTCTCCACAGGCAGTTCCAAAGCCCTGGGGCCTGAGTGTCTCTGATTTTAGGCAGAAGTGCAGTTCTCTGGGTTGGCATTTCAGTCTCCAAGGCCATGCAAAGTTGGGGGAGGGGTGAAGTGGAGGAGACGCCAAGACAACCGCTCCGTGCCTGCGCCGTAACAGGCCCTGGGGGTACGTTTGGACAGGGGCAGAGTACGGGAATACCGACGCCAGCGGTTCGCAAACCTCCGGGTCCCGGCGCCTGAAATCTATCCCCGGCTTCCTCACCCCACGCCCGGCTTTGCTACGCCCCGTGTGTGACGCGTTGACGTCACACGTCAGGGCACGTGCCGCGGGGCCTATGAGAACCAGCCCAAAGGTCTCCGTCACAGATAAGTGGTAGTAGTCGGGGGTTAAGTGTGCCCATTTGCAGCTGGGTGAGAGAGGCTGCGGTGGAGGCGAAGGCTGAAGCCCCGAGGCCAGCGAGGGCCCCGGGGAGATGCAGCGGTAGTGGCTGAACGCCAGTGTGAGTTGGTGGCCTCCGCCTGCCCACCTGCCCACCTGCCCGTGCTTGAGGTGCACCGGGAGCGCAGCAGCCTCATCGGAACCTGCACTTCCGGGAGAGCTGGCCAAGGTGAGGACAGCCCTCAGGGCAGTGAGTACCAGGCCGCTGCTGGGGCCAGCCTGGCTGAGGGCAGCCCTGTTGATTAAAAAGAAAGAGATTTTTCTTCTTTTTTATACTGGGGAAGGATGAAAATGGAATCAAGAGATTTTGAGTTATGGAGAAGTTATGCTATTAGTCTGAAGGTAAACTATGTAGAATAAAGGTGCTGAGTTTTTACTTTATTTTATTAATTTATTTTTAAATTTTATTTATTTGTTTTTTGGCTGCGTTGGGTCTTCGTTGCTGCGCGCGGGCTTTCTCTAGTTGTGCCAGCGGGGGCTACCCTTCGTTGCAGTGAACGGGCTTGTCATTGCCGTGGCTTCTCTTGTTGCGGAGCATGGGCTCTAGGCACGCGGGCTTCAGTAGCTGTGGTGCACGGGCTCAGTAGTTGTGGCTTGCAGGCTCTAGAGTGCAGGCTAAATAGTTGTGGCGCACGGGCTTAGTCGTTCTGCAGCATGTGGGATCTTCCCGGACCCGGGCAAACTCGTGTCCCCTGAATTGCCAGGTGGATTCTTTTTTTTTTTTTTTTGAATTCTCTCATTTGCTTTATTTATTTATTTATTTTTTAACATCTTTATTGGAGTATAATTGCTTTACAATGGTGTGTTATTTGCTGCTGTATAACAAACTGAATCAGCTATACATATACATATATCCCCATATCTCCTCCCTCTTGCGTCTCCCTCCCACCCTCCCTAACCCACCCCTCTAGGTAGACACAAAGCACCGAGCTGATCTCCCTGTGCTATGTGGCTGCTTCCCACTAGCCATCCATTTTACATTTGGTGGTGTATATATGTCCATGCCACTCTCTCACTTCGTCCCAGCTTACCCTTCCCCCTCCCTGTGTCCTCAAGTCCATTCTCTACGTCTGCATCTTTATTCTTGTCCTGCCCCTAGGTTCTTCAGAACCTTTTTTTTTTTTTTTTAGATTCCATATATATGTGTTAGCATATGGTATTTGTTCTTCTCTTTCTCACTTACTTCACTCTGTATGACACTCTCTAAGTCTATCTACCTCACTTTAAAAACTCAATTTCATTTCTTTTTATGACTATTATTCCATTGTATATATGTGCCACATCTTCTTTATCCATCCATCTGTTGATGGACACTTAGGTTGCTTCCATGTCCTGGCTATTGTAAATAGAGTTGCAGTGAACATTGTGGTACATGACTCTTTTTGAATTATGGTTTTCTTAGGGTATATGCCCAGTAATGGGATTGCTGGGTCCTATGGTAGTTCTATTTTTAGTTTTTTAAGGAACCTCCATACTGTTCTCCATAGTGGCTGTATCAATTTACATTCCCACCAACAGTGCAATAGGGTTCCCATTTCTCCATACCCTCTCCAGCATTTGTTGTTTGTAGATTTTCTGATGATGCCCATTCTAACTGGTGTGAGGTGATACCTCATTGTAGTTTTGATTTGCATTTCTCTAATAATTAGTGATGTTGAGCAGCTTTTCATGTGCTTCTTGGCCATCTGTATGTCTTCTTTGGAGAAATGTCTATTTAGGTCTTCTGCCCATTTTTGGATTGGGTTGTTTGTTTTTTTAATATTGAGCTGCATGAGCTGTTTATATATTGTGGAGATTAATCCTTTGTCCGTTGATTCGTTTGCAAATATTTTCTCCCTTTCTGAGGGTTGTCTTTTTGTCTTGTTTATGGTCTCCTTTGGTGTGCAAAAGCTTTTCATTAGGTCCCATTTGTTTATTTTTGTTTTTATTTCCATTACTCTAGGAGGTGGATCAAAAAAGATCTTGCTGTGATTTATATCAAAGAGTGTTCTTCCTATGTTTTCCTTTAAGAGTGTTATAGTGTCCGGTCTTACATTTAGGTCTCTAATCCATTTTGAGTTTATTTTTGTGTTTGGTGTTAGGGAGTGTTCTAATTTCATTCTTTTACATGTAGCTGTCCAGTTTTCCCAGCACCACTTATTGAAGAGACTGTCTTTTCTCCATTGTATATCCTTGGTTCCTTTGTCATAGATTAGTTGACCATAGGTGCGTGGGTTTACCTCTGGGCTTTCTATCTTGTTCCATTGATCTATGTTTCTTTTTTTGTGCCAGTACCATATTGTCTTGATTACTGTAGCTTTATAGTATAGTCTGAAGTCAGGGAGTATGATTCCTCCCGCTCCGTTTTTTTCCCTCAAGACTGCTTTGGCTATTCGGGGTCTTTTGTGTCTCCATACAAATTTTAAGATTTTTTTGTTCTAGTTGCGTAAAAAATGCCATTGGTAATTTGATAGGGATTGCATTGAATCTGTAGATTGCTTTGGGTAGTATAGTCATTTTCACAATATTGATCCAGTCCAACAACATGGAATATCTCTCCATCTGTTGGTATCGTCTTTAATTTCTTTCATCAGTGTCTTATAGTTTTCTGCATACAGGTCTTCTGTCTCCCTAGGTAGGTTTAGTCCTAGGTATTTTATTCTTTTTGTTGCAGTGGTAAATGGGAGTGTTTCCTTAATTTCTCTTTCAGATTTTTCATCATTATAGGAATGCAAGAGATTTCTGTGCATTAATTTTGTATCCTGCAGCTTTACCAAATTCATTGATTAGCTCTAGTAGTTTTCTGGTGGCTTCTTTAGGACTCTCTATGTATAGTATCATGTCATCTGCAAACAGTGACAGTTTTACTTCTTCTTTTCCAATTTGTATTTCTTTTATTTCTTTTTCTTCTCTGATTGCTGTGGCTAGGACTTCCAAAACTATGTTGAATACTAGTGGCGGAAGTGGACATCCTTGTCTTGTTCCTGATCTTAGAGGAAATGCTTTCAGTTTTTCACCACTGAGAATGATGTTTGCTATGGGTTTGTTGTATATGGCCTTTATTATGTTGAGGTAGGTTCCCTCTATGCCCATTTCTGGAGAGCTTTTGTCATAAATCAGTGTTGAATTTTCAAAAGCTTTTTCTGCATCTATTGAGATGATCATATGGTTTTTATTCTTCAGTTTGTTAATATGGTGTATCACATCGATTGATTTGCATATATTGAAGATTCCTTGCATCCCTGGGATAAATCCCACTTGATCATGGTGTATGATCCTTTTAATATGTTGTTGGATTCTGTTTGCTAGTAGTTTGCTGAGGATTTTTGCATCTATATTCACCAGTGATATTGATCTGTAATTTTCTTTTTTTTGTAGTATCTTTGTCGGGTTTTGGTATCAGGGTGATGGTGGCCTCATACAATGAGTTTGGGAGTTCCTTCCTCTGCAATTTTTTGGAAGAGTTTGAGAAGGATAGGTGTTAGCTCTTCTGTAAATGTTTGATAGAATTCATCTGTGAAGCCATCTGGTCCTGGACTTTTGTTTGTTGAGAGATTTTTTAATCAGTTTCAATTTCATTACTTGTGATTGGTCTGTTCATATTTTCTGCTTCTTCCTGGTTCAGTATTGGAAGGTTATACCTTTCTAAGAATTTGTCCATTTCTTCCAGGTTGTCCATTTTATTGGCATACAGTTGCTTGTAGTAGTCTCTTAGGATGCTTTTATTTCTGCGGTGTCTGCTATAACTTCTCCTTTTTCATTTCTAATTTTATTGATTTGAGTCCTCTCCCTCTTTTTCTTGATGAGTCTAGCTAACGGTTTATCAATTTTGTTTATCTTCTCAAAGAACCAGGTTTTAGTTTTATTGATCTTTGCTATTGTTTTCTTTGTTTCTATTTCATTTATTTCTGATCTGATCTTTATGATTTCTTTCCTTCTGCTAACTTTGGGTTTTGTTTGTTCTTTCTCTAGTTCTTTTAGGTGTGAGGTTAAATTGTTTATTTGAGATGTTTCTTGTTTCTTGAGGTAGGCTTGTATAGCTATAAATTTCCCTCTTAGAACTGCTTTTGCTGCATCCCGTAGGTTGTGGATCGTCATGTTTTCATTGTCATTTGTCTCTAGGTATTTTTTGATTTCCTCTTTGATTTCTTCAGTGATTCCCTTGGTTATTTAGTAACGTTATTGTTTAGCCTCCATGTGTTTGTGTTTTTTACGTTTTTTTCCCTGTAATTGATTTCTAATCTCATAGCATTGTGGTCAGAAAAGGTGCTTGATATGATTTCAATTTTCTTAAATGTACTGAGGCTTGATTTGTGACCCAAGATGTGATCTATCCTGGAGAATGTTCCGTGTGCACTTGAGAAGAAAGTGTAATCTGCTGTTTTTGGATGGAATGTCCTATAAATATCAATGAAATCTATCTGGTCTATTGTGGAATTTAAAGCTTGTGTTTCGTTATTAATTTTCTGTTTGGATGATCTGTCCATTGGTGTAAGTGAGGTGTTAAAGTCCCCCACTATTATTGTGTTACTGTCGATTTCCTCTTTTATAGCTCTTAGCAGTTGCCTTATGTATTGAGGTGCTCCTATGTTTGGTGCATATATGTTTATAATTGTTCTATCTTCTTCTCGAATTGATCCCTTGATCATTATGTAGTGTCCTTCCTTGTCTCTTGTAACATTCTTTATTTTAAAGTCTATTTTATCTGATATGAGTATTGCTACTCCGGCTTTCTTTTGATTTCCATTTGCATGGAATATCTTTTTGCATCCCCTCACTTCAGTCTATATGTGTCCCTAGGTCTGACGTGGGTCTCTTGTAGAGAGCATATATATGGGTCTTGTTTTTGTATCCATTCAGCAAGCCTGTGTCTTTTGGTTGGAGCATTTAATCCACTCACGTTTAAGGTAATTATCGATATGTATGTTCCTATGACCATTTTAATTGTTTTGGGTTTGTTTTTGTAGGTCCTTTTCTTCTCTTGTATTTCCCACGTAGAGAAGTTCCTTTAGCATTTGTTGTAGAGCTGGTTTGGTGGTGCTGAATTCTTTTAGCTTTTGCTTGTCTGTAAAGCTTTTGATTTCTCCATCCAGTCTGAATGAGATCCTTGCCGGGTGGAGTAATCTTGGTTTTAGGTTCTTCCCTTTCATCACTTTAAGTATATCATGCCACTCCTTTTGGCTTGTAGCATTTCTGCTGAGAAATCAGCTGTTAACCTTAAGGGAGTTCCCTTGTATGTTATTTGTCACTTTTCCCCTGCTGCTTTCAATAATTTTTCTTTGTCTTTAATTTTTGCCAGCTTGATTACTATGTGTCTCGGCGTGTTTCTCCTTGGGTTTATCCTGTATGGGACTCGCTGCGCTTCCTGGACTTGGGTGGCTATTTCCTGTCCCATGTTAGGGAACTGTTCGACTATAATCTCTTCAAATATTTTCTTGGGTCCTTTCTCTCTCTTCTCCTTCTGGGACCCCTATGATGTGAATGTTGTTGCATTTAATGTTGTCCCAGAGGTCTCTTAGGCTGTCTTCATTTCTTTTCGTTCTTTTTTCTTTATTCTGTTCCACAGCAGTGAATTCCACCATTCTGTCTTCCAGGTCACTTATCCGTTCTTCTGCCTCAGTTATTCTGCTATTGATTCCTTCTAGTGTGGTTTTTATTTCAGTTATTGTATTGTTCATCTCTGTTTGTTTGTTTTTTAATTCTTCTAGGTCTTTGTTAAACATTTCTTGCATCGTCTCGATCTTTGCCTCCATTCTTTTTCCGAGGTCCTGGATCATCTTCACTATCATTATTCTGAATTCTTTTTCTGGAAGGTTGCCTATCTCCACTTCATTTAGTTGTTTTTCTGGGGTTTTATCTTATTCCTTCATCTGGTACATAGCGCTGTGTCTTTTCATCTTGTCTATCTTTCTGTGAATGTGGTTTTTGTTCCACATGCTTCAGGATTGTAGTTCTTCTTGCTTCTGCTGTCTGCCCTCTGGTGGATGAGGCTATCTAAGCGGCTTGTGCAAGTTTCCTGATGGGAGGGACTGGTGGTGGGTAGAGCTGGCTGTTGCTCTGGTCGGCAGAGCTCAGTAAAACTCTAATCCACTTGACTGCTGATGGGTGTGGCTGGGTTCCCTCCCTGTTGGTTGTTTGGCCTGAGGCCACCCAACAATGGAGCCTACCTGAGCTCTTTGATGAGGCTAATGGCTGACTCTGGGAGGGCTCACACCAAGGAGTACTTCCCAGAACTTCTGCTACCAGTGTCCTTGTCCTCACAGTGAGACAGAGCCATTCTCCCACCTCTGCAGTAGATCCTCCTACACTAGCAGTTAGTTCTGGTTCAGTTTCCTATGGGTTCACTGCTCCTTCCCCTGGGTCCCGATGTGCACACTGCTCTGTGTGTGCCCTCCAAGAGTGGAGTCTCTGTTTCCCCCAGTCCTGTCAAAGTCCTGCAATCAAATACCGCTAGCCTCCAAGGTCTGATTCTGTAGGAATTCCTCCTCCCGTGGCCGGATTCCCAGGTTTGGAAGCCTGACATGGGGCTCAGAACCTTCGCTCCAGTGGGTGGACTTCTGTGGTATAAGTGTTCTGCAGTTTGTGAGTCACCCGCCCAGCAGTTATGGGATTTGATTTTATTGTGATTGTGCCCCTCTTCCCATCTCATAGTGGCTTCTCCTTTGTTGTTGGATGTGGGGTATCTTTTTTGGTGAGTTCCAGTGTCTTCCTGTCGATGATTATTCAGCAGTTAGTTGTGATTCTGGTGTTCTCGCAAGAGGGAGTGAGAGCACGTCCTTCTACCAAAACCATATGGGCAGGCAGATTCTTAACCACTGTGCCATCAGGGAAGTCCCAGTGCTGATTTTTTAAAAACTTAATGATTTTGCCCCAGAAGTTAAGTGATAACGATTGGAAGCAGCATACAACCCTGACTTCTCAGGTGTTTCTCATTGTCTCAAGTGTTCTTCCTTGACATTCCAACTGAAAGTGGTGGTCCAGTTGTCTCTATATGTTGCTCAGTTTAATTTCCATTATGGCATTTATTACTACATGGGATGACCTCATTTATTTGCTGTCTGTTCTCCTACTGTAATGCAAGCTCCATGAGAGCGGCAATACCATCTGTTTTATTTATCACTCTCCCCAGTTTCTTGCACAGTGTCTGACGTGTTTCTCAAATAAAATCTTTTCAGACTTTGGCCACCCAAAGTTGGCGCCCTTTCTCTTGCTTGTATAGAGCACTTTGTGTTACTGCTTTTATAATATTTTATTGTAATTTTCTTTGAAAGTGTTTGTTTTATATTGCCTGGTCCTTTTTTTAGATCAAGGACTTTTTCTGTTCATTTTTGTGTCCCAGGTCCCTGGTATACAGTGGACACCCAGATTTTGATTGAGAAGGTGAAAGCCTTCCATAATAGAATTTTTGATCATCCGAACCTTTTTCTAAATTTCTTAGACCATTTTAGAATATTTCGCCTATTGTTATTCTCTCATTTTTCTTTCTGCTCTTGAAAGTCACTCGCTCCATCTAAGAGAGGCCATATGCTGGTGAGGAGAATTCAAAATTTTGGAAGGGAATCTAGACAAGAGTCCTTGCTCTGCCACTTTCTGGTTTGGGGATACTTTCTAAATTCCTCAGAGCCTGGTTTGTCATTTGTAGAGAGATAGTAATACTTATGTACAGTCCACAACACCATCCTGTTTTCTTAACATAAGTAGAATCTGAAAAAATAATCTGGCTTTACTACACCCTTTAAAAGAAAAACAAAGCTTGATTTCCCAGTCTTCTAATTGCCTAGATAACGCATATTAGACGTGTTTAGTTTTGGGCTTTATCGACTTGTTCGTGTGAAAATTGAATAATAACTACAAATTAGGCAGATGCAATGTGAATCATTGGTCAAGAGGACTTCATTTTAAAATAAAGGGCATTGTTATTATAATTGTATAATTTATCACACTTTTAACTTGTAAGAATATTTTTGTACAAATACCTCAGAAATACTTAAGAGGATTGGTTGGTACTGGCTGAACATAAATGTAGTCTCATGGTAAGTTTACATAAATATGCATATGGTGAATTATATTTTGTCTGGGCTCAGCTTTAAAGACGTGTCATCAACTTGCTGTCAAAGTGCTGGGTCAAAGAAAGAGTGGACTGCATCCTTCAGTGTTTTTCATTTTTAGCTCCTTTGAGTGAACATAACAATTTTCTATTTTATAATTATATAGAATTATATGGAATTCACCGGTTTTCTTTTTCATTATGTTTGAATATTATTGGTTTGACCAGGGAGAGCTGCTTAAATATCTAGGCAATTAAGCTATACATTCTATGTCTATAAGGGAAGGGACCAAAATACAAAATCCATAGTTTTAGTCATGCCTGGCAGAGGTTACAGCCTAAAGCAGATAAGTCTGAGACTCTAACCAAAGGCCATAAAAATATGTGGACTATGGATACTTAAATGTGTTTAATATTGCTTTGCTTGAAAGACTTCAATTTTAGATTGCCTGTTTCCAAAGTGGAGATGTCTATTAGAAGATACGTAGCTGCTCAAAAACTCTTATTTCTGGTTATGACTACAGATTTGAAGAGGGAGATGTAAGAAAAGAAAGATTTTCATCTAAAACATAGATTTGTAACATAAACTTTTCTAAGGCTAAAATAAAATCTTTTCAATCAGAAGAATATTTTATATCATATGTAGTTAGTTTTTTCACATGTTATATAGAATATAGTTGTGAAACATTCACCTCAAAATCTGAGCAAGTTACTAATGAAAGAAATGGCTTTTCTAGGTCCATAGAAAATAGCACATAGTTTGATTCTGTTCCACTGGATGTAAGTTCCAGTAGAGCAAGGGTTTTTGTCTATTTTTTAAATTTTATTTTATTTATTTATTTATTTTTGGCTGTGTTGGGTCTTCGTTTCTGTGCATGGGCTTTGTCTAGTTGTGGCGAGCGGGGGCCACTCTTCATCGCGGTGCGCAGACCTCTCACCGTCGCGGCCTCCCTTGTTGCGGAGCACAAGCTCCAGACGCGCAGGCTCAGTAGTTGTGGCTCATGGGCCTAGTTGCTCCGCGGCGTGTGGGATCTTCCCAGACCAGGGCTCAAACCCGTGTCCCCTGCACTGGCAGGCAGATTCTCAACCACTGCGCCACCAGGGAAGCCCGGTTTTTGTCTATTTTATTCACTACCCTATTCCCAGTGCTCAACAGTGATGACACATAGTAGGTGTTCAGTAAATATCAAATGAATGAAAAAGGTCCCTTTACCATTATTACTGGAATAGCTTTTAATGACTGTTTTTTACCAAAGTTGTTACAGCAATTTGTTCAACAGGTTATTTCCTTTCATTGTTTTTATTAAATATTGAGAGAATATATTTATATATCGTTGTAAGGGATAAAGATTATAGTCCTTCGATACCCATACACATGATTAAGTTTTAGAAAAATTACACTACCATTACCTTCAAAATCCTTATGTGGCCTTGTCCAACCCCATCTCTTCATTCTTCTCTCAGAAATAGTAACCACTATCCTGAATTTTATGTTTATGGTTCCCTTGGTTTTTTTCTCTCTTTTGCCACATATATGTGTACTCCTAATATATTGCTTAGTTTTGAGTGTTTTTGAACTTCATATAAATGAAATCATGCTCTGCTTTTTTTTCTGTATCTTGCTTTTTCTCATTCAAAATTATTATATTACTGAGATTTATTCACGATGTTGCATGTAGCTGTAATTCGTTCATGTTTACTGCTGTAGAGTAACCATTATGGGTATATTATAATTGATTTATTAATTCTGTAGTTGAAGAATGGATGTTTGGGTTGCTTACAATTTCTTGATATTACAATTAGTGCAGCAGTGAACATTCACATGGCCTGAGTCTTCCATTGTAAAGGAGGCCTTTGTAGCTCCTTCCAGCTGCCTTCTGTGTCCTCCTAATAGGACCCCATTAATCTTCAAAAAGCTTTCTTCCTTTCTGGCCTGAGATCTCCTTGCTTCATCTTGTACTTCTGCTGCTGCAGACTGATGTCAGCTATTTCTTCAAGGAGTCCTGGCTCATGGTAGGGGGGAATTATATTAAAGCCCAAAGGGACTTCCCTGGTGGTGCAGTGGTTAAGAATCCACATGCCACTGCAGGGGACATGGGTTCGAGCCCTGGTCCAGGAAGATCCCACATGCCATGGAGCAACTAAGCCCGGGTGCCACAACTACTGAGCCTGCGCTCTAGAGCCCACAACTACTGAAGCCCATGTGCCTAGAGCCCATGCTCCACAACAAGAGAAGCCACCGCAATGAGAAACCTGCACACCACAACGAAGAGTAGCCCCTGCTCACCGCAACTAGAGAAAAGCCTGCATGCAGCAACGAAGACCCAACACAGCCAAAAATAAATAAATAGATTAATTAATTAATTAATTAATTTTAAAAAAGAGGCCCAGAATCTGGGTGCTAGGGGTGCTCTTTTCTACTGTGTTGGCAATGTTTCTAGTTATTTCATTCTGTATAGCTAGAAAAAATGTATTTTTAAAAATCATGAGTGTATGATGATATAGTCAATTCTGTTTAACATTACAGTGTTTTACTTTGTTCTTTGATTTTATAATTAGGTTTTTTTTTCTCTTATCCTGAAATTCTTGATTCCTAACATTATTAACCCCAAAATGTGTTTATACAGCATTATGAGGAAAATAATTTCAAATAACAAAACCAATATCAGTACTTCCAAGGAAATGACTGAATGAAATCTAAAATGGCTTTTCTAGTTCTTTTTGTCCTTGGAATGTTCTGAACTGTGTTCTAAAGTCACTCAAAAAACTTCTAATTCGATAAGATACATGCACCCCAATGTTCATAGCAGTACTATTTACAGTAGCCAAGACATGGAAACAACCTAAATGCCCATCGACAGATGACTAGATTAGGAAGATGTGGTATATACATACAATAGAATATTGCTCAGCCATATGAACGAACGAGTATTGAGTAGAGTTCCCTGTGCCATACAGTAGGTCCTTATGAGTTATCTATTTTATATATAGTAGTGTGTGTTACAGGTATATTCTTTTGATCTCTACTGCATCATATATTTTCATTTACTCATGTTTTTATCAGTACTAAATCCATGAACTTGCTACACTTTTATTTTCTATCCTCAAATATATAGAATAATAGGCTGCAATTAATCTACTCAGTATTATCTAGCTAAAAAAGTGTAAAGAAAAATCAAAGACATATGTTCCCAGTGTATCTATTTTCTAGTTCTTACTGCGCTCATCTTGAATTAATTCAGTTAATTATTTAGGTCCTGTCACTGTCATGGGTAAAATAAATTAAAATGTGCTTTGTGTGTGGGGAAAAAAAGTTTTCTTCCCATAGCGTTTAATAAACATTATGTGTGTGTATGTATATGTAATGTGTCTTGTTTTGCATTTACATATCAGTTAATTGACTGCATGATGAATTTGTTAATGATAAAAATTTTCATCCTGCCTAAGACGTAAGTAACAAATATGATTATATTCTTCCAGGAAATATTTTTGTAAAATTGTAAAAGCATTATCTACATATTGGGAATATAGCCTTGAGCCAACCAAAGACCCTGAGCTCATGAAGTTTATATTGTGATGCAGGAAACAGACAACAACAAATCTGCTTCCCAGCTTCCTACCATCTAATGAACCTCAGCAGTTCCCAAAGTTGGGTAGCAATGCCAATGTTGCTAATTCTGTTCCCTGTGTGGCCTGTCATTTTACTGTAACTATTTGAGGACTTCCATCGGTCTTTCCATCCATTAATATGGTTGGGTACCATACTAATGGTACCCAACTGGAATTGTAGAATATAGTTATTAAATAATTTTTAAGGAGAAGCAAAATGTTATATCTATTTTGAAACATCTTTGAAAATCTGTATTTACAAGATACATAGCAGGTATTTATTTTTCATGGGAAAAAGATGGTTATTTACCTTATAAAAGAATTTATCTAGGGTTAGTTACTTTTAAAGAATAAGTTCCCTTAGTACATTTCAAATGATTCAATTTTCAAACATCCTACATACAAACTGTCTCAGATTCTTATTAGAATTTATTTTATAAGTATGGAGCACTCAATTATGAGTTGTAAAGAATAACAACTAAAGATAACCATGACATTATTTCAAATAACTTTATCTGTAATAATGTAAGATGTGTAAGGATATAGGTATAAGATATGATTAAATAAAAACCAAAACATTTTCAGATATGGTCACAAATGTTAAGTGTGGCATGGTGGAATGTTTTTACTTATCACCCCCTGCCTTTTTCTACCACTCCCCATCCTGAGAGAGGGTCATTAAGAAAGAAAAGACAAAAAGAATTTTGTTAGAATAATTAACAAAGAGTCAGTTAAGCTTGAAGTGTGGGAAATATTAACATGATATGTTTTTCTTGTAGATTTGTTAGTTTTATAGGCTGCCTAGGAGGGTGAGAATGGATGAAAAGAAAACTGAGAGAAACAACTGGGAGCTAGGACATTGAGAGTGGGCAGATGGAAAAAAGAATTAGGGAGTTGATGGGAGTGGAGAACATAGAAGTAGACCAGAGAGAGCAGGTCCTAACAGATGTTACTCTGGTAGACTCTGATAGCCAAGTTATCTTAATAGGACAAAAAAAGTTTTCATTTTCTTATAGACTCCCAGTTTGTGTGTTCATCATTGTCTAATAATTCTTTCTGGCAATAGATTTCACTTTCCAAATGTTAAGGGTATAATTTTCTTAAGCATTAGATTTATGATGGAGGAAAGCAGGTTCTGTTAAGGTTCAGAGAGGTGGTTGTGCTGTGATGGAGAGTATTCTCAGGCAGACAAGGACTAAGGACAAAGTGAAAGCTGGGGATCTGGCAGGCTTCACAATCTAGAGGAATCCTTTGATGAACATTTCTCTTTCCCGGACATTTCCCCTAAATAGACCTCCAGCAGCCAGTTTTATGCTTGCCAAAGAAATCCATCTAGCTGCAGTTAAATATAAAGGCTTCAAATTAAAATGGGATTTTTGGGTGGCACAGTGGTTAAGAATCTGCCTACCAATGCAGGGGACACGGGTTCGAGCCCTGGCCCGGGAAGATCCCACATGCCGTGGAGGAACTAAGCCCATGTGCCACAACTACTGAGCCTGCGCTCTAGAGCCAGAGCAACTAAGCCCATGCGCCACAACTACTGAGCCTGCGCTCTAGAGCCCGCGAGCCACAACTACTGAGCCCGTGTGCCACAACTACTGTAGCCCACGTGCCTAGAGCCTGTGCTCCCCAACAATAGAAGCCACCGCAACGAGAAGCCCGTGCACCACACCGAAGAATAGCCCCTGCTTGCCGCAACTAGAGAAAGCCGCACACAGCAACGAAGACCCAACGCAGCCAAAAATAAATAAAATAAATAAATTTATTTTTAAAAATTAATAAAAAATAAATAAAATGGGATTTGAGTTAACCAACTCAGCTCATCCACACTAAAATATAACCAGGTAGTCAATCAAGTCTGCATAATATGCAGTTCTTCCCATGTTTGATAAGGGGAAAATAATGGTCATCTGAAGTGGGAGAGTACTAGAAGAGACAAAGATGAAGAAGAAAAAAAGGTTGAGATTTTAAAGAAGGCAAACCAAAGACTTCACGATTTTGCCTGGGTCTGATCTAGTGATCCTCATTTGGGTGAAGGAAAAACAACCTGTTCAGAAGTCTTTCTGAGTTAACTGCTGGTGTTTCTTCCACGTGGCATCAAATGTGAAGCATTTCTTTTAAAGCGTATGCCAACTTTTTTCAAAGGGGGCTTTGTTCTCAGGTGATCCAATAATTGAAGTATCACTACAGAAATTCAATTCATATTGCAGAACTCCTTAGTGTGCTTCATTTTTCAGTACCATTTCTCCTCTCCTTGTGCTTCCAAACACACTCTTCCTCCTCACTGCCAGAGTGATTTCAGAGGATTCTGTAACAAGTTCTCAGAGGCCCATTGTGAAGTAACAGAGAATCCCTGCAGTGAACTGCAGGTTCTGTCCTTGCCTGCGTTCCTGAGTGGAGGGCTGCCATCATCCCTCACTAATGGTAGAGTAGGACAAGCAGTGCCCAGGCCTGTAAGCTTGCCACGAACTAGGAACCCACGCAAGAACTCAACATGCCAGTCAAACCTGTTGGGTGGATATGTGGGCAGGTGTTGAAGAACTTTTCTGGAAGAAGTATGCACAATCTTCTTGTAAAGGGGATATGGGTGTGGAAACTGGGAATTAAATCCCCAAGGTGGACCCAGTGTTCCATGATCTTTTAAATTATGTTTAGGGGATTTTTAGTTACGCTTTCTTTTTTTAACCCCCTAACTTCTTTTTGTCTTAGTCAAGGGAATCCAGAAAGTAATCATGGGCCTTATAGATGAGTTTAAAGATGAATTCCCTACCATCCTAAGATTATCACAGTCTAATCAGGTAATGTGATTTTATAACTTTGAAAGGATTATAAAAAGTATATTGTATTTTTAGTACCAATTATTTAATTTGTGATTTTGAGATCAGTATTTGAAGCTTAGGAAAACATTACTTTCACCTCAGAAAAACACCATTTCAACTCTTACTCATTGCGAGGGGTCTACGGAAAGCAGAAAGACTGTGGACAAGGAGGTGAAGTAGAAAGATAAATAAAGTTTAAGGACAGTCACTCTACCATTAGATTGGAAATCCAGAACTTTCTCATAGATACAATTGCAATGTAGTTGACTTAAGATTTGCTTAATATAAAATCAGAAAAATACCTAGATGTACTTTAAAATCTGTGGCAATTAAGTCAGTGAAAAAACATAACTGATACAAGTTATAACAATGGAAAGATAAATATGGCATGGGTGTGTGTTTTAATGTGGAAAGAAAATAGTGATATCAATTTAAACAAAGTATATATGCATATGTTTTAAACGTCTGTTGCAAAAAGGTTTTAGATATAATATTGGGAGTGGAAGGAGATAGGTAGAGAATCGTAAAGACATTTAGTTAGGAAAAAGTAACATCTTGTTTAGGGGACACATGTAACCTGATTTACTCAAAAGTACACAACTCGTTTTTAAAAAATATTTATTTATTTGGCTGCACCGGGTCTTAGTTGGGGCATGTGGGATCTTCATTGTGGCATGCAGGATCTTTGTTGTGGCATGTGAGATCTTTGTTGTGGCACACGGGATCTTTAGTTGCAGCATGTGAACTCTTAGTTGTGGCATGTGGGGTCTGGTTTCCTGACCAGGGATCGAACCCGGGCCCCCTTGCCCCCTTGTGCTCTGGAAGCACAGAGTCTTAGCCACTGGACCACAATGGAAGTCCCAAAAGTACACAACTCTTAATGGAAAAGTGTTGTTTTAGTCATTTTGGCCACAGTTGGAATAGAATATGTTGTAAAGTTATATGGTACAGTAACAACCTACTTATCCAGAAATCAGACTTTTGGCAATGTCAACATGAGGAACATAGCTAAAACCTGGAAGTAAACAAAAAAGCGCTGTGAGTAACATAGTAATCACAAAGTCTGTATATTTCATTCCAAAGGAGAGGTATTAGAGCTACCCTTAACCATTCATCCAGATAACCAGGCATTAGACACTTAATAAACACTTTGCCTGGAACTGGGAAGAAGGAATACAGAGATTAAACAAGGCAGGGTTCCTTCAGTCAGTGAGCTTAATCTCATGGAGACAGAGTTATAAACAAGTAATTGCAATGGAATATGGTAAGAGGCATATACAATTTAGAGGAAGGAATGACTCTACATAGGGTAGTCAGAGAAGACTTCATGGAGGAAAGATGCTTAGACTGGGTCTCAGAGGATGAATTGGAATTCTCAAGGTGAAGAAAGGGATCAGGTAAGTGGGTAGGAACCGGGAAAAATATTCCAAAGGAAGCAGTGTCATGCCAAAAATGTATGAAACATCATAGCATGTTTCCAGAATGTTAAGTAAATTTGAATAAATGGCGTCAGTCTTGGGTCTAGACTTTAGGAAGGGGTGATACTGAAATGTCAGTATCTGGATGCACAGTGGTAAGATGGCATCTAGGTGGTGGCTGGCTAAGTAGCAGAGGATAAGCCTTAAAAGCTCTAGAGGGCAAAATGGATTTTGTAATTCCATATCTTAATCTTGGTGTCTAGTTGCTTCCTCTTTTTGTATTCCCCTAGTCTTGGTATAAATTCTTTTGAAACATGAGAGACTTTTCTTGGCTATGCTCTGGAGTATTAAGGAAAGAGATGCTTGGTCTAGGATGTAAAATGGTTAAGGCCAGCACAGTAGTGTCAGTAATTATTGAGAAAACCTCAAGGTAAAGCTAAGGAAGCCTAGGCCTGGAAAGCCCTGTTGTCCTTCCAAGTTGTGATTCTCCCACCATTGCCAACATTAGAGAAACTGGGTTTTATTTAATCAAAGTTGCAACTTTCTTTACAACTCCCTTCCTCTCTTCCTACCCTCTGCATAGCCTCATTATCACTAGAGCCATAAGTATGCTTTATGTGAAATAGATTGATATTCTGATCCCCAAAGAACTCTAAGTTCCTATTTCCAAATCCCTGAAGTTGTTCACTTATAAGAGCTATACCCAACCCAAGAGAAGAATATAAACATAAAGTTACTTTATTTCTCATTTTCAAAACACTTACATTGTTCTTTTTCCACCATTTACTTTGAAGAAAGTGTTGCTGAGAGTGGCAGGAAACCTGAGTAGTTAGGGGATATTGTAACACATTGAAGTTATTTGCTCTTCAAAAATAAATTATCCAGAAAACAATGCTAATACTCTGTTCTTAACTAGATTATTTTTAAAGGTCAGATTATAAATGTTGCAGATTTTATTATTTCTAGTGTGGTCTATAGTTCCCAAACATACTGAAAAGAATGCTTTTAAGACTACTTAGAGGGCTTTATTAATTGGGTTGTATTTTAAATCTCTAAGTTTTGTGATTGGTATTTTTATTTATTTAGGAAAAAGCCATGTTGCTGGCCTGGAGTAAAAAAAAAAGATTTAGAGATTTGGTGGGAGTGATGGTGGTGGAATTTTTATAGAGGAATACACAGAGAATAATGGCTATTAAATAGTTCTTCATGGCTAAAGATTTTGAAGGACATTTTTTTTTTCTGGGGCTGGGGAAAGTTAATTTTAGAATTTTGACTTGAGGTCCTGGCTTCTGAGTTCTTGTACTCTCCACTCCCTCCCTTCCAACCAGCCCAGACCCCAATACGCTCAGTATCCACATCTTTTAGTAAAAGTAACTTTTTAAGGTTTACACTTGCAAATTGCAAATGATTTCCATATGAGGACTTTAAAATATTAAACTTTTAAATTTGAATGAATGAAAAAATGCATGCTACAATTAGGGAATTAGAAATTTTTAATTCAGATAATCTTCACTTGAATGAGAGAAATCTTTTATGGGAAACAGGGTCAATTTTGTGGGTTTTAATTATGAAAGGTGGTTATGTATTTTCTGTAATTATCTTGCACTTAACTGTACACTACAAAATTGAGGATTGTAGACAGAGCATAATAGAATCCGTGCAAAATTTTGGCTTTTACATCTGTAGATACATTTTTCTGAATTCTCTATGCTTTCTTTTTTTTTTTTTTAAACATGTGGGACAAAAACTGCTGGTGTTACCAAACCAGGTTTCTTTGCCCGATATGCAGAAAGCCTAATGCTGAGACGCTGAGGTTTACAGCAGAGAAAGGGTTTATTCAAGAGGCAGCCAAGTGAGGAAACAGGAGAGCAAATCTCTGATCCACCTCCCCAAAGGCAAGGGGCTTGAATTATTTGTGCATGACGAGTATAGGGTAGTCAGAGATGCTGGTGAAGGTGTTTGGAGGCAGGAAAAAGGTGAGGTAATGTCTGCTCTCTGCAGGCATATCTGAGTTACATGCTTCTTCACAGGATGTATGTTCAGAAAATGTGGGTGTTAGCATGATCTGAGGGTGGAACTTTCGGCCCTCAGATGTCAAAAGGTCACCCATTGCACACTTGAGCAGGCTCAGTTGAATGGTCAAGTGGTCTTGACCAGTTTGAACTGGGCAAGATTAGCTCCATGTTTCTGAAGCAGCCATTACTGTAGTGACCCCTATGTCAGAGGTGTTATCTGTATGGGGTGGTTAAAGGAGTCTGGTGATATACAGTATTTGTCTAAGCTACGTGAAGCTTGGAAGGTACGCAATTTGCAGGAACAGTTAAGGCAAGCTTGATCAGTGAAGGCAGATTACAAGCATAGGGGTTTTTAACAAGACTCTCCCTTATCTGCTGTTCTGTAAGACAAGCTAAAGAATTGCTGTCAGTCACCAGTTTCTGTTAACCCTATGGGGCACAGTTTCAGAATGAGCTTTTTAACCTTGTGGGGCATGGTTTCACTGGGGATGCACCAGTGATGTCTGGAAATTACTTGTATTGGTATTGGGGTTTCTAAATATAATGAGAGTAGAATTGTAACTAGAGTGTTCGATAATTCAGTTGTATTTTTGTCTTTGGTGAGTTGTTTCTTGTGGGACACTATCATTATTGTGAAAATTTGCAGAGCACATTGTGCACTGAAATCTTTCTGGGTAGTTTCTAATTTAATATTTGTTATATTTTTCCAAAATTTTTCAATACTAACTTGTTATATTTTTCTGATATTTTTCATTCGTTCATTTAAATGAATATATTTGTAGAGCACCTACTATGTGCCAGACACTATTCTAGGCACTGGGGAAAGATCAGTG
The DNA here is from genome assembly GCF_965194825.1 of Balaenoptera physalus. Classification (NCBI taxonomy): domain Eukaryota; kingdom Metazoa; phylum Chordata; class Mammalia; order Artiodactyla; family Balaenopteridae; genus Balaenoptera; species Balaenoptera physalus. The sequence continues at coordinate 100,535,566 of NC_138890.1, forward strand.
AGCCAGATGGATATAGAACACTGCTGCCGTAAAACTTATGTCCTAAAAAAACCCCGAAACTTATAACCTAGTCAAGTAGAAAACCAGTAAACAAGGAAAATAAACTACATATTATATTAATGGTAGGTCTTAAGGGAAAGAAAGCACATAGCAGAGAAAGGATATGAAGTAGGGGTAGGGATGGGGAGAACAATTGATGGGAAAGGTAGGGTGACCAAGAGGGTCTTAGTGAGAAAGTGATTCTTGAATTAAGACTTAAAGGAAGTATCTACCTCCTAGAGTAATGAAAATAAAAACAAAAATAAACAAATGGGATCTTATTAACAAATTATTGACCCAGGGGATTTTTGCAGAAACTAACGCCTGTGGCTGTAATACGTCTCCTGTCAAAAATGTGTTAAACTTGACATTCACAGAAAGATAGACAAGATGAAAAGGCAGAGAGCTATGTACCAGATGAAGGAACAAGATAAAACCCCAGAAAAACAACTAAATGAAGTGGAGATAGGCAACCTTCCAGAAAAAGACTTCAGAATAATCATAGTGAAGATGATCCAGGACCTCGGAAAAAGATTGGAGGCAAAGATCGAGACGATGCAAGAAATGTTTAACAAAGACCTAGAAGAATTAAAAAACAAACAAACTGAGATGAACAATACAATAACTGAGATGAAAAATACACTAGAAGGAATCAATAGCAGAATAACTGAGGCAGAAGAATGGATAAGTGACCTGGAAGACAGAATGGTGGAATTCACTGCTGTGGAACAGAATAAAGAAAAAAGAACGAAAAGAAATGAAGACAGCCTAAGAGACCTCTGGGACAACATTAAATGCAACAACATTCACATCATAGGGGTCCCAGAAGGAGAAGAGAGAGAAAGGACCCAAGAAAATATTTGAAGAGATTATAGTCGAACAGTTCCCTAACATGGGACAGGAAATAGCCACCCAAGTCCAGGAAGCGCAGCGAGTCCCATACAGGATAAACCCAAGGAGAAACACGCCGAGACACATAGTAATCAAGCTGGCAAAAATTAAAGACAAAGAAAAATTATTGAAAGCAGCAGGGGAAAAGTGACAAATAACATACAAGGGAACTCCCTTAAGGTTAACAGCTGATTTCTCAGCAGAAATGCTACAAGCCAAAAGGAGTGGCATGATATACTTAAAGTGATGAAAGGGAAGAACCTAAAACCAAGATTACTCCACCCGGCAAGGATCTCATTCAGACTGGATGGAGAAATCAAAAGCTTTACAGACAAGCAAAAGCTAAAAGAATTCAGCACCACCAAACCAGCTCTACAACAAATGCTAAAGGAACTTCTCTACGTGGGAAATACAAGAGAAGAAAAGGACCTACAAAAACAAACCCAAAACAATTAAAATGGTCATAGGAACATACATATCGATAATTACCTTAAACGTGAGTGGATTAAATGCTCCAACCAAAAGACACAGGCTTGCTGAATGGATACAAAAACAAGACCCATATATATGCTCTCTACAAGAGACCCACGTCAGACCTAGGGACACATATAGACTGAAGTGAGGGGATGCAAAAAGGTATTCCATGCAAATGGAAATCAAAAGAAAGCCGGAGTAGCAATACTCATATCAGATAAAATAGACTTTAAAATAAAGAATGTTACAAGAGACAAGGAAGGACACTACATAATGATCAAGGGATCAATTCGAGAAGAAGATAGAACAATTATAAACATATATGCACCAAACATAGGAGCACCTCAATACATAAGGCAACTGCTAAGAGCTATAAAAGAGGAAATCGACAGTAACACAATAATAGTGGGGGACTTTAACACCTCACTTACACCAATGGACAGATCATCCAAACAGAAAATTAATAACGAAACACAAGCTTTAAATTCCACAATAGACCAGATAGATTTCATTGATATTTATAGGACATTCCATCCAAAAACAGCAGATTACACTTTCTTCTCAAGTGCGCACAGAACATTCTCCAGGATTGATCACATCTTGGGTCACAAATCAAGCCTCAGTAAATTTAAGAAAATTGAAATCATATCAAACATCATTTCTGACCACAATGCTATGAGATGAGAAATGAATTATGGAAAAAAAACGTAAAAAACACAAATACATGGAAGCTAAACAATACGTTACTAATTAACCAAGAGATCACTGAAGAAATCAAAGAGGAAATCAAAAAATACCTAGAAACAAATGACAATGAAAACACGATGATCCAAAACCTATGGGCTGTAGCAAAAGCAGTTGTAAGAGAGAGGTTTATAGCTATACAAGCCTAACTCAAGAAACAAGAAAAATCTCAAATAAACAATCTATCCTTACACCTAAAAGAACTTACACCTAAGAGAAAGAAGAACAAACAAAACCCAAAGTTAGCAGAAGAAAAGAAATCATAAAGATCAGATCAGAAATAAATGAAATAGAAACATAGAAAACAATAGCAAAGATCAATAAAACTAAAAGCTGGTTCTTTGAGAAGATAAACAAAATTGATAAACCATTAGCCAGACTCATCAAGAAAAAGAGGGAGAGGACTCAAATCAATAAAATTAGAAATGAAAAAGGAGAAGTTACAACAGACACCGCAGAAATACAAAGCATCCTAAGAGACTACTACAAGCAACTCTATGCCAATAAAATAGACAACCTGGAAGAAATGGACAAATTCTTAGAAAGGTATAACCTTCCAAGACTGAACCAAGAAGAAATAGAAAATATGAACAGACCAATCACAAGTAATGAAATCAAAACTGTGATTAAAAAATCTCTCAACAAACAAAAGTCCAGGACCAGATGGCTTCACAGGTGAATTCTATCAAACATTTAGAGAAGAGCTAACACCCATCCTTCTCAAACTCTTCCAAAAAATTACAGAGGAAGGAACACTCTCAAACTCATTCTATGAGGTGACCGTCACCCTGATACCAAAACCAGACAAAGCTCCTACAAAACAAGAAAATTACAGACTAATATCACTGATGAACATAGATACAAAAATCCTCACAAAATACTAGCAAACAGAATCCAACAACACATTAAAAAGATCATACACCAAGGAGCTGTTACAGTGGAGGATTACTGGGCTGAATTTCAATATTATGACATAGTATGAGTGTGTTTCGTGTTTGGTAATTGCAATCATTGTTGCTTTTGTTGTGGTCATCCATTTACAATGCTTGGTGTCAGTTTATTTATCTCTTGTAAAAATAAAATACAGTGTGTGTGTGTGAGAAAAAAAAACTGTCAGAAAAAAAAAAGGATCATAGACCAATATCAAGTGGGATTTATCCCAGGGTTGCAAGGATTCTTCAATATATGCAAATGAATCAATGTGATACACCATATTAACAAATTGAATAATAAAAACCATATGATCATCTCAATAGATGCAGAAAAAGCTTTTCAAAAAATTCAACACCCATTTATGATAAAAACTCTCTAGAAAGTGGGCATAGAGGGAACCTACCTCAACATAATAAAGGCCATATACAACAAACCCACAGGAAACATTATTCTCAATGGTGAAAATATGAAAGCATTTCCTCTAAGATCAGGAACAAGACAAGGATGTCCACTCTCATCACTATTATTCAACATAGTTTTGGAAGTCCTAGCCATGGCAATCAGAGAAGAAAAAGAAATAAAAGGAATACAAATTGGAAAAGAAGAAGTAAAACTGTCACTGTTTGCAGATGACATGATCCTATACATAGAGAATCCTAAAGATGCCACCAGAAAACTACTAGAGCTAATCAATGAATTTGGTACAGTTGCAGGATACAAAATTAATGCACAGAAATCTCCTGCATTCCTATACACTAGTGATGAAAAATCTGAAAGAGAAATTAAGGAAACACTCCCATTTACCATTGCAACAAAAAGAATAAAATACCTAGGAATAAACCTACCTAGGGAGACAAAAGACCTGTATGCAGAAAACTATAAGACACTGATGAAAGAAATTAAAGATGATACCAACAGATGGAGAGATATACCATGTTCTTGGATTGGAAGAATCAATATTGTGAAAATGACTATACTACCCAAAGCAATCTACAGATTCAATGCAATCCCTATCAAATTACCAACGGCATTTTTTACGCAACTAGAACAAAAAATCTTAAAATTTGGATGGAGATACAAAAGACCCCGAATAGCCAAAGCAGTCTTGAGGGAAAAAAACGGAGCTGGAGGAATCAGACTCCCTGACTTCAGACTATACTACAAAGCTACAGTAATCAAGACAATATGGTACTGGCACAGAAACAGAAACATAGATCAATGGAACAAGATAGAAAGCCCAGAGATAAACCCACGCACCTATGGTCAACTAATCTATGACAAAGGAGGCAAGGATATACAATGGAAAAAAGACAGTCTCTTCAATAAGTGGTGCTGGGAAAACTGGACAGCTACATGTAAAAGAATAAAGTTAGAACACTCCCTAACACCAAACACAAAAATAAACTCAAAATGGGTTAGAGACCTTAATGTAAGACCGGTCACTATAAAACTCTTAGAGAAAAACATAGGAAGAACACTCTTTGACCTAAATCACAGCAAGATCTTTTTCGATCCACCTCCTAGAGTAATGGAAATAAAAACAAAAGTAAACAAATGGGACCTAATGAAACTTCAAAGCTTTTGCACACTAAAGGAAACCATAAACAAGACGAAAAGACAACCCTCAGAATGGGAGAAAATATTTGCAAGCGAATCAATGGACAAAGGATTAATCTCCAAAATATATAAACAACTCATGCAGTTCAATATTAAAGAAACAAACAACCCAATCCGAAAATGGGAAGAAGACCTAAATAGACGTCTCTCCAAAGAAGACATACAGATGGCCAAGAAGCACATGAAAAGCTGCTCAGCGTCACTAATTATTAGAGAAATGCAAATCAAAACTACTGTGAGGTACCACCTCACACCAGTTAGAATGGGCATCATCAGAAAATCTACAAACAACAAATGCTGGAGAGGGTGTGGAGAAAGGGGAACCCTATTGCAGTGTTGGTGGGAATGTAAATTGATACAGCCACTATGGAGAACAGTATGGAGGTTCCTTAAAAAACTAAAAATAGAATTACCATATGATCCAGCAGTCCCACTACTGGACATATACCCAGAGAAAACCGTAATTCAGAAAGACGCATGCACCCCAGTGTTCATTGCAGCACTATTTACAGTAGCCAGGTCATGGAAGCAACCTAAATGCCCATCGACAGACGAATGAATAAAGAAGTTGTGGTACATATATACAATGGAATATTAATCAGCCGTAAAAAGGAACGAAATTGGGTCATTTGTTAAGACGTGGATAGATCTAGAGACTGTCATACAGAGGGAAGTAAGTCAGAAAGAGAAAAACAAATATCGTATATTAACACATGTATGTGGAACCTAGAAAAATGGTACAGATGAACCGGTTTGCAGGGCAGAAGTTGAGACACAGATGTAGAGAACAAATGTATGGACACCAAGGGGGGAAAGCCGCGGTGGGGTGGGGATGGTGGTGTGGGCCTTTGGGGGCATGATCTAGATAAGAACATATGGCATAATTTATTATTTTGTCAACTCTAGTTATGTGGTAAAGCATTGTTTAACTGTCAATGAGAAAATCTCAGATTGCTCTCCTTGGAAAAGTGATTCTTTGGATAATGTTCAATTAAATTTAATAAAGGAACATTTTATTTTCTTTAAAAAAAAATGTGTTAAACCTAAAAGCTTTTGCACAGCAAAGGAAACCATTAACAAAACAAAACCCTTAGACTGGGAGAAAATATTTGCAAATGAAGCAACCGACAAGGGATTAATCTCCAAAATATACAAATAGCTCATGCAGCTCAATATCAAAAAAACAAATAACCCTATCAAAAATGGGGGAAGATCTAAATAGACATTTCTCCAAAGATGACATACAGATGGCCAAGAAGCACATGGAAAGATGTTCAACATTGCTAATTATTAGAGAAACGCAAGTCAAAACTGCAATGAGGTATCACCTCACACCAGTCAAAAAAATCTACAAACAATAAATGCTGGAGAGGGTGTGGAGAAAAGGGAACCCTCCTGCAGTGTTGGTGGGAATGTAAATTGGTGCAGCCACTATGGAGAACAGTATGGAGGTTCCTTTAAAAACGTAAAATAGAACTACCATATGACCCAGCAATCCCACTCCTGGGCATATACCCGGAGAAAACCATAATACAAAAAGATACATGCACCCCAGTGTTCATTGCAGCACTATCTACAATAGCCAGGACATGAAAGCAACCTATGTCCATCAACAGAGGAATGGATAAAGAAGATGTGATACATACATACCACATGGAATATTACTTAGCAATAAAAAAAGAACAAAATAATGCCATCTGCGGCAACATGGATGGACCTAGAGATTGTCATACTGAGTGAAGTAAGTCAGACACAGAAAGACAAATATATGATATTGCTTATATGTGGAATCTAAAATAAAGGGGGGGTACAAATGAACTTACTTACAAAAATAAAAGTAGAGTCACGGATGTAGAAAACAAACTTGCAGTTACCAGGGGATAAGGGGGGGAGGAGGGATAAATTGTGAGATTGAGACTGACATATACACACTACTAACTATAAAATAGATAACTAATAAGAACCTACTGTATAGCACAGGGAACTCTACTCAATACTCTGTAATGACCTATATGGAAAAAGAATCTAAAAAAACAAAAGAGTGGATATATGTATATGTATAACTGATTCACTTTGTACACCTGAAACTAATACATTATAAATCAACTATATTCCAATAAAAATTAAAAAAAGAAAAAACTTGAAGGAAGTGAGGGAGTAAACCTTGGTGTCCTTGAGAATCAAATGGCATAGTTAGTTCAAAGTCCCTGAGATGGGAGTATACCTAACAAGTTCAATAAATAATGAAGGAGGAAACGGGAGAGAAAAAGACTGTGAGGCCAAGGAGGTAAAGAAGAGGCAGTCTTTGTAGGACCTTGTAGACCATTGTATGTACTTTGGCTTTTACACTGAGTGCAACAGGAGGCCACTGAAGTGGTTGAGCAGAAAAGCAAGATCTGATGTGATCTAAGTTTTAATTGTGTCTCTTTGGCTGATGTGCTGAGGAACAGAATGAAAGGGAAGGGTGGAAGCAGGGAGGCCATTGAGGAGGCTAATTTTCAAGTCTGGAGACGAGATGACAGTGGTATATAAATAAAATGGACTGAGTGTTGGTACTGGGGCTAGTGAGGAGTGGTCAAATTCTGGGACTATTCAGACAAAGAACTGAATAAGATGTGCTGACAGGCTGGTTTTATAGATGTAGGGTAGTAAAAAGCTGATGTTACTAGAAATTGGAGTTCAGCATTAAAACTGCTGATGATAGAAGAATGGGCATGGCTCTGGAAAAAAGAAAAGTAATGGGGAAAGCAGGATATATATTCAAAGAATGGAGCTCAAATAGAGAAATATGGAGCAGGATTCTTGAATCAATCTGATTAAATGATGCTAAGTTTCTTTTGGTAAATGGTCTTTAAGTATCTTTGTTTATCTCTGAGGTGTTGGTGGTGGTTGGGAGTTGGACTTTCTTTTCTGACATTTGCTGATATGCTCAGATGATGAGCGTATGACAAAAAATATCATCTGAATTTGCACACTTTGCCACTGATTCCAGGATGCTTAGGCCAAGGGTCAAAAAATTAAAAAGGGAAAAGAAGGAAATGAGGACTTCTTAATTTCAGTTCAACATTTAGATTTACACATATGGTTTGGTAGGAAAATACATAGCATAGATAGTAGACAAGAAGGAAAAGCTGGTACCTCAGAGGGGAAAACCTTTTATTTAAAAATTTTCTGTTAGAGCTAATTTAAAAAATAACTCACTGAAAGTAAGAGTGAATTGGAACCATCATCATAAACTGGTGACTTTTTTTAAAAAAGAAGAACGTCTCCTTTTGCATCTTAAGGAATGTAAGTAGCTCTTCCGTGCTGTCACCTTTGTATTCCCAGAGCCAGGAAGAACCATTGACCATGCACCCCCGTGCCCAGATTTGGTTTCTAATATACTGTTCTTCTTAAAAGCAATAATGGTCTTCTTGGGAACAAATTGATTTCATGTTTTGGGGCAGGGAAAATAAAAGGGGTCAGAAACATACTTTGTTGTTAGAAATAATTCTTTCAGTTATGTAGGAAAGTATCAAAAAAGGAAGGCATTTTAAAAGGGAAGTGCAGTCATATTGTAACCATTTAAGCATTAAAGGGAAACAAAGATGATATTAATTAGGAACAAGTTGAGTCTGTTGGAAAAAGCCATAAACTCAGGAGGAGACTAAAATGAGAAAGATAACACAAAATGCACTAAAGCATTATTATAATGCACTCGAATTTTTAAAAATATTGTCTATAATAAATGCTGTATTTTGGTGAACACAGATTATATGAACCTTACAGGAGAGTTTTGATTAATAGATTATTTATTACAAGTAAGCTTATTTTTCTACAGAGATAAAAATTTAGAATTTGTAAAAGAGAGGAAAGTTGAATGGATCAATCTAGTATAATGTTTGGGGGAATGCATCAAGACTGGTTAATAGAAATACATTTGTAAAGTCAGTGAATCCAGGCCAACACGTACAGATCACTAAGATTTTGTAAAGGAACTCACAAAATAAGGAGAGGGAAACTACAGAATGTTGTTTTGCAACTGAAGAAATGAAGGGTCCCTAAAACACTGAATGAATGACCACATAGACAAGGTTTCACTAAAGGTGGAACTGCACATATCCAACTCCTGTTTGCCCTGGCAATATGGTCCTCACCTTCTGGTTACAAATTATAATGAGAGAAAACACAGTACTGTCGGCCCTTGGTATCCAGGGATTCAAGCAACCTCTGATTGAAAATATTCGGGGGAAAAAAAAAATTCCAGAAAGTTCCAAACAGCAAAACTTAAGTTTGTTGATTTACATAGCACTTACATTGTATGAGGGTTTATAAGTAATCTAGAGATGATTTAAAGTATAAAGGAGGATGTGCATAGGCTATACGCAAATACTATGCCATTTTATGTAAAGAACTTAAGCATCCACGATTTTGGTATCCTCAGGGGTTCTGGAACTAACTAATCCACATGGGATGCCTAGGGACAACTGTAAATTGTAATCAGAGGTAAAACCAAACTTATTCCAGCTGCTCCACCTTGAGGAGGAGTTGGGAGGAAGAGTCAGCGCAGCAAAGCATAACGTCACAAGAGAAATTGAATCTGTATGTGCAGGAACTTTGGTTACTGCAGACAATGTGGTTTCTCTTCAAGGTGTGCATGCAGCCAGCTTAGATAATATCAAGTGATTGCACCTGTGTGTTCTTTTCACTTGTTCTACCTACCATATAACTGCTTGTAAGAATTGCTGTGCTCTAAAGTGGCTTGGAATTATAGCAACTGTAGCAGCCCACAACTTAGCCCATCCTCTACTGTTCTACTGACGAGGAGGGTTGAGACCACAGGTGGGCTAATGGGACTTTTTTGCTAAAGTTAATAGATTAAGCCACAGTAGGACACCAGGTGTTGCAGAAATACATCTTCATTGACAGGCTAGAACAGCTTTTGGTTATCTCCAATGACAAATGCTGAAGAGTAAGAGAAGTACTGAATTTTGATGACAAAAACAGCACTAATAAAATTATGACTTCAGGATAGAAGTTGAGGCATTTAAAATAAATATACAGTATGTTAGCTCTTAAACAAATATATGATGCTTATTGTAGACCAAAAAATCCAAAAGATGTTTTGCACTTACATATTTGTACTCAATAATTAAATGAGATTCAAAGTTGCTTCTTTGTGTTATTAACCAACTCTTTCCCCCAAGTTATATACTGAAAAGCCAGAATAGCTCATAAAATTACTTAAATGAATAATGGAAATTATACTTGTCTGTTGCCTGGAATGCAGTCTAACCTGTGCTAGAACAGAGAAAGAACTACATGTCCTGTGTTTTAGAAATGCCAGAAATATTTTCGGTCAGAATGCTCATAGAAGACTTGAAGTTTTCAGAACTAAAAGTTTTGTAAGCTTGTGGATTAGTATATAAGGTTTTTGTTTCATTTTTCTTTAAACTGTACAATGCATTGTGTATGTATGCTATATTTTACATTAAAAAATTTAAAGTAAATTGTACATTATGATTATGTATATATGCTATATTTTATATACAAGGATGTCCACTCTCACCACTTTTATTCAAAAGTAGTTTTCAAAAGTAGTTTTGGAAGTCCTAGCCACAGCTACCAGAGAAGGAAAAAAAAAATCAAAGGAATCCAAATTGGAAAGGAAGAACTAAAACTGTCACTGTTTGCAGATGACATGATACTATACATAGAAAATCCTAAAGACACCACCAGAAAACTACTAGAGCTCATCAATAAATTTGGTAAAGTTTCAGGATACAAAAGTAATATTTAAAAATCTGTTGCATTTCTGTACACTAACAACAGACTATCAGAAAGAAAAGTTAAGGAAATAATCCCATTTATCATTGCATCAAAAAGAATAAAAAAAAAAAAAAAGAATAAAATACCTAGGAATAAACCTACCTGTGGAGGTAAAAGACCTGTACTTGGAAAAGTATAAGACACTAATGAAAGAAATTGAAGACACAAAAACAGATGGAGAGATATACCATATTCTTGGATTGGAAGAATTAATATTGTTAAAATGACCATACCACCCAAGGCAATCTACAGATTCAGTGAAATCCATATCAAAATATCAATGGCATTTTTCACAGAACTAGAACAAATAATTTTAAAATTTATATGGAAACACAGAAGACCCCAAATAGCCAAAGCAATCTTGAGAAAGAAGAACAGACTGGAGAAATCAGGCTCCTGGACTTCAGATTATACTACAAAGCTATACTAATCAAAACAGTATGGTACTAGCGCAAAAACAGACACATCGATCAATGGAATGGAATAGAGAGCCCAGACATAAACCCACACACTTATGGTTAATTAATCTATGACAAAGGAGGCAAGAATATACAATGGAGAAAAGACAGTCTCTTCAATAAGCTGTGCTGGGAAAACTGGACAGCTACTTGTAAAAGAATTAAATTAGAATGTTCTCTAGCACCACGTACAAAAATAAACTCAGAATGGATTAAAGACCTAAATGTAAGACTGGATACTATAAAACTCCTGGAGGAAAACATAGGAAAAACACTCTTTGACATAAATAGCAGCAATATTTTTTTTTTTGATCCATCTCCTAAAGCAAAGGAAACAAAAGCAAAAATAAACAAATGGGACCTAATTAAACTTAAAATCTTTTGCACAGCAAAGGAAACCATTGACTAAACAAAAAGACAACCTACTGAATGGGAGAAGATATTTGCAAATGATATGACTGGTAAGGGGTAATGTCCAACATATATAAACAGCTCATACAACTCAACATTTAAAAATCTAACAACCTGATTAAAAAATTGGCAGAAGAACTGAAAAGACATTTTTCTAAAGAGGAAATGCAGATTGCCAACAGGCACGTGAAAAGATGCTCAACGTTGCTAATCATCAGGGAAATGCAAATCAAAACCACAATGAGATATCTCCTCACACCTGTCAGAATGGCTGTCATCAAAAAGAACACAAATAAATGTTGGTGAGGATGTGGAGAAAAAGGAACCCTCCTACACTGTTGCTGGGAATGTAAATTGGTGTAGCCACTATGGAAAACAGTATGGAGATTTCTCAAAAAACTAAAAATAGAACTGTCATATGACCCAGCAATTAGACTACTGGGTATATATCCAAAAAATCAAAAACACTAATTCGAAAAGATACATGCACCCCAATGTTTATAGCAACATTATTTACAATTGCCAAGGTATGGAAGCAACCTAAGTGTCCATCAACAGATGAATGGATAAAGAAGATGTGGTGTATATATACAATGGAATATTAGCCATAAAAAAGAATGAAATTTTGCAGTTTGCAGCAAAATGGATGGACTTGGAGGGCATTAAAGTGAAATACGTCAGACAGAGAAAGACAAATACTGTATGTTATCACTTATATGTGGAATCTAAAAAATACAACAAACTAGTGAATAAAACAAAAAAGAAGCAGACTCACAGATATAGAGAACGAACTAGTGGTTACCAGTGGGGAGAGGGAAGGGGGGGAACAACATAAGGTTAGGGGATTGGAAAAAAGGGGTTATTATGGGATTATATGAAATCATGTATGTTAAACTTTTGAAAATTGTAAAGCACTGTAGAATTTAAAGAACTTTTCATTCAATTAAAAAAACCCAGATATCTCAAGTTGACGAATTTAGCACTTTTCTGTATATGGAAAGATGCAAAAGTCTGGGATCATTAAAATCATTCCTTTGATATGCACCTTAACTAATAAAAAAATTTTAAAGTAAATTGTACATTATGTATTATATATATGCTATATTTTATCATTTAAAAATTTTAAAGTAAGCTGGGAAAATAGTTGTAACAGTTTTGAATAAGAATTATTATTTGAACAATTCAAACACTGAATGATATTTGAATACAAATTGTTTACTTTTGGGACTTCCCTGGTGGTGCAGTGGTTAAGACTCTGCGCTCCCAATGCAGGGGCCCGGGGTTTGATCCCTGGTCAGGGAACTAGATCCCACATTCATGCTGCAACTAAGAGTTCACATGCCACAACTAAGGAGCCCATGTGCCGCAACTAAGGAGCTGGAGAGCTGCAACTAAGGAGCCTGTGAGCCACAACTAAGGAGCCTGCCTGCACAACTAAGATCCAGTGCAACCAAATAAATAAATACATATTAAAAAAAAAGATTGTTTACTTTTTTTTTTTAAACATCTTTATTGGAGTATAATTGCTTTACAATGGTGTGTTAGTTTCTGCTTTATAACAAAGTGAATCAGTTATACATATACATATGTTCCCAAGATTGTTTACTTTTTTTTTTTTTTTTTTTTTTTTTTTTTTAGTATTAGTTGTTTGTTTTTTTATACTGCAGGTTCTTATTAGGCATCAATTTTATACATATCAGTGTATACATGTCAATCCCAATCGCCCAATTCAGCACACCACCATCCCCACCTCACCGCAGTTTTCCCCCCTTTGTGTCAATATGTCCATTCTCTACATCTGTGTCTCAACTTCTGCCCTGCAAACTGGCTCATCTGTACCATTTTTCTAGGTTCCACATACATGCATTAATATATGATATTTGTTTTTCTCTTTCTGACTTACTTCACTCTGTATGACAGTCTCTAGATCCATCCACGTCTCAACAAATGACTCAATTTCGTTCCTTTTTATGGCTGAGTAATATTCCATTGTATATATGTACCACAACTTCTTTATCCATTCGTCCGTTGATGGGCATTTAGGTTGCTTCCATGACCTGCCTATTGTAAATAGTGCTGCAATGAACATTCGGGTGCATGTGTCTTTTTGAATTACGGTTTTCTCTGGGTATATGCCCAGTAGTGGGATTGCTGGGTCATATGGTAATTCTATTTTTAGTTTTTTAAGGAACCTCCATATTGTTCTCCATAGTGGCTGTATCAATTTACATTCCCACCAACAGTGCAAGAGGGTTCCCTTTTCTCCACACCCTCTCCAGCATTTGTTGTTTGTAGATTTTCTGATGATGCCCATTCTAACAGGAGTGAGGTGATACCTCATTGTAGTTTTGATTTGCATTTCTCTAATAATTAGTGATGTTGAGCAGCTTTTCATGTGCTTCGTGGCCGTCTGTATGTCTTCTTTGGAGAAATGTCTATTTAGGTCTTCTGCCCATTTTTGGATTGCGGTGTTTGTTTCTTTGATATTGAGCTGAATGAGCTGTTTATATATTTTGGAGATTAATCCTTTGTCCGTTGATTCATTTGCAAATATTTTCTCCCATTCTGAGGGTTGTCTTTTCGTCTTGTTTATGGTTCCCTTTGCTGTGCAAAAGCTTTGAAGTTTCATTAGGTCCCACTTGTTTATTTTTGTTTTTATTTCCATTACTCTAGGAGGTGGATCAAAAAAGATCTTGCTGTGATTTATGTCAAAGAGTGTTCTTCCTATGTTTTCCTCTAAGAGTTTTATAGTGTCCAGTCTTATATTTAGGTCTCTAATCCATTTTGAGTTTATTTTTGTGTATGGTGTTAAGGAGTATTCTAATTTCATTCTTTTACATGTAGCTGTCCAGTTTTCCCAGCACCACTTATTGAAGAGACTGTCTTTTCTCCATTGTATATCTTTGCCTCCTTTGTCATAGATTAGTTGACCATAGGTGCGTGGGTTAATCTCTGGGCTTTCTATCTTGTTCCATTGATCTATGTTTCTGTTTTTGTGCCAGTACCATACTGTCTTGATTACTGTAGCTTTGTAGTATAGTCTGAAGTCAGGGAGTCTGATTCCTCCAGCTCCATTTTTTTGCCTCAAGACTGCTTTGGCTATTCGGGGTCTTTTGTGTCTCCATACAAATTTTAAGATGATTTGTTCTAGCTCTGTAAAAAATGCCATTGGTAATTTGATAGGGATTGCATTGAATCTGTAGATTGCTTTGGGTAGTATACTCATTTTCACAATGTTGATTCTTCCAATCCAAGAACATGGTATATCTCTCCATCTGTTGGTATCATCTTTAATTTCTTTCATCAGTGTCTTATAGTTTTCTGCATACAGGTCTTTTGTCTCCCTAGGTAGGTTTATTCCTAGGTATTTTATTCTTTTTGTTGCAATGGTAAATGGGAGTGTTTCCTTCATTTCTCTTTCAGATTTTTCATCATTAGTGTATAGGAATGCAAGAGATTTCTGTGCATTAATTTTGTATCCTGCAACTTTACCATATTCATTAATTAGCTCTAGCAGTTTTCTGGTGGCAGTTTTAGGATTCTCTATGTATAGTATCATGTCATCCGCAAACAGTGACAGTTTTACTTCCTCTTTTCCAATTTGTATTCCTTTTATTTCTTTTTCTTCTCTGATTGCCGTGGCTAGGACTTCCAGAACTATGTTGAATAATAGTGGTGAGAGTGGGCAACCTTGTCTCGTTCCTGATCTTAGAGGAAATGCTTTCAGTTTTTCACCATTGAGAATGATGTTTGCTGTGGGTTTGTCATATATGGCCTTTATTATGTTGAGGTAGGTTCCCTCTATGCCCACTTTCTGGAGAGTTTTTATCATAAATGGGTGTTGAATTTTGTCAAAAGCTTTTTCTGCATCTATTGAGATGATCATATGGTTTTTATTCTTCAGTTTGTTAATATGGTGTATCACATTGATTGATTTGCGTATATTGAAGAATCCTTGCATCCCTGGGATAAATCCCACTTGATCGTGGTGTATGATCCTTTTAATGTGTTGTTGGATTCTGTTTGCTAGTATTTTGTTGAGGATTTTTGCATCTATATTCATCAGTGATATTGGTCTGTAATTTTCTTTTTTTGTAGTGTCTTTGTCTGGTTTTGGTATCAGGGTGATGGTGGCCTCATAGAATGAGTTTGGGAGTGTTCCTTCCTCTGCAATTTTTTGAAATAGTTTGAGAAGGATGGGTGTTAGCTCTTCTCTAAATGTTTGATAGAATTCACCTGTGAAGCCATCTGGTCCTGGACTTTTCTTTGTTGGAAGATTTTTAATCACAGTTTCAATTTCATTACTTGTGATTGGTCTGTTCATATTTTCTGTTTCTTCCTGATTCAGTCTTGGAAGGTTATACCTTTCTAAGAATTTGTCCATTTCTTCCAGGTTGTCCATTTTATTGGCATAAAGTTGCTTATAGTAGTCTCTTAGGATGTTTTGTATTTCTGCAGTGTCTGTTGTAACTTCTCCTTTTTCATTTCTGATTTTATTGATTTGAGTCCTCTCCCTCTTTTTCTTGATGAGTCTGGCTAATGGCTTATCAATTTTGTTTATCTTCTCAAAGAACCAACTTTTAGTTTTATTGATCTTTGCTATTGTTTTCTTTGTTTCTATCTCATTTATTTCTGCTCTGATCTTTATGATTTCTTTCCTTCTGCTAACTTTGGGTTTTGTTTGTTCTTCTTTCTCTAGTTTCTTTAGGTGTAAGGTTAGATTGTTTACTTGAGATTTTTCTTGTTTCTTTAGGTAGGCTTGTATAGCTATAAACTTCCCTCTTAGAACCGCTTTTGCTGCATCCCATAGGTTTTGGGTCGTCGTGTTTTCATTGTCATTTGTCTCTAGGTATTTTTTTATTTCCTCTTTGATTTCTTCAGTGATCTTTTGGTTATTTAGTAATGTATTGTTTAGCCTCCATGTGTTTGTCTTTTTTACGTTTTTTTCCCTGTAATTCATTTCTAATCTCATAGCGTTGTGGTCAGAAAAGATGCTTGGTATGCTTTCAATTTTCTTAAATTTACTGAGGCTTGATTTGTGACCCAAGATGTGATCTATCCTGGAGAATGTTCCGTGCGCACTTGAGAAGAACGTGTAATCTGCTGTTTTTGGATGGAATGTCCTATATATATCAATTAAATCTATCTGGTCTATTGTGTCATTTAATGCTTCTGTTTCCTTATTTATTTTCATTTTGGATGATCTGTCCATTGGTGTAAGTGAAGTGTTAAAGTCCCCCACTATTATTGTGTTACTGTCGATTTCCTCTTTTATAGCTGTTAGCAGTTGCCTTATGTATTGAGGTGCTCCTATGTTGGGTGCATATATATTTTATATCTTCTTCGTGGATTGATCCCTGGATCATTATGTAGTGTCCTTCCTTGTCTCTTGTAACATTCTTTATTTTAAAGTCTATTTTATCTGATATGAGTATAGCTACTCCAGCTTTCTTTTGATTTCCATTTGCATGGAATATCTTTTTCCATCCCCTAACTTTCAGTCTGTATGTGTCCCTAGGTCTAAAGTGGGTCTCTTGTAGACAGCATATATATGGGTCCTGTTTTTGTATCCATTCAGCCAGTCTATGTCTTTTGGTTGGGGCGTTTAATCCATTCACGTTTAAGGTAATTATCGATATGTATGTTCCTATGACCATTTTCTTAATTGTTTTGGGTTTGTTTTTGTAGGTCCTTTTCTTCTCTTGTGTTTCCCACTTAGAGAAGTTCCTTTAGCATTTGTTGTAGAGCTGGTTTGGTGGTGCTGAATTCTCTTAGCTTTTGCTTGTCTGTAAAGCTTTTGATTTCTCCATCAAATCTAAATGAGATCCTTGCCGGGTAGAGTAATCTTGGTTGTAGGTTCTTCCCTTTCATCACTTTAAGTATATCATGCCACTCCCTTCTGGCTTGCAGAGTTTCTGCTGAGAAATCAGCTGTTAACCTTATGGGAGTCCCCTTGTATGTTATTTGTCGTTTTTCCCTTGCTGCTTTCAATAATTTTTCTTTGTCTTTAATTTTTGCCACTTTGATTACTATGTGTCTCGGCGTGTTTCTCCTTGGGTTTATTCTGTATGGGACTCTCTGCGCTTCCTGGACTTGGGTGGCTATCTCCTTTCCCATGTTAGGGAAGTTTTCGACTATAATCTCTTCAAATATTTTCTCTGGTCCTTTCTCTCTCTCTTCTCCTTCTGGGACCCCTATAATGCGAATGTTGTTGCGTTTAATGTTGTCCCAGAGGTCTCTTAGGCTGTCTTCATTTCTTTTCATTCTTTTTTCTTTAGTCTGTTCCGCAGAAGTGAATTCCACCATTCTGTCTTCCAGGTCACTTATCCGTTCTTCTGCCTCAGTTATTCTGCTATTGATTCCTTCTAGTGTAGTTTTCATTTCAGTTATTGTATTGGTCATCTCTGTTTGTTTGTTCTTTAATTCTTCTAGGTCTTTGTTAATCATTTCTTGCATCTTCTCAATCTTTGCCTCCATTCTTATTCCGAGGTCCTGGATCATCTTCACTATCATTATTCTGAATTCTTTCTCTGGAAGGTTGCCTATCTCCACTTCATTTAGTTGTTTTTCTGGGGTTTTTTCTTGTTCCTTCATCTGGTATATAGCCCTCTGCTTTTTCATCTTGTCTATCTTTCTGTAACTGTGGTTTTTGGTCCACAGGCTGCAGGATTGTAGTTTTTCTTGCTTCTGCTCTCTGCCCTCTGGTGGTTGAGGCTATCTAAGAGGCTTGATGGTGGGCTCTGGTGGTGGGTAGAGCTGACTGTTGCTGTGGCGGTCTGAGCTCAGTAAAACCTTAATCCACTTGACTGTTGATGGGTGGGGCTGGGTTCCCTCCCTGTTGCTGTGGCGGTCAGAGCTCAGTAAAACCTTAATCCACTTGACTGTTGATGGGTGGGGCTGGGTTCCCTCCCTGTTGGTTGTTTTGCCTGAGGCAACCCAACACTGGAGCCTACCCGTGCTCTTTGGTGGGGTTAATGGCAGACTCTGGGAGGGCTCACGGCAAGGAGAGCTTCCCAGAACCTCAGCTGCCAGTGTCCTTATCCCCACGGTGAAAGAGAGCCACCACTCGCCTCTGCAGGAGACCCCCCAACACCAGCAGGTAGGTCTGGTTCAGTCTCCCCCAGGGTCACTGCTCCTTCCCCTGGGTCCCGATGCACACATTACTTTGTGTGTGCCCTCCAAGAGTGGGGTCTCTGTTTCCCCCAGTCCTGTCAAAGTCCTGCAATCAATTCCCGCTAGGCTTCAAAGTCTGATTCTCTAGGAATTCCTTCTCCCGTAGCCAGACCCCCAGGTTGGGAAGCCTGACGTGGGGCTCAGAACCTTCACTCCAGTGGGTGGACTTCTGTGGTATAAGTGTTCGCCAGTCTGTGAGTCACCCACCCAGCAGTTATGGGATTTGATTTTACTCTGATTGCGCCCCTCCTACCGTCTCACTGTGGATTCTCCTCTGTCCTTGGACGTGGGGTATCCTCCTTGGTGAAGTCCAGGTTCTTCCTGTCAATGATTGTCCAGCAGCCAGTTTTGATTCTGGTGCTCTCGCAAGAGGGAGTGAGAGCACGTCCTTCTACTCCGCCATCTTGGTTAATCATCTTCGATTGTTTACTTTTGAAAGAGCTCTTTTTTAAAAAATCAATGCAAAAAACAGATAAATCCAGAGAGAAAAATGAAAAATTTATATTTTTAGGCTACTAACTTAATTCTGGATATTTATCCTAAGGAAAAAATCATATATTCATATAAAGATTTAAATACCTGGGGTGGGACCAATGACTTGTAAGGAGGGTGGGAGATAATTATTGGACACTTAGTATCAGGCACAGTGTACAGTTATGTGGTACTTGTCTCTGCCTGAAGTAGATTTTAATAATGCACTGGAAACAAATGGGTGGTTGCTGGTAGGGTGAGGGGGGATGGAGGGAGGGAGCAGTGTGAGCGAAACAGGTGAAGGGGATTAAGAGGTACAAATCTCCAGTTCTATAATAAGTAATGGGAATACAATATACAGCATAAGGAAGATGATCAATAATATTGTAATAACTTTGTATGGGGACAGATGGTTACTAGACTTGTGGTATTCATTTCATACTGTTTGCAAATGTCAAATTATATAGTATACCTGAGACTAACAATATTGTACATCAACTATATTTTAAATTAAAAAATTTTTAATAAATAAATACTGCACTGGAGAATCACACATCAGTCACTTTTCAAAGGCTTATTTTCCAGAAAAGAGAACCCTTGCAAAAAACATCCAAAATCAGAATGGCTGTCGCTTTAGCCAAGATCAACCGAGGAACATTAATTCGAGGATTGAACAGCATATCCAGATCCTCCAAATCAGTTGCCAAACTTCTGCAGCCTCAGCTTGCTTGCAGACTTTTAGAGTTAAGGGACATATCTCATCGTCTGCTCAAGGAAGTTAATACACCAAAGCAACCCCTATATAACCTGCAGGTAAATAAATACTGCATTTGCACAGGCTATGGATCTTTTTTTAGGAAGTATTTTGAAATTGTAAGATTTGGAAAATGAAAATGTAGCACATTTGGTTGTCCTAGATGTGAAACAAGAATAGTTGGATAAGAGAAATAAATAGATGGGCCTTTTTTCAGTATAGTATATTCTCTCGTTTAAATAAATGTGAAAAAGGAAGTAATGCAGACTTTTTTCTCCCTTGTTATTTGAACTAAATGAAACTATCAATTTCAAATGGTTCAACCTAAATATAAGCATGCAAATTACCACTTATGTCAAATCTGAAAGAAATTCTACAACAAGCCTTAAAAATGATGTGCTTTGTGTCCTTTTCCCCATAACCTTGTTATGTTTCCGAGATAATCTTTTACATAACATATTGAGTATATTTAGCTATAAACTCATTTTGATAGACCTGTCAGTGTCCAGGTCTGTTTCAAATACGTGTTCTATGTTGTTTTATTGAGGCCCTATTATATTTTGTCAAAGTTTTTCAGGACCAGTTTCTTTTTTTCTGAACTTTATGGCACAGAACTCTGGGTTTTTCAATCTGGGCATTACTCAAAGCATCCCTTTGTTGAAGGGAGAGTTAAGCCAGAAAGGAGATGTATTAGTTCTTGTACTCAATCCAGAGTTCAGAAGGTTTCAGGCATAGCTGGATATAGGTACTCAAATGATACCTTCAGGATCCTGTTTCTCTCTTTTACTGATCTCTTGGCTCTGCTTTCTCTGTGTTGACTCCATTCATAGACTGACTTTCCCCTCGTGGTCACAAGATGATTTGCAATTGTTCCCAGGCTACATCCTTCCAGGTTCAACTACAGCAGAAAAGAATGAGTCCTTGACCCAGCATTCCTGGCCAAGTCCTGAGGTTCACTCTTAGAGAATGGCTTACCTCTTAACCAGGGAAATGGGGGTGCATTGATTGGCCTAGGACTTGATTACCTGCTTCATTTCTAGAGTAGGGGTTGGAGCCCCATCGAGACAACATGACTTAAGAATGGGGAAAGGATGAATCCTCAAACAAAAATCTGTGTTGTTTTAAGAAGATGAGAAAATAGATGATGGGTGGCTAAAATAAACAAAATATTCAGTATATAGGAATCTCTTTTTAATAAAAGATTTTGACATTTCCAGAAATCATCAGATATTTCAATTATGAATTGCCTGAGACAACATTTATAAAAGGCTCCTTTATAATACCTGATGTTTGAGAAAGTAAAAAATGGTTTCTGTTTGTTAACCATTGGATTTCTGAGCACTATAAGGCTTATTCCTGTATCTTTAGATCATCAAAAAGAAACATAGCTGAACTGTATTATTTTAAATTCCCAATGAAATGTCTTTCTGAATCTAATGTTTTGCCTTGCTGTTTCTTTCCTTGCATTGTTAGACCCATAGTTTTTATAGAGAGTTGACATAAGAAGTATCCTTTGAAGAATATTTCTGTATTTATTATGAAATTATGTTTAAAGACACTGTCCATTATTGTTATTTACAGTCTTTCTTTTTTCTCCTCTTTGCTAAGTTAAAACTGTGAAGGAGCTGAGATTTTACACTATTTATGAGCTAACAAGTTAGCCTGCCAGTTATAGAAATACATAGGCACACACACTGCCAGAAGAGACAAGCAAAAGCAGCAGCCAGAGCAGTATCTTGTGTCAGTTCCCACAGAGCAATGTGGTGACAGCCAGATGTTACCTATGCATGTAGTAAGTTACATTGCAGGAGAGGAACCTTGAAATCAGGAGACTCATCTTTTTATAGGGATCCTGGCACGTCTGCCCAGCATCTGAGAGAGAAGGGGGTGGGGGAGGGAGAGGGGGAGAGAGAGAGAGAGAAAAACAAATGTTTCTGGAGGGTAAGGAGAAGGTTTTATCTTTAGTGCCCTGTGACATATCTTGGGAAGTACATCTCTAGATCTCTCCAAAGGAATATACTTCCTCTAGCTTACAAAGCTGTTTGCTATTCAACCATATCCTTTGCTCAGAAGGCCCAATCTGCACAGCTGGGGGTCCCCAACCCAGTTAGGAACTGGGCTGCACAGCAGGAGGTGAGCGGCGGGTGAGCAAGCGAAGCCTCATCTGTATTTGCAGCCACTCCGCATCACTCGCATTACCGCCTGAGCTCTGCCTCCTGTCAGATCAGTGGCAGCATTAGATTCTCATAGGAGCGTGAACCCTACTGTGAACGGCGCATGCGAGGGATTTAACTTGCATGCTCCTTATGAGAATCTAATGCCTGATGATATGAGGTGGAGCTGAGGCGGTGATGCTAGCGCTGGGGAGCGGCTGCAAATAACAGGTTATCATTAGCAGAGAGGTTTGACTGTGCAGAGACCATAATCAATTGCTTGTAGACTCATATCAAACCCTATCAGTGGGGCTTCCCTGGTGGCGCAGTGGTTAAGAATCTGCCTGCCAATGCAGGGGCACAGGTTTGACCCCTGGTCCGGGAAGATCCCACATGCCGCGGAGCAACTAAGCCCGCGAGCCACAACTACGGAGGCCTGCGCACCTAGAGCCTGTGCTCCGCAACAAGAGAAGCTACCACAATGAGAAGCCTGCACACTGCAACAAAGAGTAGCCCCCGCTCACCACAACTAGAGAAAGCCCAAGCACAGCAATGAAGACCCAACACAGCCAAAAATAAAATAAATTAATTAAACAAACAAACAAAAACCCTATCAGTGAGTGGCAAGTGAAGACAAGCTCAGGGCTCCCTCTGATTCTGCATTGTGGTGAGTTGTATAATTATTTCATTATATATTACAATGTAATAATAATAGAAATAAAGTGCACAATAAATATAATGTGCTTGAATCATCACGAAACCATCGGCCCCCACCCCTGGTCCATGGGAAAATTGTCTTCCATGAAACCAGTCCCTGGTGCCAAAAAGGTTGGGGACTGCTGCTGTACAGGAATGAGAGATATCTATGGCGAATTGTCTCACAATACTCATGACAATTCAGTGGCAGGAAAATAATCTCCCTTTCCAGTGGAATCTGTTTCCTTCTATCCAGTAATGAGAACTAAAAAACACAATGTGCTTGTCTTTTGCCTTGACTGACAGTGAGTTTCCACAGGTGAATTTAGAGCTCATTTGTGATAACTTATTCCAGGAAATGAGATGAAGGAACCAGGTTGAGGGACTAAGTGATTTGTCCAGGGTCCATATACTGTCTCTTTTGACATCAATACAGAATCAACACCTATGAAATATCTTCTCCTTTGCTCTTATTCTAATTGTCTTAGGAGCTAGCTTTAATTTTTAAAATTCTTATCAATAAAATATTTCAAAATATATAAAAAATAGTTTATCAGAAGTCCCACCCAAATTTAAACTGGTAGTAATATTTTGCCATATTGCCTTTAGATACCTGTTTTATAAAAAGAAATATAATTAACCATGCTCCGATCCCTTCCTTTTTTTTTTCTACCAAAGGTAATCATTATCCTGAAGTTGATGTAAGCATTTCCATGCATATTTTATATTTTAACTACATTTGTATGCATCTGTCATCCTATGCATATTTAAAATTTATATAAATGATATGATACTATACTTACCCTTCTGAAACTTCCCTTTTCACTCAACATTTTTGATATATATAGCTATGGTTCTATGATTTATTACTTTAACTTCTTTGTGGTATTCCATTATAAGAAAAAATAATCCACAGTTTATCTGTTACTGAACAGATGGACAATTTAGTTTCCAAAATTTTTGTATTACAAACAGTGCTTCACTGAACACTCTTTTAAATGACTCCTCGTCCGTATGTATGAGACATTTCTCCAGGTATATATCTACAAGGGGGATTGCTGGGTCATGAGGGATACACATCTTCAATTTTATTAGCTGTTGTCAAAATGCTTTTTAGAATGGGTACATATTCTTGGGAGCCTTTGTGATTTTTGAATTTGAGGATAATTTCAATTCTGGAAAACTCCTAGCCATTATTTCTTCAAGTATTGCCTCTTTCTCATTTTATCTAATCTCATCTTCTGGAATGCCTACTAAACATACTTTGGACCTTCTCAGTTTATTCTTTATGTCCACTTACCTTCTTCATATTTTCCTTTTCTTTATCTCTTTTTGATACATCCTGAATAACTTCCTCTGACCTGTCTTCCAGTTAACCAGCTCTCTCCAGCTGTATCTAATATGCTCTTTTACTTATTAAATGTATTTTAAATTTCAAACATTATATTATCTCTAGAAATTCTATTTGGTGTTTTTCCCCAAATTTCCACTTCTTTCAAAGTGTCCTTTTATAGGTTTATTTCTTTTTAAAAATCTATTTTAAAAATACTTATTTATGGTCTTTTAAAATATTATTCTTTGAGACTTTGGGGGGATGCTAATCTTTCTGACTATTGTGATCTACATTGTGTCTCCTCATTATTCCTTTGTTTTGTTTTAATTTAAAGTTTTTCTCCAATAAGGATTAAAAAAAAAAATAGAGGGGCTTCCCTGGTGGTGCAGTGGTTGAGAATCTGCCTGCCAATGCAGGAGACACGGGTTCGAGCCCTGGTCTGGGAGGATCCCACATGCCGCGGAGCAGCTAGGCCCATGAGCCACAATTACTGAGCCTGCGCGTCTGGAGCCTGTGCTCTGCAACAAGAGAGGCCACGATAGTGAGAGGCCCGCGCACCGCGATGAAGAGTGGCCCCCACTTGCCGCAACTATAGAAAGCCCTTGCACAGAAATGAAGACCCAACACAGCCATAAATAAATAAATAAGTAAATAAATAATTTTTAAAAAATGCTGGGTGATACCCATGCTTAAAAAAAAAAAAAAAAAAGAAATCCCTTCTGGCCTTGGTGGTAGAACTGTTCTTCTAGAGGATTTTGCTTGTGCTCTGGAGGTATCAGTCCCTGGTGGAGACCAGCTTCCTCACCTTCTTTTTGGACTGGTGGGTGCAGTTTTTCTAGTCCCCCTTTCACTGAGATTGCAGCTCTGCAAAGGCCTGATCCTCACCTCATGCGCATCCAAGTCTCATCTCCAGGATCTTTATTAAAACTCAAGCCCCCAGCCATTATTTCAGGATCCAGTAGCAACCCCAGAGTTCCTGGGACATAATCTCACACACTTACTGCTTGGCTTTTAGTTCCCTTTTCTTTCCTGGCATAGGAGGACTTCTTCCTTCCTTCCTCTCCCCTCCCTCCCTTCCTTCTTTCTTTCCTTCCTTCCTTCTTTCCACTTTTTGTAAACTCAGTCTTGTATTAAATTTTTGGAGTTTGATTTTATATAGAATTTCTAGATTTTTGTGTGTGAGAGGTTCCCCACTAGCTAGTCTGCCACGTTACTGGAACTAGATGTCCTTCAGCTTTACTTCTTAATATCTTTTACAAGTTATAAGATGGTTAAATTTCTTTTTGGAAGTAAATGAGGTGTAATTCTACTTTTTCATTCACTTGGTAAACATTATTTTTATTGAAAACCTGACATATAAAATCAAGAGTTTAGGTACTAGGGATTCATAGATGTCCCATGGACTATAAGGATGATAGGCAAGTCAGCAATGTCAGTAGAGTGTACTGAGTGCATGATTAAAGTGTGCAAAGTGTACTATGGAAGCATCAACAAGGAGCGTATAATTCCTAAGAGTGTAATCAGTGTAGGCTTTCTAGAAGATAATACTGGATCTGAGACTTGAAGGAAGGGAAATTAGCCCAGTGAAGAAGTAGGAGAATCATTCAAGGAAGCGAACAGTGTATATTAAGAAGCTGAGGCAAGAGAGAGCATGACTTATGTAGGAAATGTAAGTAGTTCCATATGGCTGAAGTGCGATAAGTGGGAACAGTCCCAAGTCAGAACTTCTGGGGTCCTTGAGCGTTAGGAGTGAGGAAGAAGCTTTTCTTGGGTAATATGTATTAGCTAGGGTGGAGATTCAGGATTGCCACTGAACGGAACCTAAGTTGTAGCAAGGAAGAAAACAACATAGCTCAAATGTGAAAGTCTCAGTGAGGAAAGAAATAGAAGTATGAATAGTGAAGATAATGACCTGGAGAATTAAAAGAACAACAGAGTAATATATGAGGTGTGGTGGAGGTCAGTGAATTGGTCTGTGAATGGAATGTATCCATGGTGCCAGAGTGTGCTGAGAGGTAAGTGGCATAGCACAGAGTTCAGCTTACCTGGAGTAGATTCCAGCATGAATTACTTCAAGAATTGTCAGGTTGGGGCTTCCCTGGTGGCGCAGTGGTTGAGAATCTGCCTGCCAATGCAGGGGACACGGGTTCATTCCCTGGTCCTGGAAGATCCCACATGCCGCGGAGCAGCTAAGCCCCTGCGTCACAACTACTGAGCCTGCGTGCCACAACTACTGAAGCCTGCGCACCTAGAGTCCGTGCTCTGCAACAAGAGAAGCCACTGTGATGAGAAGCCTGTGCACCGCAACGAAGAGTAGCCCCCGCTCACTGCAACTAGAGAAAGCCCGCGCACAGCAACAAAGACCCAGCACAGCCTAAAATAAATAAGTAAAATTTAAAAATTAAAAAAAAAAAGAATTGTCAGGCTGCCTGTGTCAAGATGGAACTTTATGGTGTGTAGAAATATAAGAAGTGAAATATGGAATTACTATGCCAGGGGATATGCTTTGTGGATGCATGGAGGGCATCACTTTAGAAAGGTAAGCGGCCTAGTTTACCTATCAGAAGGTAAGTGTCAAAGATCCTCTTCATGTGCTCTGTCTCATCACTGATCTGAGGATGATGAATGATGGAAAGATGCATTTCTACCTTAAATGGTTCTACCAAAACTCTGCTGGCTATCATGTAGCTTGGAATGCCAGTCAGGCAGATTACTTCCCTCAAGAACTCGAAATAGAGGAGCATTGTCATTAGGACACTGCCTATAACTAGGTAGTGTTTCAGCTTTTTGGTGTGGTCTGAGATGAAGCATATAGTGATGGTCTCGTCAAGAGAATTAGACTATAGACACTGTCACAGGAGCTCTCTTGACAATCTATCCAGGGCTTTTTGGTTGCATGCTCAGCTGTAGAGTGTGTACTGTGTATCTTAGCATATTTAATGATATTGTGCCAAATATGAACTACCCAAAGACCCAGCCAATATAAGTGGCCTGAAGAGATTCCAGTGGCTTGTGACATGAGCACAGAGTTGGGGTCAGGGCTGTCCAATTGGCCATCTTGTTGAAAGAGACTTCCTTTGCACCTGGCTCTATGGGTGCTGAGTCAGGTTGCTCCTCAAACCTTTCCCCATTCTGCAGGGCTGAGATTATAGTGGTATACCTGCTCCTTCTACAAGGGGCCTTAGAAACGGAAAACTGAGAAGTTCCTGGTGATTTTTAATATCCCCAGCAGCAGTACTTACAGAATGCTGCATCTGCTTAGCCTTGTAAGCTGCCTGGCTGAGTGAAGCTTGCAGCTTAGGCTTCAGTGACCTAGATAATTGGTTTGAATGCTGACTTCAGCCAAGACACGTCAGCTCCCAGACATAGTTGTTGACTTTGGCAGCCCAATGCAGGGCCACAGGACCAGGAGCTCTTTCTGTGATAGAATCTTCCTTATAGTGGCATTAGGGATGTCTATTTCTACTTTGTACAGACTCTGTGGAGTGGCATAGGCAAGAAATGGGCAAAGTAAAGAAAACTCTTAGCCTCAAAAGTGCGTGTGCCGGGCTTCCCTGGTGGCGCAGTGGTTGAGAATCTGCCTGCCAATGCAGGGGACACGGGTTCGAGCCCTGGTCTGGGAGGATCCCACATGCCGCGGAGCGACTGGGCCCGTGAGCCACAACTACTGAGCCTGCGCGTCTGGAGCCTGTGCTCCGCAACAAGAGAGGCCGCGATAGTCAGAGGCCCGCGCACCGCAATGAAGAGTGGCCCCCGCTTGCCGCAGCTAGAGAGAGCCCTCGCACAGAAACGAAGACCCAACACAGCCATAAAAAAAAAAAAAAAAAAAAAAAAAAGTGCGTGTGCCATAAGTGGATCCAAGTGAACTTGTGCTGCCTTTTTCAGGATGAAGGTCAGAGGCTTATTATCTAAGTAAAGTTTCTTCCTCACCCCCACCCTCCAAGGTAGACTCCAGTTTGGGGTTTAAACTGTAAACCTCACAAATATCAGGAACTTCTGTAGCTCCTTGATGGGCTTGCCATGAGGCTATCTTGGGTGGTATAGTTCAAGACCTGGGAAAAAAGGACAATTTCTAGAAAGTATAAGTCTTGGAATCTTGAAGACATACTTTTGCAGGTTGGCCAAGAGGTTGGGACATCTGAGCTTTTATAGGACCACCTGATTAAGAGCTCATTCAAGAACAATGCTCCACAGGATGTTAATACTGGGATAAATAAAGTCAGATAGCTTTCTTTTCTGTGGACTGCTAGGAGTCTTTCCTGTCTTTACAAGTATTGTGGGTTGCTAAGCAAAGACATGATCATGTAGCTTTCCCAAACCTATAGGAAACACTATTTTCTGAACCTATAAAAGCAGTCAGTGCTTCTTCCAACACTTATTTGTGAATCACTGTTAAGAGTTTTTTCCCCTATAACTCCCTTGATATCTCTCATCAAGATGGTTTTCGACAACATAAATTAAGTTGGACCTGGTAATTCTCCAACCTGCAGGTTATCTGTAAGTGGGTCTCTATTTTCTAAACAGCTTATAGTTTGCTTTTTTGTGATTTATCTCATTATTAGTGAAAATAAGATGAATATAGATATTTTTTATGAGACAAGGCAGTCAGAATTATGTGGGAGAAGTGGAACATGAAATAATGTGGGAGAAATTTAGTTAAAGATTGAAATATCCATGTATCTTATATGTTAATATTACCAAATTCAAAAAAGAAATATATGGGTATAGTATTGATATCAAGATACTTTTAACTTAAAATGCAAATAAAATTCATGTAACAATGAGGTTAAGATAAAAATTTTTGAAATAGGCCAAGACAATCTAGACAAAGTCTTCCATTTTCCAAATTTCTCCTGTTTATCTCAGTTTTTACCATACACTGTTCCTGCTCATAGCAAACCAAAATGAAACAGTGTGGTTTATAATATGAAAAACATGTATTGCAAGTGAGTCATAAAATGGAAAAATGGCTACTTAGCCAGTAGCCACATAAATTTTGGAGGAAATGTATTTTCTACAGGCCTGATTTATTACAGGAATAGCAAGTATTTATTAAAAGCATTAAAATGGTGAAACAGTGAACCTTAGGCAATATACAGATTCGTCGTTGAGAAGCATAACATATATAAAATACATATTTATTTTGAAACTAATCAATTTTAATTACTTTTAGGTGAAGGACAAAAATCTGAAAAAGAAAGATGCAGGGAAACAGAAACAGAGAGTAATTTTCCCTGCATGCAGACACCACTTTTATTTTTATTGTATGTGGCCTACCAATTATTGACTATGGACCTTCCACTTAAACATTCATATATTCACAAACTCATGAACCTTTTACTCTACTAGGAGGCATTCTGTTGGAGTATATCTGATTTCCTTCCTAACCTCTGCGCCCTACTTATATGTTTGTCTCCTTATAGCCCAATAGTGGGATTCAATGTCATGCTATCATTTTGATTCTTTCAGCAAGAGGGAAAGAGCAGCAGCTGCTTCATTTCATGGAAACTCTTTCCAGAAGCCAGGAACTCTGGGAAATTTTCCAGACTGACTTATGGAGAGAGTGGGCTAAAACTGCCCCCACCTATGCCTATGTGTAGGAGTTGGTATGGCCTGAAAGGTAGGGAATAAAAAGGGAAACTCCCCTTCCCCCTCCCTCCTTACCCCACCATCTCTTAGCTACTAGGCTAGACAGTATTCTTGGCTTTGGCATTCCATAAATCACTTGAGAGAAGAAGGGAAATTGTGATGGGCAGTTTTGTTCTTCATCAGTAGTGACAGCAGTAAGCAAAAACTGAGTATAGTACAACAACAAGCACTTAGAACAGGACCTGGTACACAGTGCCATGTAAATGTCTGTTCAATAAAATATTATCACATGTTCTTCAGAAGCACCTTTTAAAAGGCTGCAATATACAATTGGGTGGATATAGCATAATTTACTGAGCCATTCTGCTATCATTGTTTCAGTTTTTCAGTGTTATAAATAACTTTTTAATGAACACATACATACTCTTCTAATTGGTGTGCATTTTTACTGTGCATTTACATGATTTTAGGATACAGCCTGTACCTTTTGGGAGTTACTGAAGCCTCTGAGTGGCTTGGCTTTTACTTCAGAGGAGCATGGCTAACCGCCACTTCACTGCTGAATGGGAAGGGAATGTTTTTCCTAATGTCATCATTTCATATCCTTATAGCTCAAGGCAACAGAGGTAGCCTGTAAGAGAGTATAGGTCCCTTAATCTGAATATATTATACTGGTCCCTTAAACTGAATATATTATACTGTTATGTTGAGGCAGGGACACCTTCTAGAAGGTAGAAACATCTGAGAGACAAATTCTTTATTGGTGTAAACGTCTACATTTCAAAAAGCATGCTGAATATGAGCACAGAGTATTTCCTGAAGCTTAATGATCATCTAAGGTTAATGCCTGGCCTTCAGCAGTCTCATGATTAAAATTTCCAAGCAGGTCATTAATCTCCAGGAAATGCTTGGTATTTTGATTGCTGTTTGCTTAATTGAAGAGGTGAAGAATTTAGTAAAGGATGACTACATTAATTTGGACAAAGACTGCTTTTCTAACAGGCAGAGCGGCACCCCCTAGTGAGCACACTTGGTAAATGTAAGAAAGTTAAAGTAATTCAGATTTTGGAAATGCAAGAATTTTTATAGATTTGTCATAGATTTAAATTAGCAAAAGAAAGTATCTTTTTGTAAAGGAGAAAAACTATATATTTTCAGGATGTGAGAAAACTCAGATCTAAAGTAGATGACTTTATAAATATCTGAATTCTCATTTTACAATAACATTGTAAAATTTAACATTGTAACATTGAAAATTTTTTGTTTTAATAAGAAAACGCTTTCGTTTTTTCAGGTCAGAAAGGGATCTTTCTTTGAAATCATTTCTTTCCCAGCAAAGACTGCTTTAACTAGCATAATGTATGCTTCATATGCAGCACTCATTTATTTGGTAAGTTAAAAAAATTATTAGAATCTAGAAATAAATATACTTATTTTATGTAAAGATGTACTGTATAGTCCATTCATAAACCAAGGTATTTAAATTCTCTTGTTACACAGAATAATTTTACATTAAAAAATTACATTTCTAAGGAGCCAAGTCAATCCACCAAAAACTAAGTTGCTTAAATAACTAAAATTATTTTATTTTTATAAAACTTATTACTATCTGCTCAAAACATTTTGGTTTTGCTTTCATTTAGCTACAGTTGTTTTGTTTCAGCCATTGTGCCATGGTTGGTTAAAGTTCAGTATTCTGTCTTTCGAATTCCAGAAGTGTTCATTAAAAAGCATGACAAAAATATAAAGAATTTTATAAATTATAAGGGTTATTTTCTTTTAATCCACTGCCATTTATACTTATCTTTAATTTTTTAAAAAATGTATAACATACAAACAGAAAAGTACACACCTTGATGAATTATCAGAAAATTTATTAATCTATGTATCACACAGGTCAAGAAACAAAACATTATACCATCATGTTAGAAGACTCTTTCTTGCCCCTCACAATCACTAACCTCTTTTTTTTTTTAATTAATTAATTTTATTTATTTATTTTTGGCTGTGTTGGGTCTTTGTTGCTGCGTGCAGGCTTTCTCTAGTTGCGGTGAGCAGGGTCTACTCTTCGTTGTGGTGTGCAGGCTTCTCATTGTGGTGGCTTCTCTTGTTGTGGAGCACGGGCTCTAGAGCGTGCAGGCTTCAGTAGATGTGGCACGTGGGCTCAGTAGTTGTGGCTCACGGGCTCTAGAGTGCAGGCTCAGTAGTTGTGGCGCACGGGCTTAGTTGCTCCATGGCACGTGGGATCTTCCTGGACCAGGGCTCAAACCCATGTCCCCTGCATTGGCAGGCGGATTTTCAACCACTGCACCACCAGGGAAGTCCCACTAATCTCTTCTGTAAAGGCAATCATTATTTTGACTTCTAATACCATAGTCAGTTTTGTTTGAGTTGTATATAAATGAAATCGTATACTATATGTTCTTTTGTATTTGTCTTGTTTTGCTTAACATTATCATTGTGAGATTTGTTGCCTATAACAGTAGTTTGTTGATTGTCATTGCTGTGTAGTATTCCATTGATTGAATATATAGCTATTTATCCATTCTATTTTTGAATATTTAGGTTATTTACAACTTTGGCTATTGTGAATAAGGTTGCTATGAATATTCTTGTACATGTGTTTTGGTGAAATTGCTGGATTGTAGAATTTGCATATGTTCATCTCTAGTAGATATTGCCAAAGTTTTCCCAAATGGTTTTAACAATTCATCCTGGCAGATTATTAATCCTAGTTGCTCTGTATCATCACTGACACTTGGTATTGTCAATCTTTTCCAGTATAGCTGTACTTGCGGGTATGTAGTACTATCACCTTGTGGTTTTAATTTGCATTTTCTTGATTATTAATGAGATTGAATACTTTTATACATTAATTGGACATTTGGATATCCTCTTTTGTTAATTTCTGTTAGTCTCTTCTCATTTTCCTACTTGGAGTTGTCCATCGTTTTATTATCAAATTGTACTTTTAAGTATATTACTAGAACAAGCCCTTTTTTGGTTGAATATGGGCAGATTTCTTTTATTTTGTGACTAGCCTTTCACTTTCAGCAGTGTCTTTTAAAACAGAAGTTCTTAATTTTAATGTAGTCCAATTTATTAATCTTTACATTAAGTGCTTTTTATGTCTTAATTAGGGAATCTTGACGTACATCCTAGGTCCTGAAACTACTCCCTCTGATATATCCTAGGAACTTTGTTATTTTGCCTTTCACTTTTAGATTACATCTGGAATTGGTATGAGGTAAGGGTAAAATTTTTCCTCCATTGGTATCCAGTTGATCCAACTCAATTTATTGGGTAAGAAAAAACCCTTTTCCTATTGCCCAGAACACCTCTTTTTTAATAAATCAAATGTTCTTAGATATGTAGGTCTGTTTATATTCTCTCTGTTCTAGTCAGCTGATCTGTTTGTCTTCTTGCACCAATTCAACACTGTATTATTTACAGGAGCTTTACAATAAGTCTTGATAACTGGTAGAATTTCTCTTTCCAATCTATGAACATGGTATATTCCTCTGTTTATTTAGATCTTCTTTAATTTCTCTTAATAATTTTTATGGCTTTTTTTGTTAGAGGTCTTTTACATATTTGTTAATATTTTTGATCATATTGAAACACACAATAATAAAGGTTAAATTTTCCCCATAATCCATAGATTCAGTGCAGTCCCAATTAAAATCTGAGCAGGTGTATATGTGTACATTGACTAGTTTATTCTAAAATTTATAGGGAAATGCAAATGGTAAAGAATAGCCAAGACATCCTTGAAAAAAACAAAGTAAAAGAACTTTTTAAACATATTTACAGTTTCAAAAACTCTGAATTTATCAAATAAAAAATGTTGCAAGTCTTTTAAATTTTTGAGAAATGCTCAGTATCTTAAATGTGAATCTCATACACAATTGATGCAAATACACTGCAGGAAATGGGTGGGATGAAACAGCTATAGTGAAACTAAAACAAACTAGATTAAAACCCAAAATTTCTCTAATTTTTCAAAGGCTTTTGAGATCACCCTACATGATTTGTCATGCTATAAACTTTCTAAGTAGGTAATAGAAACCGTTTTTTGGTGACCTCTGATAATTGATCATGTATGCATCCAAGATGTAGGAAACGTCAGGGCTAGAATTACGGTTTTGAAGGCAAAAAACATATATGTTGGAAGTTAATGCCCCGTGAGTGGAACCATGCCAAGTGAAAAGAGTAGAAAGTCGACAGAAATGTGAAGAACAGCTTACATTTAAGGTGAGCTAAGAAGAAATCCATGAAGGAGACAAAGGACCAATAATTAGAAAAGTAGGAAGTGAAACAGGAGAAACACTGGCAAGGAAATAGAGACTCAGGAAGTTGTGAGTGGTTAGGTGTCACGTACAAGCAGAAAAAGTCAAGTAAAATGAAGATCTGAAAAGTGTCCATTAGATCTAGTAGTAAAGATGTTGGAAGTAACCATCTTGAGAACTATTTCAGTGGTGTGATGGGATAAGGAAGACAGAAATAAGCAGGAAGAGTGAAGAGGAGATGATAAAATGGAAATCATGAATGTAGGCCCCGGTTTGATGAAGAAAAGAGTGTGTGTAGCAGTCAAGAGGGACACAGAGCCAGAGTGATTTTTAATTTTTAAATTTTAAGATAGAAGATATTTCAGCATGTTACAGGTTGCAGGGGAGGAGCTAGTCAAGAATGAGAGGTTGAAGAAGCAGGGAATAATTGATAGACGAAATGGTAGAGTATAGGTTAAAAGCAAAGATAGAGAGATGCTGACCTTGATCAAGACCCTTCATTTTCTGAGACTTGGACAGAATTGGTTAGAATGGGTACAGATAAAATGTTGTAAGTGAGGGAAGAAGAAATGTATCAAATAGGATAGGGCTTCCCAACCTTTTTTCACAGCATGGCATATATAGAAAATGATCATATTTGTGATAAATGGCTAAAGCTGTTTGCATCTGGAAGTGATGGACCTCAAGGTTTATAGCTCTAGATTTGGGTATACTCAGATACAAGTAACAAAAAATACCTGAGAATACCTTAATCAATACAGACATTTAAATATCTCTCTTAATTAGAAGTCTGGAGTTAGGCAATTCCCGGGTTTGTACAGTGGATCTACAATGTCATCATGAACCCAGGGCCCTTCCATCTTTCTCTTTGGCTCTCCTGTTTGTTGTTTTTGGTCCTTAGGTTTGTTGCCTCATGCTCAGGCCTTACATCCATATCAGTGTCCAAAGCAAGAGGGAGGAGATAGTAGAGGCAAAAGACAGAGTCTTTTTTACATAAAAGGAGGAAAAACTCTTCCAAAAATCCTTCCTATCTTCCTCCACAGCAGACATTTTTTTAGTTGGCCAGAACAGGGTCACATTGCCAAACAGTAACACAGGGAAGTGAAGGAAAGCATCTGGTGTCCGCCCATTCATAGTGGGAGACAGGCAAGAAAAGAGGAGGCAGGAGGTCAGGAGAAAAGAGGCTGTTCAAGCCAAGGCCCTGGATTCTTTCTCTGTTACCCTCTTCAGAAAAACCTTCTAAGCATTTATAGCCTATTATGTCACCTGGGAGGCATCTCTTTGGTAAAATAAGCTAGTTTAGGTGTTTTCATATTTTATAGATTTTATTATTCTTGTTGCTTGCCTTAAATACTTGGCATCATCATCTTCATCAGTAAACTTATAGGTTTAACAGACAGCTCTTAGTGATTCTCAATTTTTGAAGTTATTTTTCTCTATGTGCTTTGTTTTGACACACTAAGTACTGAATGGCATTTTTTGAGGGAAAGTGGATCACAAGTTTGCTTATAAATCACTGATCCATTAACTTACTAAATTCTTACCAAAATGTTTATGCCCTTCCAATTGCATACAATTGGTATAAGCAAAGTCTAGGGGAAAAAAAGTAAGAACAAAAACCTACTTTGAGATATTAACATGTTTGAGGACAAATTCCATCTCTCAGAAAATGTTTCAGAAATGTTTCATTTAATTAAATCAGAGAATAAAGATGTAAAACATCTAATGAATTGGGGAAAATATAAAGCATGTCTTTATTAAAGCATACTATGTTTTAATTTTCTTTCTAGATTATGGTATATTTATAATAAGGAATCAATCTCCTCATGTTTATCATGTGCCAGTGGTACCTGGAAGAAAGAGCTTAGTTTTTTTTTTTAATATTTATTTATTTGGGTGCGCCAGGTTTTAGTTGCAGCATTCAGGATCTTCGCTGCATGTGGGATCTTTAGTTGCAGCATGTGGGATCTACTTCCTTGACTAGGAATGGAACCTGGGCCCCCTGCATTGGGAGCACAGAGTCTTAACCTCTGGACCACCAGGGAAGTCCCAAACGTGCTTCTTTCTTAGAATATACAGATTAATGACTTTATGTTAAATGTTTTATTGGATTTTTATCTGTAAGTTTAGTAGCTTAAAAAGAAACCTTACTTAACATTTTTTATTATTATTAGACAGTCTGTGTTAATGCTGTGCTGGAGAAGGTAATGAAAATTTTCCAAGAAGAAGAACCCATAAGGCAAAACAGAGAGGAGAGTGAAAATCTTAGAAAAGCCTTTAAAGCCTTTTCTGAGCCTGTGCTTTCTGAGCCTCTGTTTCCTGAAGGTGAAGTCAAAGCAAAACCTTACAGGTCATTACAGGAGAAGCTGGAGAATATTTCAGATCGCCCCAAACTTCCTGCTAATAAGTTGAGTAATAAGATCCAGGTTTTACATTCTGTGTTTGACCAGTCAACTGAAATGAATGAATGAGCAAATCTGAACTTAAATATCACTGAACAGAACTTAAGAGTTATCTAATGACATTTCATCTGACAAAATTAGGAAACTAGTTTTCATATTCTGACTGCTCTGCTTTGAAAAAAAAAAACAGGGGGACTACTGCTAAAACGTCATTCTCAAGTATTTATATGGTAGAGAAAATAAAATGAATCGATGTAGTATATATGACTATGGATATTTTTTGATGAACCAGAAAATGTACCATTTGGTGTGTTAGACTCTATGCTATGGTTTATAATATGGGCATGTTTATAATACATTTATGTTTTTATTAAAGACTCATTTAGAGTATCTCTCCAATTACTTATCTGGGAGGGGAAAAAACCCTCCCTGTTAAAATGCCACATATCTTTTTCAGAGATAATAAAAGGATATATATATTTTCTATCTACAGGCTGTATAGTTTCAGTCTGCCTATTATCAGTTATTTTGAAACTCATCTGTAAAGTTATGAAGAACTTGTAATTCATAGATGTAAATTTATAAAACAAAATATTGTTTACAAGTCTGATGAGGTCTGTATATGAGAGCAAGACATGACATGACATTTTTAATTTCCACAGCTAGAGGAACAAATTAAGAACCAGAAGCCAAGGCCATATTACTCATTGTTGCCACTGGATCCTGAGAAAAAATGCTTCTGTGATTGGTCCTGCAAACCAGGGTCATGGATTTGCCTGCAGGAGGTACTTTGGTTTCCTCCATGCATTTTAAATTCTGGACACATGTTAAGTCACTGGAGGATTAGCACCTGATATAATAGGCTGGGATGTACCCATCCCAGAGATGGTACATTTGCTGTACCTGATGAGTAGCTGCTGCCAAAAATAGTATTTATAAAAAGCCCAGCCCTGGCTCATTAGTAGTCTAATGAATAGCAAGTGTTGGAATATGGGTAGCATGTAGCAATACATCAGAAAAAAAATGTAATAATATGTAGCAAAGGGCTCTGTAAGCACAGCCTTAATGATACATACTTTATTCACTTATTTTAACAATAACCAAAGGAAAGGATCCAGGTGGGCCCCTTAGAATATTAAGCCTTAATTCAGTCCTATGTCACTAAGAAGATTACTGTGGTTTGAAACTAAGCTCCAATTTTGACAAACAGCTTTTCTCACTCTGAATTAATAATCTGTTCATCCTAGTTCTTTCTGGTCCCACCTACTCTTATATTCTACTATGTGATGCTGAGTTTTAGATGATCAGTACCCAGGGTTTTATAGTACAGTGTGGGCACGACGCAACCAGAACAGCGTTGGCCATAAATAACTGGCATAGAAAAAGCAGGGTGAACCAACTTAGTATCAACCCTGCCTATAAACTCAGAAGACTCTGAGAAACACCGTATATCTCTTCTCTCTATAACATTTACATGAAACACTTAGTTGTACATACATGCACAAAATTCTATAAAAATAAAATTTAAAAAAACTTTATTTGAAAATTTCATATAGGCATTCAAAGTACCTTGGCTCGCTGAAACTTGCACATCTCGTAT
This sequence comes from Balaenoptera physalus, assembly GCF_965194825.1. Classification (NCBI taxonomy): domain Eukaryota; kingdom Metazoa; phylum Chordata; class Mammalia; order Artiodactyla; family Balaenopteridae; genus Balaenoptera; species Balaenoptera physalus. Next base: position 100,573,401 of record NC_138890.1, read on the forward strand.
GGCTGGGGAGCAGCTGTATCTTCCTTACTTTGAAACTGCCTTGACTGGAGAGAAACGGAGCCAAAGTTTACTTGGTCTTGATGTCAGGCAAATTAAGTTTCTTGTTTTTAAATTCAGCATGTAAACTGATCCCATTTTGGGAGGTATTTTTTAAGTGTAAATGGTCTGCTATATATTTGGAAAAACTGAACAGTTAAGATTTAAGCATTTCAGTGTGTTTAAATTTTACCTAAAAAAAATTATAACGATCAGTAGGGGAGGTGATGAATACATGCATCAATGAAACAAGAATGGAAGAATGCTGGTAATTGTTGAAGGTGGGTGGTGGAGGTTTATTATTCTGTTTACTTTGTATACATTAAAATTTTTCCATGATAAAGTCTGCTATATCAAGTCGGGATTTTCCCCCTAAATTTTTCTTAGTAGATCTAATTTTTTTAACCTTTCTCCACTTTGGTTATTCTAAATTATTTTCATCCTTCTTAAAATGCATATTCTAAACCTATAACCTTCAGGTTCCAATCAATCCAGAGGATTGGCTGAAATGTATTCTGTAGATCCTGATGATGATCCTGACATCACACTAAGTACATGTGCTTTTGAACCTTTCATTTATATGATTGTTAAAGATAATAAATGTGCCTCTTTTGGAAAAAGTTAATCATCTTTGGTATTGAAGCAAGGTTATTCTAAAAATACTTTCAAAACATACACAACATTTTTCATTGCCATAAAATTTTATCAGGAAGAACTCTGAATTACTTTGAAGACTCCAGTGGCATAAAAATCAGAGTCACACTTAAAAGGCTCATTAGAAAGAGTCACATAAATATTCCCATTGTCCACTGTCACTGTGTGAATCCTTTGCTTTATTCCTTTGGAGCACCACTTGGGTTTTGCTGATGGATCTTTAGGGTTTATAGACTGATACAGTCCTTCTCCTGTGGCCAAAGTAATTTTGTATTTATGCCAGGGGCAAACTATACATGGTCGTCCATCAAATTCCTGGGGAAAGAAATAATTGATTTTATAATATGACATTTCCAATGTTGACAATAAACCTCAGGCTCAGAACAGAATCTATTGCAGAAGAACCAGGTTAAAAAACAGGCTTCTCTTTTTTCCTGCCATTTACCAATTATTCAGCATAAGGCAGAATCTAATCTTAGCAGTCATCAAGTTCCTTTTGCAGTTGATAAGAAACCCAGTTTCTTAGAGCTCTATCAGAAGATAACTAGCTCAGGCAACTACACCATGTGACTGCAGTGTGTTGTTATCTGTTAGATATTAATGTCACTTTCTTGACAGAAATGGGGCAAGGGCTTCAAGTGCTTCTAAATGAATTTTCACTAGCTGGTGGAAGAATGGTAAGCTTCAGATATAATTTCAAGAGAGGTTACTAAAGGCATAAGTGCATATGTTAACTGAAGAGCAATTTATGACCCAAAGTAGTTAATTCCCAAACTTTTAACTGTCTTAAAGCAGTGCTTCTAAAATTTTAAAAAGCACGGGAATCACCTGGATCTTGTTTAAAGGCAGCTCTTGTTTAAGTTCCGTAGTCCAAGAGCAGGGCACAATATTCTGCATTTTTAAGACACTCCCAGGTGTCACCAGTGTTGCTGGTCTATGGACCACACTTTGAGTAGCAAGGTCTTACAGCTGTCATTATGGTCTGAAACCGAGGGAAATTCTTCCACACTATCATCCAGATGCTTACATTTTATCTCTACACCAGAAGTGCAGAAATGCTGTTTTGTACCACCCTCCCCCGCCAGAACCGTCAGCAAACAACGGTTTCATAATTCATAAATTCATTCATAATTTAAACACACATGTTTTAACATGAGGACAGGTGTGGAACTAGGTAGATATGAAGTGTAGAGAGAGTGGAACACTAAATTTAAGCATGTACTTTGTACCAGTCAGAGAGATAGAGAGAGTGAGGGGAGAGGGAGAAGGGGAGAGAGAGAAGTTTCATGAAGTAGAAAACAAGAAATTAGGCAGCTGGTTTGAGAATGCAAGGACGTAAGACAATGTCCCCATTCCTTCCTCAGTTAAGCCTTCACAGTGTTACTTCTTTCTTAAAATATATATTTTTATATCTTTATTAAATTATAAAAGTAATATATACACATTGGAAAAATTCAAACTATGTAGAAGTGTATAAAGTAAAAAGTGAATGTTATTTTTTATTTTTAAAAAATGGGATCTCATTAGACCTATTATTCTACGACTTGCTTTTTTCACTCAAAAATATATTGTTGACAATCCATGCCTCATTAATTTAATGGTTGTATACTATTCCATAGCATGGCTATTCATAATTTAAACTGTTTCCTATTGTTAAAACATTTAGATTTCCTTCAACTTTTCGCTACACTGAACCTCTCCTATATGTGTGTGTGTGTGTGTGTATATATATATATACTTTAGTGTATATATATATATATATACTTTAGTATATATATAGGTACGTGTATATATAATTAAACATTTGTGCGATAATATGCAGGGTAGATGTCTTAGAGTATATTTGCTAGGTCAGAAGACAGGCATATTTTTCATATTTACCTGTAAAATGGTTTTCTTTACATTGTAGTGTTGTGAATTCCTAGAATATTGGTAATTGTACTCAAAGCATTAAAATATAGTTCAAACCCAAATATAAATTATTTTTGAATAGAGACTGTAAATATAGTAAGAATATAAATAGGAAACATCTGAGTTTGTTGAGAATAGATTTAATTTTACATACCTCTATTTCTCCTAAATGTAAAGGTCCTCCTGAGTCTGCAAAGGAATTGAATATTACATCTAGTCACTAAAAAAAAAAAATGAAATTTTGAAGTTTCGTGGATAGTCAACAAATACAAGGTTTACAAATGAAAACTAAAATCTTACGGTAACAGCGAATATCCATAGCATGATATTCTCCTCTGTGGTAGAAAATGACCACTTCTCTATCATGGACAACAGCTGTCATTCTTTCAGATTTTTTAATATCTTCTTCTCTGCCAACACAGACAGAAGAATATTTCTTCGTTTCAGGATCTTGCTCAGAGCCATCAGGATCCATGCTAGTTGAACAACAACAAACCACAAACAAAAAAAGAAAGAAAAAAAATGACAGGTGGTCTTCACTAGTTCCACTACACTTAACTCACAGAGATAATCATATCATAAGAGAAGACTTATTTCTCTGAGACTGATGGAGGTACTTTTTTTGTAGCTATATAAAATAAAAAAAAAATACTGGATAATAGTCATGATTGTCAGCTAGAGCTCTTAAAACTTGCCAAAATTAGGGAGGACTGCCTACTTTGAGGCTGGACTAGTAACTTGATTCACTTCATTGCATTAGACAGATATTTCAGAACTCCTAAGATACAGACACTAAAGTATCACTATCCTTTTATTCCCTCTCAAATTCAGTGGTAAACAACATCTGCCTATTATCCATGTTGTTTTCAGCTTCTGCTGAAGGTAGGATTTTTCAATAGTCTGAATAGTCTTGGACCCCTTGGTTGACGTGGCTCACTTGGTTTTGCCTGGAGTGGGCAAGCCAGCTCTTATAGATCAACCAGATAACTGTATTCTAGTGGAAGGGGATAAATGTGAATGGATGTCTTCCATTTGCTTAACTCACACAGAAAATGTCATTACTTTCTTCTGTCTTATTTGGGCATTCAAAAAGATGACTTTCTCCTCAATTTATAGAAGTATATAAATTTTAGGGAATTTGTAGGTATTCTAAATATATTTTTTTCTTAGCACAGATATTCAGCCTATTTCTTTGAAAGCAACCCTTCAAAGAGACTTCTGTGTACTTTAAGAACACAGCCATAGTCTGTTAATTCCATAAGAAAGAAACATCAAGATATATCATTGTCAGGCATTTAAGGCCCCATGTAGAGGATTTTCCCAAGGGCCTCCCATATGAGGGTATTTAAGTTTTTCTCCTATGATAGTTTCTAAATAAAACTATATATCATGTTTTGCCAAGAATTTCTATATTTGTTCTTTCTCCACTTCTAATTCTAAATCTGGCCTATTATTCCTATCCTCTTTTCATTAGGGTTGCTATCCCAAAGTTTCTGGAAACATTCCTGCTTTTTCTCCCTATCTCAGGAGAGAGATTGTAGTGGTCCATAACTTTCAAAAAGTGTAAAGAACCATGTATCTTAGGATTGACAAAGAGCTTTCTCCCCTAGGCAAGAGTATATTTTGAATCTTTGCATGTAATGCAATAAAAATCACAAAAATTGAGGCCACTCAAAGGGTTGTGCTTTTTCCTTTATCTCCGAATAATTGGAGCAAGGGTTAACAATGCAAACTTCATTGTACAAATTTGACATCTCTGTTATTTCCTAAACCTGATTTGTGTAATGCTTTCCTTTATACACTGAATTCAAAGCTCCTTCCCCTCCCCAGTAAGAAAACTGAGTGAGGCACAAGAGGCTGGGCTCATGAACTAGAGTGAAGGAGCAACAGAAAAGAAATAAAGGGTAGCTCCCAGGTTTTAGGTTTGTGCAACTACATGGTCTGTGACTGTGAATGGGAAGACTGAGAAAGGAATGATATTTTGCAGGAATGGAAAAATCAGGAACTAGTTACATTTTGCACATAGTGAGTTTGAGGTACTTAAAAGACATCCAGGGAGATATCAAGTCCAAAGTCAGATATATGAGACTAGCATTGAGAATCACTAAAGATATAAATTTGGGAGTTTTCAAATTACAGAATTCAACAGAATAACTTGGAGTGGGAGTGTCAATAGGGAATAAGATCTAATACAATTCTTGAAGTACATCCAACATTTCGATTTTCTGGGTTAGCCATGGCTGACCAGAGGCTGTATTACAACATCTCTAAATGGTTACCTGGTTTTACTTGATTTTGGCAGGTACCCAAAGTACACAAATTACTCAGGTGGTAACATTTACTCCACACTGTTGGATGTGCAGCCTTTATCACATTTTGTGACAGAACAGACAGAGGGGCAACAATGATAAGAAAAATGGGAACAGACAGATGAAAAGAGGAGAGGGGGAAATTGGCTACAGAAAAAGAAAAATATGGAATATGAAACACATATAACTGACAAAGGACTAAGATTCAGAATATATGAAGAACTCCTATAAACAAGAAAATAACAAATAGCCATTACAAAAATAGGCAAAAGACAAGAAACAATATTTCACAGATGAGGAAATTTGAATGGCTAGTAATCACATGTAAAGATGCTCAACCTCATTTGTAGGAAAATGCAAAAGAAATGTAAAGCTAAGTCAAAATTGGATACTATTTTCTATCCAACAGACTGGCAAAAAAATATAACAAGTATTGGTGAGGATATGGAGCAACTGATATAGTGATGACATAAATTAGAGTTAAGACAGTCTGGCGTTACCTAGTAAAGCTGAACATATTCACGACCCAGTATATTCACGACCCACTTCAGGTATATTCCAGAGAAGTGTGCACAGGTACACCAGGAGACATGAACAAGAATGGTTATAACAGCAAAAGACAGGAAACAACTCAAAATCCATCAACAGTAGAATGGATAATTTTTATACTCATTCAATGCAATGCTGTTTAGCAGTGAAAAATGTATGGCTACATCAAGTTGGATTAATTTCAAAAATGTAACTTTAAATGAAAAAAATTTTAAGAATTCAGAGTATGCTTCCATTTTTATCAAACAGAAAAAGGGGCAAAACTAAATATATTATTCATGGATAAATGTATATAGGGAGAATTTACAAAGAAAAGCAAGGGGATAATAAACACAAATTTTCTTAAATGTCTGTCAATATATTACATTTAGTCTTATATTTAAAATTACTTTTTTTCAATACTTAAGTTGTATCCTACTTTATATTTATGTAGCAAATGGTCCAAAATCCAAGAAAAGGGATAAAATGGTACTTTCTATCCTCAGAGAATGTGCCTGTACATAGATCATGAATGGACTATTTGAAAGTTTTGTACAGCTTATTTCAAGACTTGCCAATACAGGAGGAAATAAATGAATAGTTCTCTTACTTTTTTTTTTCCAGGCAAAAACTAGAAAAGAAATACTAGTATCAAGCAAGCAACAAAACACATGAGATGTGGAGTAGCCTCAGAAGTTAATTAAGTTCTACCCAACTCCCAAATACATGAGAACCAAACAT